>NW_027094091.1:39271347-40471347 GCF_029207755.1 Chamaea fasciata | reverse complement strand
TCACAAAACAAGAAATGCTTATTTGTAACAGAGGGAAGAAATTGAATTAATTGAAATACCTGTCAGTTAAAAAAATCTGATATTACAAAACCCAGTGGTGGATGGCTGTATAAGTTGGGGTTTTTTCCTAATAATACGGTGATAACAACCAGAATTCAGTTGATCTGTGGGTCTGGATTTCACTACATGCATGGATATAAGAAAATATGTGTGGATTTGGTTTCTCCATATAGCTTATGGAAATAACAAATCCAGTGTTAGTCTGGTAGTTTTCTAGATTTCCTAAAAATCAATTCATTGTGAGTTTTGTGTCACCAGTCACTTCAAACTGGTATATATAGAGCTTGAATATTTGTGAAGGGTTTTTTTTGTTTGGTTGGTTTTTTGTTTTTGTTTTTGTTTTTTTTTTTTACCCCAGGCTGCCTTAGTTCTTGATTAGAAAAATACTGGCACAGAGAAATAAAGAGCAAAGTTTTCAGTCTGTTACTGACTCATTTCCTACTATGATGTAAATTTATCAACAGCAGAATAATTCTGATGGTTGAGTACTTGGATATATCAATACTACTACACTTGTGTACACATGCATGCTGGCTATTACACAAGCACCTTCCTGGCCACTTACATTACGTGCCTTCCCTTTGTGTGTGGCATGTCAGAGTTTGGTAAATGAATCTATTTTCCTTGAAATATCCTTGAGGAGATCGACACTCCAATCATGTATTGGCTTAAACTTCTCACATGTCATTGTGTAGGATAGTGAAGTTTAATGTTCTGGATTTTTCTCAGACTTAAACAGAATCTTTCAAGGCTCAACACTTGTGAAAATAAGGCTTCTCATTGGTTTGTGTGTCCAACCTTTGAAAATGTTAACGTATTTTTATGGCTTGCCCCATTTATAGCCTAACTAACTTCTTTTCCTGGATGTTAGTAGAACAAACTGAAATGAAAACTGATAACACTAATAATTAAATTCAATGTGACTTGCTCATTCTTACACCATTAAGTTTTTATTTTTCTATTCTTACTCAGTTGTGTAACTTGCTTGGAACTTTTTCCAGACCTACCAGACCAAGTTCTGCGGGTTTTCAAGGCAGACCAGCAAAGTCGCTACATAATGATCAGCAAGGACACAACAGCAAAGGAAGTGGTCATCCAGGCCATCAGGGAATTTGCTCTCACTGCAACCCCTGATGCATATTCACTTTGCGAAGTCTCTGTCACACCTGAGGGTGTCATCAAGCAAAGGAGGCTTCCTGATCAGCTGTCCAAGCTTGCTGACAGGATACAGCTGAGTGGCAGGTAAGATGGAGACTGAGCTAAAGCTGATGATGCCAGTTTATTAAGTCAAAAAACTTGTTAAATGAGTGTTACCTAATTTTTTTAATGTTCTGTTTCTTCGCAACACATTGCTGCTTATGCAACTTCTCATTAATACCCAGGCTGGTGAAGTTCATTTTATTCTCAGATTCCAACTGGATCTTTGCTGTAACTCTGGACACTAATTGCCTATATTGTATCTAGTGTCTTTTTCTGAATTTTGTTTTTACAGGTATTACCTGAAGAACAACATGGAAACAGAAACACTTTGTTCAGATGAAGATGCTCAAGAGTTACTAAGGGAAAGCCAAATTTCCCTACTACAGCTCAGTACTGTTGAGGTGGCTACCCAACTCTCCATGAGAAACTTTGAGCTCTTCCGTAATATTGAACCCACGGAATACATAGATGACTTGTTTAAACTCAAATCCAAAACAGGTTGCACTAATCTAAAAAGGTTTGAAGAGGTGATAAATCAAGAAACATTCTGGGTGGCTTCTGAGATTCTAAGAGAAACCAACCAGCTGAAAAGGATGAAGATCATTAAGCATTTCATTAAGATAGCGCTACACTGCAGAGAATGCAAGAACTTCAACTCGATGTTTGCTATCATTAGGTACTGCCCACTAATAATTTTACTTCAAAGTAAAAAGCAAAGTCTTACTTATGTTAGTCTTTAAAAAAATGTACTTAATAGAGTACAGCAGTTTATACTGCTAACATCAACACTTGGCATTCCGCTAAGGAGGGCATTTTCTGTAATCTGAAGTATTATTTGAAATGCCACTGTTGTGTAGCTCATGCTCAAGATAGCGTGGCAAGGTCAACATGGCACTAGAGAAACTAGTGCATTTATTTAATGACAAAGACCAAAAGAAACAACAGGTACATGCAGGAAGACCACACAATTGTTGCAAATAAATGGGTTGATTTCCCCAAAGCAGCTCATTTTTATCCATACTGCCCAGTATCTTGAATTCATTCAGCCATGATAGGTTGCCTTTGGTTTTCTTTGTATCAGCAGTTTCTTTCATGGAACTCTGAAAATAGTCGATAGCAGACCATAATATAGTCTGTAAATGAGGATCTTTTAATAAGAATTTTAAAATATACTGAAAATATCAGAAAACATTTTCTAGTTCTGGAATGAGAAGGAAGAGAGAAAATTCTAATGCCTATATTTGTACACATTTTTTAAGACCCAAACAAAAACGAACAATCCCCCTATATTGTCTCTCATGTAAAAGCTTAAGTAAGTTGCAATAAACTGACAGTGTTATCACTGTCTTTAACAGAAGCTCTTATCATCATTGTCCTGACATTCAGTCAACAGATTGAATGTGGCACTTTTTCTGAAGATGACTATGTTTGAATGCTGTTCAGCAAATGGGGCAAGTTCCAAAGTCAAGGATTCATCCTGATGATCAGTCAGCATCTCTGAGACATCAAAATATTGAGATTTTGTTCAGCTCTTTCAGCCAGTCTCAATGAGAAATAAAAGCAGCCTGTCTGCTAGGAAAAACTTGAATGAAGGAAAGATTCTAAGTACCAGACTTTTCCACAGGTAGAAATTAACAGCAAGCCAATCAGTGTCACTACAGGGGAAAAAGGGGATTTGTACCAGCTACAGCTTGAGAATAACCTCAGCTATAGAGAGTGTTACGAAATTTCATCTAGAAAGAAAAAAGTCAGATGGATTATTGCAGAAATAAGGTGGGTCAGTTGAACATTATCATCTAGGTGGAAGATACTTCCAGATTAACAAACTGTCAGAAAAAGTCAGTGGTGATCCTGGGGTACTTAGATTATGATATTCTTATCAAATGCAGACACTCTTCTAAAGGAACAAATCCATACTCTCTATAGGGTTTAATTACTCATCCAAGTGTAACTTTTATTTCTTTATGGTTACATAATGTAGATGATGTTTTTATGGCTTTTATAAAAATGATCTTCATTATTCTGTAATACATGCTGGCAAAAAGAAGTTTTCAAATTTCTGTTACTTTATTGAGACTGTTGTGCTCTGGCTATATGGTATTTCTACCATACAAAATTTAATATGGTTTTTTCTAGGATTTTTTTTTGTTTCTTTCTCTTCAACTTTCTTGCACTTCTTTTGTTTCAAGCGGCCTGAATTTGGCACCAGTTGCAAGGCTCCGAACTACTTGGGAAAAACTTCCAAGCAAGTACGAAAAGCTGTTTCAAGATCTTCAGGACTTATTTGATCCATCTAGGAATATGGCGAAATATCGTAATGTCCTTAACAGCCAAAACCTACAGCCCCCTATTATCCCCCTGTTCCCTGTCATCAAAAAAGACCTTACATTCCTTCATGAAGGTAAAGGCAGAGGTTTATCATCTCTTACTAGCTAAGGAAAAGTAACTTTCCTGCCTAATCCCTGATGCTGTTGATTGTAGGAAATGATTCTAAAGTGGAGGGCCTGGTGAATTTTGAGAAGCTGCGGATGATTGCAAAGGAGATCCGCCATGTCGGTCGCATGGCGTCTGTGAACATGGATCCTGCTCTCATGTTTAGAACAAGGTAAGTGTGTTGTGCCAGGCAGAGCTTTCCCCAGCTGGGAGAGGGCTAGGTGTCAGCAAAAGGGACTTCTATGTGCCCCTTCTATTGGAGCAGTATGAATTTTTTATGTTCGCAATTGATCAGCATGACGTAGTGGTCTGAAACTGGGGAAGCCATTACCTTTTGTGGTTACTGATACATTCTGAAATGCTTCTTACTCTTCTGTAGTTGACAGTTACTTCATAAAAATGAGATTCTATCAGTGGGACGGGAGGAACTGTCTTGAAAACATGTCTGTTTGAAACACTGATGGGTGTCAGCCTTATAATTTTGATATAGTAGAAGTGATAATGTATCTGAAGCAGTGTCAGCTACTTGTGTTAGAAAACACGGAGCGAATGCTCTTTGGCTTCATATTTGACAAGCTTACTGCATACTCTTTTTTTCTTAATTTGAGCTAGAAGAGTTTGTGATATCTGATTGTTTGCCCGGGTCAAGGCTCTTTTTAATGTTTGTGGGCTTCCAGAACTGCTTGTCCTGAGGTCTTGTCTTTTTCTTTCTGAGCTTGAGATCTTTCTCTGTCTCTTCTTAAACCCATGCTTTATTCTTCCTGGCTCTCACTTGCAGGAAGAAGAAATGGAGGAGTTTGGGGTAAGTGGTTGGAGACAACACACACAGACATTCATCTTCCTTTACCATTTGCATTTTTTCCTACTCGCTATCTTTAATTTTCTGACAATCTTTTTTACTGACAATACATTTTAATTTAAGAGTGGTTTTGATTTGAGATTAAAACACAGAAGTTGTAAATTGGTTTTAAATGGTCATAGGTAGAAGGGGAGTGATCTTTCCCACCTTCAGTTTAAATTGCTGAAGGAAGAGACTTTCGATCAAAGAGAAATTACAACATGACAAGGTTTTAACAGCTGAAAATAGCTGTTAATTTCCTTATACCTGTTAAACAATTATCATAATCAAATTCAAAATTTGAAATTTACAGTATCTGCTTGACTAACTTACTTTCATATTACAATTAGCCATCATTTTTACCTTAACAATTCAAGACCAATGCATAGCTTTCCTATAGATATGCATACATTGAAATGTGCATGACGTTTGTTTCATCATGAACTAGCTGATCATTTTACTTAACAAAATTCTCTTCAGTCTTGCAAGTTATGAAGAAATTCTATTCTATGAAACTGAGCTGTACATTTTGTATACGGTCTGATTTAAAACACAGAGGGCTTTCAAAATGCCTCCTTTTTATGTGTATTTGAATTTGAACCTCAACTATAGTCTTCTCTCAGCACTGCCTTACTGCATGAGCTTTTCCTAATGCTCCAGTCCTCTCAGTAGATGGCTTATGTGAGAGAGCTGCCTTGAATGCTTTTCTAGATGTGTGAAGTGTTACTGCCTAGTGTGAGAAAAATAGGTTAAAATATCTGTGCCATTGAAGTAGTGCCTGTAACCAAGAAAAAAGATTTCCTGGCCCTCATCTTTCTGTCTGTTATAGCTGTTTGACTTACTGGAATGAGGCATGTAAGCTTTGACCGTAGACTGACATTCATGCAATCTGTTGCACGTTTCATATTTATTGGGTGATACCATGTTGGATTAAGTCATACCTTTGCTCTCTTTCTTCCCCCTCCTGCTCCCCTTCACTCCAGCTCTCTCAGCCAGGGCAGTGCCAATGCAGCCGTGCTGGATGTTGCACAAGCAGGGGGGCATAAAAAGCGGGTTCGTCGCAGCTCCTTTCTCAATGCTAAAAAGCTCTATGAAGATGCTCAGATGGCACGGAAAGTAAAGCAGTATCTCTCAAACTTGGATCTGGAAATGGATGAAGAGAGCCTCCAGACACTCTCTGTGCAGTGTGAGCCAGCCACGAACACATGTGAGCATTGTCATTTGTTGTGGATTTCAAGAAAACTGTTCAATACAACTCTGTTTCTAGCCCAGTGAATCAACTGGGAACAGTAACTAGACAATGAAGTAGAAAATTATTTGTCTAGTCATTTTCAAGTACTAAACATCTATGAATCCTAAGGAAACGATCTTGTGAATTAACAGGATAGAGACATAGTATTTATGCAGGTGATAAGGCTTTAAGATGATGTCACAATGAAGTGTACAATAGCTTTTTAGATTTGTCTGTACAAAGGATATGGAAGAGTCAAAAGTTCTTCTATATTTCTGATATACTGAGGTTATTATGGTTATTCTGAGGGAGTAGGGGAATTTCTTATGTCTGGGTGTTTCAGAGATACTTGGAGGGCTGTACCTGGTGCACCAGAGGGGGACCTTATCCTGGGTATCTATTTCGTTTTGATTTCAGGAATTGTTGTGACTTGTGCCCTTCCCTTCCTGCAGGGTAGCAAAAACTAGAAATTATATGTCTATTCTGAAACACCTGTAGTCCTTATAATAGCCCAGTATAACTTCTGGTCATGTTTTTTGTAACAGTGGTCATTTATCGGAGCATTATTTGAGAAAGAAAACATTCGCTGATAATGATTATCTTTTAAAGGGAGTTACATCTCCCCCTCTTTTCCTCTTCATCGTTTCTGTCCAGAGATATCATGCTGCATTAATTGTACGAGTATTTGAGCACCCTTTAATTGTTACTCAGAGGGTTTTGCACTGCTTAGACTAAAACTCCACTGTGTTCTTAGATAGTAGTCATTGAGCATTTTGTCCCCTTTCTTGCAAAGTGCCGAAGAACACAGGAGACAAGCGATCTGGGAAATCTGAAACGTCACCAGTGGCTCCCCGGGCTGGCATCCAGCAGAAAGTGCAGCAGCAACATAAAGTAAACCAAGCACTGCAGGTCCCAGCCGTGTCTCTCTATCCCTCTCGCAAGAAAGTGCCAGTCAAAGACCTCCCACCGTTTGGTAGGTAGAACAAGGAAGAATATAGTTTAATTTTCTGGAGTTTGTTTGCCTATGTTGGAAAGGTATTTTTAATGAAATAAAGTTCGGACTTCCATTTCTGGTAGTATGATATGCAGGTTGTACCTGTTCACGCAGTGTCTAGGTGTAGTTCTTTTCTCCAGAAATGGAAAGAAAGAAATCTAGGGAAAGCATCCTGCCAATTTAATCAGTATAAGTATTTATTTACCTGTTACTAGCAGCTGGAAAGAATAAATGTTTCTCACTGTGTGCCTTGGGATCTTGCCTTAACTTTTCTAGAGGAATTAGGGACCTGGACTTCTTGAGATGCCTCAGAAGTTTTGGTATCTCTTTAAAGTGAAATTCAGGCCTGCTCAAACTGGCAGTCCTGTTAGAAATGTGGGTCTGAACTTTCGTGTTGACAATAGCCCATTTTGCTTCTACTCCCTTCTGCTTTTTTATTGATACTCAGTTGTTGCTGCCTTCATATTCTGCAGAAAGGTACCAGACTATACAAAGTCCTTCTACCCCAATTTCCAAATCTGTGTCCCAACATATGTACAAAAAATGTATGCACTATTAACAAACTCCTTAAATCACAAGTACGGTAATATCCCTAGGAAATATATGTAGCATAACTGGCCCTTTCTTTTCCATGATGGTCATTGCACAAGAGCTTAATTCTGATTTCACTCTTTATTGGTTTTCCTCATGCACGGCTTAGGCTGCAACAAAGCATTAGAAACATCAAAATAAGCAAGAAACAATTCAATACTTGTCTAGATTTTCTTGATTTTACCATTAAATTTTAATCTTAAAAGGACTTTGAAGCTCCATAGACTGCAATTTTTTGCTCATAGTGGCAAAGTTTCTGAAAACTGACGAGGTTATGCTGATCAGGCAGCAGTGAATTATTGATAGCAGGATTGTGATCCAACAGATCAAAGATAAAAGTTCATGAATGTTTGGAAATAACCTCTACCACAAACCTTTGCGAAACTGTCAGAGAAACTCTGTCTTCACTTGTAAGGCTGTCCCGGGGTGGATTTTTGAGGGGAAGGGAAAGATGAATAAATGTGGTCTGGGAAAAGCAGTTCCTGATGCCCTAGATCTTTAAATCATACATCATCTTCAGGATGTTTTTACTCTGTAGTTTCCCAAAATAAGCTCGTGCAGAGATAGTTCTCGAAAGAGGCAGGCAGCTGCAGGATGGCCTTGTTTCATAAGCCTATTCCTTATTAATTTTCTTTCTAGCTTCCTTTGACCTTCTAGGTGACTCTGAATAAAAAAGAAACAGCAGAGCAGTTTGAATTCTTACTATTTAAATCTTCACTATCCAGTGAGATGTATGTGTGTCTGTATTTAAGCTAATTTTAGTTCAGGTTTCTCAGTAATCACTCCTATGCATATCCTCAATTGTATATTGTGTAGGCAGTATCCTGCAGCATCAAATCTTCGTGTTTCCTCTGGCAAAGTATTTATCTTAAGTAGCCAGAATGAAAGACCATCTGCACTAATATGCAGAAATAAAGCGCTGTATTTTAAACAGGAATAAGTTTTGACATTTTGCTTCATTTAAGCTGATGTCAGGAACTCAGAAATACAGAGGAAAAAATGTAGCTTTTTCTTCCTGTGGGGTGTCTGCTCTATAAATGCATTGTGAAAAATAAGGATGTATTTATACTGGACTTTACATGTGCCTACTTTAATTCTTACCTAAAGGCATTAACTCCCCACAAGCTTTAAAGAAAATCCTTTCATTATCAGAAGAAGGAAGTTTGGATCGTCACAAGAAACAATCTGAAGACGCTGTCTCAAGTGCATCTTCGCAGCTGTCTTCTCCTCCTACTTCACCACAGAGCTCTCCAAGGAAAGGTAGTAGATGTTCAATGTTTCTTACCTTGTTTCTTGAAGCTCATGGACTTTGGAAGCTTCTGAGAGAGCATTTGGACAGTCGATACTGCTGCTCCTATTTTTGTCACATATGGTCAGCAAGAGGGCAGAAAATGTTGTGCAGAGTGGGATGCATAAAAGGTAGCTGTGAACCTGATTTCAAGGGTATTTGAAAGCCCTCTGCTGATCAAAAGCCAGAAAAGATAGCCTGGTATGATACAGGATTTGATGCAATAGGTCACTCTGACTGCAGCTGCTTCTGACAAAAATCATTCCTATGATCAGTGTTTCCTGCCTTCATTGGAAGGATGTGCAGGTTGAAACTTAAAATCTTTGTACAGCATTGACCATGCTGGTCTATTAGAGGAATTATTTGCTGTGTCATGCATCTGAATGGGATGTGACCTATGTATGACAGAAAGGCTTAAGGTATTTGGAATTCAAATCAAAATATTTAATATTGTAATTTATATTTTATACAACAGAATATTTTAATAGCAGCTTGATTATTTAAACCATGTTAATGAATTTTTGAGGAATGGTATTATACATTGGAGCTCTCTTGACCAAGATCTTTTAAAGTAATTTCACAGTTATTTTTGAAAGTGACTTTAGGACTTGAAAGTGATTTTTTAAAAACTTGTTTGTTTGTTTGTTTGTTTGTTTGTTTGTTTGTTTTCATGGTAGTTCTGGCTACGAATTGACAAAACAGAGTATGCAGGCATTGTTCTATAGTTTGAACAAAAAAAAAAAAGACACTTTGAAAGTATGATGGCCTAGATGTATTGCATGTGATTTCTAAGTTGCTCTCTTTTCAGAACAGCATAAAAGTTCAGTTTAACAGTTACATAATAGAGCATTATGGTAAAATATACATTGGGGCTGGAGTGACTTCTATTGAAGTGTCATTTGCTAAGGTCAGATGGAGTAGTATAATATGTAGTGGATATATTATCTTGAGTCCTTGTAAACAGTCATCATTATTTCTCCCAAATACTGTATTAGCAAAGAGTGAACTTATATAAACATGGTCAGGCCTATGCATTTTTTGAAAAAGGAATTGGAATTTTGTACTTGAGTCACAGTGTGAACAGCACTTTCTTTTTGCAAAAAGCAAATCATAAACATGATTTTAAAATATCCTTGGTTTGATGGCTACATGAAGCTAATGATATGTTCTTTCAGATAGAAATGACAACATTAATTCCCAGCATTAGTTCTCAGCAAGTGAATTGGGGTAGATCATTTGAAGTAATTTGGCACTTATGAGTCGAGTGAAAGCAAAAATGAAAACTGCTGTGACTTGTGGATGTATTTAATGATCTTTAACTTAGCTGGCAGGAACATTCAGCGCAATTTGTTTAATACTGAAAGAAAAGCTGAATTTGCTTCCATGATATGGTTTGCAGATTTTATCTCAGTCAGGCTATGTCAGTGCTACCTACCTCCAAATTTCACCATAATTCCCGTAATACGGAATTTGGAATTAATTAGTGAGCCAAGTATCACTAAGATAGCTTGAAAACCTGCCCATCTCTCTGCTAAGATATGTAATAAGCAGTCATCCCAGACATCTGGGCTTCATGTACCTGTTCATCTCTGAAGTGTAGCTTTGCAGAATAAAAAAGACTGTATGAGAGAGTCTCTGGAATTACTTTAAGCAGTAATCTCAAGCTGAGCACCTCTTTCCTTCCAGTCTTGGAGACAGTGTTTATGCACAGGCAGATTTTGAGAAGTAATATTTTGTAATGTGAGGATACAAGTATGATGATGAGTTCAAAAAGAATTTAGGAGGTGAGGACAGAGCAGTTGGTTTGTAAATGAGTAGTACTTGTTCCCACAGTCCTCACACAGTTTTGCTGTGTATCTTTATCTTTTGCAGTGCTGTGTAAATGTAATAGTAGCTTTGTTTTAGTGCCAGTTTTATTGCAGTGTTGTCAGTGGCCTGACAAAAACTGGGCAGGCATCTTGGAGAGTTTGATTAACACGATGTTCCCTTTGCAGGCTACACTTTGGCTCCCAGCAGCACTGTGGATAACTTCTCTGATTCTGGTCACAGTGAAATTTCTTCTAGATCTAGTATTGTCAGCAATTCTTCTTTTGACTCTATGCCAGTCTCCCTGCATGATGAGAGGAGACAGAGGCATTCTGTCAGCATCGTGGAGACAAATCTTGGTGTGGGAAGGATTGACAGAAGAATCATGATTGAACCAGATCAATTCAGCTTAGGGTAAGAATTTTATTTGTGCTTACTTATATTATACTTTCATACAGTGTGTGTGTGACATGTATATTTGTCCATGTAGGTTTCTCTGTATCTCAAATATTTTTTTCTCCTCTGCTCTTAAAAAACTACTACTTTAGTGCTTCATTTTGTGATAATGCTCCATTCTTGCCATTCCTGCTCCATTGCACTCCTGAGTGATGAGGTCTACGGCAGTGAGACTTTACCTCAGTAGATGTTACCATCTGACCATTTCAGTGGTGCCGTAGATTATCCACTTTGTGGCAGGCTAGTACCCTGGCCTGCTTTCTCCATGGGAAATTAACTGAATTAGGTGAGATATTCAAACAATTATTCAGTGATCAAACTGAGAACAGAAATAGCTAGCAATTTTCCAGTCTGCTTCATGCACGAAAAAGTGCATATTTGTCTTACTCCAAAATATTTTACTCCAAATATCTCTTCTAGTCAACAATAATTGGAAGCTAAAATTCACATTACACTGCTGGTTGTGTAGTAATTTTCTAGGTAATTAACTTCTGTAATGGCGGGGAAGCTAGTGCTGTGAGGAGTCCTCTAAATCTCTAGCAGTGAGCCTTGGTGTGAAAATAATTGGAGCTCTGGCTCCTGTTTAGTCTCTACCTTTTTTTTTTTTTTTTTTTTTTTTTTTTTTTTTTTTTAAGCTGTTATTTGGATGCTTCAATCCTCTGAATGGTTTCTGGGGTTTTAATTCTGCAGGGTCTGTGAACGGCAGACCTGTTCCAAAATTGCTGTACTTCAGTTTTGGGAATCTCAGGCTATGCAAACTCTAATTAGATGTCTTAAATATTTGGAAGAAGAGGGTTCCAACCTGTATAGGAAGGTGCCCTGGAAGAGCAAGTCTCAGGAGTCTGGGTATCTGCTAAGCAAAAGTGACACTTTGTCGGTTTTCTCTGCTGCTGTGTAAGGGATCATGTCAGGCTCACTTAATCATTGAAAGGCCAGCATGTGTTTCCAAAAATAAGATTAATATACATTTCCATTTGCTGGAAATGTTGAAAAGTTAGCTTTCACAGCTTCCTAAGCAGGAAAAAAAGTCTTAAATCTAAATCTGAGTATCAGTCAGCTCCTGCTAAATTTTTAGCTTTTGAACCATTTGCTCAGCATGGCTGGAAAAGCAGTAGAATAACCTTGTTTCCCTGTATGTGTGAGTGTGTGGTTTGTCTGTTTTAAGGGGCTGTCGCAAAGTTAAGATTTTGCCTTTTGAAATTACACCGCTGAAGTGTAAGGCTTCAGCAAGTTATCTATCCATTTTTGTTTGTTTGTGTTTGTTTTTGTTTTATTGAGAAAAGTGTTACATTCTCAAAATTGAATTAGCCCTTCATGCAAGCAATAAATACTATTAAAGTGCATCCAGATCTTCAACCATCGAATCATAGAATGGTTTGGGTGGAAAGAGACCTTTAAATGTCGTAAAGGTTACCTGGTCCGACCCACAGTCTGTTTTGTTTTTCTTTGGTTCTTTGTTCGTCTTGTTCATGATTTCCGATTCCAACACTGGATTTTTTGTCCCCCCTCATCAATGTGTATCCAGCTCATATGCACCAGAGACCAGAGGCCTGTATGCTGGAGCAACTGTACTTTCTTCTCCTAGTACAGAAGAGCTGTCACAGGACCAGGGGGACAGAGCTTCGCTCGACGCAGCTGACAGTGGCCGTGGTAGCTGGACTTCTTGCTCAAGTGGTTCTCATGATAACATCCAGACAATACAGCACCAGAGGAGCTGGGAGACTCTGCCTTTTGGACATGCACATTTTGATAGTTCAGGCGATGGGGCAGGACTGTGGGCCTCAGGCGGCCATATGGACCAGCTGATGTTCCCTGACCATGGCACAAAGTATGGCAGGCAAAGCCAAGGTAGGGAGGGCCTTGATCAAGCACAGTCCAGAGCCAGCTGGGCATCTTCCACAGGATACTGGGGAGAGGACTCCGAGGGTGATACAGGTACCATAAAGCGCAGGGGTGGGAAGGATGTTTCAGTTGAAGCTGAAACCAGTAGCGTAACATCTGTACCAGCAGAGGAGACAAAGGCATCTCCCGTCCCCGCTCACACAGCAGCAGCAGCAGCAAGCAGTACAAAGGGGCTTGTTGGTAAGTTAAGTTTCATTTACCATGAAGTATTTTAATTCATTTGCTAAAGTTTTCTCATATTGTTCTGCATTTTTTTTGTCTGGTTTGATGTTATTTTTTTAAATTTTTAAAGCAAAACTGAGCATTTTGTAGTCTCTCTTAAAATTTTCACTTTAACTGTGCGTTTATTGCTAGGGTAAATAGCATTTATTGTTGATTCTCTGTTCTAGCAGTGCTTTTGTGTTTCAAGAGAGCCTGCCATACATCAAAAACTAGCTCAACTGCTGGACAGTATTTTGAGAGGTTGATGTATTTAGATGTCTGTTCTGAAATTTGAATTCCTCATCACAGTAAGGCTCCATAGGCTGTATTTAGAAGTCTTAGTAAATGTGACCTGATTTTTATGGAAGTGTTTTACTTTATACCTTTGTATGACTTGTCTGATTATTGTGAATATTCCTTACTTGTGGAAATGGGATCCCTTTGTGCTTAAATACCAACTGAAATGTTTCTTTGGACTGCTGAAACTGAAGAGGTTTCAAAGACATTAGAGCTGAAATACATTTCTATGCATTCAACAATGGAAAGATCAGACAATATATAAATTAGTATGAAGGTGTCTTTGGCAGAGCTTAACATTTTTATCATATTGTTCCTTCTATGCATCCCAATTCATGGACCATCCAATACCTCTGCATTTTTGCCTCTTTTCTTCCTTTCATTCCCCCTCACTTTGTGTTTTGTTGGGTTAACATGAAGAAGTATCTAAAGCCATTTTTTGCTGACACAGCTGAATGTCTGCCAGATTGAGGTCGTGCTGAGACCACTGTGATAAACTGCTTTTCCATTTTCTGCCCGAGTATATTGCTTAGCAGTGGCCTTTTGCCTCAAAGCTTGGGTCTAAATCCCTGGACTATTAAGCGGAAGAAGGTGTACAGATTCATGCCAATCTCTAATTTTACTCTTTGATACCCTTGGTTTCCTCCAGAATGTGTAACAGGTGTGTGCCTCCAAACTTGCCTCTCAAGGCAGTGCTTGAATATATTTTTAGAGACTTGAAAGAACATGAAAGAGACGTGAAAATTCAAACCAACACAATTCTGTGCCCTTCACTACTATTTAATAACTGTTCTGCAAATGTAACTCTGTGTATCACTATCCAACAGAACCCGCTGGTTTACATAGTTCTTTTGCACTTAATAGACATTCATTTTGTTGCAGCATTTCAATAGAATTTTTCTACAATAGAATTTTTCTATAGAACTTCTTTTGATTTTCAGAAATCTTTGAATAAAGTTTCTCAGAAACTATTTCATGCTACTTTGCTCAGTTAAAACAGTTTGTCCAGGAAAAACGCCTAGACTCTGTTGGAAAATGTTTGGTTTTGTTGTAATACCAAGGATTTACTTTTAGTCTGTAAAGACTTGCATCCAAGTAGCACCAGTCCATTTTAAGCTTGTATTGTCCTTTCAATCACATCATGCTGTCTAATACAGGGTGGTGTTGTCATCACCACTTATGCAAGAATATACAGTGTATGACAAGCTGTGGAAAGTAAACTGAGTCAGTGGTTTTTCCTGCTGTATTTGTAAGGTTTGTCTTTAAAGTGGTTGTGTGTTAAAGGGCTGGGCCCACAATAAGTAATCAGTATCAAAGTCCCAGCTGACTTCTCTAAGTACTTAACTCTGAAACAGACTTCTGCCTATCTGTTGTGTGTCCCTGCAGATGCTTAGGATTCTTAGCTGTTTTTTTTTTCCCTTAAAGTTCTCTCAGAGAGAGCTTCTCAGTATGTCCTGAGTTAAGCCTTCTTCAGGTAAACAGTTACATCTCAGTGAGATCCACAAGCTAGGATTTTTCCATCTTCTATATAAAATCATACTCAGTCATTGTTCTTACAGGAAGTCTTTCAATTTTGATTTTGCAGAGAGTACAACCATAGGGGCCAGAGGCAGTAGTGCATGCAAATAGTATAATGATGAAGCCCACTTCTCTTTCTGACCTCTTGGAGTTGTAGTTTATGCCTAATTAGTAGTAAGATTTGTAGGACGAAAATAGTGTATCAGATGCATTTCTTTTTTCCCCTCCAAGATGCTAAAAACAAGATATGAGCTCTTGGATGTGAAGCCCATCTTCAGAATTAAGATAATCATGCATTTGGGGAGATGCCAAAATTCCTGATACTTACTACTTCTGTGGACTCTTGAGTCTTCCATGTAAACTTTGATCACTGTACCTTTATTCAGCACAATTGATGGAATGGCTTTAGTTGTGAAGTTTGAACAAATTCCCCATGAAATTTGGTGAATTTTATTAGACTAGTGCTTCACTGCTGGAAGAATAGTTACATCCTGTGTATGTTGTATGTTCTATACTTTCTTGATTGATTTACAAGCTCTTTGTCTAGCATATGATAGTTAACCTTTGTCATTCAGGTTTTCTCTTACTGGGCTGTTGAGTTGGTTGATAATTATTCAGCTTTTAACTGTCTATTTTCCTTTGAGCAGTGTTCCTCATCCTGTCTCTTAACAATCATCTGTTGTTTCTCCTGCAGCAAGAAAAGAGGGTCGATACCGGGAACCACCTCCAACTCCTCCTGGTTATGTAGGAATACCTATTGCTGAATTTGCAGAAGGTGGCTCCCATCCAACCAGGAAGCCTCCAGACTACAACATAGCACTTCAGAGGTCTAGAATGGTGGCACGGACATGTGAGACTCATGGGACAGCAACTCCACAACAGCAGTCACACAGCCACTCAACTGGCAGGCCCGTGAACAAACCTCAGTGGCATAAACCAAATGAGTCAGATCCACGTCTTGCTCACTATCCATCTCAAGGGTTTTCCACAGAGGAAGATGGTAAATTTCTAGTTGTTAGATTTTGAGTGTGCTGCATGCAAAAAATGGGTCAATGCTTTTGCAGACATAAAGCAAGTTGCACAAATCTTGCCATAATTTGAACTCTATTTCATTTCAAAACTTGCTATTTGTTAACTTTTTGGAAGGGAAGGAATTCAGTTCCTCCTAAATAAATTGAAAATTTGGAACGTAGGTCCACCTGAATCTTGACCAACCAAGCAGTTGGCTTAGTCATCTCTGAAGTTGCCTATGTTCACCTTGTACAGCCCTGCCTGCCATAATTTTCCACATTAACCATGTATTTAATGATCAAAAAAGTATCCTGGTTTAGAGAATAGTTGCCCATCCACCCGTAGGGCACCATTGCTCAGGTTTATTTGGTTAGTCGCTCACATTCTACCTGAAGCTCTTTACACTGTGGACGCTGAGTCTTCCACTCCAGATGTTTCATATGATGAACTCAGTGCTGTCTCTCTACCTTGCTGGTCCAAATGTGATTTTTGTGCTTTAGCTCAACTGCTTTAGCTCAACTGTGACGTTTTTCCATGGAGAGCAAGTGTAGCTGGATTGCAGCTTTAGGTCCTCGAAATTTAGGCAGGGTGATGCCAAAATCACTCACTTGAGTACTTTGTGTGCTTAATGGTAGACTAACATTCCCCTTCTCCCTCTTAATTGCTTTAGTTACTAAGGTTTTGGGTGCAGGATGAACTTTGTACTTGAATGTGACGGGAAAAAAAATGTGGTCTACCTTAACTGAATTGCCTCAAACTTTTGAGAGTTACCATGACAGAGAATTTTAATTGTTTCTGATAATGATGACTAAATTGAAGATATATTTAGAGAGAAATGTCAGATGCCTTTCTGAAGCTATTAGGTATCTAGGAGTATCAGTTGTGTTCCTTGGGATGAATAACTATCTAGTTCAGTTAAAGCAATTGTCTTATTTTCTTCAACATCAAAACTCCAAAGGAATATGTCTCATGAGACCTGATAGGTGCTGAAATTTAGATTGTTTTAGAATATATATACTTATACAATTAAATGGAGAACACAGGAGCACAACACACACAGTTGTTACGGTACGCACAGCTTGTTTCGTTCAGTAGCAGTCTTGTTCTTTATGAACTAAATTCTGTTTTCCCTTGTCCTGTTATGTTTGCAGAAGATGAACAAGTCTCTGCTGTCTAAGACTTGGGCTTTTCTGGATCCAGAGTGAGCCACCTTAAAGGAGAGCACAAGAAGACGTCCCTAGAATAGGAGCCTTGGAACTATGATTAAAGGATGGTGGACCTTTTTGCCTCCTTCCCTGCCTTAAAGCAGCATGGGGCTTCTTCCTCTGCCCCTCCCCCTTCTGTCCCCTCTCCCCTTGCATGTGAAATACTGTGAAGAAATCGCCCTGGCACTTTTCAAACTGTGTTGCTTGAAATGCACAGTGCAGCAATCTCCAAGCTACCACTGTCGCTGTCTGCCACATCACACAGTATCATTCCAAATTCCAAGATCATCACATCAGGATGACTAACTCTGGCTGCACTTCCCAATGCCTGGAAGGGTTTTTTTAAATCTTCCTTTTAGATTTTAATCACAATCCTAGCACTTAGTCTCATTGGGATAATGAGATAAATTAGTTGTCAAATTACATTTGGCCTTTAACCTACAAAGAGAAAATTGCTTTGAGATCCTTCAAGGAGGCAGTGCTTATTTGCTTGTTTACAATGCCTTTGTTACAATTTTGTATGTTTGCATTTGGGAGATCAAATAGTGCATCTGAATAGTAATTACAGTATTATTTCACACCTGTAAGTAGGGTTGCCAGCCTGAGCTCCTGGAAGAATATTGCTATCACATGGCTGAGCAGGGCAGAAGGGAAGGCAGAGGTTGCAGGATGCAGCCTTTCCTTGAATACCTGGCTTTGCTCTTAATGTGCCCCACCCTGGAATCTTGACGAGTTTGTAAATGTTAGTGTTAATGGCATCCTCATCCGGGTCTGGTGTAAATGCAGAAACACAGTGCTCACAACTGGTCAGCGATGGAAGAGGGCACGGGGTGTGTCTCATACCTGTTCCTTGTGGAATACAGGGTGACACGCTGAAAACACGTGTCCCATTGCAATAAGACGGATGGCAACCCCACCGTTAAGTTATATACTTTTTTTTTAATTATATAGTAGTTATATTAAAATAAAAATTAACTGGATAACACTGCAGTGAAGGCAAGTTGGGATGTCACAGCTCGTGTCAGCTGTTAACACTGATCTAATAACCTCCATCTATTGACTTCGACATTAGGGGATAATCGAGCCTTTAAGTAAAAAAAAAAAAAAAAGAAAAGAATAACCCAGTTAGATTTGCCAGCCTTTGCAATGCAGAAATAGTCACAAATGTTAATGGCTTCATGGAACACTGCATGTGTAGAGAAGGCCAATGTGTAGCAACCACCTGCTCACAGCTGCTATTAACCCTATAATTACTGAAATGACCCTCCCCTCTATTTTTGTGTTGTTTTTGCACAGACTCCGGAGAAGTGAAGGCTGCCAATCCGAGTAGTACTCAAATGTGAGGAACTGCTGGTCTTGGATTTTTTTTTTTTTCCATTGAACTCAGCTGATCATATTGATCAGTAGATAAACGTAAATAGCTTCAACTTTTAAAGATCAAATTGCAGTGTTTTTTCACTGTATCAAACAAATGTCAGTGCTTTATTTAATTCTCTCTCCAGTAATCATAGCTTTTGTCTATTTGCTTATATATCACATTGTCAATTATGCATTTGTAATTTTACATGTAATATGCATTATTTGCCAGTTTTATTCTCAAGGCTATGGACCTCATGTGCATATAGAAATACAAAATCCTAGCTCTATCACAAGTTGCACAAATGTTATATAAGCATTAAGTAATTGTAGACCATAGGACTGCTAATCTCAGTTCGCTCTGTGATGTCAAGTGCAGAATGTAAAATTAACTGGTGATTTCCTCATACTTTTGATACTACTTGTACCTGTATGTCTTTTAGAAAGACATTGGTGGAGTCTGTATCCTTTTGTATTTTTAATACAATAATTGTACATATTGGTTATATTTTTGTTGAAAATGGTAGAAATGTACTATGTTTATGCTTCTACATCCAGTTTGTATGAAGCTGGAAAATAAATAAATATAACATTAATGAAGTCCATATTGATTCTTATGCATTTTACATGTTCCACATACTTGAACAAATTTATGAAAAAATTTTACTTCTCTGTGTATTAATATTAAAGGGACATTGCCAAGTGATGTGGGCAAACCACTGGTGTGGAGTTTTTTCTTAATATACAGTTGTGCTGATGATACTTTTTGAAAACTTTGGTGTGTGTACTGCTGAATGAGAGTGACTGATATCATGAGCATCCCCAGCAGAAACATTTGAGATGCCAAAAAAAGTATGGGCTTCGGTGTATGTAGAATGTAAATGGTTTTAAAGGTAAGATTATGTTGACTTTATACTCTGAATAATGTAAAAGTAAGGAATATATGTTTCAACATGTGGGTAGGGAGAAGTATGGAAGGTGATCCATTTGAGTTTTTACCTAACAAGGTATTTAAAATAATAAATATCACCTAATAGCATCCCCAGTAATAAAAGCTGATGTTAATTCAATGTTAAATCTGTAGATTTTATTTTTTCCCCAGAGGCTAGATTCTTTACTTCCAGTGGTAGGCAGAAGACTGGTTTAAAATGGTATAACTAAAACCATAAACAGCCGTATCCTGTTTAGCTTTGAAATGCCTGGCAGGTGGCGTTTCCAAGTCTAAAATCAGTTCAATGCAAAGAGAAGCAACAAAGTGCTGTCTTGATTTAAGTCTTCCTATCATAGCTCTAGAAATGATCCACACTTAGAATTATTGAGAAAGCTAAAAATCACTGAAAACGTAGGACTTGTAGACATTGTGTTTTTATTGCTGTAATCTCTAGCACTGTAACAAAAGAAAATATGGAGATTTAGATTCATGTGGTGTGAGTGGAACTACTCTCTGTGAATCTGTGGCTAATACTTGCTGGGTGCCTTTCAATAAGCTAAAGATTAAAATTTGCTTTAGTAGAATGAGCACACAGTTTTACATATTTTACCTGCGAGATTGTCCTCCAGTAGAACTAAAGGCACAATGATAGGGAAATAATTCTTCTTACAAACTTGTGAGGTGTTTGCACACTTGTCAATTTTTTCTCCATGCTTGATGTATTATTGAATTACGCAGCACTCCCTATCCTCCTGTTTATGCCTTCTTACTGTAATTAGTATTTTTAGAACACATCATGTAGAGACATCCTCAACATAGCATCCAATACACATAGCTTAATTCATTATGGAGTGGGTGATAAATAACGCATCACTCAGAAACCGATTCAATAGAAGTAAAGGCCTTGGTGTGACATTTGAAACGGGTTTGGTAGCTGTAGTATGTGTAATATGAATTTTGTACTTACTGAGTGAATGCAGCAAGATGCAGACAAATACATACCAATTGCTGGGATTCAGTGTTACATTCACCAAAATGGAAGGGAACCCTGAAATCTAAGGATTTTTTGTGTGTGTGTGTGAGGTAATGTCATTCAGTTATTTGGAGGTGGGGGGGTGGGAGTGGGGGGGTTGTTTTTGTTTGTTTGTTTGTTTGTTTTTTACTGAAACTTACTGAGGCAGAGGCTACTCCTTTATGTAGTATATTGCACATTGGACTCAGTATGAATCTGTAAAAGCTGAAGTATTGAAGGTGTTGCTTTGATGGGTTCATCTTGGTCATTTGGAGAAGCATGCATGTTTTACATCTGTAAATCTAAGACTCAAGTATTTGGTCAGCCTAAAGTGAGGAACAGGTTTTGTTTTAAAAAAGAAACAACACCAGAAGCCAGCTATTTTTTCAAGACTAGTAGGAAATGCAATAAATTTCCAGGCTGTCTCATATGGATTGTTTCATAGTTGAAACAAAATCAGCTCTAGAGATTTCAAGTAATGATTTAATTGCAAGTATTAATATTTATGTAGTCCTTGATAGGGAATGAAACATTAAAACTACTTCTGTGAATAATGCCTATGTAGCAGCAATAGCCTCTCTAACGTAAATTAAATAACACAAATCCATCGAAGAAGATTTGATCATTGTTAAAATTACTTTGAAAATTGACCCCCTCAGGAGACAGCAGCCATGTGAGATGATTATTTTAATCTGGATTGTTCTTAGAGTAAGCTTTACAGTCTTGTCTCTAAAAATGGCATGCTTTGAGAGAAGGCTGGGAGTGGAAGTAGGTTTATTGCTGATGTAAGGTGGAATCCAGTACTTTCTGTTTTCCACTGAAATTGTCATAAATGAAAATTTAGGGTTTTTATTAGAACATGAAAACCTTTAAAGTTCTCTCTTGGTTATATGTGGTGAGTATGTAGGAATTAATTGCAGATATTAAACTGCTTGCAACCATCAACAGCATAATCTTAAACTGTTCACATTTGATTTTCCTGGGATTAAATTTTTACAGTGACACTCTACACACCTACACACAGCATTCTCTTTAGAGAAATGGGTCTTGGCTTTCTGTGTCAAAACTGAAGTTTGTGTTAAGTAGAAGTGCTGGTTTCTCCTTAAGTGTAGACTCATAGCTCCCTCAGCTTTTTACTTGGTGGCTTGACATGCTCAGTCTTCTCTTTCAGTTTGGAGAATTAATTTGGATTTTCTTTCTTTATTCAGTTGATTCCTAAAGGCGTAGGTTTGGTCTAAGGTAGTCTAATGTCTGAAAGGAGCATTATTTCTTTGCAGCACTGTTGCACTTGCTGGCAATGAAATCCTGTATGTATGTATATAAAAACATTACGTATATAAAACCCCATTTTATATGTGTGTATGTATAGGGAAAAACCCATTGTATACTATTGCAGCATCCACTTTTTTAGCTAGGATATCTGCACTGGAAAAGAAGCCAGTGCAGCATTCATTTTTTTCAGTGAAACTTACACTGGAGTAGTGATGCTTATAATGTTTTCTCAGTAACCACCAAACTGTTCTGGCATGCAGTTCGTTATCTTCTGATATGGCTCCAGGAAAAATTTGCCACTTGTGCCAATAGGTGTGGCAGAGATAAATTGCCTAGGTGCTGTGTTCAATATGTTTTGAGGTTTTTATGATAACTAGAGAAACATGAGAGTTTTAACTAGTTTTACTGAGTTTTGTGTAACGAGTAAGATGATCTGAACTCTGGCTTTCTCAGAGAAGTTAGATCATGAGGTCCAGGATGGCTTTTCTGCCTTGGTGTCGTGTCTTTGGTCAGAGTCCAAGTAAAACACAGGAAATTGCACTGATAAAAAGCAACCTTCCACATTGAGGCCCTCCTTCCAACATCAGTGTAGAACTGGATTTGTTCTGGTTTGGCAGTCCCGGCAACCCTCATATGGCCTTGATGCATGTTTTGCTCTTAAGAAGATACAGTGCTGTTGCTGCATTTCTTACTTGGGAGATTTCTTGATCCATTCCTCTGGTTTCAAAAGATAATGAGCCTTTTCATGTGCGGGTTTATATGTGTATGTGATTTTTGCATTAAGCATTCTTTGGGCTGAGCAGCTCTCTTCCTTTCTCTTTTCTTGTACCTATGCCTTACAGTTGGCCATATGTTCTTCCTATCTGTCCTGTCAGAATAAGTCAAACTTAAGTGGGACAGGTAGAATGGAAACTTGTATGCACTCTGCATCTTGTGCAGTTTGTTTGGGGTTTTTTGCTGTGTTGTTTCTGTTTAGGTTTTGTTTTGTTTTGTTTTCCTTTTTCTTTTAATGTAGATGTCTAAAAATTCTGCTTAAAAGGAAGCCTGATCTGCATCTTGATCTGAATTTTATTCTACTTTTGTCACTGTCATTATCATGTCATCATGTTCTTCTCTCACAATATTCTGATCTGTTGTCAGTCTCTTCCAACACTGTACTCTCAACTATTTGTTCTTTGGTCATTATTGTTCGTTATTAAGGTAATAATCTGATCATCAAGAACTCCAGCAGTAGTCCCTCTCCAAACTGATGTCTTACAGTGCATAGTTTATTCCCTCCTGCGCAAGTAGGTGGTTTGTTTTGCTCAATATTGCCTCTACCTTGCATTTTATTCCTTTCTGTATTTTCTCCAGAATCTATAAACTATTTTCTCTTTTAAGATGCATTCTCAAGGTTTTATTAGTTCAGACTGATGACTTGTTTGTCCCTGGCACATTTCTCATATGTTTGTAACGCTTTAGTCCCCTGGTGTAGCTCCTCATGTGACAGCTTTACCAGGTCTTGGTATTCAGTCTGTGGTATCAAATACTAGCTCTTTCAAAACTAGTAGCTATGGTACATAGCTATAGATGGATTATTCCTGAGCTCTCTTCTTTCTTGGCCATATAGTGGCACTGCAGACTCATTTTGGTTTCAAGGTATTTATTCAGTTGAAGAATCCTTGTTTTTTTGTGTCAATGAAAAAGTCTAATTCAGATTTACTTCAGTCCATTTTGGTTTTTCTTCTTCATCCTCCAACATACTAATTTGTCAATCTTTTTCCTTTGCTTATTTTGATTTAGGTTAAAGGATAGAGTCTAGGTTTTCCTGATTACTAAAAAAATTCGTTTTGGTTTTATTTCTTACTGTTGCTGATGACACATTCTGGACAGTGTTTGTATCTTGGGTAGCTTGAAGTAAGTGAATATTTCACTCTAAGTAATGTTAGCAGAAGACTTGGCTGAAGAATTCTATTCGGGTTCTGGTACTGTGCTTTGAGAAAGTCTGTGCCTTCTTAGTAGAGGAGAAAAAGAAAACCTGTGAAATGCAATTTCCAAGGAAACCTGGAGTCCTGTTTTCTGTAGCTCCCTGAGAGGAGGTAGTAGCACAGTGCAATGTTTTGGCTGAACAGCCCTGAAACTGATAGAAGTCTTTCTGTCATTAAGGCTGAACATAAAAGTTTTTACAGAATGTTGCATTTTGTTTTATGGTCAATTAATGTTGGAAAAATTGCTGAGCTTCTGAGATTTTGCATGCTCTGCCTTGGTCCACGTGAAGTTCATTTGGCAAGTCAGTCATTGTACTTACAAAAATCTCATAACAGGCTTTACCAAAATTCATGTTCATATGGCTTATGTATTTATTGCCCTTGAATATGACTCAACAATTCATTCATGTTTTAAGTGCTTTGTTGACTACAAAAGGGTGCACTTTGCTGCTTCTCCTCTTCCCAGCAAATACGTGCTTTTCCTCTTTCTCATGCCTCCCTTGTTGTTCTTTAGATGCATAATTCTCCCTCCCTGTTAACCTCTTCCTGTTGCTTATATTAGCAGCTTTCTCACACAGCTTCTCTTTGCTCCTTTGTAGAACACAGCACCACCCATTTCCTTCCTCCCAAAGTGTGCTTTGTGTGTAGTCCTCAGAAACAATGGAAGGAGGCAGCATTTTTGTGCTCAGAAGGCTTGAAAGGAGTGTACCCAGACAGGACAAGTTCAGACTCCAGTTCTTTGTCTGCATGTATATAGCCCTTTTCTCAATTGCTGCCTGAAAGCTGGATTGTTCATGCTTCTGTGTAGTGCCTATAATATATTCATAGCATAACTCCTACTTTGTTATGATGTGATGAATACGAAGTTTGAGGTTTTATGTGCTGAAGTCTTTGTCAGATAGAAATGGAGTGTGGCTCAGGATCGATGAAGGGAGTTGGGGCGGAGGGGAACTGAGGGAGCAGCTGTGGTTCTGGCCAGACTTCTCAAATGCAAACGGTAATCTTATAAGGCAGAGGAGTCTGTTGTATGATTGAAACGGTTTATTTAGTCTAACTATTATTTTTTTGTAAATCACATTTTTGCTGCTTTTCATGTTTAACCAGTATGCATTCTCTATAAAAACGTGTGTCTTTACAAAATACTGTTGAAGACCTGTACAGGACTGAATTACTTCCATGTTGTGTATTACAGGCTCCTCAGGGAAGTGGGCACAGCATCAAGCCTGCCTGAGTTCAAGAAGTGTTTGGGCAATTTTCTCAGGCACATGGTGTGACTCTGAGGGCTGTCCCGTGCAGGGGCAGGAGTTGAATTTTGGTAATCATAGTGGTTCCATTCCAAATCAGAATATTCTGTGATTACAACATTTGTTTGGTTGGGATGTCTCCATTCTGGCACTTGCTCTTCAAGCAGTTGGCTTTCCAGAGTAGTGTGCATAGGCATTGTTTTTTTGTGCAGCTTTTTTTGGTGTAGCTTTGTGTTTTGCTCTTTTAATACTTCTTATGAAAACTGGCATGTCACACATTTAATGTCTTTGTGCGTCTTCTGTAATTCACTGAAAGTTGTGTAATTCACTGAAGATCGTGAAGAAGTTCTTGGTTGCTTATACTGTAGAGCTGCTTCAGTTAAGGAGTCAGTTGGATACATTCTTTCTTTTCATGTGGCATGTAAATAGGATGTAACATTGCCATTTCAGCTAGAATGCAACAGGTTGCAAATTCTGATAGTTTCTGAGTAGATGGAGTAGCGTCTTTAGGCAGTTAGTATCACACTTTTCCAGTAAGGGATTGGACTAAAGCTTGCAGAGGTCCGTAAGTGTCCTGTAGGTACTATTGCCAATTTTAATTACACTTCTCCAGGTATTTCTGGCAGGTATTTGAAGGTTATGGTTATGTTCATATGGTTATGTTCCTTCATGTTATCTTTGCACTAGGGACATAAAAATGTTGTCACTTTTGGGCAAAGCTCCCTTAAGGGCCTATTTGAATATCTAGTGGAGTCACTGTGCATAAATATTAATTTCAGAATGTCGGTCTGCTTGCAGAGGGCAATTTTCTCTATTCAGTCAAGTGATCCTGTCTGTAACTATCACTAAGAGTACGAGGTGATTGTTTGTTTAAATCACCTGTCTGATGCAGACATTATTTTGGTGTCTTTGCACCTACTAGTCTTTGATTTAAGTTTCTAGTTTCAGCCTTTGTTTTGCAGGATTTGTTTTTAATTTGAGTGCAATGAGTTCTCACGGAAGTAGATGTGGCACACACTGCATGTTTTTTAAATCTTTGCTGACCTCTAAGCTGCTGGGATGTCACACTGCGTCGTTTGCTCTTAGTACTTTTTTTTTTTTTTTTTTTTTTTTTTTTTTTTTTTTTTTTCTTGTCCACTGAAGTATTGTTTGAATTTTTCATTTCAGGTTTAGGGTCATTGAGGTTTCTGAATTTGTGTTTTAACCAAAATCAGGAATTCAGTGATGTTTATGTAGCTTAGGCAGTGTCAGCCTTTATTCCTTTCATAGTTGTAAGCTTGTCCTTGGTTTGAGTGTTGTCTTGATGATTGGGTCCTCATAATTTTAGTAGCTTTGGCTGAAATTTCGCTTTCAACTTCTGTATACTGCTAAAGAAATCTTTGCAGCTGAATGTATTTGCTACCTCCTGATGTGCCAATGCTATTCCTCTTTGCATCTCCTGCTAGTCTGAGTGTCACAAACAATTTCTTTTCCTTGTGTTGAAGTGCACTAATGCTGTATGCACAAGCTGCCCTTGACACTTAAGATGGACTTTGCTTGGGCATAGTTTCATTTGCTGCAGTTGGTGTCTTTGGACAACAGGGAGACATTTTCTCTTGAGGATGCATCTTGGTATCAGATAGATGGCTATGAAAGAAAATGTTGATCCTGTCCTAGCTTGTACTGTTAGAATTCTTCATGCGGTTCACGGGTACCTGAGGAGCTTTCTCATGGCAGCCTGTACTGCAATATTAACTTGCTGATTTTTTTCTTAAAACAATCTTTTATACTGTGTGCTGGTTGTCCTGATAAGTTGTTCCTAAAGGAATAGATTTTATGTTTGGGATATGGAGTACCCCAGATTTGCAACTATTTCTGCTGCAGGTACTTGATGGGCCTTCCCTAGTCCAATTGGCAAAGACAAAGTAAGAAGTGCATAGTTATCTAGGTATGTAGTTGGTATTCTCAACACTTTATATTGTGAAGTGAGTAAACTTGCTTCTTTCTAAACAGTGAAAAACCAATAAAGCTGTGTTTTTTAAACAAGGTTTCTAAAAGCAAAAGTTGCACTTCTTTTTATTAGGATAATCTACCTTTAGTTCCCTGCTCCTGCTCCCTGATATAGCAACTATATTATCCAGTGCTTTAGTTCTAACACTGATTATGATGTAGACCTGTATCATATTTTCCTCTAGTGAGCCGTTCCAATGGTTTCATGATTTGCTACATAATTTCAGGACAGAAGTCCCAGTTCATTCTGGTATGCCTGGAGCTCTACGCCGAGAGGGTCCTGCCCTCAGACCTGATGGGTATTTGTGAAAGTTGCCATTTGGTGTGGGTCACTCCAAAAAGGCATTGTGGTTGAAGCAGGAGCTTTTTGATATTTCTGATGCTCTGAAAGTGTGCATAAATAAAAGGCACACATAAATAAATGGGAAGAATGCAAATTGCTGACCTGCTGAAAGCAGTCATGCCCCCCCTTCATCCAAATGAGCTGCTTGACAGTAGTTCAAGCTCCTGTGGCATGATGGGCTGAAGGCTCTCTTGTGGGCTGTCCCACTTCCAGTGCCTCGTTGGATCCCTGCCTGCCTTGTGTCCTTGTGGAGACAAGGGCATAAAGCTGACTTAGCTAGTCATCAGTGCTGTTCTTTTGATTATTCACCTAGGATAGTCAAGTAAATTGCTGTTGCTGCTGTTTGGAGTTACAGGGTTGTAGGTTAATGTTTTATACATTATTTGACTGCTTTTCTTCTGTCATCAGCTATGTATCTTGCAGACTTTGTCAATTTACCCTATACCAATATTTGTTTCACATATAATTTTGCACTGCACTGTACCAGCACAGTCTTCTTCATTTCAGTCCCTCCTCACTGTTTACCTTCATTTACTACATCCAATTTGTATGCTTAATTTAGACTGGAGACCCTGTAAGAAAGGCAGTATGTATTTATAAAATAATATCAGTCAATATCTTGGCTTTTTTCTTTCTCAAAGCATGCTCTGCATTGCCAAGGTAACAAAAAAAAAAAACAAAACCAAAAAAACCCACCAAAAAACAAACCCCAAAACAAAAAACCCCACCAACCCAGTTCTCTGCAGATTTCTTAAATTATAGATGCACACTTAAATAGTTTTTAAAAAAAAACATTGCTTGCTCTGTGAAGGTCACCTTTTTTTCTGAAATATTATTTTATAAATGAAATGTGCTGGGATTTTAGAAACATGGAATTGGCCAGATGTACCAAATCAATACCTTTCATAAATCTGCTAAAAATATATACTTACAGAATACTGCATGTTGATGACATAGCATTTATTCCTATTAGAATAAATTGGATTTTTCAAAGATGAGAGTTCAGTTAAAGTTATTGACCTCTTCATACATACTTAAGAAAGAAAAATAGTGATAAATTGACTAAGACTGATATTGGTATAATTGTCTGGAGAATTTGAAAAAATTGAATGCTTACTTCAATCCTCAACTTTTTCCCAGCACAAAAAAAAAATGCCTTAGCACTTCCAGCTTTTTGTTACGAAATGACGTACTTCATTCCAAGGAGAAAAATGCTCAAGGAAGAGCATTAGTCCAAACCATGGAATAGACATCATGCTAATCTGCCCTTCACTCAGTAATCTGTAGGTACACTCACATTTTGGCCAAACAGCAAGCATACAGAACGTGTGTAATACACACAAATAAAGTCTTGAAAGCAGTTAGTTTTGCAAGATAGGGTGCCAGCAATTATTTCTCTAGCCATTAGTTCTAGAAACAGCAGTCGAGTGAGATTAAATTTTTTAAAATTATGTCTCTATTTTTGTCATAAATGAGTGATAAATTTAATTCAAACTAATACAAAGAACAAAATACAATTAAGAAAATAAGACATAAAAATAATATGAGAAAATTACTACTTAAAATTATGTAATAAGAATTAATACCTTAAGGAAGCAACTCTGGAATCTTGTTCTCTAAAATCAAATGACCTGTATTCATAATGATAACTTACATGTTTAAGTTGACAGGGTGATTCTGCCTGCTGATCATTATTTAAGCTGGTTTTGGGTCTCCCTTTCATCTAAAATGCAGTAAGTAATAAGCCATCTATTTACACATACCCACAGATGAGTAGGGGGCTGAGGCCAACAAGGCTTGAGGCAAGCACAGTATGTTTGGCATGTTGTTGGTCTCCTTTGAATGTAATGTACAGTGCAGGTGTGGCCGAGGCCTATTCCCCTGGGATCCCAGTCAAGGACATCACCAGGAAACTCCCCAACCTTGGACTGCTACCTTTTATTGCTGTTCCATGTGGGCGGTGATGGAGCTGCAATGTGTAGTCCAAGGGCAGTCAAAAGAGACTTCAGGGCCTTGGTATGGTTGGTAATGGAATCTAGAGCACCGGTGGTTCTTTCCTCTATCTTTCCAGTTTCAGGCAGCTACATGGGTTGAAACAGACGGGACCATACTATTAAAACATGGCTCCACGACTGGTGCTACTAACAGTTTTGGATTTTTCAAAAATGGGATGGCCTACACAGCATCAGACATCCTGGTGTCAAATGGGATTCACATTTCTCAGAGGGGGAAGGGAGGTCTTTCCTCATGAGCTAGTGGGGCTCCGTGACAGAGCTTTGAGCTAGACTTGAAGGGGGAGGGGGACTGGTGTCCACACCAGGACTGTGTGTGACAAGCTGTGGGATGACATGCCAAGGTTAGAGGGACAGGGTGCTGGTGAGAGCCCTCAGCCTGTTGCTCTGAGACCTGCTGGCTTCACTGGAGAACTTGAAGCTTAACAGAGATGAGGCATATATAGGTAGTCATCCAGAAAAGGAAGATCAAAGAACGTGTCTTCCCCATGATGAAGAAAGCTGGCAATTGGGTAACAAGGGACAAGGAGAAGGCTGATTTACTCAACAAGATCATGGAACAGATGCTCCCACAAGCCATGTTAAGGCACATAGAGGACTGGGAGGTGATTTGGGACAGCCACCATAGCTTCACCAAGGGCAAGTTCTGCCTGACCCACCTAGTGGCCAGATCAAATGAATCTGTTCCTTTACTCCAGTTGAGACCTGGCTTCAGTTTTGGAGCCCTCAGCACCTCTGGAGCAGGTCCAGAAGAAGGCCACCAATATTATAATAAGGATGGAACACCTGTGCTATGATGGAAGACTGAGGGAGTTTGGGTTGTTCAACCTGAAGAAGGCTCCAGGGGAATCACTGTGGCCTTTCAGTGCTGAAACTTTTTAACAGGACTTGTAGTGATAGGAGTGTAGTGATAGGAGTGAAGGAGTAATGATTTTAAACTGAAAAAGGATAGATTCAGACTAGATATAAGGAAGAAATGTTTTACAATGAGGGTGGTGGACCACTGGAACATCTAGGACCTGCCCAGAGAGGTGGTAGATGCGCCATCCTTGGAAACATTCAAGGTCAGGTTGAACAGAGCTCTGAGCAACCTGATCTGCTTGAAGGTGTCCCTGCTCACTGCAGGGGGGTTGGACTAGAAGACCTTTAAAGGTCCCTTTGAACTCAAACTGACCTATGATAATCTACATGTTGACAAAATATCAGGTTCTTACCTGTACCCAAAATATCTGCTACCTTTTTAAGACACCTAGAAAACATCTGGGGAATGATATGGATGGGAAGACAAGGCATTGGGATATTGTGTTTTTAAAAGTGGCAGAGAGAAATGGAGAAATCAAGGCTGTATTCCTAATACTCCTTGTACCAGTTTGTGCCCGAGTATTACAATATGCTCCAACAGGAGCATGTGAATATGACAGGTAGGTGGTGTAATTGCATATAGTCAGTAGAAATTAGGGAAGCGAAGGGAAAGACAGGATGAAGAGGAAGGCAATCCTGAAGACAGGATTAAGAGGACTGTAATTGCTGGAACTCCAGCAATTAGAGAAATTAAGAGAACTCAACTGCTCTGAGGATGTGCCCGTAGCTGATGGGCAGCAATGCTTCCCATGTCTGTTTTGTCTTTTCTGCAAGATTTGCAACTTAGGTGCTTGGCACCTTGCATATGTGGGCTGAGCTGTTTCAGATAGAGGTAAGCTAACCTGGAAATGCTTTCTGAGCATTTTGTATGAATGCATTACATATTATTCCTCTTTATGAGGAAAGGCTAAGGGATGCGTGTCGGGGTGTGCTGGAGACCTCCTGTGCTGGCTCTGCAGAACTGCACTTCTGGGGAGACCTGAAAATCTTGTTTCAGTTTCTCCGTTCGCTAAAGTGCTGCATGTCTCTGCCTAAAAAGGACTGAAGTGATTTCTTAGTAGTAGCTGAGAAGGTATTTCACCTGAAGATACTGCTGAAAAATCCTTAAATTTAGAAGTAATAGTTTTGTAAAGAAAATTAAAAAGAGGATCTTCTCCTAAGGTAGAAACAAGACTAAAAATGTAGCTGAGTTTTAGAAAATGGTATGATATCCACACATGATAACTACTTGTGTATTAAAGAGCTATGTTTACTATAAAGTAAATTTCAGATATGCTGAAATTGCCGGAGGGTTTTTTGTCTCTCTTGTCTTTTTTTTGACCTCTTTGACTGTGAGGCAGCCCTGAGTTCCTGGCAATGGTTACCAGGTCCAAGGATAATGGAAGAGTTGAGAATGTGATGTTCTAACCTGTCTAATCCTACTTAAACTATTACACATAATACAACTTCAATGTCTTTATTATTCCATTTTGCATAATCTGCCTTCAAGCCCAAGTTCTAGGAGCACATGTATTCTGTTTACATTTGGAGGTTGTTACTCTGAAGACGAAACCTGTGATGTAAGGTGAGTGAATGAAATTTTTCTTTTCAAGACTTACAGGAACCTCTGTGTATGTGTCCAAACCTTATTGCATCAGAAATGTACTTTTATCACAGGAAAACATGGTCACTAGCCAGTAAGTAATCTCTAGAACTGAGGTCTCTTATCTGGAATGAAATATTTGCCACTGTAAATGTATTTCAATTATATTAACTTTCCATTATAAGTTCATGGATGTGCCACTTCTGATTGTTTGAATGTTAGAACTTTTTGGTTACAGTAGGTGTCTATATCAGGTGTTGTTACTGCACCAGTATCAAAAGACAGCCTAAAAATGAGACAACAGCTGCAGAGTGAGAAAGAAAATACTTGATTTTTTTTTTTTTAATTCTTGTTTCCTGCCTGGATTTTCTGATATTTCAAGCCCAATAAGCTTTTCTGTGCAATTTTCCATACATCAACAGAATATGCATCCCAGGTGCTGTCACATTTCAAAGAGATGAGAGCTGTATATGAGTACAATATAGTGTAGAAAATTTTGTTTATTCAGGAATGAACATTAATATCTTAAACACATCATTAAAATTATTAAAATTTTCTTCAGAAAAATTTTCTTCTGAAATTACTAAATCCTTGGGGGAGAGTTACCTTCTGCAAAACATGTTATTAAGAAGCCTGTTTCAAGCTGCGTCATTATGATATCAGTACTGGGGAACAAAAATCTGGGCACTGGAGCTTCTTGGAAAAAAACATGCACCAAATGCTGTGAGCCTTGTTTAGAAAAAAACCCATCATGCAAGCTGACAGCAGCTGGCTCTTTTCAACTTGAACTATCAGCAACAACCATGTGACTAAATTTTCTTGGTTAGCAGGCCATCTTGGATGGGGACTCGTATGCAGACACAAATATTGGCAAACAGGCCAATTACTCCCACTAGCTTTGTTCCAAGCTGAAGTTCCACTTGACTACTTACTTGGTCACTGCCTTTAGACAAAAAACCCCTAAATCTGCAAATATATTTTAGTTGTGGATATCACATAGAAACAGTGATGTATTAGGAGTTGCCAATAACAAGACAAAAAAATATTCCCTCTGGAAGGTAACAAGGGCTATGGCTAAAGACACAACTTCCAAGTCTATCAAAAAACTAGAATAGCTGTAAAGATCTCAAAATCAAGGCTAAATGCTGCTCAGTGGAATGGGTTTTGGAAAGTCTAAAGAAGAAACAAACTCAGTCAGTTCATGAGTGATTTAAACAAAAATTTTCCTTGTCAAATAGTTTAAACTGTTTGCATTTTTACTCATTGCTGGACACAGATCTGCCTTTAAGCTACTTGACATTTGGAATGGTTTTCTGTGTCTCTGCTTGCCAACTTCTCGTGCATGATGTTTAGCTTTGCCAGTGTATATGTTCTTGCCTGCTAAAAGCATGTAACATTTGCAAGGCATAGCATGTGTAAGTTTTCACAGAATCACAGAATGGCTGAGGTTGGAAGGGACTTCTGGAGTTCATCTGGTTAAACTCACAAGCATGATCACCTACAGCCAGTTGCCCAGGGCCATGTCCAGATAGCTTTTGAATGTCTCCAAGGAGGGAGACTACACCTCTCTGGGCAACCTCTGCTGGTGCTCAGTCACCCTCATAGTAAAAAAGCATTTCCTTGTGTTCAGAGAGTCTCTTTTTTCCAGTTTGTACCCATTATCTCTGGTCCTCTCACTGGGCATCATTGAAAAGAGCCTGGTTTCATCACCTTTACGCCCTCCCTCCAGATATGTACGCATATATATGGTCCACCTTGAAACTTCTCCAGGCCAAACAGAATCATAGAAAAAACAGCCACTCTCAACCCTTCCTACTAGAAAAAATACCCCATTCCCATAATTATCTTAGTGATCCACCACTGGAGTTTCTCTAATATGCCCATGTCACTCTTGCACTGGGGATGCCAGAACTCCAGGCATTACCTCACAAGTGCGAGAAGAGGGGAAGAACCAACTCCCTCCACCTGCTGTCAACACTCCTAATGCAGTGCAGGAATCCACCATCCTTCTTTACCTGTGCACACTGCTAGTTCATGGTCAACTTGATGTCCACGGGGACCCCAGGTCTTTTTCCTCAAAGCTGCTTCCCACCTGAGTAGCCATCAACATACATTGGTGCATAGAGTTGTTCCTCCCCAGACACAGGACTTTGCTCTTACCCTTGTTGAACTTCATGAGGTACCTGGCAGCCCATGTCTCCAGACTATCACAGTCCCTCTGGATGGCAATGCAGCCCTCCATTATATCATGCACTCCTCCCAGTTCAGTGTCACAGCAAACCTGCTGAGGGTACACTGCCCTATCATCCAAACCATTATTGAAAATGTTGTACTGGAGTGTTGACCCTAAGGATACACTGCTTATTATTGCTCTTCAGATAGATTTCCATCAATTTCCATCACCTGGGTCAGGATGTTCAGCCAGTTTTCAGCCAATCTCATTGCTTGTTCGGCTTCTCTATGAGGTTCTTATGTGAAACAATGTCAAAACCTTATTGTTGTCCAGGTAAATAATATCCACTGCTCTCCTTCCATCTATCAGACCAGTCATTTTATTGTAGAATTTTATCTCCTTGGTGTCAAGCATTACTTCCCCTGAGTGAAGTGACACTGATGTCCCCTTTACTGCTCTTGTCTTTGATATGCCTGGAAATGGTTTCTGGGAACTGTTATTCCATCACATTGCCAGGGACTGAGGTGAGGCTGACTGGAGTGTAATTCCTGGAGTCCTCATTCTTGGAGACATGAGGAATATTCACTTTTCTTCAGTCTTTGAGTAATTCTTCCAATTGCCATGATCAAAGATTATCATAAGTGGACTTGTGATAACATTTACCTGCTCTCTCAGCACTTGTAGGTTGTCATGGACTTGTAGGACATTGGGGCCCAGAGACTTGTGTAAATCCAGGTTGCCCAAGTATTTTTTGATTTCATCATCTCCTGTCAAGGAAACAGCTTCCTTGCTACGGATTTTTCCAGTAACACCCAGCAACTGAAGGGCCTGAAGGCCAGACTTGCTAGAATAGGCTGAGGTGAAGGCAGCATTTGGTCCATCAGCCTTTTCCAATGTTCTCTGTCACCAGGTACCCTGGTTCATTCAGCAGTGGGCCCACATTTCCACATGAATGCATGTAATAAAGCTCCTAAAAATGTTCATGGGCAATATTTTTGGAGAATTCATCTTTGAAATAATTTACTGTATTACCATAAAGGCCTTGCTAGAAGCATTGTGTACTCTTTTCTGTTACTGTATTAACATAAGGGCCTTTTAATAAGTGAAACCATCTCTTCTGTTTCACAATCTGTTACGTTATAATCATGCTCTACATACTGTTATTGCTGTTGGGGATAGATCCAGCTGGTACTTATCTCAATAGATTCATTGTGCAATAGAAAACTCCATGTACTTGTATCTGTTGACTATAGCCTATTTTAGGTATAGAAAAAATATAGTCTATTTTAGTGGGAAGATAAAAAGATAAAAGATGCTTTGAGAAAACAAAGTGAGCTTTTTAGGTTTTCTCTTTTTTTTCTTTTTTTTTTTTTTTCTCCCCTCCTCATTGGTATTTCTAGGGTTTATTCTATTATCTTTCTTTTTTTTTTCCCTGTGGAATAACATCAGCGAAATTTCAAGTGCCTTCAGTACATTCTGTGTCTCTGTGTACACAGCTTGTGATGTATACACGGAGGCTGAGAATGTTTGCAGCTGCAAAACTGTCACACGTAGGTTTTAAAAATGCTTTAGTTATGTTTCAAAGTACTATTTATTAGCAGATTCATTCATGAGCCTGACAAAAAGCTTCTGCCTTCAAACAATGTACTTCTTACAGTCATTATCCTAATGTTGGATAGTCTAATAATAAGTTTTCAACCCTAAAATATGAGGGTATAAATGAATAGAAATTGGTCTATTTTAAAAAGAAATGACTTCTAAGATGATAAGTTTCACACTTTCAAAATAGGATGTAAAGCAGTGCATCCTTTTTGCAGAATTATTAGACATTTTATTGAAAAATATTTGAGTTTGAATTTCTTTTTATTAGTAAAATTAGCTTTTTCTTTCTGTGTGTCTCTTCCTACCCCTCAATGTGCAGCTGCCCAGTGTTACTTAAACCAATCCAAGCCCCATCTTGGGAAAGCTGTTCTCACTTTGTGTCAGCACAGATATTTGATATGCCAGATGCAGAAACTGATATGACTAGAAGCAACTTCAGGGAAAAAAAAAAAAGAAGTGTAGCTGGATGTGTTTCCCAGAGTGAGGGATAACAAAGCAGAAGAAAAAGCACTATGTGGCCAGGGAGGGCGTGGTGCAGAGCAAAATGATCCCATTTTGGCAACTGCAGCCTTCACTCGTCCTATAATTCTTTATTCCTCCAGGTTCTGTTATCTTTGCATGGTGACTGGCTGACTCACTGATCTATAGAAACACACAGCAACAGCACTTGACTGCTCCTGCCACCTCGTGCAGCTTTCTGCCTTGTCCCCAGGCCCAGGCAGGCAGTGCAGCCAGGTGTGCAGAGGAATGTAGGGTTCTGTCTTGTGTTGCAGAGTCTGCTTGTTTCCCAGTCTTGCAAAATGCTGGGTTAGATGATGCCATGCTCACACTGCAGCCAAGCTGTTTGTTACAACAGCTTTTTTTCTGGAAATGATGTGACGCTGCAAGTGGATCTTCAAAGAAGAATGAGAGAGGGAGAGGATAAACTGTTGCTGGATTAAACACGTTTACTTTCTCCATTTAGACATTAGATGAAAATGCAGGTGATATATGCTAATATTAGTTAGTCTAGCTACTTTCCTTGTATTTCATCTGTGCTCTTTTTTGTATTTTACTTAAGCTGCCTGCGTGTACATATGACAACATATTTGTACTCTCTGTATGTATTTAGCAAGTGAGCCTCAGTGAATTTTTGATTCCATCTATGGTGTTTTTTCTAGGCATAAACTGAAGTTATGTTGTTAAGGCAAAAGGCTCATCTTGCTTTCAGCAGAGAGGAGCTCCTGATTACACTTACATAAGAATGCGAAGGGGGTAAACAAATGGTTTATAAAAGCGACTCTCAACTCATTAAAACAAGATACAATTCCAACATAGATTGTGTAATGAAAATAATGCTAAATTTAATAAACTCCCTTAACCCACTCCCCAAAAAAACCCCAAACTTACTACAAACAAAAAACCAAACCAAACCAAAACAAAAAACCCACCCCCAAACCAAATCCAAACAATGAAAATCCCAAACAAACAATCAGAAACCAAACAAAAAATTCAGTTCTTGGTTTCAGGTAGCTGGTTTCAAATTAGTTAACTTCAGTTTACTTTCTCAGAAGTTGAGAGTGAGTTAAATTCTGGAATCCAGGGAGGTAGAGGAATGCACTGAATCGTAACATTTAATATCACATCAAAACCCCATGGCTTTCTCAGTGAAGTGTTATGAGGAAATGCAAGGAGATACATATAAGAAAATGGGTGTCTGTGAAGAACATGGAGACCATCTTTAGTGAAAATCCTCAAATGTGAAAGAGGACACTGCCATTCAAACTCATTCACCATTCTATGACAGACTTTGTAAACTTCTTGTTACTGCAAGAAGTTAACTCAGGTGAAATTACATTCATTGCCAAACTGGGCATATTAACCTAATATGTCAGTGCTCTTTATCTTACAGAATAATTTATAGAGAGGGTCCACCTGGGGTCTGCAGCTGTGACACTTGATTTTGACCATAACTTAGAAGAACTCTGGGGCAGGGTTAATGAGTAGTGTGCTGGTATCTGGCAACTGGGTTGACAGGGTCCTTGTGGTGTCCAGCTAAAAGGGAATATTTTTTGGATAATTTTAAAAGCAGTATGCTCCTCCTGAGGTCATACTTGCTTGTGTGTGTGCTGTAGAAGGTATTATTGGCACCTGTGTCAGCAGGTTGAATACCATTGAAATAGTTCTTGGTGCCTGTCTAAACCTCTACAGAGAACTCCAGAAGCAACAGCTGCCTGTGCACCTGCAAGTCCCAAGCCTGCGATCTCCATTTTCTTTTGTTGGACCTAAAAAGGTTCAGTTGAAGGATGTTGTTACAGTCATGCTAGAGGGAGGTAGACGATGACTAGACTTAACATAGTGGCTGTTTGAACTAGGAGAGATGAAGAAGCATTTAACACTTTTGAGCTGGGTTTGTGTACAGTGGAAATTCATTTGCCTTCTCTAGGGCCTTTGAACTTTCAGAAGGTAAAGTAACAATTGCTTTTTTTGGTCCCTGTGTATGTACATGTGTATGTATGTACATATATGAGTTCTGAATTTGATCTTAATTAACACATCTCTGATGCAGGTAATTCCATTCAACCCTAAGATGCTTGGGATCTCTCTCTCTCTATACATGAATATTCCAGGAAGAATGACTCTTTTTAGATTTTTTACTGCAACACGTATGTACCACAACACACAAGGTAACGTTTAAGACCAGTTAATATAGTGTTAATTCTTCTTAGAAAATGTAGCTTCGTAGTGTTTGTAGAATAAACATAGAACTAGAATTCAAGTCTGAAATTAATTTTATTTGGAAACAGTTCTGGCTCATTGTTTTCTATCGGTTTTGATTATCACAAGGTGGGGGAGAGGATGACTTCAAGTTTTAAGCAGACGTTGTAGGACTGTGATGCTGATTTAGAGCGTCGGTTTATTTTTGTTTTCCTTTCTCCTAGACTTTTGGAGCTTCCCTCCCTGTGGCCGCTCCTGCCGTTCCCCGGCGCGTTGCTCTGCGTGCCGCGGGGAGCGGGCGCCCCGCAGCGGTGACTCGCGGGAACTGCAGAGCAGCTCTTCCCCACGGGCCGGGGGACACGCGGGAAATTCACATGCGGGGGTCGCTGCAGTCCAAGGAGAGTCTAAGGATATGTACTTAAACAGTGCGCTGTTCTATAGATCATCAGTTCTACAATCTAAACATGAGCTTTTTCTGTAAGCCTTCGAATGGACAATCTGTAGGTAAGTTACATATTAAAAGGCTTACAGCTGTCAACTGTTCCACATAACATGGAGCATATGGTACACTGGTTAGTACCTTCTGTAATTACTTTTGCACGTAATTTAAAAAATCAAAACACCCAAACCTCCTATAATTTTAACTATTTGTCATCTATATTATCTAATTGGGCAATATAGTGTTGCAGGCTCACAGGCTTGTATCCTACACAGAAGTGCTTTCTATTTACTGTGCAGTTTTAGTGCAAAATACTGATATAGATAAACTCCAAATAGCTAGCCAGGCAGACTAGGTGAATAAGTGTTAACATTATTGTTTATCAAGTAATTGTTTGTGTCTGCTCTCCATTCAGACTGTTGAGATTCAAGTCCCTGTTTTCTTTGATGTAAGGTCAGGTGACTTTTAACTTACATTCAGGATCTCTGTCTGGAAGGGGTCTCACTCTTGGAGGTAAGTTCAATTGTGCCTGCATCAGTAGTTATTGGAGGTGCCACAGGGAATCCCATCTGGTCTCTGAAAGGCTGTGGATCTATGAAAGGTGTCTGGCATAGTAGTGAGCATGTGTATACTATCTTTGGATGTGAGCTAGGGGCAAGTAAACTGAGTCTTAAAATTTTTTTCACCCAAAATAGCTACTACAAATACCAGCTGTTCTGCGACATTAACCTGTTTCTTTTTTTTTCTAGTCTTTTCTTAAAGCTTTCATACTAGCCAAGAAATATTTGCTGACTGATTCTTTGTTATGTCTGATAATCTAAATCAAGTTTTGATTTTAAAATACCAAAATACTGAATACTATGGTAGCTGAACTTTGTTGCTATGATATTGCCATGCTACAGGTTTCATTGTTTCCACAAGCTTTACCCCTTAAATATGTCCAAAGTGACCTAGAAAATTCTGATAACTGAGCTGTATAACAGATTTGAACAGCCCAGGCCTTGCTGTATTGGAAGGAATGACTGCAAGGATCCTGTGTTTCTGCAGACAGAGACTAACTTGACTGCATATGTAGACTGTCAATATAGGGACATATTACCCTTAGTTATGCAAGAATAATGTTCTGTTGGAAAATGTATTTACAAAGAAAATGGTGTAAGTATCCTTACACTGCTGTGAATCAGCATTGAGTGCAAGTGATTTAACTTAAATTTCCCTTTTGAAAAAGGGTCCTTCGTGTGAAAAAGCTACAAGTTTGTTACCTAGTATTTATTGTGTGGCAGCGCTCAGAAGATCCAACTCAGAATGGTTATAAAAATATACACATAAAAAGACAATGCCTGGCTGAAAAGGAGTCTAATGTTAAGATCTGGATTTAAACAAAAATTACTGGTCAGAAACATGAATGCGTTTGAGTAGGAGGGAGTTTGGTGTTCAAGGGCTGAGCTGATGTCAATGTGCCCGTGCATACCGGTGTGTTCTTTTTAAATCAATCTGCTGACTATTCCCACCTACTGTGGCTTGCTTTGCATCCTGGAGCTGTATCAAGGCGAGTGAAATGGATTCCTCTTGGGTGAAACATGGCAGAAGTGGTCCAGGAACCATTTAATGTTCTCCAGACACAGATTGGTGTTCTGTTTGTGAGGAAAAGTCCAAAGTGAATAAACAGACAAACTCTAACCATGTCTGGTGCGGATGTCAGGTCCACAGGACCAAGTAGTTTTCACTATAAATTTCCTCCCGTTTTTCCCCAGTGCCTCCTGGTAGTTTACAGTGTTGTGCTGCCACATGCTTTCACTCACACTCCACTAGTAAGTTGTGACTTCAAAAAAAGGTCGTCCTGGCTGATAGAGATTTACAGCAGTGCTTGGCAAGATGTGAACTTACCTGAAACTAGTTTTTGGTGAGTATCCTGAAACTTGAAGTTAGAGTGAAGAAGCAGGGAAGTATAGTGAGTGGGAGAGGGGACGCCTTTTAAATACTCTTTTCTAATTCACCTAAGCCTCCCTGTCCCAAATGAAAGCATTGTCATGGATTCAAAGTAGTGTATACAAGTGGACAGAACTTTTCCCTCAGGAACTCATGTCAGATAAAAGAAACTTAAAAATAATTAAAATAGAGCCTATAAGAAAAAGAAAGTTGTCTTTATCCTGAGCTAGAGCAATTTATTTTCAAGAATATGTCTGCATTTAATCACCCTCTGCTCTTTCCACAAACAAATTAGACATTGATTTTTGGGGGAAAGATCTTGTGTCTACGTTCCTCATTAAATTAGTGATGTTTCAAGCCTAAATGTTTCTTTACTGGATTCAAGCAAATTGATTTGCACATGAATGATGATGATCTGTGACACAATAACAATGTATTAATAGTATCTTCTGTGTTACTAGCAATGATGTCATTAGTGCAATAGGATACTGTAATTAGGACTGAAGGCATATCTCTACTATGAGTTTAGTTATATGAAAAATCAACATCTGAGAGATGTTACATCACTTTTATTAAAGTTTAATCTTGTATCAAAAATAACAAATATTACAGGAGCCTTCATTGTCTTGCATTGTAAATTTTCTGCTCGAGACAATTAGTGAAAGCAAGATGACTATTCTTTTTTGTTTCTTCTTGGTTAATAGTCTTTAATGACATAAAATAACAATGTTAAAGCCACTTTACAGTGGCACTCTACAGTGTGGTAAAGTTTCCTGCACTGTTTCAGTGTAGTCTGTCATACTTCCACAGATGCCTAGAAAGGAGGATCAACATGCTGCAATTCTAGAAATACAAGTATTAAAGCTCATAAGAGTGGTTGCTGTTGGATTCTGTTATAATACTGGAACATGCAGAGAATCATTCCTAAACTTTCTGTGCTTGCTAAATCAGGGGAGAGCAGCCATGTGCATTTGGGTTCTCCCACCAAATAGGAAAATACAGTAATGATAGGTGCTGTTCCCTGCGTGTGTCACCAATAAGGCTGGAGTGTGGAGCAGACTATATTTTACAGACATATCCATAAGGAATTCTTTTAAGTATCCAGGAGCTTTACCTCATTTGTGATTCTTGTTCCCCCATTAAGTTCCACAATTCCCCTCCTCTTCAGTGTACTTAGAGCTGAAAGGTGTCTCACCATTACCAGTTGTTAAGAGCTAAATTCACCAGCTAGCAACATTGGTGTCTGCCTTCACTGAGCATAAAAAGGCTGAGCTGGTGGGTGATTTATGGTGTCCCCTGAATTGCACAAGGAAAGACTTCCTTTCTCTTGACTCTAGAAAGTCTGTAGATCAGCTAAATTAAGTGTGTCATGTAGGTAACATGAACTATTTTCTGTGCTGACAATGCTGCATTCAAGTTATTTATTTCACATACCTACTAATTAATTTTGTATTTTTATATAGATTTTTTTTCTCCTTATTTCCAGTAGCTCCCTCTCCTACACAGAAAGGTTGTTTCTCTAGCCTCAGCAGAGAAAGCTGATCTCCACTGACTGAGCACTGAGTGACACTGTAACATGAAAGGAATAAACAAGCAAATTCCAAGGATGGGAAAATGTGGCAACAGAAACTTCTGCTGTTGTTGAGATTCACTAAAATCTGGTGGGGGATGAGCGGTAAATAGTTGCAGACATTTTTTTTTTTTTTCTTGTTACAGGACGTGACTTTTAAGGGGAACATGAGCCCTAGAGTAAACAGATGTTTGCAAGGAGTTAACAAAAGGCCACAGGAAAGTTCAGAGCTACATTAGATAGCTGCAAATCTGACAAGAAAACTTGGCATTGGAAAATCTAATTGAAAGAACAGAATTATATTAGCATCTAGGTAATTACAACATTGCAAAAATTCTTGAGACTTTCACACAAGCCAAAAATACAGGTTAAATTGAACAACATACCTCATGTATGCTGCTAAAGGCAAAAAATGTTACCAGCAATTAGGTATACAGAATTTTTTTTTGCATTGAAGAGAAAAAAGACCACAAATAACTTACTTGTTGTGATATTATGTTTATTCCCTTGAGATAAACTCACCAGATACTCTTAGAACTAAATAAGTGATTATGCTTAGTAAATTTTTTTGCCATATATTACCTATTTTCCAGGTGCTGCAATCTCTGACAATAGAATAGATTTTGCTGAAAATGAATGCAGTAAATTGGTGGAAAAATGAAGGCTTAGACATGAAGATGCTAGAGCAAATCATCTCCAGAATGTCCTGGTTCCAGCTAGGGTAGCATTAATTTCTTCTCAGTAGCTGTTACGGTGCTGTGTTTTGGATTCAGAATGAGAATGGTATTGATAACACACTGGTGTTTTGGTTCTTTGCTAAGTCAAGTTTATCCACAGTCAAGGACTTTTTTTCCTTGTCTCATGCTCTGAATGCAAAAAAATCCAAACTGGGAAGGAGCATATCTGGAACTCGAACTGACCAGAGGAATATTCCACACCGTAGAATGTCATGCCTGGTATATAAATAGGAGGGAGTTACCTGGAAGGGGGGACCAGGGTTTGGGTTCAGGAAAGGAGGTCTGGCATTCATCAGGAGGTGCTGAATGATTGCATTGTGCATCAGTTGGTAGGTTTTTTCCCCTTTTTATTATCGTTATTATTACTTAGCATAATTATTACCATGATATTTTTCTTTATTTTCAATTATTAATCAGTCCTTATCTCAACATACAAGTTTTACAAGTTCTATTCTCCTCTTGACTCCACTGGGAGGAGGGGGGAAGAAAGGAGGGTTTGAGTGAGTGGCTGTGTGGTGTTTCATCTCCAGCTGGGCTTAAAACCATGACACAGGCTATTGGGAAATGATATCAGAATAATTAAGGTCATGCTAGCTAGAAAAAACAAGAAAATCACTCTGATCTACATTTAATATTGGTAAATTGCAGAGTAATTTTAATGAGGCATAAGTTATGTGCTAATAATTTGGTTGCTACTTACAAAGATGTCTGTTGGGACATGAAGGCTCAGATAAGGAAATCATCCCCAAACACCCCTACCTAACAAAGCTTGTCTTGATTTAGTGTGCAGGGAGTTCTCCCTATTTCATGAAAATAATAATGGGAATCAATCTACACTGTGCAATGAAGCACTGTGCAATTACCAGGACAGTTGTTGAGAAGCAACTTCCTATAATTATGTAAGTTTTCATCTGCTAGAAATATGCAGTGCATTTACTGACCCTCACAGAAAGAGGTTAAGAATAAAAGGTTATGAGACTTCTGTTTATCTGAGAAAGCAGCAGTTACTGCAGAGGCTGTCTGCATCCTGTCTTCTCTACAGCCAGACTGGATGAGGAATGACTTATACCTACTCTAAGTAAACTGGTGTCTACCTGACACTGCAAAGATACTTGCTTGATTTCTGGAAGCATTGTTCCCACATTACCTGCATTACTTAGTCTGGCAGAGTGCTGTGAGGATGTTACTGCATTGCTTTTGTTCAGGGCTGGTTCAGGGATGCACGCACTGCTAGCTTTTGTGCTGCGTAGACATGTCCCATGTAAAACTGCTGTGCAAGAAAGGCCAGGACTGCCACAAGAAATAACCTTCTAAGGCCTATGATTTTGACATCCAAAATAGCTACATGTTTTGTCGAAATAAGCAATGCTTGTTGAACTTGAGATAGCAGGGAGCAAAGTGGATCAGACTTGGGCATTTTGCCTGCAAGGGCACCACCTTTGTCTGGGCAGTATTGACAGATTAGAGACAGTTTCATTATTGAACCACAGAATGCTGCAGCCAAGGTCTCGGGGAGCTGTCCCTGCTGTGACCGCCAAGCCTGCTGTATATTTGTTTTTTGAAGTGATATGTAAAAAGTACTCATCTCTCTTGGATAATTCAAGAACTCACGTGTAAGGATTGTGGAATGAAGGATCATGTTCTGCAACCTCAAACAATGCTACAGTTATAATGTAGTTTTGGAGCAGTGATGTCTGTCAGCACTGCTTCCTTGTAGATTTCCAGATGTATTTAGCCTCACAATCATTTATTGTTCTTCTAACGCTGTCTTGGAATGGCTGCACATATCCATCCATTCGTATATTCTTCTGAATATGGACATGTAATTATCTCAACCTCATTCATATACTTGGCTCTACCTTTCTGGGGCATATTTTCAAAGGAATGTGTAGCGGTACTGAAATGTGATAGAGCATGATAAAGAGAAACCCCCAAATGTTGCCTGCAATAGATCTGTCTGGTATGAAATACCTTTCTCTACAGTTGGAAGAGATGACTTTCTGCACATACAATTTTGGGGCAGAACCACAGCTGTAATTTGAAGGTATTTTATTCTTAGCTGAGTGTCACACTTTCTAGAAACGTACTAGAGAAAGGTCAATAGAGCCACTGTGCAATTTCAAAGAGAGGTTCTTTTCACAATGCATTTTGGAGGAGACACTGAAATAAATATTTGCAATGGAGCTTGGTAATTCCAAGCACCACTTCGTCGCTCAACAAAACGTTCAGTTGTGTAAGGGTTCTGTAACAGAGAACTTCCTTTTGTGCTATTGAAGGTGGTTTAGAGAGCAAACAATAGCTAGTGTCAATGCACGGTACCGCAGACTAATAATTTCAGTCTGGCTTATGAGGAAAAACAGTTGGTTCCTTTATCAAATATTTTGTGGAATTTTAATGGAAAAGCACACTATTGCAGATGAAAATAGTTTGGTACTGAAAACTTGTAGGACTTTTTAACAGTATAAAGTTAAACTCAAGTTACCTTGGGCAGTACCAAATTTGGTACTGATGTCCCCAAAAGCCCTCACTTCTTAAAAAGTGGTAGTGTGAAACTGGGAAAAAAACTTGCAAGATATAAAGATAAGTAATTTGGATAGCAAAGCTTCATAATTTTTGCCAAGGAAATGCATGAAGAAAATATTTCTAATCCCACCTCAAAGACATTTTTAAAAATATCCTTGAATGTGTCTCTGTCTTGCTTGTGTGCTCATATGCAAAGATGACCACAAAGGATGGTTAAAAGAGTTAAATAATTATTTCATCTTGACATGATATTTGAAATTATTCTCTTTTCTACCTGCAGAGTTCTTACCCATTCCTTCAGCCCTCTTTCTCAACAAGTGTGTGGTTTTACACCACACCAGCTGTGTCTATCTATTGGAGACACTGAGGATGCAAAGACAAAGCTCCTTCCCTTCCACCTGCAGATGGGAGCGAGATGGGTTTTGCTGCACAGTCCCATCCTGACACCGCCTTGCTGTAGGGAGTGTGACTGGCTGGTGTTGGGAGAGGCGGTGACAACCGCACCGATGCAGGATGTGACACTCCGAACTGCACAATGAAGAAACCAAGAAAGCGATCCACGGAACTTTGAATTACTGAGATTTTTCCAGGAGAGTGGCAGCCCACAAGTTACCTTACAGCCGGGCCTGTTCACTGGGTTGTGGTGAAAAAGGGAGGCTTTATGCCACCATCTCAGCCACATGAGATGGGTCCAGGGCACTGACGTGTAGGAACAAACGCACCCGGAGTCACATCAGTCCCCGAGGAGGGCGGAGGAGCAGCGAGGAGCTGGCCGCTGCCAAGTGCCGCGCAAACACCCGAGGGACAAGGGCGCTGCCATGGCCCGCCAGGACCTGCCTGCTGCGGGGACTCCCGCAGGCCCCGGCCGGGCCACCCTGCCCTTCCTCCCGCCTCTGCCTGTGCCTCCGCCGGCCGCAGGGCAGGGTAGGTGTGCTCGGAGGGCTGGTTTATCCCCGGTTCGGCCGCTCTGCTGGGCGCTGCAGGCTGCGCGGGGCCGCTGCTAGGTGGCGATGCGCCCTCAGGAACGGCGCCTCAGCACAGCCGCCCCCGCCACCCTCCGAGGCCTCCGGCGTGACGGCGCCGCTGGTCGTGAGGTGCTGCTGGGCGGCTTCTGCCTCACACCATACACGCAGGCAGATAAAAATATGTACTGTTACATATTTACAGTTTTTTAACTGCTCACATTAAACGACAGGAGGTTTAGAATAGATTATTAGGAGGGAGTTCTCTGCTGTGAGGGTGGTGAGGCACTGGAACAGGTTGCCCAGATAAGCTGTACATGCCCCATCCCTGGAGGTGTTCCAGGCCGGTTTGGATGGGGCTCTGAGCAACCTGGGCTGGTAAAGGGTGTCCCTGCCCATGGCAGGGGGTGGGAAGTTGATGATCTCTAAGATCCCTTTCAACCCAAACCTTTCTCTGATTTTGTGAAACCCTGTTTTTTTATAAACCTAATTGATGTGGTATGGGGAACTGGACCCGAATCCCTGCTCAGCCTTAAGTTAACACACAGGTCACATAATGGGTGTGGGTGCCTCTGGAGCCAGGGTGCTGCCAAGCTACCCCATCCAGCCCCAGCCTCTCTGTGACACACATCAGGGTGCTTGGGAGCCAGCAGCAAGGGGCTTGTGGACAAACTTTAATATACAACTTAAAGCAATAGGCTACTACTTTAGAGACGGTTTGTTTGTTGGTTTTTTTTTTTTTTTAATTTAATGGAATAATTTCATTTAATAATGAAAAGGCTGCAAGAGGTAAACCAAAGATATCTTCTTATCTCTCTGCAACCTTTGCATGTTAACAAGTGTGTTACCTTCCAAATGCCTTTTTCAAGTCTGGCTGTCCTCCTCTTTGTAAGAAAACCTTATGTTAACTTGACTGAACTCAAATTACCCTGTGCTAATTGACGTGCTGGAGGTAGCTTTTCTTCAAGAAAGAGGCAGTTCTGGGTTGCGAAAACTTTGCTCTGTATAAACAAGTGGCATTTGTTATAGATGGTAACATGTATTCCAGTTTTTGTTCTGAGCAAGATATGCCAAGGCTACATCCAGTATTGGTTTTTTATGCTGGTAATTGGGGGTGGAAGGGAGAATTTTTTTAATCTATCTGATCCTGATTGTTGTTTACTCAGAAATGACAATTATTTTAAAGAGAATTAATTAGGAGCCAGTCACAAAACTCTAGTTCAGTGCAGCTGGCTGGCAGTGACTGATTCAAAAGCAGTAATTATTACAGGTTTGAGAAGAGTTGAAATGACCTATATGGTTAGTCTGATTAAATTGATCCAAAAGCCTCCAGAAGTAGTGCTAATTCTCTGCTTCTCCTGGGTGCAGCAGCACATTAATACCTGTGATGTCAGGGGACAGGTGCTCGTGAATCATCTTAAGGTAACAGAGTTCCAGCCATCCTGCTGTAAGCCAACTCCATAGACTTTTGAAGCACAGAGGCCCTGATGGTGAAAGGCTGAGAGGTTAAAACACACACTGAATAAAATGCATTCCCTGCCAATCTGTGGCTAAGTAGTTACTGGCCCATTAGGGGATAAAACAAACCAAAAAAATGATCTGAGAAGAAGAATGAGAGAGAGCAAGAAGAGACCCATTCAGAGTTGAAGCTCTCTGGAAAATAATCAGGACACAGTTTAAGTAGTATTTTGTTTTCTGTCATGTCTGCAAGCATTATATTACAACAAACACCAAGATTGTTTGGTATTAGTCTTATCTGTGACTAGTTTTGGATACTTCATGTACTCCGACAGTGTTACCTGTACAAACGTGTTAGCAGAAGCTGCTTCTCTATGATAAAAAGAAACGTGTGACTGAAGTGTTTAAAAGAACTAGGAAAAAAGCAAAAAAAAAGTGTTTATGTGAAAATTGATTTGTGACTGTTAAATCTGGTAATGCTGAGGTTAAAAAGAATGCAGGAAGGACCCTTAAGACTGAAATCAATCTGACCAAATTATCATAGATGCTATGTCCTTTCTACAACTTAAGAATGACATTATGGGAGCTTTTAACATTTACCAACTTGTTTCCAAAAAATTGGGCCACTCATGGGAAAGAGCTGTAGTAGTATCGGAGAATGCACCAGCCAGGAGTCTATGAGGTTGCAGGGAAGTAGTGGTGTAGCATGTAAACTCTGTGAGTTTATACATAATAATTTGGTGGAAAAGGACATAAAAATACTTGACTACCTACTAAAGGAGTATGTAGGTTCAAGCTGTGATCTCTTCTTAACTGTGCTAAATTACATGATGGGGACAGTGAAATATGATTTATCATCTGTGACATTTCTTTAAAGAGAAATTGAAAACAAAAAATGGCTCCATAACAAAGAAAACCAAACAACTAATGTCTGGGTGAGCAGGGAGTTGCAGATATAGATTGAGGCAATGAAGGCAAATCAAACCAAACCTTGGTATTTTTTGGGATCCTGGTCACTACCCTTAATCCCTAAAAATGAGGCTGGAAATATCTGCAATAGAAAAGAAAGGCTATGAACAGCAGGAGTGACTTGAGATGTGGCCATTGGGTTGAGTGAGGTTCAAAAGTAACAGTTTCTGCTGGTTCCAGAAGGCAGAAAAAGACAGGGGATATGAATTGGCTGGCCTGACCAAGGAATAGGCAACTGACAGAGCAGTGTTAATTTGTGGAATTAATTACCTTGGTATCACCTGATTAACTGAGATGCCCTTATGACAGGGAGATCACAAGAACAAAATTATCCACAGAGACACCTTAACATTCCTTTCCTTTTAAGCGACATACATATATGTATATTTCTGGCATTCAGATAAATACATGGCATAGTAGTAATGGTAGTTATTTTTTGTTACATTTGCATGGGAAAGTAAGACAAAGCCAGCTGTCCCCCTAGAAGTTCTTTGGAACAAGCTGCTGATTGTTGTGTGCCTGCTTGTGTTGAACAGAGCTGTGTTAGAAGTATGAAACCAAATGGAGCAGATCTCTCCTTGAATTAGATTTCTAAATTCTACAGTGTGCACAACACAGACACATATGTGACTGATGTAGGTATCATACCAGTCTGTCCTTTATCATGAGGACTAAATTCCAAAATGGTAATGCCTTTTTACAAAAGCTTAATGTGAATGAGATGAGACTGTAAAGTAAATGGCAATATATTTATGTTTCAATTATATTGGATAGTCTTTCTTCAAATAAACTGTCTCATTCTTGTCCTCTGTACTGATTGCTTTAGAGCTTAGAAAATCAGCAATTGCTCTATGCCGTTAATCCCATTTGTTTCTCTATATACTTTACATTATAAATATTAAAAAAGCGTAATTACCTGAAAAGTCAAAATGAACAGATCTTGGTTGACAGGCTGTAATGACTTAAATTATCTTCTTGTCCATAGGACTGTCCTTGAAATGAAAGCAGTTAAAAAAGCATATTTTTGCCTAACTACTGTACAAATATTTTAGAAAATAAGGTCTATACACCAAAAAAAATCTGTTAAACATATACTGAGCTGGCAAAGACACCAAATCAAATGGAAGAGATAGGGTAGGCTGTTAAGAAGAAGGATTAAGTTATTCATCTCTGAGTGGCGTTTCCATTATGTGAAACTACTTGGAATGAAATGGGCAAATAGCTTTGTCTGAAGAAAAAATAGCTGCAGTGTGGTGAAAGCATTTGGTGAGGTTATTATGAGATGACTTGGATTCAAAAGAAGGGTGAAGAAGAGTTGGAAAGGAATTTTAATCAGTGCTAGCAGCAAAAAAGACAGGGCATACTATAAGGGATTCATGTAGAGGAGCATACCCTGGACAACAGGCACTTACACAGCTGAGCAGACTGAGTTAATTTCCTTGAGCATTGCTTTTCTCTTCCTCTTTCCAGTCAGGCTGTGCATATGCCAGTTAATGTTTGCCCTGTGCTATGTACAGCCTTTCCAAACCTCCTTCTATCCTAGTCAATGAGACTAGCAGTGTGCCACGCTTCCTGGACTGAGCATGGGCAAAAGAGGAAGAGAGGAAAGAGTTCAGAGAAGAGCAAAGGAGGGCTGCCCAAGGCCAGACTGCTTTGCATCAGATTGCTTTATCACTAAAGCATGGAGCCTGGATTTGCAAGGCATGGTTCGAAGATTATAGTGAGTGTTATGGATAGTGGGAAAACGGAACACCAGTGAAGGGAATACGATGGGAGTTATATCAGGGATAATACAGTGGTTGATGCTATGTTCATTTCTCTTCCTTGACGCTCTGTATAAGAAACTAGTTTAGGTTCAACTACCACAACAGTTTCTACATAGATATGAAGCAGGCTGTGGTTCTGGAAAAACCTGGAAACCTCTCAACACAAAAAGGGTGTATCTTGCTATATTCTGCTGTTGTAAGGAAGGCCAATGTGCTGTGGAGAATAAGGGAGGGATTATTTTGAAATGCCCGATTGCTTCTCAGAAACCCCACTGCTGATCTCATTGCTTTTATCACTGTTCAGGAAAACTGGGAGGGCTTGTTTTTGGTTTACTTGGTCCCTTCCCTTCCCTTCCCTTCCCTTCCCTTCCCTTCCCTTCCCTTCCCTTCCCTTCCCTTCCCTTCCCTTCCCTTCCCTTCCCTTCCCTTCCCTTCCCTTCCCTTCCCTTCCCTTCCCTTCCCTTCCCTTCCCTTCCCTTCCCTTCCCTTCCCTTCCCTTCCCTTCCCTTCCCTTCCCTTCCCTTCCCTTCCCTTCCCTTCCCTTCCCTTCCCTTCCCTTCCCTTCCCTTCCCTTCCCTTCCCTTCCCTTCCCTTCCCTTCCCTTCCCTTCCCTTCCCTTCCCTTCCCTTCCCTTCCCTTCCCTTCCCTTCCCTTCCCTTCCCTTCCCTTCCCTTCCCTTCCCTTCCCTTCCCTTCCCTTCCCTTCCCTTCCCTTCCCCCATTTCCTGGGTTTTGAATCCCTCCTGCACTTTTACCCTATTCAAGTGCAAATACCTGTCAAACTGGTTGGGATAGAAATATATCAAATTTTCACTGGAAAGCAAGTATCCTAGGAAAGAAATAGGCACAGTTGTTTCAGGATGTCATAGAATTACATTTGAGACAGAGGAGCAATTTCTGTTTTCCCCTTTCCCCCTCTGCCACCTCCTGCCCCTGACATTTAGTGTCAAAGAAAGCTTAGAATATTGCTCTGTTTAGTAGTGTTGGCAAAAAGTCCACCTCTGTAGTAGTTCCCTTTTGGTCTATTACTTTTCTGTACTGTATAAGAATCCTTCAAAGCCATGATGTTCTGATACATTCAGAGGCACTGCTGTCTTGAGTCAAAGATATTTCTGTTTTTAAAGAATAGTGTAAATTGAGTCTGTCAAGTAAAGAAGTCAGCAAACCTTGCTGTCTCTGAGCAGAGTGGGAGAGCCAGGCCCCAACATATGACTGAGGTGGGGTAGAAAGGGTGATAGATAGTTGGTTGCTTGCTGCAGGAATTGGAGAGGACAGAGAGAATATATGGTATATTCAGTCTAGAAAAAAGCATGAAAAAATTAATAAACCTAGGTCATAGCCCAGATATGCATGCTTGCCATCATAGAGCATCCACATGACTCCATTCTAAAGCTTGTGGTAAGCACCTATTGCTGTCTTAGGACTTGGACCCAGAATGCTCTGCTGGCTTACCATAATGCCTGCTATTAAAAGTTGTGGAACTTTTACATTTTTTTATTTTTTTTTTATTTAAATTAACTGCTACCTTTCCATGATAATTTGCTTTATCATCTATATGACCTCTTTTACTGAGTTCAAAATAGTTTCCTAACATCTTGTGATTTTGTACACTTTTGGTAAACAGAAACAAAATTTAAAGCAGCATGAAATAAAATAGTAAAATGAGTGCAGTAAAGTATATCCTCATTAGTAGATTCTATGTGCTACCATGAACCACTGCTGTTGAACAGTATTTTTTATCTATAAATATAAACATACAGTTGTTCATGTTGTCCAAAACTAGCCAAGCAGGAATACAAATGGACTTTCATTCCCATGGCTCTGCTATACCGATAGTCCCTTCAAGTTTGTTTCTAGTATAATTCAGTATAATTTCTTGCATATTCTGATTCAAAATAGTCTTTTCGTGCAGAAAATGTTCTGCCGACTGTAATACTGTTTTTACTAGTGCTTATCTAAATTGTAATCCAAACACTGTAGCAGGAAAGGCTCTTACACAGAAGAGTGTGTGTTTCAGTATTGTCTTTAGCGTTCACTTAAAGTATCATTAAGGTGCTTCAACCAGGGAACATATATTGGATCACATTTTGACCCTACAGAGAATAAATGTAAAATATATATGATGGACAGAAACCCCACATAAATAGTCATACTGTTGGAAAGCAACAGAGCGCCTCTTTATTTACTTATTACTGAGCCAACTTTATGATAGGTCTTCAAAACAGGCATCTCTGTGTAGTGGGAGGAGGGTGAAAGATGTAATTGTAGTTTATATAGCCTCGTTTACCTTTTGATGGGACAGATAACAGTTGAATGTTTTGTATTTGTGGACTTGGTTTATGAGACAGACCTAGTAAGTATAATTATTTTTATTAAAAATATTGAAAACTAATTTTTTAAACTTATTAAATGTATTTATATTGACTTTTATTATTTGTTAAATTGTTAATGATTGTAAGTTAAATGATTTCAAAGATACCAACTTCACCATCTGCAGAAGAACAAACTTCTGTCATCACAGTGCTAAAAGGTAAGTTGTCAAGAATATAAGCGTCTATCTGCACTGCAGGCAAAACTGTGACTGGACACAGAGACTGTCAAGAGCAGGCTCAGTTTCTCCAGGGCCATGTTGTCTTCTTTCTTTCAACAGACCTTCACTTCCCCATCTTTGTTGCTCTCCAGTGGTTCTACCAAGGTGTGTGCGTGCTTGATCGAGTAAGATGCTAATGTTTAGTCTCCTAGCATCACAGCACTATGACTTTCATTTCTGTTACTGAAAAAAATGATTTGCTCCAAATTTCCCCTTAAAAGTATTTATATTGTGTTCCATCTTGTTGCTCTGCAAGTCCACCTTAACTAGCTGTTACTAGAGATGCATTGACATTAAAACTTGAAAATCTCTCCTTTTCGTTCCTATTGTCTGCTTTGGTGATTCTTTATACATTGAACTGATACATCTATAAAGTGTTTGCTCTCATTTTCAAGAAAATCCAGGACTTCAGTATTTTCAAGTTTTCAATATACATTATGTGTGCATATATGCTGTAAAATCTTTTCAGCTCCTGTGTTCCTGCTGATTTGTAATCAGTTTTCTCTGACTTTTTTCCCTGTTTGTGACACCATAACAGAATATTAGATTATAATGGTATAATGCTATACATAATAACATGAAACAGGTAACACCTATCTAACAATATGCTTATATCTTTAAACTCAAACTGGATTTCTTTTCAGAAGTCTGCTTCAATGATTAAAACATTTTGAGTCCTTCCATAAAAAAATTCAAATAACTTTTTTAAAAGTAGAAGTTTCAAAAGATTCACACCTTTATGAATCAGACATTGTACACTCTGAAGCAGTATATGAATAGATCAGATTCGTGCTAGAAATTGTTTAGTAAGTTGGACTGGCAAGCACTGAATCAGGATTTAAAAATCTGATGTCAGTGTAGTGGTCCCTATGTCAGGCCTCGAGTTTGCTCTCTTCTTCTACCTTTTATCTATTCCAAGTTAAAATCTCCAGAACCACTAAAGCTCAAATATACAGAATAATTATAGTGAGATAGGGGATCTCAAGACTGGAACTAGAGCAGAGCCTGAATGAATCCTGCATCTGTTTTTTTGCTTTTCTCACAGGCTTTCCTCTGGTAATAAATCAGTCTTCAAACTGTGGAAAAAGCAAAGGCATAAAAATACATGTGTATGTGAAAAAGAAGACAGTGACAATTTTATTGTTAGGGGTTTGTTTGAAAGCTGTCATTTCCAGGTTTTCGATACCCAGAAGATCCCCTACTACCTACCATGTATCCAAAACAGCTATTTTTAATCTTTGGAAGTTTTCTCTGACTAGATTTATGTTGTATGGAGTCCCCTGCAGACCCTACAAATATTATCACTTTATCTTCTTTCCAGTGTAGGTTTTACCCATTTACATCCATTCTGTGACCGTTGTTATAGGTTCCCAGAGGTTCATTCTTGAATTTATTTCTATTTTTGCTTAGCTATCATTAACCATTTATACTATTTGCCTTTGACTTTTTTTCCAAAGAGTGGAATCTGTTGCTTACCTTCATATGGTCATAAAAACCTGACAGATCACTGTAAAGAGTATCCAATGGAGCATTCCCTTAAATACATATATATATTTATGTACATATAATATACGTATTGAAATGCATGGCTAGATTTTAAAACTAGAAAATCTTAGCCCAAGTGATACATATTTATGATAAGCAAACCTGACAAAAAGACTAGAGAGAAGTTATGGGGGAAAAGACGTACCTAAACCAAAAACTGAACTTATTTAACTTTATTGGCTAAGAGAAGAAATATTGTATTAGCCTCTGTGTAACATGAGCCTTCTGAAAAGAAACAAGGATTTCAAAAACTGCAGGGGATGACAGGAGTTCTAAGTGACAGGCAAGAGTAAAACAGAGCACAGATGAACGTTAGGTCAAAGCAGGTCTCTCTACATTTGATGTCATTCAGAAAGAGCTCAATGGGTTGGAGAGATGGGCAGAGAGGAACCAACTGAAATTCAACAAAGGCAAGTGTAGGGTCCTGTCTCTGGGCAGGAATAACTCCCTGTACCAGGACAGGCTGGGGGCTGGGCTGCTGGAAAGCAGCTCCGCAGAGAAGGAACTGGGAATCCTGGTGGACACCAAGGTCTCCATGAGCCAGCAGTGTGTCCTTGTGATCAAGAGGCCAATGGTGTCCTGGGGTGCATTAGGAAGAGCATTGCAGCAGGGCAGGGGAGGTGATCACCCTCTGCTCAGCTCTGGTGAGGCCTCACCTGGAGTGCAGTGTCCAGTTCTGGGCTCCTCAGGACAAAAGAGACATGGAGCAGGTGCAGTGAAGGGTGACAGAGATGATTAAGGGACTGTAGCATCCCTTTCATGAGGACAGGCTGAGGGAGCTGGGCCTGTTCAGCCATGAATAGAGACAGCTGAGAGGGGACCTTCTCAGAGGTCAGAGGATGTAGCCAGGCTCTTCTCAATGGTGCTGAGCAATAGGACAAGAGGCAACAGACAGAAACTGATGCCCAGGAAATTCCATCTGAATATGACGAAGAACTTTTTTACTTTGCAGGTGAGTGAACAAATTGCCTGGAGAGGTTGTGGAGTTTCCCTCACTGGAGATACTCAAGAACCATCTGGACACAATCCTGTGCCAAGTGCTCTGGGATGACCCTGCTTGACCAGGGAGGTTAGACCAGATGACCCACTGTGGTCCCTTCCAACCTTACCCATTCTGGGATTCAGGCTTTTGCATGTTCCTTGTGTAGGAATGACATCAGTCTTGGGAAAGAGATCCTGTAGTTAAGTGATTCAGAGAATAAAGCTAGCAGTTTGGGATTGAGACAGCTGGTTTTTTTTTGGTTCAGTGAGTGAAATGAGGACAAAAAAAAGTAGGAAAGGTACTGTCTCACAACAGCTTATGTGCAAAATCTTTTCCCCTTGCAGAAAAAAGGCAAAAACCCCAAGAATGATTCACTTTCTCTTAGAAAATTTTTCTGATTGTTCTGATTAAATGTAACCAACTTTGAAAGGGAAAATATGCCCATTTTTTTCCAGGGTAACCCACATTTTTTAAAGATATTAAATATTTCTTGACTATAAAGATATAGCAAACTTGACTTGAATTCACGAGGGCAAAAAGTTGAAACTTCTCTCAATTTCATTACAGAAATGAAGAATTGTCAAGTTGCAATGGCTACTTTTCAAGGCGTTAAAAACATACCAGATGTCTGTTGAAAAAGCTGGAAGAAATTAAAGCATCTGGAAAAGACTATTTAAAAACTACCTATCTGGCTTGCCTGCTGCTCTCATGGAAAATCCCCTGTTTCTTCAGTGATCTATCTCCACTTGGATGGCTGTGTGTGCTCATGTTGAAATACCCATTAAAATCAAGGGAGAGTCTGCAGAGGCCCGTAAGTTTTCAAGTGTAGAATTTACTGCTGTATTATTGACTAAAATACCCCTGTAAAGTATGTCTGGCTAAAAAATAGATCGATCTCTGAAAGCACCAGACAGGTCTCAATTCATGCTTTCACCTTATAAAATAAGGAATGTAATCCAGAATGAGAGATGCCAGAAAAAATAGTTGTGATGAAAAATAAAAATGTTGCTTCCTCTTAGTTTGAGTTAGTCCTTTTTAGAACTTCAGGTTTACTCTTAATTTGTGGTACAGCTTTTTTCTGCATTAAACGAAAGAGATGCCAAATCATTAGTTGATATGGGGATAAAAATTGATGTCCCTCAGTATGTATAAGATGACTAAAAGGATGAATTTTAATGCTGTAAAAGTAACAGCAAACTGTTTATTCTTCTGATGGGTGGGATGATGTTTTCACTCAGCACCAAAAAGAACGTGACCTAATGCTTAACACTGATGGGATGGGAATGCATCTAAGTGGAGGTCTGTACAAAATGACCGTCCAAAGCCTTAATTGTTAATTAGTTCCAATACTGGTTCAGCAATCACAGCCATGTTTTGTGTGACCTCACTGGTGTGGCATCTGGGCAATTATCTTTGGGATAATGAGCCCCTTCATCCATAGCAGAACAACAATATCTCCACTTGGCTTGCAAAAGATCGGAGCCAGTCTGCTTCTCATCAGGGTGCCTGCTCCCTTTGTATCACACCTTATCGCAAGCTTAACCTTTCACATCCTACATTAATTGTTTTTAGATTAAAAATTAATGAATCAATTTTAACAGCATTGGAGGAGTTGTGGGAGGGTGTGGGGTGGTGTTAATAAGCCCAAAGTATCATCCAAGAGCTAATTTAGATCTTAAATATTCCTGTCTGAGTTCTGAAATGAAAGAGAAACAACATTCCAGATCACTGGTTACAAATGATTGCTATCTTTTTCATCTATGAAGAACTGTAATTAGCAGAAAGTATGGGCCTTCTTCCTCAACAATACAGTTTTAATGAAAAGAGTATCTACTAACTATTCATATTACGTGCAAAAATTATAGAAACAGCCACAAAAAAGGCTACCATTTTTTAATATTTTTGTATTTCACACCATAGTGTAGAGCAAAGCCTTTAAAACATTTGACCCTTGGAGAGGTTTTTCTCTTATTTCAGTTCATTCTTAAAGGGTAATGTGAAGATTTGCTTGATTCCACTGAAATTATTGAACATGTTGTGGCTAAATTTCTGTAAAGCTACTCTTTCATGTTCACTGATGATCTATGAAGCTTTTCCCTTGCTTAGACAAGTACTTATTAAGACATGTTGCCATTTCACAAAGTGTGGCAATCAGTGCAGGAACATGACATGAATTACTAATGTTTTGGGTTGCTTTGTTTCAACAAAACAGAAATAGGGAATACTTATTGAAGCTTGAGTTCTGTCTCCATCCCCTAGGTTTTGCAGTTAAACCTTTTCTGCCCGACTTGCACATTGCAGTTAGGCTTCTGCAGACTTTGATTAAAATAAAGGAGAGCTGTGGTTTAATTTTCCTCATGGTCTAAGCAAAGGTGCTGCTTCTAGTAGCTATTGAATTTCCTTGAAATGGCAGCTAGAAAATTACTCAATGCCTAATAAAAAGAGGGAATATCAACATCTTTTCTGTTGTTCTCTTTTTTTCATATAAGCTAATGCTAATAACTCATCATCATGTTTGACCTACAGAACATATCTTTGATGGGTCTGAAAATATATTCCTTGTTTTTATTGACATAGCCATCTTAAATTTGCTTTTATGTTTATTCAACTTATGGTTTACCTTGTCTTAGAACTGTATTGTAGCTCTTGTTTTTCTTCCCTTTGATGCCATCTGATGGCTTTCTCTCAGAACATGTTGCCTTTTTTTTTGGATACCTGGTGAATGCAGCTTCTGACACTGTACCTAAATAGCCATTTCCCTGCATTAATTATCATCTGTGCCATTCCTCTGTTGATCCATTCCTATATTCAGTTTGGTCTTTCAAGTGCTGCCACTGCTTTGATGAGAGGAAAATAAAAAACTCTACTGTTTCTTGCAGCTGCTCTTCCTTTTCGGTGCATAAGCAATTTAGTATATGAGCTCTTTTGCCATTAAAATTCCTATTATGAATCTTTATGAGACATCACAAATGTGCAGAGTGCAAATACAAGAGCACAGTTCGATCAGCAAAGGTTAATGAAGGCAGCCTATTAGTATCCTGCTGGGTTTGTTGCTGAATGCATTGTAGCAATGCTTGGAGGCTTTGCTCTCAAAGGAGCCCCAGTACAGTAAGGCAGGGAATGCACCATATGTGGACAGAGAAATGGAGAAGGCCTGTAAGTTCACAGACAAGGCTGAAAAAAGGGTTGTAATTAGATAACGAAATAATAATAAAAAAATTTAAACAGCTTGCAAGGACAATTCAAAAAGATCCCATTCTCTTTACTTTGCTAAGGTGGATGTGGGAATGGGAAAGTTATTAAACACATGGTACAAGCTGAAGTATTTATCTCCTCTTGTGTTTATCTGTGGAAAGTGCTCCTCTTTGCAGCCAGGCCGAATTCAAGAGTTTGGGTGTTGGCAAAGTCATTTGAAGGTCATAAGGCCCAGGAGCTAGCTGCTTTGTTCAATATCTCAATTTTTTTGGAGATGTTTTATAACTAGATGTAGCTCTGAAATTGAAAATTTAATTCACTTGTCACTGTTCTTTTAAAACAGTACATCTTCACTGAAGCGGCCAGAATGTTTCCCTGAGCTTGGAAAACTTCCTGAAATTCTGTAGGACTGGACATCTACCCCACAGGGAAATTAATCTGAACATTTGAAAATGGTCACAATCACTTATGTTAATTAGAATTTATGTTTAGTCTCTTAAATTTAGACATGCTGATAAGAAATCTTTTCAACCAGATTCTTTTCCTGGTTAAGTCATCTTTTATGATCCCTCGGTAAAAATCCATGACAGAGGCAGAATTAAAACCCCCAAAAGAATAAAAACAAATGTCGAGTACTCCCTTTACCTTTAGTACAACTCTCTGCTTGGCAGTTTCTTTTATGTTAATATTAAATGAACAAAGGAAATAGCAGAAAAGGCTCTTTTCCAGTGCTTAATGAAATGCCAATGTAGGTTCAAGGAAAGTAGATTTTGAATAGATCAGTCCTGTGTGAGATGATTGTTCTATGCTGCTAAAGAAAATTTGGAGTTCTGTATATCCAACAGTTCGATATATTTGGAATGCTGATTAAAGCTCCTTTGTCTAAATTAGAGAAATTGCATCTGTCACCATATGTACAATTGTATTGTAATGGCACAAGGAAAATGGAAATCTCTCAAAATGGAAAATTCATTTAGCAGAAATAGATGGAGCTGAAAGTAAGGTGGGGTAGTGGTATTTCTCTCAGAGACATGCTCTAGAAGAGGATTACTGACTATTTGCAATAACTGTGTGAAGATCAAAAAAAAACCCGACAAAGTAAAAGATGACTATAAAAAACAATTCTCAGGATCATTGCCTTCTGATTAAATGTATGCAACTTGCAGATTCTTCTCACAGAGGGAGAAAAAGTAACATAACAATTCTTTGATGGGTACAGGAATAGAAGGAATCAGTGGATCCTGGGTCTTTGGGAATCTGCTGGTTTTGCTAACATAGGGGAGGAGAATGTGCAATTCCAAAGGGATTTTGAGGCACAGGCTTACCTCTTGATGAAGACTGGTAATGAAAAAGAAAGGAAAACTGGTACAGTAAAGGAGGGAAGATATTTACCAAACTCTATCCAATGTCATTTCAGCTGAAGCTAAAGTAATCTCTTTATCTATGTAAAAGGCAACAAATATTTTTAGGATCAGTGGACCATTAAAGCCAGAGTCTAGTTTGTTTCAACACTGGGTTTTGAATTATCACACTGATATGCAGAGGAATGAAGGTAAGGAAGGCAAGTTTTACTTGATAACTGAACAGTGTCATTATTTTATTGTCATATTCAATGACATGAGAATTGAAAATATGCTACTAAGTCTGGAGGTTTTTGTTTGTTTGGATGTTTGGGGTTTTTGTTTGTTGTTTGTTTTTTGCTTTTTGTTGTTTGTTTTGTGTTCAAGTGGCTCCTTCTACTCATGAACATTGGTAATGTCAACTTTATGTTTGGTGTTATTTCAAATAATACAGGGGCAGAAAATGATGCATAACATTTACCTGGATGTTTGTAGATTCCAGGATGTTATTTGCAGGTGTCTGTAATACTAAGTGGAGATACAGCTCTGTTACAGGGTCTCTTGGCTTATTTCTAGCTTGTAGTTCTAGTACAGCATTTGTGGAGGAATGAGTTGTACATTCTTTCAAAAGCAAAACCAACCAAATAAAAAATCCAGCACAGAATCAGATTAACGCCCACCAGTCTGAAAGTGTAATTGGATTAGGTAAAGGTTAAGTAATGATCTTCAAATGTTTGCACACAGGAATATTTGCAATGGTGGAAGTGAAAATTTTCATCTCTGTACAAGTTCTCTGGGTCAAGGATCAGTGAAGGGTTATAGAAAATGAAGAACTAAAGTAATACTATAATACTAGTGGAACATCCAGCAAAAAAATTCTCTCGGAATGTTGTCATTTAAATTTGACTTCAGTCAACTGTCAATTTTGTATCAAGATTGGCACTATAAAGAGTACAAAACCAAGGGCATCACAGCTGGAAGTAATGGGGGAACACAAGAACTAATATTTCAGGCACAGAAAAAACAAATATTGCCCCAAGGGCAATATTACTCAGTGTTAGAAAGAGATCCATATCTCTTGAATATCTCCAAAGTGTAGAAAGTTTGTAACATGGACCTGATTTAAACTCACATTATTCTATGAAAGTGAAAGAACAAAAAGTCAGAACTGTGGTATGTATTCAACCCAGGCTTTAAAGTTTTCTGAGGGTCTTTTTTTTATGTCTGTGCAGCTGCATACTTAGTGATCAAAGAAGGAGAGTACATCTCTACAGGAATAATCTGGTGCAAATGTGATATGGTTCATGCATACATTACTTACTAGTTACTCTCTACCAGTGGGATAACACGTGTATAATATTAGGACTCAGAAGTGACTGTCTGGGGAACTACTTGCTCTTTGGGCCATATTAGAAGTTGGCTACCTTTTAAAGTTATTCTGAATATTGATGAGCATCTAAATGGGTACATTTTTATTTACTGGGAACCAAAGGAATGCTGAGTTGCAAATACACCTAGGCTCCAGAGACTTTCAACTGAGCTATAGAAAGAGAACTTTTAAAATTTGCAGTCAGAAAGAAAACACAGATTCCTGAAAATATTAAGTTATTTAAGAATTGTGTGTCTCTTCAGACTTTTCATAATTTGAATGAACAGAAACCTTGTCTACTGGTCAGTAATCACAGCTGAAAACTAGGCCTTGTGGGCATCAATAAGAATTCTGCCAACAGCATCAGGGAAGCCAGGATTTGCATATTAATTTCTGGATGTGTGTGCATTCCATTCATGAATAGCTAGAGTGAAACACTCTGTCTATATCCATAAATCTGCATTTCATATTTCTACATACAAAATAGGTATAAAATTGTGTATACTGTACTCTAGAGCTGATACCCTTGAATATGAAAAAATTGGGCTCTAAATATGTCTGTTGACAAATATACAGATTGCCTGAGAAAATCCTTAGATGCAAAAATTTACTGCTGGCTATATGCAGTATGCCTGTATATCAATTGCAGTGACACAGTAAAGTTTATTATGGATTTTCAGAGGTGTAATGTGATATCAAGTTTAAAAAGTGCTTGAGGAACATAAACTACCAGTGAAAATTGTAAGGGAGAAGACGCATGCTGTGCCTTATGCATTAGAAGAATGATGCTAAGAGCATTACACCTGATGGAGTTATAAACTGGCTGCATTAATGTATACATTTTACAATGTATGTAATACAGCACCATTTTTGGGAACAGTGAAGAGTCAACTGGAAATTTCTCAGTTTCTCTTTATAAGGTCATGACTTTGAAGAGGACACAGATGACTGATTTTTTTCTGGTAGCAGCAGACTCGAAAGGTCACTCATATTTTTAAATTATAGAATTTTTTGGTGTGTTTCCTTTTTGTTCCCTTTCAATCTACATTTATGCAATGCAGCTTTATTGGCATGACAGCTTGCAAAAAGTGAGTGTCAAAGTCTTCTGCTTGACAATTAAAGTAAAATGGATTTTAAATTTACATGCATAAAGTGATCTCACCAGCAGTGTTTCCACATTCATTGGCTTGGGAAACAGGCCTAATGGTGACATTCATTTGTTCCTACTCACATGTGAATAAAGTGCACAGTAATTTGTGATGTCTTGAAAATTGCATTGAGAACTAAGGAGTTTCTCAGAAAACTTTAACAGTTGGGTCCCAGTTTTAGGTTGTTTGCAAAGATACTGTCATTTGGTACACAATCATTGGAAGGCTCAAAACTTTGTCCTTTTTAGTCTATTAATCTATCTTCTGTTTCTCCACATTCTTTTAACATATGGACGCGTCATGTTGTACCTAGATGAAACTCCTGTTCTTAGGAATCAAAATATTTGAGGCTCCTTGGCTTGCAAATTAGGTTTTTGGGTGTTTGTTTGTTTGTTTCAAATCTCTGTCAAACTAAGTGTCAAAATTGTGGAAGAATTGTAGCCTAAAAGATCCTGGTAGCACATAAGTATCCTCAGCTTGAGCATGGGTTACAGCATAACTATGTAGCGCTTTTGTCACTTTAGAAGACAGTGAATCCCAGGAGAAATCCTGTTGTCCTTTGATGGGATGAGCTTGTTGATCAAAGGTTTACACACACCTAAAATGGAATTGATCTTTACACATACTTTGTCAGCAAAGACAGTGTGTGCACCCCACTTGCTATTCTTTCTCCTGTCACGCTGTGTTTTATCTTTTATTGATACAAACACTTCTGAGTTCGTATTTCAAACGAGGTTATTGAAATCACAGAGGTCTCAGACCTCTTCAGTGTGTTTTCCTCTAATTAGAGATACTTTTAGAAAAAAATAGATCTAGTATTTAATCCAATTTTTGGTTTACCAATGAGAATCCTGTTTTATATTGTAGGCAGAATGATATAGATAGATCTGAGGTTACCAGGTCAGGAGAAAATTTATGTCCTTTCTTAGCCAAGGACATACTAAATACAAGCTGAATTTTTTGCATCACTTTGTAATTGAAATGGTAAAAGAGTGTTTTCTTCAATGATTATACTTTCTTTGTGTTTTTCTTCAGAACAGCATATGTTTTTGGGTATGCTTATCCCTTGTCTGATGGTAGAAGAGGTAGAAGTTGGGGCAGTGAGAATGTTATTAATATGGAATTTTGGTTCCTACAGTGCCTTGCAAACCAGCTTGCAAAATCATGAGGTGCCAAAATTATGCATTAGTATCCATAGCCTGTGTCCTTGTGCTTATTTGGGATTGATAAAACTCCTTTTTTTATAGTACAGTATAGCCAAACATCAGTATTAAGACTTCCATTCAGTCTGATAAATAAAGCTAATTTAATTGTCTAAAGTGATTTAACTAAAAACATTACAGGCAGCTGAAAAGCCTGTAAACAAACTATCTTCCTTCATTTGGATAGTTTTTGTTCTCCTTCAGTAGATTTTTTCTGTGATGTATTTAAGAGAAATATTTCTGGTACCCAAATAACAGAGTATTTCATTAGACCTCCACTTCTTGCATAGAAGGAAGTGACAACCACAAGGAAACTAAGATACACATTGTTTAAAGGGACATACAAGGCTTTTCTTTCTGGGTGTTGTATATTCTTTCCTAGAAAGTATATATTTCTTCTACACTTGTACGTATAATAAAATTTATTATAAGCTCCAATTTACTCTTTAGTAGTTCTTGTAAAAAAGTCATTTCACTAACAACTTGGATGCACCACTTGAAGGAATACTAAGTAAGTTTGCCAATAACACTGAATTGGGAGGAACTGTCGACTCCCTCAAGGTCAAGAGAGACCTTGACAAATTAGACACGGGCAATCACCAACCATAAGAAATTTAACAAGGGTAAGTGCCAGATTCTGTGCCTGGGACAGGGCAACCCTGGCTGCGAGTGTAGACTGGGGAATGAGAGGCTGGAGAGCAGTGCTGGAGAAAGAGACTTGGGGTCAATGGCAAGTTGAATTCGAATCATTCCACCCTGGCAGCCAGGAGGGCCAGGTGTGTCCTGGGGGGCATCAGGCACAGCATCACCAGCTGGGCAAGGGAGCGGATTGTCTCACTCTGCTCTGCACTGGGGCCGCCTCAAGTGCTGGGGGCAGTTTGGGGGTGACACGATAAAAAAAAGGTATTAAATTATTAGTGAGTGTTCAAAGGAGGGCAACAAAGATAGTGAAGGGTCTGGAAGAGAAGATATATGAGGAGTGGCTGATGTCACTTGGTCTGTTCAACCTGGAGGAGACTGAGGGGACACCTCACTTGTTTCTTCAGCATTCTCATGAGGGGATGCAGAGGAACAAGTACTAACCTTGTCACTCTTGTGACCGGAGACAGGACTCAAGCAAATGGCATGAAGCTGAGTTGGGGGGCATTTAGGTTGGATATCAGGAAAAGGTTTTTCACACAGAGGGTTGTTGGGCATTGAAACAGGCTCCCCAGGGAGCTGGTCATAACATCAAACCTCTCTGAGTTCAAGAAGTGTTTGGATAATGCTCTCAGGCACATGGAGTAAATCCTGGGGTAACCTTTGCGGAGCCAGGAGTTGAATTTGATGATCCTGATGGGTCCTTTCCAATTCAGCATATTTAATGATTCTATATGTATGTATACAGGTGAAAATTCACTGTATCTTCTTTGACGTTTATCAATACTTACCAACACTATTTGCACAGGACGTTTTTCTTTCATGGTGAATTACAGACAGGTTCAGACATGAAGAAGTTAAATAGGTTATTAAAAAAAAAGAGGCTAAGTTTAGTAGGACTTTTTATTACCAGACTTCTTAAGTATTACCTGTCTCCAAATACATAATACTGGTTTCTGTAACACCCACAACTCAGATTTTTTTGAAGCTCAACCCTTTTGCAAAGCTGTGAAACAGGTTGTCCTGAGACAATGTCTCTCTTCTTGATTGTGTGTGTGTTTGTAGGTTGGCTTACATGACCTCCAAAAATCCCTTCCAGCTTAAATTATTCCATAACTATATGATACAGCTGAAGTGGGAAATTTGTAGCAAAGTGACAATGCCAGATGATTTTAAATTTAGATTGCGATAATGAGTATCCACACAAAATCACCTGAATGCCAGATGTCCTACAGGGTTCCAGTGGGATAGTTTGCAAAGCAACAGTCATCACATTTTCAATAAGAATTGCAGAAAGAGTGGGTATTTACTTTGGAATCTTTCCAGTGGGAGCAAAATAAGTAAAATCTGTCTCTGGAAATGGGGAGACTAGTACAAAACATTATTTCTATGTAACCATGTGCATGCAACCTGAGTCAGCTTGGCCAAACAAAAATAACATTTTCAAGGTTATATACTTATGAGGACTGCAAATGAATAAATTCATTCCGAAATTATGTGAAGTCTGTTTGAATGCTCTTCTGATAAGCAATCCAATTTTACAAACACCTGTTACCTCTGTTGTCAATGATCCATACAAGAAGAAAAATCTTGGATGTAAAAGTGAGTCTGAAAACTCCATAAAAGCTTTTGGTTTTTCTTGGAGCTTGAAGTGAGGATATAGCTCTGCTAAGTCAATTGAATCTGTAGGGGATTAAAGGGATTCTTTAAATGATTTTATGGTATCTATTACGATACAGAGGAATAGCACTATATTTTTCGGTCAACTGTACATCTTTCTCTCATACTGTTTCCTCCTTTCAACCACAGAATACTTCCTTACCCACACTCCATCAGGCTTTTTCTATCAGCCAGGTATGAATTTCAGCTCTTATTGTAGAACTGTGATCCCTTCTTTTGGTTGCAGCAGCTATAGTTTTCACTGGAAGTGGGAATTATCTGTCCCTTTTGATGTCCCTTTTCATTTCATTCAGTGTTATGGCTCTCTGACTCAGTTTTATATAGTCAATATTTTATAGCAAGCTTTTTTTTTTTGTCTGAGTGTTCAGCAAATTTTCTTCAGGTAACTGCCAGATTTTATTTTATTGAAGTATTTGGGAATTTTGCATTATTTTTCGTGGGAGCAATAAGCAGCACCTGAGGAAATTCTAGTGTTATCTTACATTAGCTTTCCAAACATAGTTACTCCTAGCATGTTTGGTTACATACCAAATCCAGAAGGCAGAGAATTGTATGCATGGGTGTTTGGCAGAATGATGAAAATAGTGAAGGTAAGTGAAGGCAGATTTGGTCAATGCTTATTTACAGCATACTGGTTAAAGCAGAGGTAATGGCATAAAATGCAATTTTAGAATAAGAATGGTTATAGTTTTCAATTTAGCACTTTTTCACTCCAAGCACTAAAAGAAACCTCAATTTTCAGGCAATTCAAATGTCTTGGAGTTATTCTTGGAGCCTTAAAATTTCCTTTTAATTTTTTAAATATTTTTTTAAGAAAAGGGATAAGATTAAATATTAATGATAAAAATACTCAATATCTGGGGTGAATGTATTTGTTATTGATGTGTATGAGTGTACTCTGAGTGAGGTAAGCTAGCAGACTATATATTAACAAAAAAGGTAGTTAAATCAATTATTGGTTATTTATTTCTTTCCTTAAAAAGTAAATATGATATGCAGTTTTAGAATAAACTGATAATTTGGTTTTGCTTAATAAAACTGAATTGAAATAAGTGATACTCCAGCTGAATTCTGCACGGTATTTGATTTTTCCAATTCCATAAGAAATTAGTGATCCAAGTTGCCTTGGAAAAAACCTGCTGTCTAAACCACAACACCATCTTAGTCTCTTTTTTCAACTCAACATTAAAAAAAGTACTCATTCTTTAAAACAGACCATTAGAGAGCTGAAGTGTAAATAACTATTTATTCCAGTTGTCTGGAGGAAAATGCATCTAGTTTAGGCATTGATTTATCCCTGAAAATTATTAGTTTGTAATTATAAAAGACATTCAAGAAAAAAATTAATTAATCTGATAGTCTAGTAGGGATTTGTATTTGTCAATGTCAATATAGTAGGAACACGTTACAGGAGTTAACAAACTATGACTTATCCTGAGGGAAATTCTTTGACATGAAACATCTTTTGCTAATGTTAACATCCTAAAGAATGCAGTCTTCAAGAACCATGTGGGATGGAGAAGCACGTCAAAAAGTATGTAAACATCACCAACTGCTCAGCATTTAACTGTGCTACACAGAAATTGTGCTGGTGACAACAGCTTCTAACTGGCTTAGATGTGACAGGGAAGGAAAAGGCAGTTTTCTCGATGTTTAGTCATTTGATTTCTTCAGCGGGAATGGATCTTGCTTGGAATTTCAGGTATTAAAAATATGTTTTCTGTAAAAAGCAGCACTCAGGCAACTAGTGACTCCTACTGACCCATCATGGAATATACAGTTAGTGAAAACACAGGAGCAGGTAAGATCTGTTACGTTCAACTCATGAATGTTTAAACCCTTTGATCAGTGTAATCATGCATGGAAGCACCAAATCCATTTGGCTGAAACCACAACAGCAGTAAACAGCACTCCACAGCCCTTAATGGATTTCTGTATGGTTGGTCTTTGACAAGCCATGCCAAGGCCTCCAGGAGACTGGTGATCATGTCAGGGTGTGGTTGTATCACACACAGCTGACACCATTACAGTTGAGAAGGGCAGCTGTCCTGGTCTTTGTTGCTGTGTGATCCCCTCTCAGCCAGCTGAAGTATTTTGCCTCAGCCATACAATCCTTACACCTTTCCTCCTGCCCTTTTGCACAGGAAATGATGAAATGATGACTGGAGTCTCAAGGTGCTTTAGGAATTGGACACTTACTTGCTAGTCTGAAACCAAACACTGCTGGTATGTAGTTGTTTTAAAGAGTACTACCTTTTTGTTCTGAAATCCCAGGTGACTTTTTCAATATTGGCAAACTTGAAAGGAACAGGTTTAAGATTTGTCTATTTCAAACCTCTCAGGCTTCACCTGATCTTCTCCCTCCTCTCTTTCAATATGTAAGCATTCATGTCTGTCTCCATAGTGTTGTAAAAAGATGATAATTGATTAATAATAATGCTTTGTTATAATGTTATAATCAATAATGTTTTGTATTTGGTTCTCCAGCTGATTCTGTAAAACTAAACAGGAAGGCTGATTTCTACCTTTCACTGAGCATTTATAACCTCACTCTCTGTAAACAGACCTTGCAAAAATGAAAAAATGCTGACAGTGGGTAAGAGACCAAATAGCTGGATTCCTTTCTCAGGGCTGCTGCAGAAGTGCTGAATTATTGACCTTGGGATGTGGCTGGTCAGAATGCGGAAAGTCATATTCCTTCAGAGGAAATAAGTAATAATTACATTTTTATTAGAAATGTGTGTATCTCTTGTTATCTGCTTAGTTTTGTATTGTGATCTACTGGAGGAGTTAATTTGTTTTCTGGGACAAATGAGTAATGATTTCAGCTGTGCCAAGGAAAGAAATTGCTTTTCAGGCCCAAAAGACTTTTGATTTTATACATTTTTCTTATATTCCTAGCTCTGTAAACTACTGTTATATAGTTACATATTTTATTAATTAGTACATTTCTTACTCTTTCTCTTAGATTTTAGGACAATAACCTGACTTTCTAAACACATTCCTGAAATATTGCATAGTCTTATTGTCAGGAAGAACATTTTGTTTTCCAACCAGAACCTGAGAAGTCATAACAAAAAGTGGGGCAAAGCAGCCCTTGGACTAACTCCAAGGGGGTTACTGGGGCATCTTCTATTGGATGTACCTGCTAGATATCCTAATTTGTTAACCTTATAAAATTGTGGAAATCGGGTGCTGGGTGTTCCCCATTACTACAAGGCCACCTGGAAGCTTCCAAATAAAGGTCTGCTTTTTTTACTTTACTATTCTAACAGTGCTGCAGGAGTTTTTTTCCCTCTTTTGGTTATAGGCAATACTTTGATGGATGGGCCTGTCTTTAAGAGATTGTTCTGTGCTTCTGGTTGAACAGTTAAGTATGAGTACTTGCGTACCCGTTTCAACTAAAGTGAGCTGTGCTTTTGTACACCTTTTAAATAGTTGATCTTTGATAATTTCCCTCAGCTTGTGGCTGTAGCCTTAGAGGAAGGGATGGCAAGAAGAAAAATTTACCTCAGAATTCTGAGGGCTGTCAATATCATCTGATTGCAGATGTCTGAGAAGTACAGCAGCAGGTTATAACTTTTAACATTGGCAGCTGAAGTCTGATGTAGAAGGAAGACCAACAAATTGTAAAAAAGGCATAGAGGTAACTCAGTGTAAAGAAAGCCACCATAATATGGGGCAAAACCCACTCTCCTAAACACAATAGAAAAGAAGAAGTGCTTGATACCTTGGGCTAGAGAAGTGGGTAGGTTTACTAGTGCACGTCAACAGTGCAGCATCCTTTGCCCTTTTAATTCAGGAAACTTAAACAGAGTGTGCTGCATGGTCAACAAACATTACTCATCCTAGCTCCTAGGAAAGATAAATCTCCAGGGTTCCTTTGGAGCTGAGTGAAGGGTGATTGTTATAAAAAGGGATAGTAATGTTGAAGCTGGTAAGACAAATTTTGGTAGTTGGAATTTTGTGGCCTAATTTTATGTTTGTAAAATATGTTATATTTATGTCAGATTAAATTCTTATCCTGATAGTATTTAAAATGTTAAAATCTTAAATCTAGAGTCATGCTGAACATACTCATGCTCCAGGTCAAGGACACACTGATATTAAAACAGATGCTTTTGCCCATGTATTCAAGTTTTTCAAGTGTATTCAAGAATTTGGGGGTTTCATTACACCCAGTCTATTCTAATATGTTGTCTCTACAGCTTTGGCAGCAAAAATAGAGCAGAAGACTTGTAAAAACCCACCCTTCTAGTGACTTTGTAAAAGAACATAAATATAACAGAGATTAAAAAAAAAAGCAGGAAAGAAAGATGCAAGTCCTTTTAGATCTTCTTCATTTATCTTTAAGCAGAGAAGGTCATGGACCATAATGATTTTATTTATTGAAGTGCTGGGTTTTGTTCTAGTTTGGATTTATTCATATTTGGTTAGGAGCAAAGGCTGATTTTCTCTTTAACTCTCTCACTCGAAATACAAGGAGGAGTAACTGCAGTCTGTGCTCAGTTAAATTATATTAATGTAAAACTTCTACTAAATGACTAGTTTGTGGTTGGGAAGGTCTCACACTGATAAAGTTGGTGGTAAAATTTATTGCTGATTTTGAATGAGCTGTGACATTCTCTTATATATACAATGCTCTTATAATTGAGAAATTATAAGATCATAGAAAAATTATATAGCAGGTCAAGAACAGCATTCTATCATTTTTCTGATCATGACATGTCTATGACAACAAAGGAAAGAAAAGCTTCTGTTAAGACACGTATTTTTTTCTTTCGTTCTTTAATTCTTTTGTTGTTAGCTCTCCATCACCTAGAACAGTAAAACTACTGAGGTAGTAACTGTATTTGGGTAATGGCTCAGACAGCAGACACAGTTGAAAAGTGCTCATGACTCAAAGTTTTTTTCTGTCATTGTCTAAAGTCCTGTCTCATCATGAAGTAAACAAGCAGCAAAAATTTGCAGAGTTTATTCTAGGCATCCAATATACCCCTGCAAGTCACAGTTCATTCAAATGGAACAGTAGGTCAACTCAAAGTCTGGATGAAGCAATTCATGCTGTAGGTGGGGAAAATACATGAGCAAGTTACATGCAGAAACTTTGTACACTTTGCCCTTTCGGCTGCCCATGGGATTCAAATATCCATTACAAGAAATATGTCAATTCTGGTTTGCTTTGTATTTCCTATTATACTTATCATAGAATCAAAAGTGTTTGCCTACCCAAGCTGTTCTGGTAGAATTTTCTTTTAAATTAATTGGTTGCAGCGTAAATTTTGTCTTCAGCCTTCTTCACTTCTGTTATGGAGCACTTATTAAAACTTAGATACTCTGGCATTTTTGCCTTCCAGTATATGAAATTCATTACGTTGACATTTAATCACTTCAAGATTTTCACAGCAATTTTTCTAATGTAAGTAGACTAACAGTAGAGCAGAGGCACTCTCTGCAATTTGGTTTGCAAATGAAGTACTGGAAGGTCTGATGAATCAGAGTCCTTAAGCACAGAGTTAATTTGAGCTGATGCCCTCTTGACATCAGAAGGAGTACACCCTTTTAAGAAATATTTCATCAGGTCAATCAAAAACATCAAATGTTGGCCTTTTGTGCATCACTTTCTGATTAGAGATTTGGAAGACTGGTGTGTGATTGCCAGGTAACCTTCATGTCATATTAAAAGGATGGTCCCACTTATGTTTAGAACTGAAAATCTTTCAAGATCACAAACTATTACAGACAGAATGGGAACATACTGGAGGAACCAAAGAGTGAGTATAATGGATGGGAAATGATAAAACACCCTCCAATATCCTAAAATTCCCATTAATTATTGTAGCTCCTTTCTTGATTGGTGCACTTACATCTCTTTGATTTTTTATCAGGTAGCTGAAGGAATCACTGCACTGCCTGCTATCCACCAAGTACCTAAAAATATTACTGTATTTGGTCTGTGACATTTTCTGGATGGAATATAATTTCTGCTTTATTGAGTACTTGCCATGCTTCTCCTTCTGCTTTCCCCATCTTCTCAGGGGAAGTTTCACCAATCCAGATATCACTGATATATTGGTACAGTTTCCTGTCTTGGGGGAATGAGACTGTCTGTATAAGTTCAGCAAGTGCAGTATGAGTGGTGGTGGGTAAATGTTTATACCCTTATGAGAAGCTGTTAAGGCATATCGTATTCCTTCCCAAGCAAACTTCTCTTTATCCTACCCCTTCAAGGGATTCATAAAGAACATAACTTTTGTACTGAACCCTGCCCATCCAGGGGTGTGCAGGTGCTTGCAAGATAGATGTTAAGTTTGCAATGTTTGTACAACAGTGTTAGTGGGGCTGTATTGTCAATTACTCAGTTGCCCTGGTGACCAAACTGGCCAGACAGGTGAGATAATTGGAAGTGGTTCTGAAGATGATTGTCTTTACTCCACACCAGCTGTGATTTCAGAAATTCTATTTCATACCACAGCGGATACTGGATATTGCAATGTGTGAGTAATTTTTGTGTCAGGTGGTGCAAGGGCTGTGGGTAGTAGCCATAGAGCAGATTCCCTCTTTCTGTCTGAGCCGAAGGAACATGCACTGCCTGTCACCATGTGCCAGGCTTTTCCATTTAAAACATCAAAACCTAAAATATTTTCATGATGGCCTTTAATTGTGAAGTGAGCAATTGCCATGTGCATCTCATTAGGGAGCCATAAACTGCCTCTGGCAATTTAACACACAACACTTGTGCAGTTCAGACTTCTTGCCTCTGCTGTTTGCCATATGGATCTCATGCCCTGCTTCTTGGCATCTTGTGTTAACACTGAAATTTGTGATCCTGTATTTCTTAAAAATGTCACCAATTGTCCCTGAGGACTAACTGGAATTAAAATGTATGGGCTATCATCACCTAGCCACTGATCAGCCTCCACATCCTGGACAATCAGTCCCAATTATTCATTTTCTCACTTAATGGCCTGCAGTTTCTCCCTAAGTGGGAGGAAGGGGTTGCCTCCCTTTCAAGAGAGTTGAAATATGCTTCTTCCCTTCACTGTTATCTATTTTCTGGAATGCTTCATTTAGACTCAGTGTAATGCTAGTAGGCTGACCTTGATTTGAGGCTATAGGAATGCCTAGGAGTGCTCTGGGAATCCAACCATAATTCATTTCTTTGTTCTTGACATTCTGTTCAAGGGTTGTTACCTTTTCATCTTTGGTCTAGTTTTTCTTCCCTCTTTCACTGGTCTGTCTTTGTAATCTCCTCTCTTGAAGGCTTTGGTTTTTAGCTGGTGCATTGTCCCAGCCCATTTCACAGCTGGACTTAGCAATGTCTCACATTAATTCTACCCATTTAGGGAGCTGTTTTTATGATATTCATTATCTCTTTCTATCTCATCCCATTTTGCAGCTAGCTAAGGTTTAAGCATTGTCATGGGTCCTCTAATCAGTCATTTTAACACTGTGAAATCTACTGTAGTAGAGAGTGGGACATCATGGGGTCCTCATTTGTGCATGATTGTGCCCACACAGCGTTTGTAACAGCTCTAGAGAAGTCATTGGGGAGGCTCTTAGGGATTTAATGGGGATTATGAAGGGTTCACCTTGCTCCATGGTATCTAACCCTCTAGCCCAATAAGCTACCTGTCTGGTGGTAGAATGGGAGAGTTTGTTGCCTTGGGTCCTAAATTTAAGAAAATTCCTGAATCCCAATAACCATTTGTTCTCAACGTGATCCTGTCACCATCATTAAGACATACTTGTTGCAAGTATTCAGTTTGTTTCAGCAAGGATTCTGCTCTATCTCCTTTACAAATTTGTCAGTAGCAGTGGAGCCTATGTTTGTTTACAGGTCAGATAAACAAATGAAATGAAAACTGTTTCCTCACTTATTTACTTTTTAAAATACAGTAAGAAATCTATGGGAAGGGCAACAGAAATAACAGGAAACTGAAAACTTCACAAATGGTCAAAATGGGCCAAAAAAAGTCTTGTATAATTCAGTATCTGGTTTTTTTCTCTGCTGCTATTCATAAAGGCAATAATGGGAATTGATGCAGCTTTTCCACATTTGTTGATGGTGAATTTTCAATTAATTCAATGGTGCTCATTTTCTTTTCAATGTCCTGACAATTTTTTTGTCTTTGCCAATTCCCCTCTTTTGCTTTAATTTGATGTGGAATATATACATATACATATGTATATATGTATATGTACATGTATTTGTATATATATATGGATTGCTTCAGTTGTATCCAGGTTTGAAATTCAATATGATCTAGGCACTCATTCCTTTTGATCATCCGTCTGATGTTGGTGAGTTGGATGGTGTTCTCTCTCCCACTCCACCATTACACAGGAAGACAACATTTAGTGATACTTCCAAACTGAAACAGCTGTGTGCAACCATGGAGACAGCCAGTTCAGTGAGGTTTGAAAATCTCTGCTAACATGCTATTGTGATCCACTTGAATTGAAATGTTTCCCATTACCATTTAACATTAAGGTTTGTAGTACAAGGGCAAAAGCACAAATGCAACAAGTCTCAGACAATATGAATGTTCATTTATGTCCTGTCCACTGCACTAACATTCCATTAGAGAAATGAAGCACCCATCCATGTTTAGTCTAAGCTGCATGCTGTGGTGGTGAACATCAAAAAAACAAACCACCAAAAAGTCAAACACTGAATGTTGCAGACCCATCATAGGGAAAGAATTCCTTTCTATGTACTCTGTCTGGTGATGATTACCAGCCCTTCTGGATACTTGATTTGGATAAGTCCCATGTGTGCATGTAACTTAGACATATGTAGCTGTTAGAAAAGCTTGTAAAGGGAACTAGAGTTCTTATCACAAAGAACTCTTCTATCTACCCATACAATATTGCATATAAACTCATAAGTCTTTGTCTTGAAATAATAGAATTTTCTTGCTGCTGTCATTACTCTATTTTGAAGCCTTTTCCTGAATTTGTTGTAAAGATGCATTTATAGTTGACGTATTATAATTTAATATCGCCCCACTTAGCTCTCTCTAATAATTTAAATCATTTTAGCAGATATTCCGATTAAAGTTAAGCTTCACTGAAACTAGTTGTCCAGAACCATACACAATATTTCTGATTAGGCTTTTGCTTCCATTCACAACAAATGTCTTTCTCCATGCATTTGTGAACTCATTAAACCATTCACAAATTTAGTAATCACTATTCATAGTCATCTTCCAGTGGCATGAATCTGCTTTTCCTACTACTAATTTATATTTCATTCTATCAGTTAAATAGTAAGTTATTTAGTGCTCTTTATAAGATGTTCTGGTCTTTGTAATAATGGTAATCCTGTACAACTTCATGTTGTCTGCCAATTTCATCTGTACTTTTCCTGAAGAGTTTTTAGTAACTTACGACACAGGACTGATAAGATACCTAGTAAACTATCCTCATTCCTTGTCTACCTAGTCAGTGTAAGTTGTTGTTGATCGATCTGGCTCCTTTAGAAACACAGATCCTTAGCTGCTTTTGAAAACGAGTATTAGCACCTGGCTTCTCCACCTTTAGCAAACTTTCTCTGCTAGGAGGATGAATTAAATGCCTTATTTAAATATCTGATAAATAATATTCTCCTGTCTAATAAGGCAGATAACTCTTGAAAAGAGATATTGGATTGGTTTGAGATTGTCTACCCTTGATAAAGCCACATTATAATTTATACTCCCTTTGGTTTAACTCTCTGCCTTTAACTCTTCCTTCAAATGATATTCTATGTATTTTTCGTAAATCAGTTTGTTAAGTCTAGTGGTTCCAGAAGTTGTCTTTTGAATTTAGTTCTACCTTTACTGTTCTCTAGTCATAAGATACTACCCCTAAAAATTCTAGCAATTGGAGTGTCAATTTCATGTGACAGTTTCATATTTCTGTATTCCACCATGGCCTATCCAGCCTGACTTGTTTTTGCTTTATGAGGTATTAAGGATGTTAACATTTATTTTGCCCTCAGGTGTCATAATTTCTTATGCACTACCTTCATTTTTGCTCCTTTCTCCACTAATGTCCTCATCATTAACTTTATAGAAAATGGAGGCAAAACATGCATTTAATATGTGGATCAGAACTATAATCAGATCAGAGTAGTTAATCTCCAATAAAACCCTGTTTAATAATAAATTCTATATTTGCACATGGTAACGTTTTTTGTTCCCCATGCTCCTTTATTGGTTGTAAAGAATTTGTGCTGATTGTTTTAATGGTAAATGAAGTCTCACACAAAAGAAATTAGCTATTTTCCTCTTTTCTATATCCTATAACTTCTGAGAAACAGTGCTCTCTCTTTGTTCTTGGTAGATTTGCATGTGTTCAAAAGCTGCTAATTCACTGAAGTAAACCTCAGAAGCTTTTTCTGTTACCTTCTTTTGTTTTTTCTTCCTTGTAATCTAAACTCTAAATAGTGCCTGCTCTTTGATTTAAATTAATTATTTCCTTTGTATGTTTTAAAAGCTTTGCATTCCTAATTCACTGTGTATGCTTTCATTGGTTCCTTTCTAAAATCCCAAACATTAGTCATAGACAGGCCTGTTGTGTGTCTTGCAGTTATATAGAGACTGATTCAGTTTATGATCGCTATAGCCAAGATTATTTTCTATGGAAAGCTGTTCTGTAAGACCTTGATTCTTGCTAAAACCTTGTCTAAAGCAGCATTAATTTTCATTGGTTCACTGGGTATTTATTAAATAAATTTGTCTCACAGCAGGTTCAAGACTACCTAAGCCTTCAATTCCCAACTATGGCATTTATATTGCATCTAAGTTTGGGTGATTAGTTTCCCAAGCTTTTGCAATCACTACTCTTTATTTCTTAATCTTATAGAGATTTCTCTTCATATTCCATCCCAAGCTTAGTATATCTGTGACAGTACTCCAGCTTTCTCTTCTGGTGCTTTTCTTCATCCTAAAGAGACTGATTTTTTTCACTGCAGGATTAGTTTTCAACTCATGGTCCACAGGCCCAGGGAATTCCAGCCTCTGTTTCTTTAAAATGAGTAGAGGGTAATTAGAAAGGCAAGTTTAGCATCAATAGGCTTAAATACCTAAATTCTCCCTCGACAGCTTCATGCTGTTCTCATACAGTTCTATAACAACACCAAGGTGCCCAGTCACCTCCAGTCTTTTTTCTGTCCTTGGATAATTGAAAGATTTAGCTCTTTTACCCAAATAACAAGTAATTTTTCTGCCTGTTTCCATTCCTGCAATATCCAGTTACACTTTATGCTTGATGTTAGGCTTGCAAGAGCATGTTGAACATGTTTTACTAAAACATGTTTTAAATTAATCTGTTTTACTAATAAAGTAATTCAGTGGAGAATGAACATTTTTTTTCTTTTGAAACCAAATCAAGAAATATTTGGGGTTTTTGTAAGTTTTCAGCAGTTTGTCCAATCTTCCAAAATACAGATTAGAAACAATATTTACTATTATTATTATCTAAAACTTGAGTGTTTTCAATTTTTTTTTTCCCTCAGAAGCATAAAATATTGTATTTAAAATGCACGTGGTTCTAATTTAAATATTTTTGTGTTCGGCAATACATTTCTGAAGTATCTCCTGACCAAGCCTGCCATCAGAAGTTTGTGCTTTTCTTCATTACCAGAACACTAACTAGTAAACTGACATTAAATGCTTCAGACATTAATGTAAGTCCTTCTTAAGGAGAAGAAACAGAACAAAAAGCAAAAGACTGTAAAACATGTTTTCTCTGTGATGGCTGTGCTTTTAAATTTTAGCAAAGAATAGCAAGAGCCAGATGAAGCTAGAAAATCATCATAATTAAGAGAAAAAAAGCCCCAAACAATCCTTCAAGCAGCTAGAACTAATTAGTGAAGACATTTTAAAATCCTGTTATTAAAGGGATTGATTTAGAATAAATATTACTTCCTTTTCCCACAAGAAGATAGAAATTTTCACGTGTTGTACTTTATTTGGATTATCGGGAGTATATTACTGCAAAACCATCAGGCAGGAGTGAAATAACCCACAGTACACTGGTAAGCAGTTACTGCCAGCATCCAAGTATGAAAAGCTGAGTAGAGAGAACTGCCTGATTCGCTGGATATTTTCTTCCATTTGGTTTGCTACCCTATGTGCACCTTGTTCTCAGAATTCCCCAAGGTGTTCCAAAGGCACCTTGTGACTTTCACAATGACAAAGAAATAATTTCACCCCCAAAAAAATCAATAAACGGAACTGGGTGGAAAAGAAAGGTTTCTACTGTCTGATGCAAGTAGATTCCTAGACATTAAATAATCAACAGGATTCTCGAGAAATAGATTTCTAAAAGTCAATATTCATCAAAATATTAAAATTATTGTCAGTATTTACAAAGCCTCCTATTGGGCAACTGACTGCACTAGTGTTATTTTAATGCTAATATAAAATGCACTACAATATTAAAACCTTGTATTAACTACTTATGATCAGTGCTTGCTTTCTCTTGTAGGAGCTAGGTGTTTCAAATCTCAACTGATGATAACTTTCTATATTTGTTCTTTTTCTATCTGAAACCGTAAGCGACTTAAGTGTATTTTGCAAAAGATTTGCTCAAGAAATGAAAGATTAATGGCTATGAGCCCAAGTGACTTATTCCATCCTTTTTTCCTTACAGATTTTAATCTTGATATTATATATAACTTGAACATTAGCCTTAGGTGTCAGATCAGCAGAAGTATTATTGCACAGGGCTAGTACTTTGGCTCTCTGAGTTCTTTCTAGTATAAAGAGACAAAGCTTGAAAGAGAGATGTATTTAGTAGTTTGCAAAATTGAAAATATTTCTCATTTACAGGTGGGAAAATTATGTGTAAAAATTTATAAATTGGCGAACAACACATTTGAGTCCCACTTAAAAATACAATGTCCTATTCTGCTTTTATGAATGACATGACATCTCTGTATTTGTCCTGACTAACAGTCTTGGGGTGCCATTTTTATAAGATCTAGTATAACAGCTGTAAAAATTATATTTTGTATGTAAAATAATTTTATGACTTTCTATTAGAATTGAATGTCTGGAAACAGGACCAGCTTTGAAAACATTCTTTAAAGCGAATAGCTGACTCCAAAGCAAAATTTGAAATAGCTGGATGAAATTTTCAGAAGTGCAATATGATTTTTCACATTGAAAATAATATTAACTATTGACTATTACTGTGTTAGTTGCTAATGATGTCTACTAGCTACAAGATGTTAATCAATATGAGAGATTTAGACTGGAATTGCTGCCTTTTTTAGGGGTTCTCATCTGATCTATTGTGATTTGACAGTTGAATTGCTCTGCAGTCCAAAAATAAGATAAGGAAGCCAAAGGCTGAAGGCTGAGCTGATTCAGTACAGAAATAATTGTTAAGAAAATACTTCTGGATTTTGAGGTGAAAGTATCACATCTTGACATTATGACAGATGGAATAATTTAATGTCTGTCTGGCTTGCAGAAAACTTGGAGTTCACTGTTACCCATTGGTTGAATGGAGGCGCTGGAGACCTGTCCAGTGTTGGCCAGGATTAGTTAATTTACATCCCAGTAACAGTATACTGTTGTGTTTTGGAATTAAGATGAGAGTGATGTTGATAACACACTGATGTTTTAGTTGTTGCTAAGCCACGTTTACACAGAGTAAAGAACTTTTCAGCTTCTCATCCCACCCCACTGGGAGGAGAATATGCAGCCAGGGCTGCTGATGTGCACTGGCCGAAGGGATATTCCATACCATATAATGACACTCTTGGTATGTAAACTAGGATGAAAGCTGGTCTGGGGCCAGTGTTTGGGTATGGCTGTGCATCATTCAGCAGATGGTGAATCACTATATTCTAATCCTATTGTTAGCAGTATTGATATTGTTATTATTATTTCCTCTTCCTTTTCTGTCCTATTAAATTGTCTCTTTATCTCTACTCACAAATTTGACATTTTCTCCCCCAGTTCTGTCTCTCATCCCTCTGGGATGGTGTAGGGGAATTGGGTAGTGAGCAGCTATGTGGTATTTCACTGCCTGCTATGTTAAAGCATGGCAAGACCTCATGCTAATAAGGCGCTGTCCGTGTTTGCTTTTTACTTTTTTTTTTTCTATCCAAGATTATGTTCTGATATGCATGCGGAACAACTGTATCTAGATGAGAGCAACATCCTTGTAAAGGCCCATCATTTAAAGAAAATATATTGTAAGGACCAGGATTCAGATAAGATTCAGTTCAAGTGTCAGAAGTAGTCAGAAATAGAATTATCACTCCAAATGCTAGTAACTATCTTCGTACAGTGTCAGAAGGAGTTCTTCATATAATATGTGAGATTTTATAGGCCCTTATATGAGTTTGAAATATGTTAATGAGGGCTTAGTATCATGGTATCATTTAGATTAAAAAGGACTTTTAAGCTCTCTTGAACCTGTTTTTGGGAGGAGAGAATAAGGCTTTTTTTTAACATTTGTATATATTCTGATTTTTCTTTCAGGGACTGTTTTCTCTCCCTAGATATCTCATGATAAGATCTTTATGCCCATGAGTGCTAAAAGAGATTAAATCTCTTCAGTAAGTTTATGTGCAAAATGTGTCCTTCAGAGTCAATTATAATTAAGACTGGGATAAATAGTGTGAAGTGTTTTGAACTGTTAATTGAATTTTTTTCAAGCAAGCTTTCTCCTTCTTTTCAGCCCTGCTTGCTGTCCAGGTAGTCTGTCAATCCTAAGTATTCACAGAATGCAAACCCCAAGATTTCATGCACTGTGGAAAACAGCTGCATTTTCCTTCGAGTTGTACCACACTCGTTGGATATGCCTGTAAGTGCATCCAGTTGGGAGTGTATGCAAATATCCTGCAACATAGCTGACCAACTGCAGCTAAACACTGCTTGGAATTTGACTATTTCAGTTAAAAAGCAAGATCAACATATGAATCAAATCTGAGCATTAAATTCACACAAATAGCAGCCTCCTTCCTGGCAGCTTGTGCTGAGCACCCACTCTTTCAGGATCACTGAACAGTCTGTTCTGTAAGAATTACTCAGCAAGCATTTTACAAAATACAGAAATATCCAAAACTTTCTTGTACTTGACTGCTAGAAGGTAGCCCAACTTTCTGACCTAATATGATACTGCTCCACAGGTAGTATGATGCAGATGCTGGCAGATCTCAGACATTCATAGCTCTAAAGTTATTGTATGCTCATATTACAACACTTGTGTATTTTTGAGGCTTCTGTTCAACTCTGAAGAAGGATTTGTGAAATTTTTGAAGCAGAATTTTGTAATTCACTGTTGGGTCTTATTGAAGTGTTTGACAGAATCAAAATAGTTTTTCCAATGCCAAGAACTTCTTGGTTTTATCTTCAGTTGGAGTTTCTCCAGAATGTCTACTACCTCTATGGCAACTGGGAATATGCTTGGAAAATATTCAGTGAACTGCAGATTGTTGGGTTTTTTCTGCCAAAAAAAAATATCAAGATCCGTTGAGGCTCTGACAGCTGTACCTTGTCACAAAGAAAATACTCCAAAGAAAAAACAAATGACCATTAAACTTGATAGCACATTAGTGCCTAATGATCAGTTATATTTTATAAATCAGTGTTTATCGCCTACATATTACTGTCACAGCTACCCTGAGCAATGAACAGGACTTCATTTTTCTTTGTAACTGACTCTTGAAACGTCATATCTTGTCTTTGACTTTTAGTCTAAAATTATCATTCAATGTAATAGGTATCTAAGGGGAATTTGTTTGAATAAGAAAACGAGAGTTATTTTGAAAATAACAGTGGACCTGATATAACTAGGGAAACAGTTGATAGCAAATGGCTGATTGACTACAATGTAAAGGACCTTGCCATGATTAGCAGTTGTATCTTAATGTCACTATTAACTTTCACATATTCATACGGTGTCTGAGAGCAAATAATTTCATTAACATTGCAATTACCATTACTAAGTACTATTCTTTTCTATGCAGGCTTATTGGGAAATTTTCTTTTGATGTAAGAGCTTCATGGCATGTAGGTTAGCTTGACTGATTTTTCTGTAGCTATGGAAATGGAACCAATTTCATGATCCATAGTGATAATAAACTGAATTCACATCATCTTCCTGCTTCTCTGAAGTGCATTGAATTGTAGAGAAAATGTTCTTCTGAAATACTGGCATGTGAATCTTTGGAGTCAATGCCAGAAACATAACCAAAATTTTCATGCCAAGTAACTTCATTTGGTTGTCAGATATGCAAGGATGAGGTAAGTGGACACAGTACTGAAATGCCTGTAGGATTAGGAATATCTGTTGTAAAAAAATTGTCATGTGAGCCCTATACATTTAGGGTCTAGACCTAGGAAACCTTAACCTTTGTATTTAAAAGATGGTTTTCACTCCATTTCTTTTTTCTGCCTTTTCACAGCTTATTGGCTCCACAGTTCTCCCCTTTCCTCATGCCAGCTTTGGTGCCTGTCAGACATTTATGGGAGCCAACTGAGTTCCATAAGCTAAGATAAAACACTTCATAGCCCGTGGGTTGTTTTGTGGGGTTTTTTTTTGTTTGTTTTGTTTTGTTTTGTTTTTTATTTTGGAGCTAATTTTCTGCTTGATTAATACTCCAACTTCTCTTACATGGAAGGCCCAACAAATGGTGTGGCTAGTTTAACTGATTCAAGTACACAGCAGCTGGAGTGGTGCAGAGGGAGGAAGCAGTGATATCTGCCAGCTAGAGATTTTGAGCTTCTTCATATTAGTATCATCCAAATCTATGGGTTGTTTTTTTTAGAATGAAGAGTGAGAAACAGTTTTTTTTAAGTGCTTCCAGTAACCCAAGAAGAGCTAAACTCTTCTAATAGCTCGCAGCAGCTCCATTCCTCCAAAGTCAGAGAATAAGTATAAATACTTCACGAGAGCATTTTTTGCTACCTCTCACTTCTTAGCCCTAGAGTCACTGAACCACTGCCATCTCACGGTACCACTCAGGGAATTTAAGAAAAGCTCTGACAAAATAGAATAACTTTTCCAGTGATTATCTTAAGTATCTGAAACTACAGCTGAGGCAGTTTCAGTTGAGTTCAGTCCTTAAAATAATGTATAATATGGGGGCGAACAATTAAGTCTGTTAAATCTGTTGTAGAAGGTAAGACCCAGGAGGAAAAGTCAATGATAATGCTAAGTGTTAAGATATATTGATAAACAGATAATCTTGCCATTGAAATTCCTCTTTATGAACCAATACTGTCCATGTCAGAGAATAGAATGGCCTCATACTTCTGACCCAAACAGTCAATTTTAGAGAGGCTTATGGGTTCTTCCCAAGAGGGGAATAAACTGATAATGGAATCCTATTTCTTTCATGTAATGCTGATCATTTCAAAGAAGGAATATTTTGTTGTCCTGAGCGCAGTGTGAAACAAACAATGAAAAATAATTTCCTTTTTCACAGTTCAGAACAACTTTCTGGCTGGTACTTTATCCAATCTTTTTCTGTCTGTTTGGTATTTGAATGCAATGGTGCTTTTTTGTTGCTTTTCTTTTTTCTTTTTTTTTTTTTTTTTTTTTTTTCTTTTTGTAGCTATCTGCTCTGTATTCTGTGTCTCATGTTTTAAGAGGAGCTAGAGAGTACACCTTTGTTTTCTAGACTGTTCATCCAAAAAGTTATGGTCAGCTGAATCTTCTGCAGACAGGAAGTCAAAAGCCTTTCACATCAGTAGCTGAATAACCAGGCAGTAAATGCAGTCGTAGTTCACTTTTGGGGAGGCTAAGGAAGTGAACAAAATGCTGGTCACAGTCTTGCTGGTTGCTTAGGCACATATGATTAAAAATACCTGATAAGGAAAGCAGAGACCTAAAATCCTCAGCATCCTACCTGAAGATAGAGAATAAATTCAACTACAGTTCTCCTGACAGCAGTAAGGTGACTGTCATTTCAAGCTCCCTGTGCAAAAAGGACATTTTCTTGTGTGTTTTCAGTGCTGTGAAAAACATAGATTTCATGAGAAGGGTATTTTTTAATGAGACTGTCATGCAGACTGGGTATTCCTAGCCAGTTACAAAGTTAAATAGTATTCAAAGCACACTGTCACGAAGAGGCTGCAGTTCAGTTACAACCATCATTCTTATCTTGCACTTATCCCTCTTCTCATGGAGGATATTTTCCTTCACACTTGGTCTGCTTTGTATTTCTTCTTCTCTCTAGGACAGAATTTGAACTGAGGTGGCATCCATATCTTGCATTTTACATGGTCACTAAAAAGGGACAAACTGAGTAGCTAATAAATAAGCTTAATGTCACATGCAGAATGGATGCAGTTCTTGTACAATGACTTCACTGATCTTCTTTGTACTTGTCCCGGTATAATCACTGCGTAAATAAAATGGATAAATCAACATGGTCTCTGAAATTTGCTGCAGGCTCTTGTCTGTTTCAACAGGGATTAAACTGTTGAAGACAATTTCTGTTGATATTTTTTAAGCAAAGAAATCAAAAGAAACCCCTGGGAGTTAAAAAAAAAAAAAAAGGAATATAAAAAATGGGAGAAAAAAAATGGACTGTCTGAGACATTTCAGAATGTCCTTCCTAGTAATTCTACTCTTGATTGGTTTAATTGGTTTACCTCTGGATAACCTCTTTGATAGTTTTAGGGAAAAACCTGCATGAACTGGCTGGAACATGCATAATGACTATGGTCTATGAATGCAGTCCTTTCTTTTTTGGTTTCTAGGAGCTTTGACATCATTCTAGGCAGACTCTTCGGAGAACCAAACTTCTAAGCTCTTTGAAAATTTCTGCTGAACACATGCAGTGACATGCAATGTCCATAAGTGACAGCTTATTCCATAGCTGTAGAACCTGGCTAGATGTAGGTGAACTCAAGCCTTTCAAAAGGTAGACAGGGTGAATGATGACTCCCTAGCAAATTTAAAGCTTCATTTTGATGTTTAGGAAGCACTAGAATTTATTAGTGAAACAACTAAACAAATGTTTTTTTAGGACCTTTCTGCCACCATTCCCTCCAAACTCTCTCAAGTTTCTTTACAAATTGTTTACTTAACTACATCAAAAAGAGGAAGGCTGAATATTAGAAACACAACTCCCCCAAATCTATTAGTCTGTGCAGACACCCATCATGGAAAATTTCAGCTAAAATTATAATGTTAATAAAAGTTATAGGAAAAAATGAAGACAGAAACTTTTACTTAAACATATCTAGAGTTTCTTCATAGCTGTGTGTTTAAATTATTTTCTCAAGCGACATTTCAACACTCAAGAAGCTAGCAAGCATTTTAATGTACCAATAGTGAAAATAAAATTCTGGATATTTCTGGAAATAATTCTTGTCCTTTTATAAAAAAACTAAAACATGGGATCTGTATTGCTGGTTTCAGAATCTCCAGCTATACCTTGTAAATGTGATTTTGCATCTTTGATATTCTTTATTCAAGGTTTTATCTATATGTTATAAAATATGCATGCTTACATTTACCTCAAAGTTTGTGCCTCTGAAGGAGATCCCTGTAGTAGCAGGATGTCACAGTCTTTGGGCTTAGTTCCAACATTGTTGGTGATAGAAGGTCCTGGATATTTGAGTATTAACTAATACCCATTTTCCATAGAGAATTGATTAACTTCATTTCCTGCTTAAAAAACTTGAGATTAATCTATTTTATCCTTGTAAGTCTCTAGAGAATATCTGCGTTTTGAGAATGAGAACCAGGAAGGGTTTTATCTGACGGTGAGAAAGGGAATGTCTGGATTGCCTCTAGGTGGCAGCGAGGCATTATTTCTTGATATTCACTGAACTGCCTGTGTCGCTGCCTCTGCAGAGAAAGTCTTGCTTAAAATCCTAAACTCTGTATTGCAATAAAATATATATGGTTGCAAATCAGTTAGCCCTGAAAGGCAGAAAAAAGCACGATGTGGTATGTGCTGTGAACCAGCAGGTCTCTGATCCATGCTTTCATGTGACTGTGATCGGTGGTAACTTTGGGGAACCCCAGCAGATCTTTTTTCAGAAATTGATGGCTTCAAATGGTTTCTTTGTGTTTCTCTATCTTTAGTGTGCTACTTTCTAGCACAAATTATTTTCCAAGTACTGAACCTAGTCTAGTGAAGGACTTTTCCTCCTATGATAGGGGGCTTGAAACTAGATGATCTTTAAGGCCCCTTCCAACAAAACCTATGCTATGGTTTTATAATTCTACATTTGGGCTCAGTGCAGTGATGGCATATGTGATATTCTGTTCTGATAAATGACTGCTTTTATCACTTGAGCATGAGAAATGGACCACACTAAATGCTGCTAATAAAGGGATCAGAGACCCTTTAGTAAGTCCCTGCTGCCTGACAGTATTAATTGGAATGCTGAGGAGATGGAAATTGGCTCTGCAATTGTAATTCAGGCTCTGATTTAACAATGTGTTTAAATCAATTACTTTTAGCATGTGCTTGTGTTGACTGCATTTCAGCAGTGTAGCCAGTAACTTTCTCATATCTCATCTGGGCAATGCTTTTTCTTTTATAAATGTCCTTATTTTCAACTGAGAAAAGTACTTTTTGTTGCGTACACAAAGAAAAGTATGTCCGTAAATGCTTTACAAATTGGAGTATACGTTGCCAGCTTTGATACTGCGGGTTAAGAGAAAGAAGCACAATTTTGAGTTGTGGATGGGTTCCATAATGATCAACAGAAAAAATAAAATTAAAATCTGTTTTGATTGTGATCAAAACACATGTCCTTTAGAATATGATTAGTGTCCTATTCTGGATAAAGACACAACTGAGTTTTTCATATAAGCAAGCACCACATTTTAACTGTATGTTTTGCATGGGTAGGACTAACCTCTAACATGTAACCAGGAAAAGCATGGCGTTAGAAACATGGTGGGTCTCAATTGCTTGAGAGCTGAATGTGTCAGTAGAAATGCTTTGTGGATTGTGTCAACCAAAGGAAAATGTGGAACGAGTAAGCAATTTTAAACTGACTGAGAAAAAAAATGATGTATTTGGGAGAGGTTTCTAATGCAATATAGTTTGGCATTAAAATTTAAAATTACTCTGAATACATTTCTTTTAGAAAACACCGTGGTGATCAAAGACTTAGCAGCTTGATGGATGTGAATGAATGAGTCTCATAAATTGAGATTGCAACTGTGATCGCTGCATTAATAGGAATGAGATTATCATAGTGTTAAATCACCCAGCTATACATTTAAAAGTATGTACTGGGAATAAATGCATAATATGCAATATGTCTTTGTCTTCTGCTCTCAGGCCAGCACTATCATGCTACATCACAAATATGGACATTGGTAGACTCTGACAGTCTCACACAAGGGGCAGTTTTCAGAGGCAAGTTTATTAAATGGTTGCATAAGTGCAACGATTATTCTGATACTTCTGATACTAATGTCAAAAAAAATAGGATTTGGCACAGAATTTTCTTACCAAAGATAGTTTCAGAAAAGTTCAGGTTGTAAACTGGGTTCCATTATAAATGTATTGTGTTTTGAAGATGTGCCATATTTTGCTTGGAAGGGCATCACAGTGAGATAGGTATGATTTTATGATCAAATTCCTAGGTTATTAAAGAAATTTGTGCAAAACCTTCTTGTTTTGATTAGTATTGGATTATTTTGCATTGTTCTTGATAAGTTGCATTTCTGTCTCAAGGTGTGGGCTATACTGCTTGTTTGCTGTGTGGAAGATTTTCAGAGTTTAGATAGCAGTGGCTTTGTGAACTTCCCAGGGAAGCTCTGTGTGCACTGTCATCTCTGGTGATCATAGGAGAGACAGTCCTGCAAGTCTCTCTCCACAGGGCTTAGTTACAGGCTGAAGCCAAAGCTTCCTTTTGGAAATACATCGAAAAAGAATCTAATATCACCTAAAACTGCTCATTAGCTCACACTCACGGGTGTTTTCTAAATGTGACTTTATCCTGTGTCTGTGCTCAACCTGTTCAATATCATGTGTTCTCACGAGTTTAAAACCTGTCAGAGCTGTCTGTCATCTTAGTAAGTGGTAAAAAATTGCTCTAGCAAATGTTACTGGTTTATTATAGGCTTCTTTAAGGATTGGTGAACTCAACTGAAAGAAGGAAAAAAAAAAAGTCTCCTGGAAATTTATGTTGTCATGTGAGAAGGATTTAAATGAGAACTCTCTCAGAAATCCCTTTCCACTCAGTGGGATTGTCAACCAACTGATGGAATGTTTATCAATGCTGCTTTAATTAAAGATTGCACTTAGCTATTTTTGACCTTTCCTTGTACACACTTAAATGCACATTAACAGACGTCCTAGTAAAAAATTAAGATATGGGGATACTGGTTGAAAAGATTTTGATTAATATATTGTCCTCAAAATATACTGCTTCAAGGGTATGGGTTAATTCTGATAACATTTTGGTATTTTTGGGATTTCAAAGTTATTTTTGTACTTTTGACCAGAAAAAGAATGTGAGTGGGAGGAAAGAGAAATACTAGTTAAAACCAAAATGGCAAAATTTGAATTCTTATATTTAGAATATAGACCCTGGGACATACTGCAATAATATTTGAAATGTTTTTATTTTGTCCCAGCGAAGGACAAAATGCATATTTCTAAACTTAAACTGACATATAATGCTGCTGTCTACATATAACTAGGTTAGGATTTTTTTTACATAGATTTGAATCTGCACATGGATGTTATTCCCTTCAGTGTCAGTATTAACTACATCCTTCTGTCAAGAGCTACCTTTTTTTTTCTTTTTCTCTGAAAATTCAGCAAAACTGATGATGGTCAATGATCAGTAACTTCCTGCTTTGATAAAATTTCAAAGATGAATCATTCAAATGCTTTCACTGGAGAACTGTGTTCCTGACCATTCCTCCCTTACTTGCTGCTCCTTAATCTTATCAAGGTGTAGGTGCATGAGCAATATCAACTTCTTTGTGTTATCTTTTTTTTTTTGGATACTTTTCAGACTGACAAATGTGTTTTGTTTTGCTTTATTTATTTATTTTATTATTAAACATTTCAGTTTTATATAAAATAAAAGAGTTAGTTCTGAATTAGATAAATTTTAAACTCTGGGATACTGAGGATGAGCAATGTGGCATTCTTTTTCTATTTTTACAGGTAAAACATATTCCCACTTTCTTTCTTGCTAGAAAGTGTTCAACTTTCCTTGAAGGAGTGTACATTCTTCCAAATTAATCCAAGTGGAGCAGGTCTTATAAGATCAGGTGAAGCTGGAAGATCTTGATGCCTATTTAATCAAAATCAGGATCTCAGGTATTGCCTTAAATACCAATGTGTGGTCTAAAATCACTGCTTTTATAAGAACAAGCCTTTCCTTGTTTTTTTGTTTAATGTTTATTATATACTGAATACACTACTAGTACAATAGCATAATTATATGTGTAGTGCTCCACTTTATAGCCTATAACCATAGGATGAAAACAAACAAACAAAAAAAAGATATTCTCTAATGTGTGATTAGCAAATAATGGTAGCATTCCCAAGTTGTTTGTCTGTATTGTATCTGTGTTGTGTGAGCTTATCAGTGGCCGATCCCTACAGTACACCAAGAAAACCAACAAATTTACTGTTGTTGATTATTGCCTTATTGTATGTGTCCTGCTTTTTGTTACAGCAGAGTCACAAATGGGTCCCTACTGGGTTTGTGAGAGAGAACAGCTTTACAAAATAAACCACTAGTAGCTAACAAAGAAACAGCTCTGCAAAAATTGTCTCTAGCGAAAGTTGCATTTTGATGCCACTATTTGAATTGCTTAGTGATGTTTCTTCAAAAGTATCTGTTAACTTCCTTGACATTACCCTGGTCAACTGGCTGTGCCACAGCTGGTTATTTGTAAGGAAATTCTCCAATGAATAAATTACCAAAAGCATTCTTTTCACAGAAAAAACCCCCTTACGTTCTTCAATTTTATATGCTGTTCTAAGTCTTGAATAATATTCTGTTCTAAGTCTCTGTCATTCTAAAATCAGGATGAGAGTCCAGGTAAGAGTCTGGAGCCAGGGTCAGGTTCTTCCCTTCTGTAATTGCAAATAATCCAGTTGACAAGGTGAACATGTTAAAAAACGCAAACAAAACCCCAAAACTGAAAGACCACAGAAAAAGCTTTGAATCCATTAATATTAAATTACTATTTAAAAAAATCAAATGTTATATGCCAGTGATTTTTTTTTTATTAGCTGTTCTGTGGTAACTTGACATGTAGGTTGTTGGCCTATAAGCTCATGGTGATGTGGTTTATAAGTTTGTCAAGCCATGCCTTATTTCCTACTTTAATGAACTATATTTAAAACTGTGTGTATTCATGCCTTTCAGGTATGTCTGCTCTCATCGAGGCTGAAAAGCAGGATAAATTAGTCCTCACTAATCATCATGTCCTTACATAGTACTGACAAGCTAGACTGATCATTTGAAAATTAGTTTGGGCATTTCTATATTGCAGGAAGACTGCCAAAGCTTACGGAGAAGGGAGTTCAAGCCTGTCTTTCCCCCTTCCTCCTTTTCTTCTTCATTGTTTCAGTAGCTCTGACAGTCTTACTGTGTAGTTCCCCTCCTGTCTCCCCTCTGCCTGCATCTGTTTCAGGCTGTCGCAGTCCTGGATATCCTCTTGTTCTCATTTTGCAGTCTTTGTGGTCTCTTTCCTTTTTATTTATTTATTTATTTTTAAATACCTTGCTTTAGCACAGGGCATGTGTTTCTCTCTGATGCTGGGTTTTCCAGAGTAGCTCAGAACTGCATGTCCAGCTTTCACTGGCCTTTGTCTCCAGACTCCCACATGTAGAGCCTCCTTTGCAAACATCACCCAGACTTTACATGCTCACCTAGTGTTCTGTAGTCAGCAAGTCTACGAAGGACCATTTCTCACTGACAAATTGTGCAACCCCTAGTCAGCCTTTTCCAGGGGTAAAGGTGCTCCCCTACAAACACCTTCCTCCTTGCCTCAGTTTGATGGTCTCTTAATCATGCTGCTCTGATTCTGTGGGGAGTCACACTCCAGAGCAATCTGATTTCAACATGAACAAACAATCCCCAGCGTTGTGTTTTCTTACTGCAAAATGGCAGGTGCGTGCCTCAGGCCTGGAGAGAGCTGGTATTTTCTTAAAATTGCTTTGGTGTTGGAGAAACTACAGTGTAGGACAATATCCTAAGAAGTTTCTCAGGATAAAATGGCTGCTGGTGATTGCTGTTTAGAAAAGTGCTAGGTATAGGTTAAATTCTCTCTTTACCCCAGTATGTAAAGATAATATATCAAGAGAAACTTGAAGACATTTTAATTATGCCAGAAGATTCCGACCTGACAGATGTTTATATTAATGCATTTGCAGCGTTGGGGGATGAAATCAGATTACCGAAAGATTTTTCTGTTTGCTAAATCTGGTTAGAATTATGGTAACATAGAATCTGTGCTAGAAACATTGTATTGATGACATAATATATCTCTGAAATGATGTAGTGTTTCCACAAATCACAAGGTGAAGGGATAGCTTATCTTCAGTTTTTAGCACTTGCTACTGCAGTTTGAATTATGTTGTGTAATCTTTACTTCCATTCTGAAAATTGTCTGCAGTCACATATATTTAATTTAGGAGAAAAACACATAAAGTAAATTAGGTTAAAAAAACTAACTCTGCATTTTGTAATGTTGATTTAATAGAAAGCAGCCCAAAAAGAATATGGTAATGATAGGGCATAAATGTTAGCATTATGTATAAATAAATGTCAGGCATCAGTTTCCTTCTACATTTTTCTTAAGAACTGAGTTTGGATGGATGTCCCTTGTGACAATAAGTACAGAACATCTGACAAATTCCTGGCAAACAAGAAGTTTATCAGAAAGCAGGTTATAGGAAATCATATAACATTTAACACACATCTCTCTTGAGTAATCTTCCTTTATTTTCCTCCACCAGCTTAGTGCAGATGAGCTTGATTGTAATGATGGATGTTTGAGACCCCCTGGAGAGAGAGGGCTGGGAACTGGAGAAAACACACATCTGGGAAGTTTCTAAGGAGCCTGGGGAAAGCTCAAAAAAGAAACAGAGAAAGAGAAAGACCAGATGGTGCCCTAGCTATGAGATTCAGAAACTGAAGATTTTATGTTTAAATAAAAGTTTATTTTTTTATATCCTGATAAGATACCTCTGTGAAGAAGTTAGAGGTTGCAGTTACTTGATACAAAGTAGATGGACCTCTTACATATTAATTGTCCTTCTCTTCTTCATCTTAAGGGCTTCAGTGTGGTGACATTCTTGAGGTGATTTTGAGGTGTAAAACCAAAAAGAACTCATTTAGCCGTTAAATGGGAGAAGCTGGTACACTATAATTTTCTGATTGAATTAGGGTAATAAGTGTACAGGTGACAGTTTTGACAAATCTGGTAAATAGAAAAGTATTATATTATTTTTCATTATTTCATGAACTGTGAAAATACTTCTTAACTGTAGTTCCCATTTTCTCTTTGAATTCTTGTTTAGCTAGACTTAAATATATATATATATTCTGGTTAAAGATTGAATATTAGGGAAAGAATAAATTATGCTTTTAAGTTACTGTAAACCAAGATTAAGATCAATAATTTAATTATCAGGTGTCTTAAAGATGTCTGTGAAATATATGTGTCTTTTCTTGCAATTTAATCTGTATTTTTAGGAAATTTTAGAGACAATCACATAGCGATGATATTGCTCTGTCCAATGTAAAATTAACATATGGAAATGCGGTTTTGTGAGGGATGGCTGCTTTTGCGATTGAGAAAGCTGAACTCTGATCATTTCATGTTTATAGAATACATCCTCTTAGGTCTGCGGCCAAAACTTAGTGAAAATTGTAGTGTTGATGTTCTTTATGTGTAGTGGTTAAATTTTCTGCAGACTTCATCTTGGGAGCAGGAGGGGAGAGCTGTCCTAGAAGGGAGAGAGAAGCTGGGACAAGGATTCACACTGTGAGTGAAGTCAGTTTTATTCAAATCACTATTTATGGCAATTGAGTACTAGGGTCCTGAGATCAGCTTTGGGGGCTGCAGCCTCTCCGCTGCCCTGATGACTCTGCAAAGTGTTTCTGATTCTTTCACAGAGTCATTAATAGACCAAAAAAACTCCCCCCCAAAAAAAAAAAAACCAAAAAAACAAAACCAAAAAACAAAACAAAAAAAAACCCCAAAACAAAACAACCCCCACCCCCCAAAAAAAACCCCAACCAAACAAACAAAAAAAACCAAACCCAAAACCCCCCAAAATATTCTAATGCTAGTTTTGTCCAAGTTCACACTCACCATGTTCTCATAGACATACTATTTGATTCCCGCAAGAAAGGAAAATTTGAAGGGTGGGTGGGTGGGTGGTGATGGGGTGGCTGCCTTGATGGGTGGCTGGTGGAAAGCTTGAGAACACTTATTAAAATGTGTGCTCCTGAGTGCTGCTTACATCTGTGAAATTTTAAAGATATATTTGAAGTTAGCTGAGTGTGAAATATGGTTCTGAGGTGATTCAAATTTTGTGAACCACAGCAAAATTGGCCAATAAAATGTTAATAATAGTAAGAAAGAAAGTTAAAAAATGCTTGTTAAAAGCATAACTCAACCCAAAAAGTGGTTCTTACAAATCTGCAATTGTCTTCTACATCGTTTTGAGCTGTAATATCTCAGAATAACTAACTCAGATTATTTTTAATATGGTGAAAGAAATAAATTATTTCATTATAACCTTGTGGTATTCTAGACATTGTTCTAATTTAATTTCTTACTATTACTAAAAGAAGCCTAAAAGAAATCGAAATGGGGTTTGATAGCTACCTGGATTTATTTGTGCATTGAACCAGGCATGTATGTCTCCAATTCTGTTAATTTTTATATGAAAAACTTGAATACTTGAAATGTGTGTACATATGTTATTTATAAGTACTATACTTGTTGTATAGTGAGAAAATGCCATGCCATTCCTCTTTCCTTAATTTCTAGCCCTGCAGATCTTCTAGGGAATATAAATAAACAAAAAAAATCCTATAAAACCCTATAGATCCTGGTTATGGAGATCTGGCTGGTAAATTTTATATGTCCCTAATATACAGAGTGCAGTACCTTGAAATGTCAGTTCCTACCTGCCTTTAGTTCCTGTGGGACATTTGAATTTCACACAGTGGGTATGTTTTTTTGTTTTCTTTTGCTCAGGCTAAACATCTAGACAGCCTGTTTTATGTGCTCAAACCATTGCTTAGATCAATGAAGTTGTGAAGTTTAAATAACAAATACTATCTAAAAAAATTACATGCTTTTAGAATAATTTTGTTAGGTGCATTCAACAGAAGTAATGGAACCTAAATTGATAGCATTACTGATAATTTTATTGTGGTTTAGGGTTTGGCAAGCCAGTGAATGCTTCTGCCAGCTGGGCCTTTAGACCAGGCTGTTTAAAGAACAGTTACACATAGGAAAAAGCCACTCTTCTTTCTAAACATCTAGTTGTATTTTTTATGAATAGCAAGTTTTTTGTTGAAAGTAACCAGGATAAAATAAAAGAGGCTAGTTCTTTCTACTTTGCCCTTTATTAATGCAGATAATTTTCCAATGGGTGGAACTTTCACACAGCCATAGAAAAATGAAAATTTTTATTTGGTTGGAAAACCTGATTTAAAAATTTGCAAAAAAAATATACCAAACCAAAAAAACCAAACTAAGACCTAAGTTGTGGGGAGTTGTTTTTTTTTTAATCTTTGTTTGTTTGTTTGTTTGTGGTGGGTTGCAGAGGGGCAAAGCTTCAGGTTCTCAATATTTCAAGTGGCAGCATCCTGTTAAATTGTTTTGTGGTAGCTGGGAGTTTGCTGGCTGATGAATGCATGGTCTGTACTGTGTGATCCCATGCATATAAAATGGTTTATTGTGCAAAATAAACAATTCTCTGCAGTCTCCATCAGACCACTCTACATTTCTCTGTAGTCTCATAATTGACAGCTATGACCAGCCAAGTAAACTCTACCTGTGCACTTGCAATGTCTTCTCTCTATTTCATATAATTTAACCCTAAATGTCTCCTTAGTTGTGCACACCTGTCATTTGTTTTGTTAGTCGGAATTTTTTAATACTCTAATTATGTGTTATGCTACACACAACACAGTGTATTTTACAATTTTATAATGATATTTACCTGGGAAGCTTAGGCTGTCATAGACCCTCTGCTCATCTGTCTAATATCTCATGTGAAATGGTTGTTATTTCCTAATCAGTACGCATAAAATTTTTCTAACCATTATTTTCAGTTAGCATAGGGAGGACAGAGGTAGTGTGTACTGTTTTGTAGTTGCCTTTAAAGAAACAGAATTTATGGAATTTATTTTCATCATTCAGTTTTCTTATTTTTCAAATGAAAAAGTGACACTTACAGAAAATAGGGACCCTAACTTTAAAATAGTTCTTGTTTCAGAGTTTATTTTGTCCCTGCCATTTTGTCCCATCCTTTCATCCAGTCCTTACCACTGATTTTATGCCTTTAATTTATTTGTGTCAAAATGCATAGGAAGAAAATAGCGGAGAGCAGAGATAGCAGAGCCATTGTAATTTCATCCAATATGTTAAATCATCTTTTAAACTTCAAAATGGTCTTGTTTTTCTGGTACACAGTTATTAACAGAAAAAGATTCTACAGTCTACCAGCATCCTTAATTACTGCTAAGTATTCTGAAACTAAAACAAGTAGAACCTGTACGTTGATGATAGCTCTGCTATTCTGTGCTTGTTATTTTTGAGATCTGCACAGAGTCAATATTCCGATGGAGATGAGAGGCTGATTAAAATCAAGGTAATCTTTTTAAGGTATCCAATATAAACAATAGTCTGTTGACAGTTACTTGGTAATTTTGTGATAATAAAGTAAATTCAGAGGTTGAAAAGAGGTGCACAAGGATGAGCATGTTCAAAGCTGTTGTCCCATTTCTGCAAGGGACCTTTCTGTGTCATTTCTGAATACCTTCACTACTCCCAAGAAGGGAAAACTCTTCAAAGAGCTTATCTTATGACTGGTAAATTTGAAAACATTTTGGAAAAGGGTGAAGCAGTCTTTTTCCTGATCTACATCGAGATAATGCATAATCAGACAAGTTTCTTGCTGTTCAATGACCTCTTTGCAGAAGCCCACTGAAAAGGGTAATTTTGTTAAAGAGAAACCCAGAGGAACACTCCGTAGAGGTACAAACACAGTGATGTGCTTTCCTTTATTGCTTTTGAGGTAGCTGTGTAATGGTATCCTGGATTAGTGATAATAGGAAAATGCCAGCAGGAGACTGGGTCACTGTTATATTTTCCTTCTTCTTTAATGGTATTAGGAAGAAAAGCTTTCATACAAAAAAATTAACTAATGAGAGAAACACTTGGGGTTTTGAACGTTTACAGTACACTATATTTTTCCACTAATGAGATATTAAAACGTTGTCATTTCCATTTGACAACCTTCTTAGCACCCACATGAATTAAAATCCAACTCTTCTTCTCTAATAAAATTGTTAATTTATTACTATTGTGAAATTCTATAGCATGGATCAATATTTTTTTTCTGAATTGGTGTCCCAATAAACTTATTAAAATAAACAATCTGGTCACAGGAAAAATATTTATGTTTCAATTGAGTAAGAAGCTGCTTGAGGTCTACTGCTGTGTTTTGAGAATTTGAGGACTCCAATGAAGAATTAAACAGACTCAGGCCTGCCTAAGGCAATGAGTAATAGTTTTTATCATTTTTGGTCAAAGAATTCAGCATGAGGAGTAAGAACATTTCAGTTATTCCCGTCACTAAGGAAACAATTAAGTCTTTGAGTGGCTCACTGTTCTTGGCTGCAAAAAGCAGATTATTTAGACCAGTTTTGAACATTTTAATCATAGACTGTGTGCAGAGAGTCAGACTATTTCATGGCACAGAATGATCAGACGCTGACTGTGATTCCTTGGCTGCATGGAAGTGTTTTAGCACCATGTGACATGCCCTCAGGGTATCTAAGACCTCTGTGAAGAACTGGGAAATATGACACAAGATGAATGGGAGACCCTTGCTCTTCTAGCATGTCTCCTGAAGGCCAAGCCAAAAAGTCCTAAAGCATCTGAAAGGGTACTACATGTCTGTGCATGGGCAAGTGTATCAACACCCCCAGACACAGAGTTTTAGAATGAACAACTCACTATTCCTATTGGAGTCCTAAGTGAATAGATAGTATTAGTATGTTTTGAAATTTATTTTTTCATGATTCCTGGCCTGTGCTTTCCTTTCCAAGCTTTCTTCTCATTATTGACCCTTTTTCAGTTTGGGGGATTCTAGTGGTTTTTTGTTGTTGTTGTTGTTGTTGTTGTTGTTGTTGTTGTTTTTGGATGTGTCATTTTACCTTGGCAGATGTAAAGATACATATTAGGTTCAGTCTAAAACATTTATTTTCCTATATTTCACACTTGTAAATGTTTTCCAAGTTCTGGAAGATAGTTTTGTTAGTTTATCTATTCATTGAACATGAATGCTGTCCATAATTGTGGAATGGCAGAGTGCCCTGTGATGTGTGTTTTCAATGTTATAAGTTCAATAGGCAACATTTGAGGCAGGTGTTGGATGAAGTCATGACTGACTGCTCAGAAGCACAAGGTAAAAGCATGGATCAGAAGCAAAAGTTTGATTTACTGTGGGAGAAAGTCACTAAATGAAATTCAAACATTAGCTGGTGTAGTGGAGGGTTCTCTGTTTTATATGGTAATGCATAGCTTTTTCCAAAAAGGGTCCTTGCCTTCCCTACAAGAGCACAGATGGGAAGGCTTAATAGCTAAAGAAGAGCTGAAGACTGTGTCTCCCTGAACTAATGTTATTTTCTGATCATGACTTACTATCTTAGTACATTTTCCATAACAGAATGTGTACTCTAACTATAAACAAGTTGCAATGAAAATGTTAGAAATAGAAATATTTTATTCCCTCCTCTTTTGCAGATTTTTTTTTTCTGACATAATTGAAAAGCACTCATACAGAATTTGGTCTATGAAATATTCCCCCCGGGGCTAGCTCTGACAAGGTTTTGGAGGAATATCTCTGAAGGGACAGGACAAAAGATCCAAAAGATGCTCTTACCCCCAGATTATTCCAACGCGTTTATTCCTTGAAGGGGTCCAGGGGCAGCAAGAGAGAGAACAAAGAAATACAGGGGTCTCATCTAGTCTCCTCTTTTGGGAGGGTCCTGGCATTCAGCCAATTAGGTATGGACATGTAGGAAGGAAATTCCAGAAGGGTCAAAAGGCAAAAGACCATTCCCCTAAAGGGTTACAACAGGTCTACATATCTGCAAGAAGAATTTTTAAAACAACTGGCTGTCTGGGGTAAGGACCTCACATGGGAATTCCATGTGAATTGTTGCTTATTAGAGCTTTCCTGATTTCTAGTGTCACTTTTACAAAGTTAGCTGGTGCCAGCACACAACTGGAGGCATGTTGATTCATGCAAGCTTTATGGATTAATCAGTATGAGAATCAGTACCTCAGAGACTCAGAAATGTGTGCAAACTCTGCTGTTCCAATGCCCACAAATCTCAGACAGGTATTTCGACAGAAATTCTTGTGTGTTTTTTTTTTTTCCCACTGAATGGCTAAGTAGAAAGTGAGAGATTATTGCAGAAATAAAAGTGGTTTATTTCCAGTGACAGAGAAAGTGGGAAAGGAGCCCATAGGGACTGTTCTAATCTCTCCTGCATGATTATAGTGAATACATTCATTTTTGTATTTCTCTTTTTTTTTTTTTTTTTTTTTTTTTTTTTTTTTTTTTTTGTCCACCAGAAAAAAAGTGCTTTATCTATTGTCTAGTAGTTTACTGAATTAAGTCTGTCTCCTATGGACCTCTTGTAGGAAGATTCAACTAAAAGAAATAAATCGCTATTGGGAATTGCCTTTTTTCCCATTGATTTTGAAGTGAAGGTTATTACACTAATCAGTGCAAAATAAGGAAAATGCTAACATGTGATGTATCTAATAATCTGTAGGTGAAACAGATGTGTCTGAAATTTACTCTGTTGTCTGTTTTCTGCTGTTCAGGAGCTGTACATAACAAACATAATAACCATTCAGTTAAGCTGTGTTCCTCATGAGAGGAAGGTGAGGATGCCGGAACATATAAAGGGTTTCCATTGCTTCACCTGCTCTCACACATTTCCCAGTACACTTGTGCACCGCCTGTTACACTTTGCTTCCTACCATCTCTGTGGACTAGATCTGCTGAAAAGAATTTCTTAGGCAAAAAATATTTATGATTGACAATTCATTTACTTGCCTTTCTTCAAAATTGAAAGCTTTGGTCTCAGTAGAGAGAAATAAGAAGAAATTATCTCCTTAGAAGAGACTTGCAAAGTGTTGGACTTTTTTCATCATGGACATTACCTCATTTTAGTCTCAGTGGGAAGAAACAGCACAGTAGCTATTCCATCCCAAAGTAATGAGGAGTAGGAAATAAAGACAGTAAAAGACCTTTGGTTAAAAGTGTCTGAGACTGATGGGGTTTTTTTACCACTTGTACAAAACCATACTAAACTAAAAATGCAAGTCGCTCAAATTACTTTAGGGAATGTCAATGAGAAGGATCTTAACTGGGAAAGAAATTTTATTGCATTGAAAGGGTATTAATCAGAATTAGAAACAAATCTTCCACGTGTTCCACATGTTCCAACAGTTACATCTATGTTCTTTTACTGGAGAGCTCACAAAATTCTGACTTTTTAAAAACCCAAGCATTTTCTGAAATTTTAGTCTGTGTTACCTTTTGTGCACTGTTAAAAATAAAGTACAAGAGGCTTGTGAGCACTATGATTGTTGGAATGATCGTATGAGTTAAATTATTTGGTGGTTTTTGAACCTATTTTCTTTTCTTAGGTTGCTAGAAGCCTGCCTATTTATATGCCAATCTAATCCACCAGAGCTGTTTTTCATACATGCTAGGGAGAACTGAAATCCTTGGAACATTTGAGATAAAATTATGTAAGAGATTTTTTTAAGGTTTCAAAGAAACTGTCTTCAAACTAATTTTATTTCTGAGTAACAGTCACATTGTATTCTCAGAGGATTCATTTATATTCAGGAATACTCAGCATAAGTATTTTACAACTAGACAAAAAAAGTGCCTCGATGCATTGCAAAGATCTGGAATTTCTATTTTAGGCACAAAACTCATCTTACCCTTAACAGAGGTGCCAGAAGCAAAGCTCCATAAAATAAAAAATCCTACTGTTAAATGTGCCCTATCTTGGTGTGGGGCTGGTGTGTTGCCTGGCCCTTGTTTTTACTGAACAGTTGTGTTATGATCCAAAAGCAGATGGGAACCATGGGGCCTTTTTGTGCTAGGCACAGTAAGAAAAGGGACAGTCCTTGGATGAAGGGTTCAAATGTGCTCAGCTTTGCATTTGTACTTGGGACCTAAAAAGTCTTTAAACTTTGCATTTATTTACCTGTGTTATCTGATAATATACCTTGGAGTCACTGTTCATTATCTTTTGTGTGAGCTGTTCATTATCTTTCAGACAAACTTCATGTTATAGTAGTAGCAGCTGCAATACCACTGAAATGCAAATAACATCTGGAGAACCCTATCTGATGCCTGACAATCTGGATCCTGGTTTGGTTTTGTGCTTTGTCTTCAGACTCTTTCAAAATCTTTTTATTAAAACATACACTGAGTGTAAAATACCACTCAAACAGGGATTGTAAATACATCTTCGTCCTATTCTTGGGAAACGTTTTTGTATAATCTCGGTTCCCTTGATTTAAAAAAATCAGAAACTTAAAAACCAACTTTGGTACAAGTATCCTTGATAATGATGCTTAATGTTTTTCTACAGTATAAGAGAAAAATAATGAGGCCACCTCAGGAGCCACAGCATTAGCAGCAGGAGTACAGCTTCTGTAGAGTTTGCACTTTGTATTTATGAGGTGCCTTTGGTGGTAATGTTTAAAAATTCATTTTTAGTTCTGTTTTCTTCATCCATACGTTGCTGGGGCAAAACCCTAAGGTCTGGGATAATCCCTGCTATCCTACACTGATCAGACCCTTAAAGTAGGAGAGCTTTTTCATGCAGTGAGACAAAGTCTTGGGGTTGCTACAGTTTTTGATTAATGTTATCACAGCACTTTAATTCTTTTTGTTTCCCTGATTTTTTTTTTCACCTCAGATTTTATCTTAATAGGACTTAATGCAGCTTGTATGTAACACATCCTTGTCAAGTAGAGAAAGGTCAAGATTTTTCACACATGGACGGATGATATGAATGCCTGCCTGAAACATTTATTCCTTCAAATTGTTTAGGAATTTAGTGGAAAAAGAAATCAGCTCAAAGCTAGTTTCGATAGTAGACAGATTTTGATCTGGGTTAAAACATATGTGTTTGAAACTAATGTCAGTGGCACTTATCTCAGGTTTATATCCATGTAATTGGGAAAGTCATCTGATCCTCCATGGCTGGTCTGTCCCCTAAGATTTCCTTTACTTGTCTCATGCATCACAAAGATTGTCGCTCTTGTCTCATATATAAGCTGTTAGATACATGTCTCTCCTTGATCAAGTTATGTTTCCCATTTTTGTATCAATCTTTACTAGTCCAACCCTGCTCATTGCTCTATTTTGTCTTAAAATTTTCAAATGACACTCAGAGCAAGTGAGAGAAATATCAGGATATTTTCATCTGACCCATTCAGATTTGAATAACTACATACATCACTGCTAAAAACCAGTATTATTACCATTCCCATGTTCAAAAGCATATTGAATAGGAGTCGGAAGTCTTTGCAAAATAGGGTGATATGTGAAAGAGGTTCCTTAATGTTGAGAGTCCTGGATCAACATTTCTTTGGTGTCTGAGAGCTAGGTAAGCTGTTAGAGGGAGACTGCTCAGCTGTCCAGTCCTTGTTGCCACAGCCTTTTGCTCTGTGCTTTAGTGAATAAGTCAGTCATGCTGGGAGGAGTTTCCAAATGAGGTATAAATTATCACTTTCCATGATGCTTTTGTAAGGTCCATCTTGGCAGTAGTGCTGAGCTAGGTTAGGTCTTGAAAGATGCTGAACCACCTTTTCCTCTTCAGTCAAACATGTGATATGGCTTTTATTCATCCACTATGATCCTAAAACACTTAACCTAAGTATCCTTGTTACAATAAGTTACTGGTAAAATTAGTGGAGGATTATAATATTTTCAGTTAACTGAAGATGTGAACTGTCCTCTGGACAGGTCTGTTTATCTCCATTATAAACCAGGAGCCCAGACTGACTTGGTTTCTAACCTGAAATATCTTGAATTCTAGAGCTGATGTCTCGGTGCTTTGTAGTAAAAAGAGGCTAATATGATATTTCTTTGTCACATACAAAATGAATCAAATACTTTTAAAGTTGTGGAGACATCCACATATCGAGGATTGATGGGGCTATTTTCTTCAGTTTTAGATCAAGTGCTGGAAGTACTTTTTAACTAAAATATTTTCTGAATATTAATTGTTGTAGAATATTTGAAGATGTAAAACTGAATAAATTATTCTTTCTCTTATTTTTTTGTTTTTTTAAGAAGAAAAAAAGGAATTTGCAATACTATGAATAAGGTGAAGTAATACAAGAGTGGTTTTCAGTACATTGATTTTGCTTTGTGATAAAGGAAGTGCCAAATGGTTCAGTGCTCTTAGGTGTACATGAGTCACACTTCTGTTCATCTTATTTTGAAGTGAGATGCTCTGGAAATTGAGTATATGAGCAATGCTAGATAGTCAAGAAGATACTGGTCAAATGAAGTAAGTTGCTTAAAATTAATTATTTGGGAAATGCTTTGCAAAGCAGAACTGTAAAGGAGGTAAAATTTTCAACTGGTTTATTAAATTCTGAGCACATTATATTAATCACTGAATTAGTGATTAATATCCCATTTAATTTTCTTGTAAAGTACAAGATCTGAGAACTAAAGTACACCTATCTCCAACATACATAGCCTTCAAGTGCTTTGTCTGTGAAGATGTGGTTTGGTTATTCTTTAGGGATTTCATCTATTTTTTAACTTTGAACATTGATTTCACTATTTTGAACTGTCTGCTATTCTGGAAGTTGTGTACCTTCCAGCTAAACTTAGATCTGAATCCCATATATTTGTCTTCTCTATTTGTCAATTTCCTTTCAAATTTCTGGAAAAATAATTTTAATTTCTAATTTAATTTGTTCCTTCTGTCCCTTTTTAAGACATCCAAATCCAAGCTAAAAGTACAATTGCACAGAGTCTGATCTTTGATTATCATTGAAGTGCCTTAATGTTTGAATATGTTGCTGGTGTGTTTTAGAGAGATCTGAGGTAACCAACTCCCTTAATGATTTCAGACACTGAATATCAAAACAAACAAAAGACCTGCCCCTTACTATGCTGTCCTCATGATATTAGAATCAGATGCCATTTTAAAAAAGTAATTTGGCCTCGAAGTCATTTGCATTTGTTGTACTCCAAACGCCTCCATAATTTCTACAATTCAATGTCCATTAAACAGATACATGCTATACATAATACCTAGTACATATATTTTTTTGTGAAGGTTTTGCACCGGAAGTTTAGCAGGGTTGGAGATGTGGGGTGCTCCCATGGGAATCTTGATATGGCAAAATAAAGAGGCCTGTGGAGTGGACTGAGTGTACTTGTCCCACATTATTAAAAGTCACAGTCAATGTGAGCTGTACACTGAATAAATTTGTCTCTGTGAAAACCAATGTGTTTCTGGGCATTAAAAAACCCCAAACCCTAGGATCAGGCAAGCAACCAGAGCAGGAGATCTCAGCATCATGGTTTGCATTTTGCCTTTGCTCCAGGCCATTTTGTCCCTCAAGTTGTGCTCAAGTACTAGAGTGAGCAGAAAAGATCATCTCTGCCACCTTCGTCACTTGCATAGTGAAGGGTATTGTAAGCTGAGGTACCAAACATTTTGGATGTGCAAATAGTCAGCGTTGCCTAAGCCATTACCCCTTAAGGATGTGTGGCAGCAGAGATGCCATGCTGAGTGGGGTCATGCTGGTGTGCTGTGCTGTCCCCAACTCTGTTTTTGGAATCCTGTGGTCCATTTGCTATATATTTACCCTCTGTGGTAAATTGTGCAGTGCAGCATGGAGCAGTTGTCTTCAGGAGAAATCATTTTACTCTGAGTCAAAATCAAATTTAAGTGAGTGGTGACAGGAGAAACAGTGGGTTCAATCAATAACCTCCCTGTCTCCCCCCTTTCCATACAGGGAATTATTCATTGTGTGCCCTGATTCTGTTTCTCAATTAAGAAGCTATGAATTGAAAACTGGCATTGACTTTTCACGATACTGCAAGGTCTAGATCCCCTTGGGTGTTCATCCCTCCTGCAACTGAACACTTCAGCCTTCAAAAATTTGTTTTGGTTTTGAAGTAGGGAATGTCATATCATTTTACAGTAGTGAGTGTTTCTTTCCACTTGCAGCTATGTGGAAGTCACCACAGGGACCAAGATTGTTCAAGTGTTCAGCAAGAAAAGCTATATCGTGTTCATAAATCTCTAAGTCAAATCTGAAATAAAAGTCATGCAGCAAACCGGAAAATGAATTTTATTTTAAATCAAAACAGGGATCAGCAGATATAGCCTGGGATTTGGAAATGATTAAGTGTAAGATTCAGTTAAGAAGTTTCACCTCTCGAGAAAATATAAAGCAAACATTCTTATTCCTGACCTATAGATCTTCACTGTGTTCAGAATAATAAATTGATTGATCCAATCACATATTGATACAGAAGGTCTTGGAACATTTTTACTGAGGCATGAATCAACAATGGATTTTTTGGTTTTGGCTTCTCTTTCCTGGTTAGATCATGTTTTAGTTTCATCTCCTCTACCCCTGAATTGTTAGTCCTACTGGTAGATTTTGAAATGTGCTGAAGGTTGTATTTGTGTAAATCGAGTTTGCAGTCCTGAAGTGTGCTTGCTTTATTTCTTGTCTTTTAGGCTCATGTTCAGTGAAAAAAACGGAGATTTAGAAGGAAAAGTATCGAGCAAAGTATGTAAATCTGATGTCCTAAGTGGATGTAATTACAAAACTAAATTTATGGTGTTTCTAATTGATTCAATTCAATGTGAACTTGCAGTTTTCAGTTTTGCATCCAAGAAAGATCTTTAAAACCTACTTAATCCTGTCTTCTAAAGACTCTTCCCTGCACCAACTATTAACCAGACTTTCCCTTCATTGTCTTGTCTTGTCTTGTCACTCACTACTTGGTTTTGAGGTTTGGATCATGGGTTTCCCTACCATAGCCAAAATGACTTTTAGATATTTTCCAAATTTAAAAGCTACTCTGCTGGTAACGTTGTTGACTCTTGACTAATGGTACAGAAAACTTCATCATGTTTAGCTCTTATTTCTCTTTACTTCCTTTGTTGTCTAAGGAAATGACTGATACTATGACTTAACATAGCTTGTAGGGTATGGTGAGGTGGTAGGAAAGGAATTCTGAGCACTAACATATAATCCTAAAATATCCCTAAATTCACTGTGCATGAATTATGCGTCTGCACAGATTCCATCACACAATTTGAATTTGGAAAAAAAACATGACAAGTAACATTTGCCATTTCCAGGTGGTGATGCTCATACTGTTGATGAGAAACTTCTTCTTTCACTCCGCAGAAGAATCTGACTGGAGCACTCTCCTCAGTCTGCTGCAAAATACAGAAATACATGACTTAACTATTAATCCCAGTCTCCATCTGCCACTGTAGATTTTCACTGCCTAGCCCCTTCTCAGAAACAGAATGATAAGGAGTGAAGGTTATATTTGTAGACAAACTTATGCAGACTGCATGGGGAAGGTTTTCCCATAGGGAGACAGTTTTTTTGGGAGTGGTATCAAGGTTAGGAATTTTGACCTTTGGGAACAGGAGACAGGATTACTCCCTGTTCATAGAATCCCTATGCTTTTTCAAAGTTTCTCCATGATCTCTCTCCAGCCTTTGCGTTTCCTTTTGTCATTAATTCTTATGACTGGAAACTGAATTTTATCTGCTGTCATGCCTCACTGAAGGAAAGTACCAGAAAGTTTTTAGCTCATATTTCACCCATATGCTTGGTGGGCAAAATTCTCCTTGCTTTGGCATTTTCCTGTGAATTGGAGCAAGGGATGCTGCACTTGATATTATTTCCGTTAAGCTTTGTAAGATTTAAGACAGAATTACTGAAGCAGTGACCTCTGACTCTGACAAAAATTTGTTAAAGTCAAAGCTCTTCCCAAGAGCACAATACATAGATTAGCAGATCTGTTAAAACTGGCTTTAAACCATCATTGGCCTTCCTAAAATTCACTTGTGTGTTATTTACCTTTCATTGACCTATTGTTAGTATGTCTCCACTGAACAGTTATACCAGAATCTGAAATTCAGGAAATAGTGATTTTGGTTTTCTTGAGCCTCAACCTAACATCGTGAGGATGTAGCTTGGAAACTACTGCTGATATTTGTGAGATCTAATGTTTTGTCTAGCTGTGTTGAAACAATATACTGAAACATTCATATCTGGATTTTTTTTCCTCCAAAATAAAAAACTAATATAAAATAGTATCATGGAAAAGGAAACCAAACAGAGATACTTGTTTCACCTTAGTCTGAAAATAATAATACTAAAACATCCTGCTGCATCAGTTCTGCTCTTAAGAGACTTAAGCATATGGAAATGAAGATGTGCTAGTCCTAAGCTTTTTAATAGAATTTGGATCCTGGAACTGGGAGAATGTGAAAAAATGTGCTTACCTTAGCTTCCTGATGAATAAAGCATTTATTATTAATTAATGCTTGGGAAGATAATGCTGTAATGATGTCATGTAAAGATCAAAGGGCATGAATCTTTCAGGTTTCAATTCACATGAAATTTATACATGTACTGAACTTTATCTGGAGAAGTAATGCCATGAAACTTAGTGCTGATGTTGGATAAGAAATTCTGAAAGTAATTCTGGAGATAATATTTTAAGATAAACTACTGTTTAGATTAAGAAGAAATATGAGTATTATGTTAACCTTGGTTTTCAATGTCCTTCTTCAAATTATCAATTTATTACTTTTGCTGCAGGCGGTTCCTTTCATCTATACCCAGATACCTCAGGAGGAATGCTGCTGAAATTGGATTGAGAAACCTGGTCTGAAATAAATTTGACTCTCCACTCTGAATGGCAGGTTACACCAGAGTATATCCTGAAATCCCTTCTAACCTGAATTATTCTTCTGTGTTATGCTGATGAGAGACCAGAACAGGGCCCAAGTAACTGAGGATGTATTTGAAATTCCAGGTATACTGGAAATGCAAACAGCTGCCACAATACAAGAAGTAAAATTGTACCTTCTAGCATTTACTGACTTGAATAAAATTTCCTGCTTTTCTAAGAAAACAGAAGAGGATAAACAGAGGGGAGTGAATTAGGAAGAGAAAAATCTATTGTCGTGATGCTTTAATCCATTGAAATACGTGAGCCAGAAAATGTAGTAATCAAAGTTCAGGAACTTTTTTTTAGGAGAAATTAGGTACTAGCAGGTATTTTCTAAGGGTCGAAGTTACACTGGCCTGAAGAATGACAGCAGGGCAATCAGCTCTGGAGTGTTGCATCAGTGATTCTGCACAGCCTAAGCCAGAGCTGCTGAATTGTGTTCTAAAGGGAGTCGAGCTGCTCTCTCTAGGGCGCAGGTAAGATTCAGCTGTGGTTTCATGTCTCATCCTCTTTTATTCCTCTTTTTTCTTCTTGACTGGTATTGATGCCATAGCTTAGTAAAAGGTAATTCCAGTATTTTCTTTGCTCAGTCTGATTGACTCACTCTTCGGTCAGCAGTCATCAGCACCTGTGCTTTGTGCACTGAACTGAATGACCTTTTCCACCTACTCAGGACAAATACTTTTTTTTTTTTTCCTTAGTAAAGATAGGCACTTTCTTCTCCAAGAGTGGACATGTCAATTTAAAGCTGAATGGGAAAACTGAATTCTGTCATCCTAGTTCCAGCAGGCAGCCTTAGTTTATATGCCAGCAAGTCACATGGCATTACAACACATTTTTATTCAAACAAAAATGAATAGTTGCCATAGTTACCAAAAAATCATAAGAGGCTGTGTAAAACCGGGAAATAAATGCATTATCATTATAGGATACAACTGCCAATGAATAAGAACAGCCCTTTCCTTTTGTTTTAACCAACTGGGTGGTGGCATCATACCAGTTGCTATTATATGCAGTGCAAAATCTAACAGAATACTGAACTCTCTATGGAGTGAATACATAAACATATATCTTGTGCATTTCCAGGTATGCCTCAGATACATATATCATTGGAATCTTTGTAGATACAGTCATTTGGAATAGAACTGGTGCCTTTACTCTTTCTTGTACAAAAGAATGGTTTTTTTGTTTGTTTGTTTGCTTGTTTTTGTTGGGGAAAATATATCTGATTTTCATTACTTATTTTAAAACATGAAAAGAAAAGTTTTCAACATTCTGGTAGACACATTTTGACTTTGTAACCTCTCTTGATACACTACATAAATGGCTTAACTTAGCTGAGAATTGCACTGCTGCCATAATTGGAAAATACTGAATTTAGCTAAACTTGGCCATCTAGTTCAAGCAATTGGCATGCTTCTGTTAGCTTGTGTTGATGGGAATCAGGTATCTATATTTAGCCATCTATGCTAGTATGGCTTCTTTCCACAGTGCATGAGTGACCTGGATTTGCATGGTCAAGACTATTTGAAGAGTCTTCTGCCAGAGTGACAAAAATGTTTCTGTAGGCAGAAAGAGATAAAAATTTTAGGGATGCGCCTTTTGGTGATCATCTGAGATGATAATAACTACAAAGAGGATGCAATTGTCACTGTACAGAACTGGTCAGGAGGATGATTTCCTATAGCATGGTTTTGTCACAGACCTGTACATTTATTGTCATTGTGATCACTGGCAAGGACTCTGTAAATGGTTGTACCTGACAACCATCATAGGAATAAAATAAATGCAAGTATAAATAAAGAGAAGAGAGTAATTATCATAAACACTGGTAGCTTAAATATAAATTATTATTCTGCAAGTCAAGGAGAAGTGAGAAAAGGAACACAATTAGAACGAAATAATTTTTCCGGTGTATTTGGAAAAGAGGCCTACCAGGTGACCTGTACTGTGACAGCCAGATTATAGAAGGAGCACTCAAGGAGCATGAGACCATTTCAGGGAAGCTCCATGATTTTCATGCATTGATGTGCATTGTGGAAGAAGGAAAAATGTTTGCACCCTGTAAGGCTCTAACACAGAAAAAAAAAAAAAAGGAAAAAAAAAAGGAGCCAGCATATATTCAAAACACACAGACTGCAGAAAAATATGTGATACAATTAGATGGAAGGAACCCCACAAAATCATCAGGTTGGTTAATATTCACATACTAGTTCAAACACAGCTTAGGTAGGAAGCATCTTGTACTTGCAGGCTCCCTTTGGAACAACCCTGGTATCCAGAGACAGTAGAATGGCAACTCTTACATCCTAAATTTAAAATTGTTGGTAGGAGTAAAGTGGGAAAGCTGGCCATTCTGAATCCTGTACTGGGCAGATCAGCAGAAGCTTTGGTGAAGGACAGATCTCAGCACAGCTCTGTTGGCAGAGGTTGTGCCTTTTTATGGCTTCTTGAAGTGCTTTTAGGGCAGCAGCAAGCAAATCAATGGGATGGTTTGGTCTGCTAAGATAATGTACTGAAGTTTCCTAAAGGCAAACATTCTCCTTTAAACAGAGCTTTAAAGGCATTGGTGGGGCAAGAGGAAAGATCCTAACATGGATGAGTCATTGGCTGAAAGATAAACAGATGAATTTGGTGATCCTGGTCAGAGGCAGTGAGAAAGTGTGCAGATGATACTGTGTTATTCCAAGTACTGAGGGGGTCAGTGTCAGGCAGCATAGACTTGTAAAAGGGCTTTACAGGTGTGAATGAAATGTTAGGCAAAATCTAATAGAGATGAATGTAAATTGATCCACTGGGAAAAACAGTCTAAGCTTTGCATTAACATGGTAGGCTGTGAGCCATTTCCCAGCATTTTCTAATCTATCTTAGGTTTTGGCAGATTGAGATCCATACCTGTTTGTAATGAAGGACAGAAAGCAACTCACTTTCTATATGTGCATTTCAGGAGGAAGAGATAATTTTCTCATTCAAGCCATAGTAATTTCTGAACGAGAGAGGAAGGTCTTGAATCGTTCTGTAACCTGTTCTATTAACTGAGTAGTGCAGCAGTTTCCATTTTTAGATCACTTCACAGTGTGCAGCAAGGGAGCAATTCCATTACCTTCCCAATACAATTTGGGCTTGACTGTGTATATGGGCTTTTTAATTAGCCCCCACCCCACCCCCACACACATATTTATGCAGGGAAATTTATTCAAGAAAATGCACTTTTGGGTACATATCCAAGTTTTGTGTGTAAAATAGCATTAGATGTGAAAGAAAGCAGAACCATTTCAAATTATTATGTCACCCAGACAGGAAAGAAAACAACATGATGTAGAAAAAACAAATGATTGAATATTCATGAGAATAAAACCTATTTAAACCTGAGCTGTTAGAGTCAACCATTTATAAGCAATCCACTGATTGAAATTTGTGTGTCATCTATATTTGATAAGCAGCTGGAAATTGTGAACAATGAAGTAAAAGCCAGTCAAATCCCAAGCTAACTAACGGCAGTCAAAAAAATCCCAGCATTTAACAGTGCTTTTGTTTCCTGAAATTGTCTATGCTGCTTTAATATATCACACAGCTAGAATATTACCTGCAACAGAACCTTGTTTAATAAATACAGGATCTTATTCTGGAATCCAAATTTCTGATGCCCCGGGAGTTGATGGTGTTGGCAGGTAACTGTATCACTGATTATTATAGCAAAAAAATACTCCTGCTCAAGGCTGATACCAGGGGCTGGGGATGTACATGACTCATTTGGAGACATCATCCAGCACTTAAACACCACACATTATTTCCTTGCTTGGCACTGCAGTTCTATCTTAGTGAATTTTGTTGCTTATCCTGTAAATCATTAAGAAATCCTGTCTGTCTTCTACAGAAAAAGAACATGACACAGCAAGAAAACCGATATACATAGAAACTGTGATTGTCTGTGCTCACGTAGAAGATTCAAGGCTAGAATAGAAATTGCTTGCTTAATTTGTTGGGGTATAATCTTCTCTTTTGCCTTTAGCTCCTTGTAAACAGCTTATGCCTTTCGTGTGGCTTAGGAGCTTGCATGGATGGTCATTATCCCTCACATTTCTAGCATGTTAACTATCTAAGTGCCTGTGGCATTAGTACCTGAAAAATAGTAGCAAATTCGTAATGGGAATAATAATTTAATATCAGAAAATGTGGCAATAGGAAGATGGATGTAATGATAGTAAATGGCAGATAGTCACAAAAATGAGACATTTGTCTTACTCTGAATTATCAGACTGGAAACATAACTGTAATTTCATGTCATGTAAGGTTTGCTTGGAAAAGTTAAAATCTTTAACAGAAGGCTGTAAATAATATTGCCATACTACACAGATGTTGCTTTAAGCTGTCCTCCTTAAAAATACAAAGATGTCCTTTTGGTCAGGGATCAGAGACAATGCAGTGTAATTGCTCATCTAGTCAAGAGCCTGAGGTAGGGGAGGGTGAATGCTTAGAATGATTAACTGTGTAAGTCCAAGCCATACTGGAATCAAATCGTTGTTAAATAAAAATATGTATGTGATGGTATATAATTTTTTAAACAATATTTTAAAAATACAGAAGACAAATTTGTCTAATCATGCATTATCTGAAGACATATTACCTCTAGCTCTTTGCAAAGTGGTGGGATAGTATTATGATTTTTATCTGGCAAGCCACTAAAGCAACTTAACTGTAAGGTCTCTTAGATAAAATGAGTTGTGTACCCAAATTTTGCAAAACTAAACCTCCGCATATAGTGTTTTCAACTGTGATTATCTAAAAATAGTGGTTAGATAAGATTATCTTTGATTATGAAGACTAACTGTACTATGTACAATCTACTATAACTAATTATTGCAGTCTTACACTATTTACAGATTTTGGAAGGAAAATCTCCCAGCTTTTTCCAGCACGGAGCATCTTGGGGTCAACAGCTGGAAAAATGAAGTTGTAAACTCATTGCTTGCACCTGAAATTCATTACTTTTCCTTAATAAAGTAGTTTTTCTTTTGACTGTTTCCACCTTTAAGGATAGCTGTGAATTTCCTAGAGGCTAAAAATATTCTTAATTTACATGTGGAAATTCTATAGTCTATGAGTGTAAGGTCCAGAAAGAATCTCAGACTCACTGGATCTTGAGATTGACTTAGGAAGAGGGGCAGATAGACTTGGTGGAAATGTTTGAAAACATAAAAACGTGGTTTTGTATCAGAAGAAAGTTAAAAGCCATACTGACACTTCAGAGTGTGCACTTGCTGAGTGATGAACATGTGTTGATACACTGTGGTAAACTGTAGAACATCAAATGCACCTACGAAGTAAATTTTATAACGTTAATTTTTTTAAGATCTTCATGCTAAAATAAGAACCCATTCCAGTGGTTTGCCTGTAGGATGGACTCACACTAGAGAAGTACATGGAGAACTGACTCCCATGAGAGGGACCACAGAGTGCAGCAGGGGAAGAACTCCTCTTCTTGAGCAGTGCCAGAAACAATATGTGATGAACTGATCATAACTCCCCATGCCCTGCCTCCCTGCATCTCTGAGGGGTGGGAGGTAGAGGGGGCAAAGACGGAAGAGGTAGGGGGAAGGTATTTTTAAGATTTGTTTTACTACTCATTATCCTGCTCTGATTTTGTTAATAATAACTTAATATCTCCAATTCGAATCTGTTTTGCCTGTGACACTATTTGTTGAGTGATATCTCCTGGACCTTAACTCATGAATCTTTGTTATATTTTCTCTCACCTGTCCAGCTGAGAAGATGAGTAATAGAGTGGCTTTCATGGGTGTCTGGCATCCACCCTGGGTCAACCCACTCAAATGTCAATGACATTTTAGAAACTCAAACTCATAGGCACCCTGTACTAGCAAACCTGTGTGTGTGACTTATGGAAATGGATTTGATTGGTGTCAAGCTAACAAAATAAGTCACTTGATTACTGATGATCATGAGTGAAGATCTGGAAGAATGAAGATATAGAAGAGTAATGCATAATAAAAATGACTGATTCATGATCAAGGCACTATTTTCACTCCCTGCACTGAGGAATCCTTCCCCAAGTATTATTGATTCTCAGTTCAGGCTTTGACTTCTTTGTACAGCTCTGTTGCTCTAATTTCTAGAAAGGCAGGTGCTGCCATTGCATACCAAGGAAACATCATGCATTGGGTCAACGGGCATCACATCAACAAGATCACCTTTGTTGCTATTACAGTGCCCACAGGCAATTTTACTCTCTCAAATAACTCTTTGGAAAGAGCCTGGGTCTGTACTTCAGCCTACACACAGTGGTGATATAAAACTAATTGACTATCCTTCTATGATGAAAAAAAGAGGAAGAAGAGTGAAAGCATACACAGACACAAGCATAAATCAAATTTTGTCTTTTTGCATACTAATGCATATATTTTTGTGAGAGATGAAGTCACAAATACTCTGTTGCAATTAATATTGTGCTCCAGTGAATTAGGAATAATTTCTGCAGTAAGCCCAGGGGACCTGTGCATGACCCTTCAGCAAAGGTGAGTTGAACTCTCAGAACTACTGATCACACTCCTGGGGATTTGGGGGACTCCTGGGGGACTGCTGTGCTTTTGAACTTCTAAGAGTCCACCTCTGGAGAACCTAGAGGTATTTTGTTGCCTGTAGATTTCTATAAAATAATAGAAGGGTTTTTTTCTAGGGTAATGCCAGATTAATTCCAGAAGCACAAAATCAAAAAGGTAAACAGTTATTTTCACAAGGGCTAGAAAAGAAACAACAGTCTTCTGAAAAATCCAGGAATAAAAAATTACAATTAGTAAAATAAATACAGGTGTGACTTATCTTGTTGGCTGATAAGTATCTACTTTTTGGCTTCCTGTTGACCCATTAGAGGGCTGTCTTGTTGCTGTGCTGATTTAATTGCTTTATGGAAAGATTTGAAGGTCCTTTCTTTTGTTTTAATGTCACCTTGCTGCATGGCTGACCAAAAAGAAGATATCTGGTGAGACTGAGGATATAAGAACTTGGACCTTAGCAATGTGTTTTGAACACAGTGTAACTTTGACAATTTCTAAAATATCAGATTATCTTTTGGTCTATGATTTGTGGGATATTTCCAAGTAGAAAAACACACCAGAGACAAATTTTTGAATACAGATGATATTATTGACTAGTGTGCAAAAAACACCTGGTGGTCTGTGATTTGCAGTGTGGCATTTCCTGCCAGCTTGCCAGAAGTTGCGTCACAGTTTACAAAATATACATTTTTTTTTTTATACAGCAGACTTCATGGCAATGCATTTACTATTTCTTGAATCCTTTAATAGCAGATATAGCTATTCAAGGATTAAAAAAAAAATCTCATAAATATGTGATAGTTTGTTTTGTTAATCCACAATTGTATCCTAGTAGATACAGTGCGGATTCCAGGGGCTTTGGAGATATTTTGTCTGCTGACTCTTTATGCAATCAAAACAATTTAAATTAGTAGGGTAAATTTCCATTTAATGGTATTTCTGAAAGTAAAAAAATCTAATTATGAATAACAGACTGAAGACATTTTGTAAATGTTTATGATTTTTTTTTCTGAAATGATTGTGAAGTACTTAATTAGGTTAGATGCATACCAACAGGCAAGCTATAACTGCCGAATGTTAAATAATTTCTCATTTTTAGTTAAAATTTTGGCATTTAATTGACCTTTCAAAAAAGAAAGAGTGCATGCATAAATGTACCTAAAGTGTACTTGTAATGATTTTTCCCAGCCTTGGTTGAATTTAGAGATATAAGTCAGCCAATTTTTGTTTCCTTTTATGATTTTGTTAATTAATGATACTATTTGGGTGGGTTTTCTCCCCTTTTTTTCTTTTTCTTTTTTTCCCCCCAATTCTTCACTTCTTAAAAACTTAAAATAGACAGCTAATTCTCTGGTGCTACTTTCTCCTTTTTCCTGTTTGGTATCTGGAACTGGGAAATATTTCAGTAAAATATTTCAAAATTTTCCATGGAGAACAAAGACTTTTTAGTAGTATATTTAAACTTATCAGACAATTCACATGCAAATATATGTCATCTAAATGACATAAAAGTTTTTTGCTTTGTTTACCTGACGACATGAGTAGAGAAATAGTCTTATATTTTTTGTTAGTTATCTTTTACAGCCAATTTTAATTTGAGGGTTTTATGTTAACAAATTTTTCAAATACTCTTGCAAATACATTTTTTAATTCAGTGCCCCAGATTACATGCAATTTGGTGAAGTGTTTGCAATGTTTAACAGTGATCTCCAGAAAAAGTGAGGGAACCTGACGTTAATGCTCTCTAGTCACAGACCTTATGTAGAAATGGTGAAAGAGCAGGTTGCTGTTGTTCATAGGAGGATTTATGTAATTTTGATTTTTTTTTCTAGTGCACACTACAGAGAAAGTTCTTGGAGAAGCCCCAGTTTCTCTCAGACTGTGTGCATGAAAGAGAGAACTAGTCTAATTCCCCTGTCTGAATTAACCTGTCATTTTCCTATACAAAATGTAAACTTGTTGATGGAAGTTATTGATCCAGACATGTTTCATAGGAGCCTATAGTTCTTGTCTCTCATTTGGACCAAGAATTTGAGTTTCACGGTCTGAAAGTACACTGAACATCAGTAGCACATTACAGTGTCTCATCCTGAGAATCCTCATCAGGAATATCTTGGGGTCATGGGATGTTTATTTCTGGTGCAAGGTTTTGTAGTCTTTTCTTCTGAAGAGCTTCTATTTTCAAAAATTGTCATTTTGCTTTTAAAATTTCCTGATCAGGTCTAATTTTGTGTTATTTAGAAATTATTAAAAATTCTTTGACTAAAAACCAAAAAATATTTTTTACATACTGTTATAATTGTGAAACAAGTGAATTTGGCAGTAATATCTGGACTAAAGATTAAAACTTGTTATTAGCATATAATGGTTAATTAATTCTAAAAGTTTCATCCTTTTTATTTACTTTGATGTAAGTTTCATTCCTGCTCACAGAAATTGATATTCCAGAGGAAATTGGCTACTGGAAGCATGAAGCTATCTAAAGAAAAAGCTACATCAGCTGAGGTAAGATAATCAGCTAAGATACATCATTTTAAAAATAGATTTTTGAACGAATTATTGAAAGGGCAACCTCTAGTGTGACTCTTAAACAGCTCATAACCTTTCTCTGTCTCCTGATGATGAAAAAGAGAGGAAGATGCTCATTCAGCAGACTAGAAATGTTTTTCAAAAAAATTAAAAGAGATGTGGCTAACCTTCCCCCATGTACCCATTACATTTTGACACTAGTAGTATTTAAATGCTGTCCTGGTTTGTTTTTCTCTATGCGAAGTTTAGGAGAGTGTTCCACATGGTTTGTTTTAAAATGTGTTTCATGTATGAAGCTTAGTTGCATTTTTTCACTCCTATAAACTGTCCATTAAAACTATAAAACATACTGCTGTATGAAAAAATCTGTTATTTTTCTGTGTAGGCATTTTCTGAAGATACTGTCTTTGTGTAATTATGTAAATTTAAGAATTATATTGACTTGTTTAAAAAGATTCAAATCTGTTTATGTGACTGCAATCATTCTTGATATTTGTCTCTTTTTTGGAGAGGGATGGAAGACTGAAACCATCCCTTTCACTATTATACAGCAAGGTACAGGGATGCTCCACTGAAGCATCCACTTTTCTATATAGATTCTATGAAAGGAAAAATTCTGCCTGAATGTGAAACTTCATAATTGAGACTCTGTAAGATATTCCAGAAGTAATTTAAGGTGTTGTGACTAAGGCTCTTCATAATATCAAAAAAAAAAAAAAAATTAAAACAGGAAGTCATTTGTCTTACTCTACACATAAAATGGATATTCTGCAAATGGCTGGGGTAGGAATTCTAATCTCTGTCTAAAAGAAAGCAGAGTAAATTTTACTGAACTTTCTTAATATCTTTGTTTAAAGCAAAGCATAGCTGTGCCTACAAAACCATATTCACAACACAGAAGATGAACACAGCTACAAATGTATTTTTAATATCAGTCTAGATTTCTTAAGAATTAAATCTAGGTTGTTTAAAAATTCATATATAGACATTTATTTATTCTAAATAACAATTTAACAGCAGATGGGAAGTGGTGAAAAATTCCTTGTTTTGCTTGGCTTCCTTGTGTGGCTTTTGATTTGCCTATTAAATTGTCTTTATCTTAGCCCATGAGATTTCTCACTTTGACTCTTCTAGTTCTGTCCCCCATCCCACCAGTGGAGTGAGTGTGGTGACTGGTTGCCAGCTGGGGTTAAGCCATGGCACCATCTGAGCAGGAAAGTGACAAGTGCAGAAAAAACTACCCTGGAAAGTTTAGAACAAATGATTACAGGTGAATGAACTATACTGAAAACTATCCCTAGTGTTATTATTTATATCTTTAGTTGGTTTGCACAGGACGATGTTTCCTCAGCTCTTTTCTACATTAAAACAAGACAAACACCAAGATGGAAACCAAGCCAAATCCAGGATGTTGTTAAATGCATCTGCTTTCAATTTCCCTGAAATGGGGGGAGCCTTTCCCCTCTCAGGTCACTTCTTTTTTTTGTCCTAAACCTTTGTTTAGGAAGAATTTGTAATAACTATTGCATGTTTAAAATCAAATTAATTTCAGAGGTCAAGAGGGAAACAGTCTTCATGCACTGGCTGAAAAATTCTCTCCCGACCTGTTATTCTGATGTTCTCGGTACTGAAGCTGTGCTTTCATGCTCCTGTGGGCTAGACCTTAAAAAAATTTTTTTTAAAAGCCCTGAAGACCTATGTCTGTATTAGCCCTATCAGTGAACTATTTCAATAACAACATTCAGAGTATCTCTCTTAATAAAGAGTACTGGGAGAAACAGCTTTGCTAAAAATCCACCTTTGGACTCTAAGCAGACAGTGAGAAGCAATCAAAGCACAAGAAGATAAGCTTATTCATCATTGCCCCATTTGCCAGTGGTTGCCCTGCAGTCTTTATCTACCATAACTGCACTTGTAGACCCTAGGAACTACTGTGATTATCTTTTGGTCCTAAAGACTGTGGGTTAACCATCCCCTTCTGCAGCTGGAGATGTCCTGCAAAGGCATCTGTAATGAGGGTTGGCAAAGGGAAGATGTACACCCGGGGCTTTCAACAACTACATCAGCTCAGATGGAGTGTTAGCAGGCTCCAGTTTGAGTTACTGGTTCCCAATCACACCTTAAAATTGCCTTTTCTAAGCAAAGCACTTAGATTTGGAACATGACTGCACACCCAACACACAAGCAGAGGTAAACAAGCTTGCCACACATAGCCTATACCACCACCATAAAATGTGGCTGCTTTTCTGTCTTAGCATGAAATTCAGGTTTTCAGAGTCCTTCCCACAAAGAAAGGGTAATGTGTAACTAGTCAACCAGCCTGCAAATTCTACCACAGATTATACAGTTTTGCAAGTTTTCTTCATTTCTCTGCATCCTTGCTGTCCAGTTTGTTGAAATTAGAATAAAATAAGGACAAATAACCTTCTAGATATTTTATCTTTTTTTAATTAAGTCATATTAGGGAGCTATAGAGGCGACCATGCGGGCAATTGTTTGTCTGAAAAATTTATGTAATTAGGTTTTTTTTTTTCACTTGTTTTTAAATTTTTTTTTGTTTCCTAGCTGCACATCTATTTCACTTTGAGTGCCTGTACTTTCAGACATACCATAAATTCAAGTTTTCTTTATCCAAATAAACATACTTCAGAATTGCAGAGCAACTAATTTATATAGTGGGTAAGTGATTTGACAGCAAGTTGCCTAATGGTAAGGAGGGCATAAACCATTGGATAAAAGCTAAACAGCAAAGTTGAAGCATTCAGTTTTTAAACATAACTATTGTCCTGAAATCTCAGAATATGGCTCTGCTTCTAGAACAGGGCTGTTATAACATCCCTTGCCCTCTTTAAGTCCAAGCTGCTTTAATTTTGTCATATGAAATCCTGTACCATATATGTCTGCAGTCTCACTCTACACATGATTAAAAAAATTGTATCTTTTAAAATGATGATTCTTTCTCCGCGTCTACATCTTTATTTTGTTATTTGGGCTTTGATGTTCCTATGTGAGCAAAACTCAAAACAGACTCCCCAGCAGATTGTGCCCTTGCTTATAAAGCAATTTAATATAAAAGTAATCTAAAATTTGTTCCATTCACTAATTATATGTAACTGCCTTGTGGCGAGTCGGAACAAGATTAAATTGCTAGGCAAAAGTCCTATCAGTGTGAGTGATGACAATGTACTTGAGGTTGCCACTGTATATATCTATTTATCCTTCATGAATACCAAGATGAACTTTAAATTCAGGTTCTATTAATGTAGAAGCCACAAAAAAGTGAGGAATTACAATGAAATGAAGAAGGAGGAAAAAACCCCAACTTTCGTTAACACTATTCAAGAATGTTGGAGATGTTTTTCATTTGAAATGGCAGGTTGGCAATCTGTAGTTCATTGCTGACAAGCAGATTTGCTAGTGTTTTAAAAATAGGCAGGTTTTGATACTGTTGATTCTGTCTTAAACTCAGTCTGGTTTGTTTGTAGCACTGAATAAATTCATTATTTACTGCTAAAAACCATGTAGACTGACAGTTATTTTTATCCAAGAAAACTACATCAGAGAAAGTGAGTGTTACCCTTACCATCTGGCTTCTTAAATACTGGAAAGTAAGAGTTACAATAAATGCTCTACAGGAAAAACCCAGGACTTTTTTAATGGCTCAGGGGATAGTAGGTGTAACCTGAATTGTATGGTGTACTAAGAGAGGAGAATTGAAGACTGAAGGTTAGCAATGGCGTTTTGTGGCACTGCCTGTTGACAGATGCTTTAGGGCAGAAGAAGGAGGTCATTGATCTAAAGGTCAGCCTGAAATAGGAATGTCTATATTTTTCTATCACTTGTTTGTATAAGATCTGGCATTTTTCTTCTCCTGAAAATCTAGCTTTCTAGAAGGAGTCAATACCCAACAGATATAGTTAAGAATATATATTTAATAAATATAAATTTAAATTATATCCAAATAGCTGTTGATTCAAATATTGCTTTACATAGGATATGTCATAAAACTATCAGAGATATGTATGTAAAATAATCAAAGTACAAACATGTTATTTTATTTTTCTGAATTAATTAGAAGACAATGGAATTTGCTACATAAGTTCCTTTAAAGAGGATATATATTAGTTCATTGTTGTTTTATGATTATTTATGTGACAGCATATTGGCTTTTCAGTTCTGGGTACAGTGACCACATGAAGACTTTTACCTCTGCCTCCTGCTGTGATCTGAGATTAGAAGCAAGGGGAGAATGAAGCATATGTGAAGGTAACTTCTGGGACAGGTTTCAATAAAATTGAAGTGATGATATTTGCTCTAAAGGCTGATAGAAGAAGGATGGATGCAATTCATGATTTTTTTAGTTCATAACCTGAGGACTGAAAAGAGGGATTTCATCCAAAAAAAGAAGGAAAAAGAAGATAAAATGAAATAATTTTTAGGTATTATATGTAGAAATTTGCCTCAAAATAATTGACACCAATTTTAAAAGCTCTAAGAAAAAAGATAAAGACTGAAGGAGCATGGTCTTTCTGGCTCAGAATTAATACATTTCTTTTGTTTTTTGTTTTTGATTTTGTCCAAATGACACTGGTAACTGGTACATGGTCATCTTTCTGTTCAGCCTGTGGGCAGCCGTGAGCTTGCTCCTTCCTTCTCTCAGGCCTTGCAGTAAGTACACATCTATTAGCTAGTTGCATCTTCCCTGGGGCAGCTCTTGAATTATATGGAAGCTGCAGAATTTCTAAGCTCCAGAGCTTCATGGAATATCTGTTTTGTATTTTCCTGCTCTGCCCACGCTAATGTTGGATCTGTTTTCTGGGATGTGCAAAGACTCATGACTTATTTCTACACTGAATTTACATATTTTTTTAGGAACGCAACTTCCTGGAAGGTACACATTTTCAAATAAAATTCCACTTGGGAAATGAAGATTTCCAAAAGGAGATAAGGAAATATTCAGGGAAATTAATATTTTTGTTGTTAATCTTTGTGAGTTAAATTGGTTCATCGTTGATAAAGTAAGTAACATGATCCATTAGTAAGAACATTTAAAGCTTGTAGAATCACACCTGTTTTTACTTACCCCATTGATTTTTACAACCTTTTAAATTCATGCTACTTTAATACCTTTGAATATTGTTCTCCCAGTTGAGAGTATGGAGATCAAAGACTCTGGATATACCAGTCACAGCACCCCACTATTTTCATCTCAATTTCTCTCTTCCCTCTTCATCACTGGCTGGCAATGTTTCCTGCTTAAATTTTTGATCATACTTTATACCCCAGACTTTATGGGAGAGAAAATTTTGCTAGGTCATATGAGCTTTCTTCAGACATGTTTTGGCAAAACAGTGGTTTTGTCCTTCTACTTAGTAAAAATACATAGTGAAATTTTTGTGATGGTGGTATGAGCAACAGTTATGTATCTTAAAACCTAGTACTCATATTGTTTCACTGTCACTGAGATTAGCTATTTTTCTTGTGTCACCTGGGGTGTTTTCTAGATAGAGGTTTTAAAACTCTCCATATTAAAGTGCAAGAAAAAAATAATCAAAATGCTTTCTCATATTCAATACCTTCAAAACTCAAGCAACACTTTATTGACCCCCAAAATCTGGAACCTGAATAACACTGAGGAAGAAAATAGGTCGTGCTGTACACTCCTATTGTTTCCTTAGCTGGTGTGTTTTGTGCCTCATTAATGTGAGTACGTGTTATCATCTGCTGCTATTTCTAATTATATGTGACAGATCACAACATCCTTTCAGTGCAACTGAAGCTGATGAAGAATATCTTTGGATGCTGAATCTGGGAGCACACCCCTATTTCAAATTCTTTTAAACTTAGTCAGTAGATTAAATCACTATTCTGAGGCGAGCTGAGTGACAGACATTCACGAAGAGGTAAGAGAAAGATGTGCCTGTGGAGCCTGTGGGCTGCACAAGCCTTTCTTCCACAGGCAATCATGGTAAAAATGAATTACATGCATAAATATATTGTGAATGACTGTTATTCAGCTCTCAACATACAGCAGTGTATTATTTCATGAGAAACACAGCAACTCAGGCACTAAAGAGGTTTTTTTTTAGAAAAATGCTCCATCAAAAAACTGGACTGAATTTCAAAGTCCAGTGTATCAGCAAAAAGCAGATCTTTTGCGCTTACTTTTCTCTGAGAAAGAGATCCCACTGTAGTAGGGAAAAAGGGACTTGTACAGGTGACTCTGCCTACTGGTACAAGGAATCTGTAGTCTCTTTTATCTGTGGCAGCCTCTTTGTACCCACTTGTGCTCTGGGTGGGCACTTGCTGTTCTGTGTGGTACACCATGGCCCTGCTGCAGAGGGTTCAGTAGCAGCCTAAGCTCAACTGATGTGTTGGTTTCATTGCTCATATTCACCTGTTTTCCTGGTTTGGCAAATGAGTAAGTTCAGTGTAGTTGTCCTGCCAACATCATACATAGGATATGACTCTAAGATTGTTGTGAGGATTGATGGAACTTAGCTTATTTTTTTTCTTGTTACGCATTCCAGTGTTTTTACTAGAACAAAAAACCCCTTTTCCTTGTGAATATAGCCTGATGACCCCAGTGGAGCCAGTTGGTTTTGGTAGTTAAAACAGCAGCTGCTTTATTTCTATGTGTTGTGTAAATGTCATAGATATTGAATCTACAGCCAGCTTATTGGGCCTCTGGCTGTTAAGAAATTGAGGTTCCACTTGAGCTTTAATTTCTCTGCAACAGAGGTAGATATTGTGTCCTGTAAACGTGGCGAGCTGGCAGCAGAAACAGGTGGTCTTTTTACCTGTTAGTCAGGATCTGGAATGCCTGTGTTTCCTCATTGCCTGCTGCCATCCCAGCTTCTGAGGAAAGGGCAACTTAAACAATCTCAGCTGCTGAGATTGTTGCTGAGTGCTGTCAGCCTTGCACATCAACTAAAGCTGACTAAACAAAAAGTATTTCCACTCAAGTGTTCTGCTTAAACAAAGGAGAACTAGTGTCATCCAAGTTCATCACCTCCATACACTCCAGTGTTTTACTCAGAGTGTGTGAGTAGCAATTTTGAGTATGGTGTTTGGTGAGGGCAATTTCCCACACTTAGCTATCAATCTTGAGCCTTTTTTTTTTTCTTATTTTCCATTGTTTTCAGCTGACATCCAGGTCTGAATGTTTAGGTGAAGGTGTGGCTCTCAGTCCTTTGGAGGCCTTTAGAGCAAGAGTTATTTTCCAAGTATGTATTTTTACAACTAAAATGATGTCAGAGCAACAGAAAAATAAATGCATATGCAGATAAATTTTTCTAAGGGGAGAGGGAATTAAAAGTTTATTCAGTTGCCTGTAAAATGTTGCCCTCTTCCCAAGATGGTTTGACATTTTGCTTTTTTTCCCCCTAATTGAATGAGGAGTCTGGAATTTTTGAGTGGAGAAATATTATGAACTGTGGAAGTTAAGGAGATTAAATTGGGCTTTGGGTCTTGAGAAAAGAATTAGTTTATTTAAAAAAAAATAAAAATATTGCCTTTCTGGAAACAGTGCAATTTACCATTTGGAGACAAATAGCAGAGCTATACCTCTAGAAGAGAAAGTACAACTCTGGAAAGGTAGTTGATTAATTTCAGACTTCTGAGCCACTTCAACCATTCTATCACATTTTTATTACTAAATAAACTACATTTTAAAGCGTATTTCTGTCAAACACGGTATATGCAGTTAACTTGTGTAATCATGAACAATTAAACCAAAGCCCTTGAGGTGTGAATCTTTATGCCACTGATGGGAAATCTTGTTCTGAGATATCATTATTAATGTTTTGTTTCGTTCATAAAGAAAAGGCCAATAAAAGTAAATAGGACTCAAAGTATAAAAGGCTTTCCGGCATCATTTGAGCATTGTATTCACCACAAAGAGAAATTTCTGAAAGGCTTATCTAACATGATGATAGTCAGTAATCTAGAGTGTTGTTGTTATCTGCTTTTTATTTTCTTCATTGAGGCAAACCCTATAGCAGCAGTGAACAATGTCAACAAGTCATGGATCTCAGCCCAACAGTATAATTAAAAAATCTAGTCAATAGAAAAGCATTCATCTTGACTGTGTGAACAAGAATAGGTTACTGAAGTCAGTAAAATTGCAACATAGAATTCTTAAATTTATGGTAGAATGTTGACATTTCCACGCATAGATGTACAATGGAGGAAAATTCAATACAATTAAAAAATATTACCCAACTGTGTAACTCCAAGTAAAAATCTACTCACAACTAACTGAAAAACTAACTCAAAACCCTCTTCCTAAAATCTGGGTATCTCTGCACCAAACAAAAACCCCAAACCAAACTAACCAAACAAAAACAACAAAAACCACACCCCTAAACAAAAAAGTGGCTCTCCTAGTCTTATTTAACAATATAATTACAAAAGCATATGTTTTAACAATTTTTCATGACATAACACAAAAAGGCAGAGAAAAAAGAAAAGATAAGGGTGATGCGGATTTACCAATAGACTGGAAATGTAATATGGATTGTAAAAGAATGATGAAGGGAATAGTGACATTTTAAAAGCTAAATTTTAGTGGCAATCTGTAAAGAATAAACAACACTGATTAGTATTACTGATGTTTCTATGAGCATATTTGTTTGAGTATTCTGTCTTTCTGTGTGTGTCGTCTATAACAAATTCAAGGAATAATAGATAATGAGGCAGGTGCTGCAAGTACAAGCAACAAATAATATTAGGTTGAAGGAACAGAAGTGTGTTTGTAACTCAAGAAAATAAGTCCCATTTTACCAAAAGATTTTGTACTTCATCAGTTCTGTGACAGAACATGAGTACTACTCTAGTGTATTTGTTGATCATTAAATCCAAATTATGAAAATGAAAGTAAAAATGCAGTTAGCTATTCTTCTCCAAAGCTTTTCTGAAATCCAAGTTACATTGAGATTTATGTTGTTGTAGTGAATATTTACGGCAATAAGAGAACCGATATGTTTCTTCTCAGAGATTTGGAAATGTTAGCATTTTACTTAAATTATCATATGAATAACTGTACATTGAATTAAATCACCTCTTTAGAAGGATCAAAAAATACTTGGGTTATGGGTAACATACATGCCCATTGTCTTTGTAAGGAATGATTCTTATATTGTGTTATAACTCTCAGAATTATGGATTACTGAAAAGTAGCAACATAAAGGAAAAAAAGGTCAAAGTTGATCTTAAGCACAGCGGTAAAAAAGAAAAAAATCTCACTTTGACTACACTGAACACAGCTTATCTATTGGTCATTACTGTTATTATTATTCATCATTATTGTTATGATAATTGCTAATATATACTTTGCAGTCAGAATGTTTCTGCAGCCTATAAACAACTTATTCCTTCTCATTAACTCATGTTTCCTTGTTACTGTAAGAAATACTGCAAAATTTTTGTCTGAAGTCAGGTACATTATGTAAACCCATCTGAACGTGTTCTTGTAAAGCTAGAATGCAGAATCCTGCAGATGACAGCATAAATATTGTTTGTTATGTTTTCAGACATTCTTATTTAACCACACATGTGCCAGAATATATATTCCTCTTTGACTCGAAGAACTCTCACATTTGTGTGTTGATTTGCGTGAAAGCATTTTTGCCTGATTTTTAATTTTTCTTATCTTCTTTTTTTTTTTCCTTTGAGATTTTGTTTCAGATAATGTTCTGAAAAGAAAATATTCAATTAAGAAAAGAAAAAAAGAGGATCTAAAAATAGTTTATAAGATGACTGATTCTACTAGCTTAAATCTGCTGTCGTTAAAGATATAAAACCCCTGCATCTTCTGTGTGTGTGTATTCCATCCTGTTATGTTTACAGAAGTGATTAACAGTTAACTACTTTTACATTGGTTTTACTGTAGCAACATGTGAGAGGATACTGATAATGTTATTACTTTTTTTAAAAGACCTTAAACAATCTAATTACACTGGTACCATTTCTATGCTAATTTACTGCCATTACAGGCACGAAATTGTTCTATTAGTAATCTTAGGACTTTTTTTTGTGACTTTGGAAGCAGTAGTATTGGTGGTCACATCAGATGTGATCACTTTACTAGACAATACTGTGTTGTTAGAGATTCATTTTAATAAAATGCTACTAGATTGACCTAGATATTTCCTGAATATTAACACGTTTAACATTGTCAAGGTCAGCAATATCTCTTACTGATTGCTGTAGCCCATCTCTGGAAAAGATGGTGCAATAAAGTTGTCTCTGTTTCCAATGCCTCCAGTAATTATGCTATGCATTTGGTGTTATTTCTGTATCTTCATCTGCTGAAAGTTACAATTAAAATTGCATTTTGTATTGGCATTTCTTCTCAACATATTACAATTTAACATAGGTATTTTTCTGATATAGGCTCACCAAATGGATAGAAAATATTATTGTTACTTAGCTTTAAAGAGTGGTTGCTTGGTAATGATGCTTCTTAATTTTTCTGAGATATATTTTTATATGTTTTTCTGCCAGACTAAATGACAGTAAGAATGTTTTTAGTAAGAAGAATTTCTATTCAGAGTAGGTTCTTTACTTTTCAGACATCTCAACATACTGAAAGTCCTATTTGAGGAAAGAAAGATAATATTAAAAAACCTAGTGGTAATGCATATTTGAATAGTGGGGACAAAAAGCATTTTTAATACTTTATGCACCAAACTTTTCTGATATTACTCCACAGTATTAAAGATGCCTATTTTGCCTTAAATAAGATTTCTGAATGGGACAGAATTCCGAATTTTGGGAGTATATATATATCTAATTACTATTCACCCTTAAATACGTGAAGGTATCCCACCAAGGAAGAATGACTCTCTTTCCATTGGTTTGTTGGAGACAAACTTGAGAGGCAAACATTTCCAGCCTACTGTACTTAGGTGGGCTTTGTATGGAGCTGAGGAAATCCATTTCCATTCTGAGATGATGTGTTTGAGTTTTACAGGGGTGCACATAAATGAGCACTTGAGAATATAGCTAAAGGAAAGATCTTGAGTTCAAGGTGAGAATAGTAAAAACAATCCCTCACGTTGTGTTAAAAGGCCTCCAATAGGAAAACTATTTAATTTTCAAAGGGAATACTGTATAATAAGTAAAATAAGTAATAGAGACTTACTTAGGCAGCATTCATGTATTGGTGTATTGTGTTATAAGTTCTGGAGATGTGAAGAGGAATTGATAGCTTATTTCATTTTCTTTTTTCTTTTTTTTTTTTTTTCCAGTAATTTGAGAGGAAGCCCTTCAATAAGATGTCGCTTATTCTCTTAATTTTGATGCACCACAACTAAGTGGTAATGAAAATTTTTCTTCTTAGCTACTTGCATAAAGTCCCTTTTAACTATCTGGGATGATCAGCTCCACAGTCAATCTGGATTTGATTAACTGTATAGGTAGAAAATTGTCCAATTGAGTATTGAGAGCTAATTAATACAATCATGAAGGATGCAGTAGATACAGGAAAAAAAAAAAATTAGCATCTCAGTATTTTTTCTTTTGCCATGGCGTCAGGAGTCTATTCTGCTCCAAAAATAGTAAGACTCCATCTGTCCCTGTGAGCCATGAACTTTGGCAAAAATCATGGCACAAATATTTTCTGACTCTAATTTATAATGTCGGACAGTATGATAATTTACTTTGCTTCAGCCAGGTGGTTTAAGGTCCATGGCACTAACATGTGCAAAGATTCCGATGTTTTCTATGAGTATGGGACAGACATTGAATGCATTGTTTTGGACATCATACAAGTGCAGAAGTGTCTGCACATAAAATATTCTGAACTTTGATCCAGTTTGAAATGTCAGTCCTTAGGACTGGTGAGATTCAAAGCTTGTTTGTGTGTTTTTTTTGTTGTTGTTGTTGTTGTTGTTGTTGTTGTTGTTGTAGTGAAAACTTGAGACACCAAAGCAGGTCTGTGGCTGTTACCATTGAACATTTACACAAGCAGCGGAACTCAACAGACAGGGTGGTGGGAAACTGGGAACTCTTTGGGGCAAGCTGCCAGGTCACTGGCTGTACTACAGTGTCTTGTGAGTTACCGTCCTTCCATCTGTGAGACTGCAATAAAAAATAAAGTCCTCTTGACAAAGGTGTACTACCAATCTCGTATCTTAATTCTTTCCTGCTTTGTGACCATGTTGCCATCAAAAATGCTGCTGCCTCACTTAGCTTTGCCTTTCTTAATCCAATAAATTTCAAGAATTTGTGGAAGTAGAAAGCGCTCAACTCGAGTACTGAAATACAAAAACCCACATTGTTATACCCTTGACCTGAATTCTTTATTAGATTCTAGTCATTTGGATGAAATCTAGACAGTGGCTGCTGGAGTAATCAGAAAAGTAGGGAGTTCATTTTACCAGAGTGCTGAAAAACTCGTGTCTTTTTTCAACTAGCTCATAGATCATATAATTGCTTGCTAGAAATTTATCAAAATAAAAAACAGTGCTGGTCAAATGCCACAGAGAAATTGTCCCAGTCAAAGAGCAAATGCACACGAATCAAAAGACCAAAGACAATGGAAACAAATGCAGCAAACGTTAGAAGAGTAGGAATCTGGTAGCCATAAAAACAATTAGATTTTGATACAGGCTTTCTTTAAGTCTGTTTTGGCTATGCCATCTAACCAATTTGATAAGAGAGCACTTCTAAAAGGGACTGGGATGTACAATACACATTGCCTCAGAAAACAAGGAGTTAGACATGATGACAATGAAATTTTCATTGGTTTATTTGTAAAATAGTATCTTAAGCACCTTGTACCATGCCTGGTTATTATTTACAGGTGGCTGCTCTGATTCTCTTTCAACTCAAATATATAGCATGCCTTATATACAGAAAAAAATCTAGATGTTGTCAATGTGGTTGCATTATATTGCTTCAGGGTTTATCTTGCTCCAAAAGCTTGTAATTCAGGCTGGTATGTTCAGAATGGCTGTAGGATTTGAGTGTCTAAATCACATTGGTGTCAGACATAAATAATTATCAGGAGTTAGATATATTGGTTTGAAGTCTGCACTCCTTAGCTGTGAATAGATTTGTGACTTAACAGTGCAGTGTGGTATTTTGAAAAATGACTTTCTGATCTTAGTTCTGTATTTCAGTTCTATTTCTATGTATTTATTAGAATTGCCTTTTAATTAACTTAATTAAATGATGTATGACCACACTGATCTTATTGCTTTTCCTGTAAACTAAGGAGTTCGTTCATGAATTTGTCACATTTTAGCAAGAGGGAACCAGTTTTCCCCTGAAGTTGTTCCAGCTAATTGGCATGAAATTGTTAAGATTCCATGCATTAGCTCTTTGTAATTTTCATTACCTTTCATGCTGCCTTTTTTTCCATTTCATGAAGACAAAATCTTGTTTCCTTTTAAGAGGGTCTGAATTTTAGATGGTGTTTCTGGGATAAAGCATATAAAACCTGAAAGTATATATTTACCAGAATTATGCTCTTACAAAAGTAATCTCTTTGACTTGAATAAGACTATTTAATTGAATGACTGCTATTTATGATCAGTAACATGGATCACTTTAATTCTATTTTCCAGGGAAATATACTGTTATCATGGAAAGTTGCTATGGTCATATAAAGAAAATATTTAACAATTCCTTGTTTTATATTTACTCCTTTTCATATTTACACGGAGAAGGAGTGAGCTAAAGAAGAATCTGACAACTAGAATAAGAGGTGTCTGCTGACATAAGAGATAAATTTTTTCAAGGAGGTTGAAAAAACCTTCTAGTTCAATTAACTTTAAGTTCAGTATCTGTTCTCTGAAGTGCTTTATTTTCTGATGTCAAAAGGAGTTAATGAACAGTAATTTCACTAAAGTTAATTGCTCTTGTGTACAATTTTTTGAATACTTTGATACAAAAGAATTCAGGATGAATCCCTGCACTTAGCAGGTAAAATGGCAGAGATCCTGGTCATCATTACTTTAATCCTTGTAAATTTATTTGTCTTGAAGAATTTCTGTCTGTGCAGCATTTATGTTGAAGCTAGTTTTAAGAGTTTCTAATTGATCTTCCTGTGAAGACTAAAATTGACTTTTCTCTCTCTGTTTCCTAAAGAAGAGTGTGTTTACCCACATGCCATTCTCTGTGCCCACATCTAAGATGTTTTCTTACTGCCTTTTCACTTGGTGAATGTTCTACCTCCTCCTCATGTGCTCAGTGGTAGGATGGATCATGCTGGTTTGGCAGAGAGCAGCTCCAGCTGCCCTTTCCTCTGTGCTTCTTACCCAGACCTGTGTGGACCCCTTGGCAAGTCCTGTCTTTTTGCAAACCTTTGTTTCTCCCACCATTTCATTAGAACAGTTTTTCATATTTAGTTCTGCTTCATGGATAAACATATTACATAGTTTTGGAATTAGTGTTAATCCATACTTAGTGTGGTTAGCAGTGTAGAAGTGCACATTTAGGCACAATTGATGAATATTTCCCATTAAGGCTGTTTTTAATCAATTAACATGTGCTTTCAATGTATTCTACACAGCTGCTTTGGATTTGATGGTGCATGATACTTGGCCAGGCAGCTATCAGAATTTACAGAACTCACAATGGGTGTTTGTTATATGGGCCTTTCTTTTCTCTTCTGGTAGTCTTTTGCAGTTGTGTTTGTTATGTGGGTCTTTCTCTTCTTTCTTGTAGTCTTTTGCAGATACTCAGATCTTCAGTGACTTAGCTGCTCTTGTGCCAATATTCCTTAGATTTTTGTACTCTAAAACCACCAGTAAAGAATGTGTTTCTTCTATTATAGTGATCATCTTTGTGATTTTACTTACAAGTAAAACCAGTCACAGTTTGAACCAGGAAGCTTTTTCCTTGGGAAACAGCCCTGAAAGTAAAGGTCTATAAAACCTCATCTCCATTATTTTTGCCCATGTAAATAACAAATAATTCTGGATGAACTCTTTTTTCAAAGCACTAAGAATCTTGTTATGCCTATGTGGTATAAGCCAAAATAAGATAACATTATTGCAATTGAGGCAGTGATAAAGAATCTGAAAGTGCAAAGATGAAAAGCCCATCAAGCTGCATAACTTTTCTCTCATTCTCTGGAAACATCTGTATAAATTTCTGCCTGTGTGATTATATTTCTTTATGTGTGACTGTGTATATACATGAATATTTTTATGTGCGCAAGTGTACTGAATATCCTACAATCTTTTTTTTTTCTCCCTTTTACTTACCCAGGACTTTCAGATTATTTTATCCATTTTCTCTCCTCAGTTTCCTGTTTGATTACGCCATAAATCTTTCAAAAGATCTACTTCTTGCTCTTTTAATAACTGCTGGGAGAACAAAGCTTCACTGAGAACGTAAAAGTGCCATCAAATAATCCAAAAGAAAGAAGAAATCAGAATAACTTTAGTATAGCTCTACATATGTGTGGTTGCAAAAATGTTTCTCAGGTAAGCAACAGTTTGCTGTTGTTAATTCTTGGTAGTCTCTGTGCATAAATTTGAGCTACATCAACCAAACCCACATTCACATACAGTTCACTGTAGTCAGAACTCTGGATTTAAATTGTTTTAGAGAGAACAAATGGCACCTAATCCAGGAGAAAAAAATCTACAAAATGTAAAAATTTCTGAGCAATTATTAGGTTATAAATGATTTGCACTAGCTCACTATATTGGGGATAATTTCTTCTTACAATCAATCTTTTCTTGCTAGATAAAATAATCTAGGAAACAGAAATAGCATTAGAATTTATTTTGCTATTAAAATACAATAGATTACTAACAAGATCAGGTTTGATAAACAGATTAAGTTATTCATGTGACAACACAGGCAATGTGCATTTGAATGAAAGCCAGATTTCTGGGTACTGGAAATATAACATTTACCTTTCTCCTCAAAGTGAAGAATTGAATAGAAGTTTTATACAGACTTGATAATTTATCCATTATTGTTGTGTAAAAAAGATTCAAGTTTAGAAATGCTTGTTTGCTTTAGCAATGTTTGATTTTGCAATTAATACTATATAAAATCAAAGACTTGTAACATATCCTAATTGAAGAATTACCTTCTAGACAATATTGCCTCCTTGGCTAGTGTTTAAAACCTGATTAAAAAAAACCAAAAACCAAAAAACAAAAAACAAAACCTCTCTGTTAGAAATATTTTTGTAATACATTTGAACTTTAAAAAAAATTAAAAAACAAAATATTTTTATAAATCCTTAAAATATTGCATTTCTGCTTCTAATTGTTATAGAAATTTCTTATAGAAACAAAAAGCAGACTTTGAATTTTCTTTTACCATAATGAAAGTTTATTATGAAATGTTATATATAAACTGAAGTCTGAAGAGTTTTTTAAACTGAAGTCTGAAGAGTCTGAAAAGTCTGAAGTAGATTTTTACAGGACTGAGGCTTTTTTCCTATTTAAATGAGGTTACAAAATCAGAGCAGAGATAAAGAATTTTTACTATTATAAACTACTTAATACAGGAGTTCCTAAAGTTCCTTGAGTCAAAACACTATAGTTGAAAGACTATAGTCTGGGAAACTAACACAAAGAGTCACACATCTAAGCCAGAAGGAAAATAAGTATAAACATCAAAAGGCCTCAAAAAAGAGACAGTGACATGGGACCAGTAAAAGAGCATAGGACAACCATGGTTTATTACTAATGAATGCTGTGGGCAATACAAATTTGGCAACATTTAGGCGTTACACAGGAACAAAAGAAGCCTTCCGTATTTGTGTAGCTCCAAAAAGAATCTGATTTCTCACTCAAATATTAGAATAATGCATTCATTGCCATGAGATATTAGTAAAACCACAGTCTTACTGTGGGAGAAGAGGTAAATGTCTTTGTGTGGTAAAGTTGGGCAGTTATACTTTCTGAATAGGATGGAAACAATTCCTTGTGGTTCAAGACAGTAAGGCTAATATTTTTCAAGAAATATTATCTTAAGAAGTTATCATGTTCTTATTCAGTATTAATAAATCTTCTGCTTCTTTTGCTACACTCAGTACTGACTACTGTTGAAGACAGACCACCAAATTAGAAAGTCAATTTGGCTAATCTATCCTTAATGTGCCCATTATGCAGCTATTTTCTGCAAAGACATTTATGTTGTTACACGGAAGCCAGTCTTGATTATAATCTAGAACACAGAAGAAGGGGAAAAAAACCAAAGAAAGATTTCCTTCATATGATTGTACAAACTGTATATAGCTATTTATTAATTTTACAGGTTGTTCCTTCAAAGAGGAGTGTGGAAGAAATTGCTTTAGTATTTTAGGTGATTTACTGATCCCGGTATGGTCCATTAAATACTAGAAAAAATCAACCTGATTCATTAGGTTAAATTTCTGTAAATGTAATTAAATCCTGTCCTAGATTTGTTCATGTATCAGTAAACTAATTCCATTTAGTCAAACATTTGCTTTGAGTCTGAAAAAAATTAAGTTAATTTCCCTAGCTGTGAACTCTAGGAAAGCAACATATAGTCAATTGTTCAAGCACTGAGGTTCTTGACTTAAAAAGCAGAGTTACAGCAGAAATGTTGATATATTCAGGAAAAGGAGTCATTAGAAGAATTACATTTATTTGAGGAACAATTAATTTTTTGTTATATATAATAAAGTAGTAGAATAAAAGAATTAGCCAAGGTTTAGTTCCTTCTGCTTCTTAGGGTTTTATCATAAAAACTTGGGTTTTCTCCTCAAATTGCACAGTACAGTTGACGAGGTGAGACTAAGATGAATCAGAATTTGACAGAACAAAGACATCCCTTTTTGCCACTGTATGGGTGGAAAGATTTAAATGGAAGGCATCTGAGAGGACTGGGACAAGCATTGTTGCCTACAAGGAGAAAGGTTTCAAGTACCTGTCATATGAATGTTCAAAGGTCTTGACTCACAAAGGGTTTGTGAATGGAGAAGAACAAATAGAAATATTTGGAACAGATTTTGAGCACAATCCTGTTCCATTTTCAATAAAGGTTTGCATCTAGAACAGGAGCAAGACAAGTTATATCTACAGTCTCCTGTTCTTCTGCTCTGAGCCAAGAAGAGGACTCAGTGCAAGCCCAGTGCAGAGCTGAGCTTGCCCTGTAGTTGCATCCCAGAGGCATGAGCTCAGCTCTGCTGAGTGGGTGGGTCCCAGATCTACACTGGCAATACATTCAGTAGAGGTTCTGTCTGGGACTGAGCTTGATAAAGGTGAAAGAATGCACACTACTCAAATGTGAGAGAAGCTCGTGTCTGGTTTCATGATTAAGAGATTCATTAGGAGATGAGGATTCTAGGGCCATTTTAATTACTGACATAATGTTGTAAAAAGAGACTGAGAACATCATCTTCCTCTGAGTACCCTGCATTTGTGAAAGCCTGAACTCAGATTCTTCCCCTCTGCATGGACTAACTCTTGAGGTTCTGTGGTTCGTGACAGCCATTCTCCTTCTAGTAATGTTGTGAATCTCAGCCCTCTATTCCATTGATTTGCCTACAAGTGAGTTAGAAGCTAAAACAATCAGGGAATGATTCAGAAATTATTAATCCTGATAAGATCCAAGGTGATTTTTTTTAAACTACTGTACCAAAAAAGCAATTTTTCATGCAACCATATTTCATATTTAAGTGCAAAGAATATCTGGCTAAGCTTCTGAAGCAGAGGAACACTTATTCTCCCTGAGTCTCTGATTTGAGTCCTTTAAGATTTAATCATAATTTCCTATTACTTTGAATAAAATGGATACACCCGTGAATGCTAGACATGAATGGAGAATTCATTTTCAAAATGCAAGTCTTACATCCTCACTCAGTTTATCTTTAAACTACTTTATTACTGGTATCCTCAGGCTGGCTCCTTCACACTTCTTGTTCTTGTATGTATGGGGAGGTTTAATATTTGCAGCACTCATTCAGCTAAATATAATCACAGAAAGACTGTCAGCATCACCACAATTGTTCATTTCTGTGCACATTTAGTTGCAACAAATCATAGACAGAATAAAATATCGGGGGACACTTCAGTACTAAACTCTATGTGTGTAATGTTTAAAGGAAACCTTGTAAGCAAGTTTAACTGCTGAATAATGTCAAGTTTAGAACATCATAGAAAATGCTAAGAAGCCTGTGACGCTCTGGCTGATATGCAGAATCACTAGCAGATTAAACAAGTGAAAAAAAAAGAGTATGTTTATCACAACACATTGTCTTTTTGGCACCTATTAACTGGATCATCACACAAGTATTGGAAGTCTTACTTGAAATGATAATTTAAAGAAAATGCTGGAACAAATTTTTACTTACGAAAGCTAAAAGCTATAACTGATTATGAAGTACAGTAAATCATATTTGTAGAATTCATACAAGGTTTAGTGTCTGCCATTTTATTTGCATCAGTACTATATAAGTCATACTTATTTAAGCTGCATAATTTATGATACAAAAAGTAAATAGTTGATTCACACCTTGATGAAAAAGTGCATGTAAAATTGATATCCATAAAGAAAAAAATAATTTACTTATGTGTGTCAATTTACATTGGATACTGCTTTGTTTTCTAGAGACAAATTCAATTTTATATATTGAAACATAAATTTGTAAGAATAGAAGAATTTTCTTTTACCAGAACCAGACCATCCAGTTCAGCCTGTAAGTATGTTTAATTTATTTTGGTTATACTGACCTATTATTTCACCCTACAGATCTTAGGACAGAACTATTGAGAGGCTGTTTCCTTATAGTTTAACTGGTGACTACAGTGTTAATAGACTTAATCTGTATCAGCTAATTTTTTTTTTTTACCCATTTGGGATGGATTAAAAAAGCCTGTTACTGGAAAAAAAAGCTGTATGAAGAAAGTCAAATCCTAGAAGGAAAACTAGTATCCTCTACCAGTTTTAGTAATTTATATTCTGTTTGTTTTTTCTTTCTTAGTAAAGTAGAATAGTATGCCAACTATTCTTGTTCAGAAAGAAAAAAAGCTTTCAGTAAGACTTGAAAAGCCACAAAAAATATAGAAACCAAGCCAGAAAGGACAGAATGACAGAAAAAACAAAGCAGAACTCCAGTAGCCTGAGAACAGAATGTGTGAAAGAGGCTATGAGGTGAAAGACGCAGCTGAGGCTGTGGGTACTGTAGAGAGTCTGCTGAAGTTAACTTTGCATAAAATATACAGCAAATATAAAATGGAAAAAAAAAAAGCTGAGAAAAGGGTCATCTTAGAATCTGTTTTGCAAATTCTGGGACCAAGCAACTAAATGGAAATAGCATTAATGTGATGTAGGCTACAAGAAATGTCATTGCAAAAAAAATCCTGCCCTCCATCTACTCTACTATTCTGTTTTTAGCAGTGACTCTCGATGCCATAATGTGTTTTAAAGAAAGCTGGAAGAAGACGTGCCAAGCAATTATAAAATCTGCCCTGAGGAAAAAGTTTTTTTCTTCAGCCCATCAGTTAGAGGTTTGTTTATGCCTTTAGGCATGATTTTTATTACTCCTTCCAAATTATTTTGTTCAATAAGACTTATCATTTATTATATAATAATGTCAGTAATAATAATAATTAATAATTAATAACAATTACTCCTGATCCTCTGGAAGCCAAGGATATCTGAAATTATAAATTCCACCATATAGTTGTTTATTTATGTGACAGAAATATACTTTATGACTTTAAAGGGCAGCTGGAACAATCTTGTACTTCCAAAGACTTCCTGAGGTCACCACTGACAAAACAGAAAGGTGAGAAGAATTAAAAAGGCAAATGGTATTTAAGGGAAGAAACGAGATGGAATGAAAATAGATGAAACAACAGGAGCTTCAGCAGACAGTTATCATTCATATAGTCTTTGCGACTGCCAAAAGTAAATGCGATAGAAATTAACTATAACCAATTGTTACTTAATTGCATTTTCCCAAACTTTCTAAGGGTCAGCAAGACTACCTATTCACCTAAGTTCATTTGTACATGCAAGTCTTTGTAAACTGCAGTAGTATCTATGATGAAAATACCCCTATAAAGAGATATTTATGAAGATTTTTTTTACTTTTTTGGGAAACTATATGCAGGACAATTCAAAATAGACACTACAGTGCCAGTTAGGCACTAAGGATTAAATAAAGCCTCACAAATTCTCATTTTAAAAAAATAAATATGCAAGTATTTGTGTTTCCCTTTCAATACCTGAATTCTTTGGAAGTGCTTGAGTTTTGTAGTAGACGGGAAATGCTTATATTTTCTACTTCTAAAATGAACAATATGATTAATAGATAACATAAAATATGCATGTGAAGCACAGAAACCTTCAGGTGAGTATCAAGTCTCACAGGAGTTCTGGAGAAAAAACCAAAGCAATGTAAGACCAAGTAATTTTATGGTGCCCCACACCCATCTAATATATTCTGAAATACATACTGGTTACATAAATCCCTCCTAGCCTAAATCTTCTGCATCTATAAAAAGCAAAGTGAGAGAAATAACAGGTCAGAAGAGGATGGATGTTAAAGACAGACCAGAGGAAATAATGCAATGACAAATAAAGGTCTTAGCTGTGGCGTTTAACCACAGAACTACAGTGGAGGTAATGAAAAGATATCTTGCTTCTGGTGATGCTTAGGGAGCAATTATATAAAGATAACCTTCTTGAGTTCCTGATGCCAAAGAGCTCTGCTGCTGATGTCAGTCTTTTAAATAGCCTGTGTGGCCTCCAAGCTAGTGACCTAAGAAGAAAAACTGCTATTTTGCCTTTTGTCCATTTTCTGCAGCACTGCCCATCCCCTGACTCCTCAAAGAAGTCCTTCCTTTATTCTCAAAACCCCATTCAAGATATAAATAGCAGTCACAGGAGATACTCAGAGGAAGAAGGGCTAAGAAAACGTTAAAATATTAAGTCACTCTGCATCCTTCCCTCTCAGCTCCCACCTCATCCAGTACTTCATGATCAGAGATACTTCCAATTCTCTTTGTCATTTTATTTTTTTCCCTATGACAAAATCAGGACTGCAAACTGGCTGGTAAGATCTTATTGTTTAGGCTGTTGTGATAGGTGAAGGACTTGCTTGTAAACTGATCCTTATTCTGTTTTTACTTACCCTGGTAACAAACAGCACCTGAAATGTGTGTAATATAGGTTCTTTTGTACCTATTTCTTAATTTTCTTTTTTTTCACTCTAATGACTTGAGCTGACATTTTCTGCTGATTACATGACAAAATGGACAATTCGCCATTTTCTTTGTATAAAATTTCAAAGAACTTCAACAAGCAGGTAACATTTTATTCCTTTAATTGTAGCACTCATTTAACTGGTTATATTAACAGTTTCAGCTGTAATAGATGTTAATATGATCTAAGTCTTGTAATGGGTAGACTTTTTTTTTACCTCACATTTTATACAGCATTGAGTTTCATTCTATGAGGCAGATTCACCAGAAATGGTTTAACTATGCAAGCAGTGAAAGTGAACAAGACAGACTATATTCTAAGTCTGATAGATGTCCACTCATGAACTATTGCCTACTAACTTCAATGTGCATTGAAGAAAGTTAATACCTAATCTTGAGACCTCTTTGGCACCTGCATCTAATTATACCTTTAAGACCCACTTGGAATCAACCCAGTTCTCATAAACATAGGGATAATATCTTAGTTCAATACAGAGCTATACAGGAGGAGGTCAGGACTTTTTCTCACCACGTGTCAGCTTTTATCATCCTGCAATATGCATTTCTTCTCTTGTTTGTTTGCAGCTGACAAATGTAGGTTTTCACACATATCTGGATTTCTTGATGTGCCAGAATATATTTTTTCCCCCAGGTAGGTTGCCTACATTTTTATTTTGAATAAAACTGAGTCAAATTTCAGTCAAGCTTGCCCTGAAATCAGAGTTAAGTTAGATAAATCGGGGAGCTTTGAAACACATTTGTGCTTCCCATATATTGCAGCCTCCCAGCTCAGGTGTGGGAACTGACCTCTTGCTGACTGGCTGTAACTCATCTGGCCTATGTAATAATACGGTGGTTTAGGGTTGAAGAGGTCTGGAATACTGTAAAGCAATCTGGTCTACTTTGAATGAAATTTCTTATAAGCTTTTTAAAAGAATGAAGAATTTTTTACTTGGACAATGTGTGCACACAACACAGAATGGATGACAAGAATGTTTTTCAGGTAATGGAAAAATCATGGATTTGCACAACTAAAAATGTAAATGTGATCTCATTTTCCAGAGTGAATGAATGGGATTTAGACTGAGAAAATGTGCAGGGCCTGCTGTCTGTGCAGTGGGCAGCGTCACTCAATGATAAGTCAATGTAACCTTTAGTTTTCAAAATTATAGCAGGATGCTTTGGTGCTTACACTTTCATATGTAAGGGCACCTTCTAGTTCTTTGCCCCTCCAGTCTCCTTGGGCATTGTTGCTTCTGTGGTGGACGTGTGGCCCTTAACAGAAGTGATGACATCAGTTGCAGTGCTTATGTCAGCTCTCTGAGAAAAAGGCATTACTCTCATCCCACCCGTGTTCCGGGTTTCACCACTTACACAAATATCAAGATATTTCCTCCACTTTTCCTACAGAGACAAATAACAGTGCCTTATCATTTTTTGGCTGCTCACATTCTCTGCTGAAGTTGCAGAACTTACGTATTAACCCTTGATTAAATCAAGCTGTATTGAACCAATCAGGGATTTTGTCTCCAAACAAGCAGCCTGTTAACACTGTAAATGTGAATGCTCTTAGGGATTACTTTACTTACTAGCTTAATAAGAAGGGTGTTTCTGAACTTCATTGAAATAATTTTCAGTCAGTTTTCAACAAATGCCAGAGTTTTTAAAATAGTCATAAATATGGCATATGGTGGCCATAAAAACTTGCACATCTCTAGCAGCAGGACTCAGACTTCCTTGAAATACTCATTTGGAGACTGTGAGAGAGATGTTGTGATTGCAGTAAAAATTGAATTCTGCTTGGGTTTAAGACTGTGTCAATAGCAATATAATCCACAATGTCTGTAAAGTGCTGCTTATTATGCTACCATCAGCTGCCTCTTTGCAGAATACTATTAGAGAGTGATGTTTACTGTAAGAAAATATTCTCAGGAAGCAGGGTAAGATGCAAAATAAAATCAATGATAGCTCAATTTATTTAGATGAGTCCAGTTTTGAGATGCAATTTTGTCTGTTTTCACTGGAATTAGCTGTGGACAGGGAGCATTCACTGTATATGGTTCTGCCTTAGGATATTGTGCAATAAAATACAGTTGGGCTGGAATGCATGAGAATATTGGTACAATGCTTAAACAGATAATACATTTGCAGATCTGTTGGGAGTGTGGTTTAGGTGCTGTATTTGTTTTGTCTATGCAGTAATTTTTGGCCACTAGATGGGACTGTGCAACTTCATGCAATTGTATTAACATTTGAGAGGTTTTTACTTGCCATTAATACTTTTCTTTCCCCTGCTGAAAGACGGCTTTGTCCCCAACCTTTGAAAAGGATGAAACCAGCAGAAACTCCTGTAAACAAGGATCTGTCTAATTCAAGTGAGAACAAAAAGAAATAACAAACATTACAGTCCATACAAAGATCTATAAAAAAAATCCAGCGTGCATTAAGAACCAGTTTTAAAGTTGCAAGAAATCATCTTGACTCTGCACTACTACTACTACATATTTAATCTTCATCCTCTTTCTCCTTGGTATGCAATTGTCTTGGCTGTTAACAGCTGAGCCTGACTCTCTAAACTATGCCTTATATGCATTTCTTTCTCATCTTAGGCTCAGCCAGTATTCTATGATACTTTCTTCAGATTAAGATGCTGTAAGAGGTAAAAAAAATGAAAACTAGTTATCCCTTTCCCAGCTAATTCATTCATTCGTGTTTTGTTTCCCAGTGATTGGATTCACAGTGATCTGGAGGCTGTAGCAGTAAAGTACTACTTTGATGAACTCTGCAGGTTTTATTTCGTTTTGAAACAACGTATGGCAGATGGAAAAACTGGTCTTGGTTGTCTTTTGTGATTGTAGTGCTTCTTTTTCCTTCCAAAATATTTTTGTTGGTTTGAAGTTTTTTTTTTTTCTTTTTTTTTTAATTTGTTTTGCTTGTTCTCCATCTTAGAATAGTAATTACCCCATGGTTCTTTACATTTGATGTGTAAAAAGGTTTACTTCCATCAGCATAGAACAACACACTTAAATCCCAAGGATATTTTAATCTGGCATGTTCAGGAAAGGTCTTTGCCATGTGACAGGGGTTGTTACTGAATTTATTCTTCTTTCTCGTTGGAAGTGTGACTTTCAAACTCTGTGACTGTCTTTAAAAAAAACTAAATAAAAGGAAACAAAGTGAAACTTTTTTTTTTCCTGTGTGTCTGGAATATTTGATAAGAGCATCTGGAGCACACTTAGAGATTTAGGACTAACTCTAACGATTTTATTCACCCAGTCCTTTTTGTGGCATATACTATTTAATTTACTTGTATATCCACAATGCTTATCTAATTTGTCTGTCACCATTTAAGCTCAGGCACTGAAAGCCATCGAATTTTTGGTTTATTGTTCCCCACAGAGAATTTGTACTTCAAAATAACAAGCCAAAGGATAAAATCAGTATTATTTCATTTTACCTAGGCAGCACAGAATAGTAACAATACCATTAACATACTGAAATAACATTCGACTGACATGCACATACACTGTAGAACAGTGGCTCCTCATGAAAACGACATTTTGGTAGATGAATCTACCATGGTTACTGAGATACTCTCAACAAGACGAATTCCCATGTTTCAGTAAATGTCCTTTTCCTCTAGGGTCCAGACATGTCTCAGAAATGCCTTATAGTTATTAACACAGAGACCCAGAAACAGGGGAGGCAGAATCAGTAGGTTGTTTTTTACCATTGCCAGGAAGACAATAATAATTAATAAAACAATGTAAATAATATAGTTTCTATTTCTTACCGCTGTGTAAATTATGTATGCCTGCCTGTATGCTTGCCACAGATATCCAGAAAAAAATATGCATTCTGTTTATTTAATGAAAAAATAAATGTTGTTGCAATATACTGATTTATATCTGAAACTAACTTTTTTAACCCTGACTGATACTCTTGTCTCATTGTGGGTGAGGAAATCTGTCTGGAAGGGTTCTTTGGCATTTTCAAGGTCCACAGGAATGTCTGACTCAGCAGAATATAAGAGTCTTGTGTACGGAGAAAAAATACAGGCTGTTCTGTGTGCATTGTAAGAGAGCATGGGTGGTTCATTCACATAGGTGTGTGTATAAATACATATATGTGTGTTTGTGTGCACACTTTCACAGGTGCATATTGAAGGCTACCTCTCCTGTCACTGTCCCAGGTGTATTCAGAAAAGTTCCTGGCGTGTCAAAGATGCCTTGAAAAACTGACAGAGCTCTTCAAGCAGTGGCACCCTTTTGTTGGTCAACTCTGCATCTCCTACTTCATAATTGTCTTGGAAGGCTTGCTTTCCAGCCGTACCCCACAAACTGGTATGCACCATGGAGAAGAAAGACTATAAACCAGCTGCAATTTCCTAAGCAGATGCCTGGAATTGCAACACGTGCTTACCTGTTTCCTATTTTCTTATCACTGACTGGCAGTGGGACGAAGAAGGTCATTTGTGTGTGCAGAGGGATGACTGCAGGGTGAGATTGTTTCACATCTGAACATAGACAGGATCAGGTCTTCCTGGACTCCTAAGATGCAGGAAGCCAGACCAGTCTCAAGAATATTCTTCAGTCTTTCCCTGAGCATCATGAAGCAGGTATGTGGAAAAAAAAAAATCAAGCATTTAATCACCTTAAAACACCCTTTTCAGAAAATGTTTTGCAGTTCTTTTCTTCAAACAATAGCTTAGAGTTTTACAGTTTCCTCCACAGAATGATATTATGATTGCTGCTTCTGTTGTTTTACTAGAATGCAAGCACTGCTGCTGATTTGGAAATGAGAGACCTATTCCTCCTTATTCTTCATGTTTGCAGGTGCCTGGCTGTTTTATTTAGCCTTGTTGCTAGAGAGAAAATTCTGTCTTTAGACAGTCCTGCTTTTGCATTAGAAATCTTGATTTCCAGAAAATACATTATTACTATTGCTTCTTAGAAATCACATATTTTTATGAGTAAAGCTGAAACATTATCTGTTTCCATTTGAGTATGCAAGCTTGAGGTTACGTGAGATTCAATGCATTTTTTTCGAGGTTACATGACATTCTTGAGTAAGATGGAAGCTGTATTTTGAATAACCCCCTCTCCCCCAATATTAACGTGGAGGTTATTTCACAGGGTGAAGTCAGTTGTAACTCCAACTCATCAAATTTATGCACTGTCTAGAGGTCTAGCATGGAAATTTGAGTAACATTACCTGCAGTATGCTTATGGTATCCAGCCTGTCTCTACGGAGGGAGCTGAGCAGGCTTTTTAGACCATCCGTAAGGTGGGGTATCAATGAGAACTGCCTCCAAACACCAGTACTAAAATTTGAGGGGCCAACAGCTGTATTAGGCTTTTTAAGGGAGGGCAGTAACTTATTCATTTTATCTTATGCAGAGTAAGCTGATGAAGCGTTTGATAGCTGTAGTTTAGATGACAGTAACCGGGTTAACCAGGTTGGTTCAGCTGTGTTTACACTTTCAAACCTTACCTGACTGTAAGATTTAAATAAGTGTCTAGAGATGTGAATGTGGACTTGGAGAAAAGAAGGAAGAATTTTGAGATTTGTTTGTATTGTAAGTGGGCTAACCATGGATTTAATTGATTTTTATAGTTTCAGAACCTATAACTCTATGAACTCTATCTGATGGTGTGGATTTTGTAGAGAAATACTTATCTGACTTGAGCTACAGGCTAAGTGAAGCAAACATCAATGTGTTGTATTCTCTGGGGTGTGAAATCACTAAAAATTGGGTACTTCTCACAGAGAGCCCAAAACATTAACATGTTTCTTCAAGATGGTAAAAGGGTACATCTTCCCATTAGCTGCCTGAGCCTGTTTGGAAGATTGCAGTCAAAGGAAAAAAATGGTACCCGATAACTTGTGTCATCCAGAAACAGCTTTTGGACTTGCAGGTCCTGCAGGGTATTTTAGAGTGTTATGCTTTGTAATAGTATCAGGGCTAAAAATCTAAGACACTTAAGAACGTATCAATATGTATGGTCTCACTGGAGACTGAGAAAACCAAAATGATTGAGGAATTGTTTTAGGATATCCCAGTGGACAAAGAACTTCTAAATTGCATGTAGCACAGAATCCGTAAAAAAAGTAAAGTTGAGGTATGATTCATGCCCCCAAAACAGTTCTTTTAATATTTAAGAAGAGGAAAAAAATCCCTGAACAAACAAAAAAAAACCCACAAAAAACCCACCAAAAACCAAAATAAAACAACCCCCAACCCCCAAAAAACCACCACAAACAACAACAACAACCAAAAAAAAAAACCCCAACCAAACTGAAATAACCCAACCCCAAAACATGGATAGCTCTGAAAATAATCAGTAGCAGAACTGTCAGACAAGATGCATTCTTTGTGCCTCTAGAAAAAACAGATTTTTTCTAAAATATAATATATTTAAGAATTAGATAAGCACCAACAAGAGAAGACTGATACTGATATGGGGAGGGGTTTGGCTGTTTGTTTTGGTGTGGGATGTTTTTTTTTACGAGGGTGGGGATTTTTTTTTTTTTTTTGTGGTGGTGTTGTTATTGTGGTTGTTTTTATTGTGATGCCCTCAGGTTTGCAGCAGATTCCTTTAGGAATAAAAAACCTTAGTACATGCTCTCATTCATATAGTCATTCAGTGTGCATTTTAGGAGACACTGTTCTCTCAGGCTACCACTAGTCATGTTAAGGTCATGTTAAGAAAATGCTACAATGTGCAGATGTCTGAATGTGATCAAAGAATGGTACAAAAGCATGACTCCAGACTCAGTGCAGCTGTGGAAGAGGGGGACCTGATAAATTAAAGTATACTAAAAATTTAAGTTGAAATAAAGATAACACACTTGGAAAATCCTGTGGAGAAAAGTGAGCAAACGGGCCGTATTTAACAGACCAGCTGGTGTGTAGTTACACATGTCTGTAAGGAGCTTGGTTGGTACAGTCCTTTTCTCATAGAAAAACCCTGGAGATGTGTGATCTATGCATCACCATCATTAAGGAAAATTAAACATAAAAATGTCTTTGGCCTTAGTCTCTGAGAACAAAAAATAATTTGATTTTTTTATTTACAGAAGACAACTGTTAGATGAAACTGACACTAAGCCACTTACTACATTGCAAAAAGGTGCCTGGCAAACAGAATCTAGTGAAGAAAACCTCATTTTCAGCAGCAAATGCATGCTTTTTCAGAAAATGGGATTTGAGGAAAAATTGGGTAGTTTGAGATAGAGATTCTCAGGCTGCTTGACAAAGGTGGGTGGGTAGTACTCCAGAGGTTTTTAGGTTCTGTACCTGCGCATCTCATACAAAGCAGGCAAACAGACCTGTCCTGCAAAGGCAAAATGAGGGGTCATTCTAGTACCATGATGTCTTATAGGTGGTAAAAATCCTGAGGCAATCAAGTTTTTTACTAAAGAGGATTCTGCTGAAAGATATCTGAAAAGCTGCAGAAGAATATAATAGCAGGGAAAAAACCAAGGTGACGTAAAGCTGAAAAGCATCCTAAAATAATTATTTTATACTCCAAGAACACTGATATGAAAGAATTCATAAGGGTTTTTTCCCCATGCATCAAGAATAAGGGATAGATAAAGTAGTTTGAGAACAACAGTTCTTGTAAACAGCTCCAGGAAAGTGGCTGCTGAAGTAATGCATGCACAGACATTCCCACGTATGAAAAAATTATTAAACATCCCTCTCCACCTTTCATTCATTTTGGGCTGCTGTTCTCTCTTCCCGGTTAGAAATATGTACTTACATAAATCTGGGCTGTGCAAATTAACTGCGTGTTCATCAGACATTAACTGTACTATATAATAGTTCATAATGGAGTTTAGGAGATATGAGATGAGCCATTTCCTATCTGGCCTATTCAGAAAAGTGTTCAATTCATCCTTCTCTTGTTTTCCTTGGCCCTGTGAAATTATAGAACAGAAAAGGAGTTTCTTGTGTTTTTGCCTGTTGGCAATTTTACCAATCTAAAACAGCAAAGTAGAACACCTTCCCTTGTTAAAAAGTGATACAGAGCACTTGGGGATCTGCAGTCAGAGGTGCAGATAAATTAGGTATGGAGGTATGGAAGCTGCTAAAACAACCTCTCATTGTCACAGAGCTTATCAATCTAGAAATACATGTACTACTGAATTCCATGCTTCCTAGCAGAACTTCTGTGGAAGAACCAGATTAATCAGCTACAGAGAGCCTTTTCTCCTAAATAAAATGGAGCCTGGTGCCGATGAATTTTTGGTATCTCACAAGCATTTTGAGACAACCCTTGTGCTTACTAATCCTAAAAGATGGTCTCGTCATCCTCCTAGAATAGCAGCAAGAAGGTGGATTGTTGGCCATGTCTGGGACAAAAATAGATATTCACCAAATCTTCTCTAAAAGCTTGTTTGCCTATAGCCCTGAAACAAATGCAAGCTTTTATCTTTGGTAACGTAAAGTTTCAGGATTTCTTCCTGCTCTTTCCAAAATGACTGGCTTAGGCTGATAAATTGTTAGTATGAGCTCTTGCAGCTCTCTCTGTAGAGAGGAGCTGGATAACAGCTGGAAGACAGGGGGTACTCTATTTTAGGATTGCCAGGCTGCAGGGAGCATCCCTAAGGAAGTCTTGAAAAATGATGTACTGTCAAGCATTGTGAGCCTGCCTGTGGTTGTCTCGCCTTGGTATTGGTGGATAGCTGAACCAAGCTTCCCAGGGGAAGGCAGTTCTCTCCTCTGGGGAGAGTGTGCACAGAACACCTGCAGCTCACACATCTCTCTCTAAGGAATCCTTCGCAGTGAGACAATTTTGCACTGAATGCTCAGACCATCCAGAAAGGGGCTTTGCATAGGGTGATTGATAAACAGAAATGAAGCTGGGAGGTGGAGGATGACAGTAATGAAAAAGGGATGTAATAGGCATAGACCTCAGGCTTCACCGTATGAATCCCAAAGCCACAGGTAGACTGTCCTGGAACAATCCAAAATGACTTTCTGTGTGTTTTTCCAGGTGCTGACAGCCAGGGCTATGCAGTCCTGTGGGAGCACAAAGAGACCAATGTGGTCAGAGCCTTCTGGTTGATGTCTTAGGTTCAGGGACATGGGGCTAGGGAGAACAGTAGCCACAGATGTGTGGCTGCAGAGAGGAGGCACATTTGCATGATTCTGGCAAGTGATGTTGACTGGACCTCATCACACCAAAGTCTGTCCAGGCTGCTGCTTTACAGAGGAATATTTCATTTTGTGGCTGAGAAAGCTGGACTTGGGATCTAAGCAGACGGGAACGTTGTCTGCTGACTTCAAAGAGCTTGGTGGGTCTCTAAGAGCAGATGTGGCTCCATCCCTGTCATCTTCTGGTTTTAGGTGGGAGGCAAAATGTTGCTGCACTCATTTTGTGCTTTTCAGGCAGTAGGATATGGATATAGTGATACTGGTGTGTGTAGCCATACTGGGCTGTCTGGTGAAGTATGTCTTGAAAGGTAGAAATAATTCCTTATGCAGGAAGTGTTCAAAGTGCCAGAAGTAGTCCTCCACAGCATAATTTAAAGGACTAAGTGCTAACTAACATTCATGCTCAGGCATAACAGGAGGCACTGAAAGAGTCCACTGTAGATGAGAGATTTGGCAGTACAGGCACAGCCAGGGTTAGTCTAACAAAGCAGTATATATGCAAGCAGTAGTAGAGGTGCATTGTGAAAAAAGAACTGGTGAGGTGAAAGATGCCAGAACCCAGAGTGTTAAAGATAAAAAAACCCCCAAGTTTGCTTAAAAACCTGAATGTTTGAAGTGAGTGGCTGCATTTCCAAGATATTAAACAAAAAATTACACATACTGCTTAGAATTGCTCAGTTTTGGCTTTTTTTCTAAGAAAGTAGATGAAATTTATGTTGACTTGATTTATCCTTAGTGCAGCCCAAAGCACAGTATTTCACTTACACTGGTGAACGTAATGTTTTCAGCCAAACAAAAGTGAAGCACGTTTGTGTTATGAAAAGCCATGAAAAGTTGAAGTGATTAATTTGAAAATGCTAACACAATAGTGTCCAACTTCTCAATTGTTTTTTAAAAATTTTAGAAAATATTATTCATTTGGATAATACTATGGGCATTCTTACATCTTGTTCAGCTCTGCATATTTTGATAAAAAAATTAACCAAATATTGAAACTTGTACATTTATAGAACCACAGAACTATTTAGGTTGAAAAAAGCCTCTAAGATCACTGAGTTCAACCACAGTCCTCACGCAGCCAAGCCCACCATTAAACCGTGTCACCAAGTGCCACATCTTCGCGCCCAGGTATGGTGACCCTTCCCTGGGCAATCTATTTCAATGCTTGGCAACACTTTCAGTGAGGAATTTTTTCTTAATATCTAAACTAAACCTCTCTGGTGAGACTTGAGGCCATTTCCTCTTGTCTTATTTCTCCTTACTTGGAGAAGAGACCAACATCCACCTCACTCTAACCTCCTTTTAGGTAGTTCTAGAGACTGATAATGTCTTCCCTGACTCCTTTTCTCCAGGCTGAATAACCCCAGCTCTCTCAGCTGCTCCTCATCAGACCCTTCACCAGCCCTGTTGCCCTTTTCTGGACACACATGAACCCCTCACTGTCTCTCTTGTAGTGAGGGGCCCAGAACTGAACACAAGATTTGAGGTGTGACCTCACCAGTGTCAAGGAAATGGGGACAATCACTGCTCTGGTCCTGCTGGTCACACTTTTGCTGATCCAGGCCAGGATGTCATCACCCTTCTTGGCACAGTTCAGCTGCAGTTAACCAGCACCCTGAGGTCCTTTTCCATTTGGAAGCTCTCTACTCTTCCCCCAGCCTGTAGCGCTGCATGGGGTTGGTTGTTGTGACCCAAGTACAGAACTGTCACTTCACCTTTTGAACTTCTTGCAATTGGCCTCAGTTCATCAATCCAACCTGTACAGATCCCTCTGTGGACCCTTCCTACCAGCCAGGAGATCAATGTTTCCAACTTGGTGTTGCCTGCAAATTGACTGAGAGTGCATTCAATCCCCTTGACCAGATCATTTACAAAGGTATTAGAACAGGACTGTCTCCAATACGGAGCCCTGGGGAACAACAGAAGTGACCAGCCACCATCTGAATTAAACTCTATTTACCACGTCATCATTTGATCCTAGGATCAATCTAAAATTTGAATTTACATTGCTTAATAACTTGCCTCATTTGTGAAAATTTTTTGTTAAAACTCCTGCACAGCCAAGACTTAACCAGAGACTGAGGCAGTCTTGTATCATGGATGGTGTGCTCCGAGGGTATATATGAAAAAAGAAATGATGATGAGAAGAAAAACGGATTATTTATTTGTTATACTTTGGTCATCTAGCTTGCTGTAGACAAGTTATATTTATTTTGCTCTGACCTAAAGCAATTTCTTTAGTAATCAACACTGAGAAAAGAGCGTAAGGCAACCATGAACACTGGGTTCATGGAGTAGTACAGATGCTGTTCCCAGCAGGTTTACAGTGAGTGAAAATTCTACTCATCTTTTCTACCCAAGAGCAATCTTCTCTAGCTTTATCATTCATATATTTGCTCTCACAGTGTCTTACATAGCAAAATAGTGACTATGATGGTTAAGAAGTGTAATGAAAAATTCTTTGCATTAGTAAATTTTATTCTTTTCGGAGGAGCTTATGCATTTTCTGCTCAATACTGAAACCATAATAACTTTTCTAAAGAAGTAATTTATCACTGTGAAAAATTATAATCTTATTCTTTTAGTGTTTTATGTGCATTCTTAATCAAGATTCAGCTCTTACATTTGATGAAAGACTAATACTTCGCCCCATGCTTTGTAATGAAGGTAAAATGGCACCTAAACCCTGCTTTTTTGAATTCACACAAGTTAGGTTTTTGGGGAGGATTTCAAATAGAATAGAATAGTTCATTTCTGAAATCAAGATTTTTTTATTTAATGGCTCAATTATAGTCTATGATGACTCCTGGGATAGAATTCTAACATAACTAAGTTTGTCCTTAATACATTCAAACCTTATCAATTTTGCTTAAATGACATTCAAGCATGAATGTTAACTAGTAGAACTGTAGTCTTTGGATTGTAGTAGCTGCTGTGTAATCGTGCTGAAATAAGGAAGAAGAGATCCTTTAATGATTCTGACTGCACTGTTCAGCAGGGACATTGTGCAAATCACTTGATTAATAGAGACTAAATCTAAACTAAGTAAAAATAAGAGAAAAAGTCTCCACATGAACCTTTTCAGCATATAGTTTAAAGGAGGGCAGTTTACTTGCTATGATGCTGATTTTCCATTAGCAATATTGTCTCCTCCCTGTCTCTTATACAAAATTGCGTGGAATTTGAGGAAGGAACAGAAAGGCATATATTGATGGCAAGTAGCATAGCTTTATGCTTTTATCATCAAAGAAGGAACTGTCTCAAGATCAGTCCAGAGAACTGAGCCAGCCAGTGCATAGGTTGTTCTCTACATACAGCTTCTGTTCTGATGTATAGTTGTACATTCACACGGCCTGTCATATATCTGGTGAAACTTTAAACATGTAACTGCAGTTAGTTCTGTGTACTGTTGTGTGATTTATGTAGGGGGGCCTCTGTGAAGGATCAGTAGGAAGAGCTTCTCAATACTTTGAGCTAGAAAAGTCTCAAGATGGAATACATTCTCTCTATTTTGATATGTTTTTGCTCTTTTGGGTCGTTGATATTTTTGAATTTCTTTTTTCATAGCTGATAATCTGTTCATAAGCTGTCAATCTTTTTATTAGACTTTCTCCCTTCTCTTTGAGTAGCTTGACCTTATATAGTTTTTAGTTCTAGACACTTTTACAGCAGCTGAGTTCAATGAGTGCTTCTCTGCATCCCTGCTGCTCTCCTGAGGGACATCTTTTAGTGTGTAAGTCAGCCTGGAGCTTCACTTCCCTTTGTACTATGCTGTGGAGGATGTCAGGTCTGAGGTGCTTTAAACCTCAGAGACTTACTTGTTCCCAGGAAAAGAAGTATATTTGATCAAGAAGGATGATTACTGAGCTACTTATATTTGAGTTTAAATTATACCATTCAAGGATAGGTTAAGATACAGGCTGCTTGCTTTCCCTGCAGCAGTTTAGCATCACAGTCTAAATCTTTATTCACTATTAGCTAATGACTATAAAACAATGCACTGATTGTGGTGATACCGTGATATAAAGGCCTCCCTTTTTTTTAACTTGTACTGTAACCTATATAATCTAAATGATTTCCTAACTTGGCTGATATTATTATACACAGCAGTTTGAGTCATGATTTCTGACTAGAAAAAAAATCAGGAAAAAAAGAAAACTGCAGAATATGACATAATATCTTTTTTTTTTGGTTTATGTCTTTTTGATGACAGAATGGAAATTAAATCATGTGGAGAACATTACATTAAAAGTTGAGAACAAACATAAAAAACCTCAACCCCAAATATAAAAAAAATAATTCTGTGAGAAAAGATTGAAGAGATAGTGAAGGAAAGGTCGAGTCTCAATACATAAAGAAGGGAAGAGACCTATGTGTAAAAAGGGCAGGAAATCAGGAGAAGATTGTCATATGTCACTTGTTGGGCCATAGGTTTTTATCTCAGATGTGTAATAATTTTAAATCAGTGATAATGAGACTAATGTAGATGCACAACTGAGATGACACTCTACCACTGTGTCTTGGGTATAACTTCAATCTTCTTAATCTTAAAATGTTATGGGCTGAATTGTAGTCTATTACGTTTGTGTACATCTAGTGAAAGCACTTGAATTCAAAGACATTACAGTGGCTACTAATCAGAGAAAAAAAACTTCTGGTTTGAGATCAACATATTAAAATGAAATAAAACAACTGACAGTTCAGAGTACAGGAAAGCACTGAAAGTGAAACCCTGAACCCTTGGTTTTTATTACCAAAGAGGATCTATGAATACTTTTTTGATAATCATTACATGAGTAAGAAACCATACCTGAGAATATAATTCTATTTTGGTTAAACACAAATCTTTGACCTTGCTGCATTATTCACTCTTTGAAATTGAGGAATTCAGAAGTATTACATTATATATACGCCACTTTTAATTTTTTATTGGTACTTTTCCTCCAATGTTATTTTAAAGTCAACACAGCTAACAAAATGCTTAGTTATTAACAATCGTTTTTATTGAATTTTTGTGCCGTAACCAAATGCTATTAGAGATATAATCTGAAGAATTTTTGTTGTTTACTGTGTTTTTCTTCAAATTTGCTAGAGGTCCTTTTTCATACTAAGTATTAAGTTTAACTATGCCAGAAAAGAGAAACAAATACAAAATAGGATGTGAAAGATGTGCCTGATAAGCTCACTGGTTATTATGTCAGAATTAGTTGCTATTAATGTGATATTGCAGGGCAAACAGTGTCAGAATCTTTTTTTTTTTGAAATCAAAACACTGGATAGAGTATTTTTCTTACAGCAACATAATCCAGAATTAGTTTTTAAAAACTTAAAAATTAAGACCAAATTCCCCATCCTTCAGGATTTGACGTGGTGTTAGAAAAAGAAAGAATATTATGGTTTGTCAATATGATTGTCAATACCTTCCTTAAACTCATGAAAAGGTACTATTCATTAATGATAAAGCAAAAGATACTGTTGCTGTCCACATTTATTTTCATTGTAATTTGAACTTTATTAAATATGAACAGCAACAAAAAATAAAACTAAAGCCCAACACACATTACATATTGTATTTTCATCATTTTACTATTTGAGAAATAAGTTCAGGAATGGATTCAGATTTCATATACTTAAAAACGTAACTGTCACAAACTTCGAAAATTTAAACAACATTTGGCATTTCACCCTGTACTTGAATAAGGGCTGACATTAGCTTTGGATTGCTGATTTTCCCATATAGCCAAAGTTGTTCTTTTGAGATGTAAATTTCTTTTCAGCTTTCCTTAGCTTTGAAATTTCCTGGGCAGTCTTGAACTCTCTCCTGTCTTTCAGAGCAGTTGCACAAAAATGGATAAAAACTATGACCGCCAGAAGAATGCAGCAAATGGCAGTGAAACACCAGGCAAGACTTGTATTAGAGTACAAACAATAACATGTCATGCTTCTGGATGCAAGGTATTCTCTACTGCCAGTAGAGTCTAGAAAAGGTAGACAACTATGAGGAGTTCAACAGATTTGGACTGCTAGTGGTGCTCTCTCCCAGCAACTGTGTTATGGTGCAATTGCATTTAAATTGCTTTTCAAATCTATTGAATTAGTGTAAATCATACTGACAAAATGATGGCTCACTCTTCGGTTAACACACATCCAGTACCAAAATATTTAAGTTATATCTCAACTTAAGTTTTGAGATTTAACTTGGGTTTTGAGATTGAAGTTGCACTAGGTAGTTTTACTCATGTTCCTCAGAAAATCCAAACTTAATTCTTGATTGCCACATTCAAAGGAGACAACCTTTCTTCAAATAGCTAACATCCTCTTTAGGCAGTTCTTATTCACAGCATCGTATGAAATATTAAGTCCATACTTTAAAAAGTTTAGTAAACTGATGAGAACTAAATATGAAATTTATCTAATAATATTGTAAGTGGCAAATTTGATGTATTTTGCTCCCTTACATCTTTAAAACTGAGAAATTCAAGTATGTGACTGGTTTCATTATGGATTCAGTCTTGAAAATATTGGAATGAATCTCATGCTATTAATTTCATTCATTCTGTGATTTTACTGGAGGCTATTTGAAAGCTACTTCAGGATTTCCAGAGCAGAATTCTGGTCTGGAAAACTTGGAAAAAGTGACACAAATTCCCTTAATGCTTAATAATTTTATGAGGACTAATACCCAGCTAACCTGAACTTCAATGGTGCCTGTACACAGCTGTGCAAACAGCTACTACTAATAGGACACCAAAATTGCTTTAGGTGCTTTTCCAGTAATTAAAAACAGATGGTCAATAACATTTTCCACAGTTTCTAAACAAATTTAGTAGCTACTACTTGCGTAATCAAACACTGATATACTAGTTTATAAAATGACTTTGTTATTGGATAAGGACAAAAAACGATGAGGGGAAAAAACTGATCTTGGTAACATAATACTATTCCGTTGAAGACAATAGCTAGTCTGGATTTACAGCAGGATACAAAGTAACATTTAACCACAATTCATAACTCTTGATTTTGGGTCTTAAAGAGAATGAAGGTCTCAATCCAGAAGCTCCAGCAATATTCTCCATAATTTATATGCAAATCAAACTTTTCTTGCATACGGTTGCTCCTGATTCCTTCTCCCACCCCCTTTACTAACAGCCTAATTTGCATTGTTGAAGAAGAAATGCTGCAGATTTGCATAGATCTAGCTGTGTTTCTCAGATCAATACGCCCTCACTGAATAGTTTTAGGGCTTTTGACATTGTTGGTACCCCCAGATACTGCTGTGAGACAGGTTCTGTGTGCTCCACATCCAGGAATAAGAGACAAATTAAGGGAGATGTCTACAGCAATGCTGAGTTTTGAAGAACTTGACTTTTTAATGTCTTGTCTTTTTCTCAGATTAGTGGAAAGTTGTTCAGTGCAGTTATAGGATCCTGTATACATAACAGTTTCAAATTCTTAAACTGTCCTTAAGAATTGCACAAAAAAGTGTTGCTCTGTGCCTAAAAGCTTAAAAGGTAGCAAATACAAAATTTGAGAGATAAGAGGTTATAAATCTTCAAGCACTTCATAGGCAGGTGGATGTGGGGAGAAACCTTGAGTTCTGTTTAATGGTGTGATTTCTATAGGAGAGGTTAAAAGGCCCTGCAAGCAACATTCTCAGCTGACTGCATGTTTTCTTGATCCTGGCAGAATTCAGTGAAAATATAGTTAGATTCTTATTTGGCATAGCTCTCTGCTCAAAACTCTTCTCTGGATATAACAGACCTGAAACACCTAAGTTCATTAAGGAATTTAGTAATTAGAAGGTTGAGATTTAATTATGCATTTCCTGAGCAGAATATAGAACTAAAAAGATGCATGAGTGTCTTTTTGAAGTTTTGACTATGTTGCTTCATTGTCTGGGAACAGCCTTCCAGAGGCCCACTGTGTGGAGATGAATTGGTAGCTGTAGCTTGTTCAGATGTTAGTGTGCAAAGCAACTCCCCCAGTACTTTCAGTGTAGGTGGGGCATGTTTAAGGAAACAAAGTCCCAGTGAGAGTCTGTAATCCAGGGTGGCCTGTAACATTCTTCATTTCTTCCTCCAGGAAGATTCTGGGCAAAGCGTGGAAAGGGGAATTGAACTGGCTTGGTCTTCATTATGCGTTTACATGAGTATTGGCAAAATAAAAATGAGACTAAATGATGAATTAAGGAGATGTCTCTCCTTCCTTTTTTTTTTTTTTAAATTAATATTTAAAACAGATTTTGGCTGAATGTGGAGTATCAGTCGAATCTTACACAAATTATCCACCCTTAGGTGCTCTGAATAACTTTACAGTCTTAGTAAAACTTCAGTATCTAATGGCATTCAATCCATCAAAAGGATGGACTGGTGTTAATGGCAATCATGATAATTACATCCAAGGGGTTAAAATCTATTTCAGTGATGCCTTCTGGTTAATGGGATTGATCTTGACCCTACTCTTGCAGATCTCCTTACACCCATTTGTATATAACGTCAATGCCAGTTCTCAGCATGTGTTTTGGCTAATTCTCCAGCACAACATATGCCCCTGCTGATACATTTGATGTAGTACATGTAAAGATGGGGAGTTCTAATACAATAAACTATGGTAAGACAAGCATAAATAGCTTGTGTGTGTGTGTGTGCATAAACCTCTGGCTTCTATTTTTTTCCAGCAAAAACTGAAACCCAAACATGCATAAATCTGCATCCTTCTGTGAAAGACACATCTGATTTAGAGCTTGTCCTTATTGGATAAAGTCTCATTTTGTCTATCACCTACATGATTTGTCTGTGGGATACCAAAAGCACCTTACACTACAGAAAAAATACAATTTTTAAGTTGTACTCAACAGCTGGGATGTGTGCTGTATGCAAGTTCTTATTGAGTATTTTTTTATTTCTGTGAGTGTAAAATAGTTGTGTACAAAAAATGGGGATTTTATTTTGGATGCAGTTGTGGACAAAATGGTTTTTTTAAATAATAAAACTCAAAGGGTCATCTCATAGGCTTTATCTTCTGCTACTTCTGACTTATTTTTTGATTTTAGACCATTTTTCTGATTCATGCCACATCTATTTACTTAAGTACAGCAAAACAGCTGTTGTTAAATTCATCATACTGCAGGTGAAGAGATAAAACAGTAAAGTGGTGCCTTTTGAAACTAGTAGAGGGAGGTAAGGCTTATCTGTACATTGCACACTAACAGAAATAAGAAAATTAGAAATATGGATAGTGATATTTTTCTTTGAATGGTTCACTGTAGTATCTTCAATTTCATTTTAGCTGGTAGATGTAAATCAAAAGAGAAAAGGGTTGTTTCAGTCAAGCCAGGAAAAAGGCTTAGTCTTATTTGGATCCTCCAACCTACTCTATACTAGTTCCATAGTACAAAAAATATCTGTGATTTATGGGGCAGGGTTTAAAGTAATAGTTATAGAAGATATATTGATATGAAAATTAGTATATTTTTTATTTTGGAAATAGAATGGGAAGGACAACAGCAAGTGGAAGAGATTTAGAATTATTTTAATATTTCTTTCTATAACAAATATTTCCCTAAAATCTGGAATGCAAGCCAGTCTTGATATAGGTTTCAGTCAGTTTTGATATAGATTCTCTCAGATCAGTTTGACTTTGCAGTCTAGGAAGGTTAAAAGTCATCCTGAATTCTTCGTCTGAGGATAGGTATTCAAATGATCTTTTGCCTCCATTTTCACTGAAATTTAGATGTGCAATTATTTTTTGAGACTGTTTTACCTGTGTCAAATTCTTAAATAATTCAATTCATGTGAAAATAATTCAAGACATATTCAGACGCTAACAGCAGCATATAGAAAATTATTGAATCTGTTTGATGTCCATGGGAAAAAAAAACTGATGCAAACCAATGGACAATTCATGATAAAAGATCTGCATTAGAGTTTAGAGGTAAGAAGGAAGCTCCCCACATCTGCAAATTGAATTTAGTGTAAAAGATGTTCTCATTTGTGTAGTCACATTAGTTTGTATTTTAAATGCATTGTAATGTAATGTTTACCAATAGGTTTCAGTATTGCCATTATATTTCCTTCCTTGAGACCAGTTACTATTCTGAATGCTCTTGCTTTCCTCAGAATGAGAATTTTTGTTACTATCATTACCTGGTATCTAGAGGTCATCCATTTCAGATTCAGAATTGATGAAATATCAGGAATAGAATATGAGGAGATAGAAAAAAACCATAACTGACCTGCATCATGTTAGTTTTCTGAGGTGTCTCAGAAATACTCTTCTGCGAACACTTTCAAAACATCCTGAAAATGAGAGATTTGCAACAAACTCTTCTCTCAAAAAGCATTTCACCTACCCCCTCAAATTAAAAAATATTTTTGCTGTTCTATTTTGTTGTGCAAAATGTGTCACTGTTTTCGGTGACAGTGTTAAATAACAATCTACAAAAACCGTTTTAGAGCATAAATGTTAATGTGCTACTGTCATGACTCTGAATTATAGTGATATTTCATTTCACTTATCTGTGCATTGTTAGAATGCTTTAGTATAACCAAGACATAAACAGTGCTGAAGCTATATTGATTTCAAATGTAGGGACGGTGACGATTCCTGCAGTTGTGAGTTACTTTTCTGCAAGGTGGTTTCTAGCTAGTGAGCTGGAAAAAGAATATTACAAGTGATAAATAATGAGCCAGAGAACCACTCATCCATCACTATATTTTGTAATAATAATTTTCTAATAAGTAGGAATCTGTAATGTCTCAGAACTTCCCCAGGTTCCTTAAGACATCCAATTATTTAGTATGATACTTTATTTAGACACAACTAAATTCAAATATGAAGATTTTTTTGAGATTGTGAAATACAGTAGTAATATTATCTCTTAATTTTATGAATTTCACTTAATTTACTTAGAAACTTCTACAGTAATGCTAAAAAATAACAATGGATATCTAAACAGTCATTGTAATTATACACAATTTGAAAGCCACAATCAGAAAAGTGGTCCTTTGTAGTAGATAACACTGAACTACAAAACTAAAACTAAGTCTAGAGACTGCTCATTATGAAATTCCAAGATGAAGGAAAACAAAATAAGTTGAAATGTCTGGAATATTGTAAGAGCAAGGTCTGAAAGAGAAGATTTAACTTTTTTTCTTTTAGAAATTACTACATTATTCTATTACAAGGAATTGTGATAACAACCTACACCTTCTCTATTGGAGCTATTTAGAAGCTAGAGTTGATGCCCACTGCTTTCTCTACCCATCTTTCTCTGGCCAATGGAACATAGGAAGGGAGGGTAGAAACCAGAATCCAGGCGACAGTTATCTTTCACTGCCTAGCAAAATACGAATTTTGTCATCGTTAATTTAAGTAGACAGGCTTTATATTGACCTGACAGGACTTAGGCCTGAACTGATTTTAACTTCTTTTAACAATTTTCTAGAGTTGACTCTTGCTTATCTGCTCTAACTTAACCTCATCCTTGATATCTGACACGTGTAAAGGAGTAGATTAACAGGTCTATGTAGTGTGGTAGTCCAGCAAACAACAGCCCTTTGTGCCAGTTGAGACAGTGGCAGCTTATTCTGCAGCTTTCAAAATTCATCTGAAAAGCAGTGTGGGGGCTGGTTTAAAAATAGGTTCAATGGAATGCAAGAATGAGGAGGAAAAAGCCCCTGTCAGCAGCATTGTGCTGCTCCTGGTGGACAATTATGAGCTTTGATAACTCACGGTGGCACATCACAGGACAGCTCTGCCTGGAGAAGACCAGGAGTCACTAATCTTAGGAGGATTAGTCACTTAGGAGGACATTGGAAAGGAGACGACAACATGAGAGAAATTCAGTAGATAGTGTTTTTTCTCTCATTGCAGTTTTAAGGCCTTTTTATTATTATCAATAGATTATTAATCTTATTGTATCTAAAATAATGAGAAGTATTGTACTTTGAATAATTTAGATGCTATCTGAGCTAACAGTAAATTCTTGGTTCCACTTAAAAAGTGTTTTCTACTTTTACCAACAATACTTAAACCATAACAAACATTTTTGGTAAAGTCTTTGTGGAGACAATGTTATCCTGAGCCATGCTGAAAAATATTTCTCTCCCATTTTTTTCCCCTTTAAAGGTTTAGACTTGGGGAAAGCTCTGGGTACACTGGGCTGAGAAGCAGTGTGTGGTATAAGAGATTCCAAACCTAGAGAGAGACTCTGGTGCTGGAGCGATGTAAGGAACAATACTTGCTGTTAGAGGAGCCTCCTGGTATGGACAGTGGGATTCAGACACATGTCAGTTGCTCTAAAAAATCCAGAATGCCTGTGAAAATACAGTTTTGGAGAGGGTTGTACTGTGTATCCAGGAATTAAAGAAAACACATGAGGCTTTGGGATTAGACAGTGAAAAGCTGAGGAACAGGGTTGCATTGCTTTTCAGTCTTGGTTTGGGAAGATGCAAAAGGGAGCACAATGAAGGCAGGAGAACGTAGTTTTATGCTAAATGCATTTGGACTGTAGTTACTAGAGCAAAGTTTGACCAGTTGAATGGCATAATTTTTTTCTCAATTGTTTTCTGGTTAAAAAAAAAAAAAAGAAAAAAGTCATATTTATTTCTTGGCAAGTCTGGAGAACCAATAAGTTTTTAAATGCTTGTACTCCACTTATTTTATCTTTAGATATGTGTAGGAATCTGGGGTTGAACACCATGTGCTTGTTTCTTGCTACTCCTTCTACATGTAAAACAGTCCTTTGCTTTCAAAGTTTTTGCATCTCTCAAAGGAGAATCCTACATTCACAGGGTTTTGTTTTAGGAATTCCCTGTTGTTTCAAACATGCCAAGTTGAATTTGTTAACCCTCTCCACACCACCATATTTTCTCCTGAATGTCTTTCATTTTCAGTCATATAGTCCACCCAAATTTGGTAATCCAGGTGGAAGGAGAGCAACATGTCCAGCAGTCAGTATCACTTATGTCTTAAAAGTGCATACAGCTCAATCACTTTCAGTTAAATTGTTCAAAGTAGCATTTCTCAGGAGGATGCAGCCAAGTCTGTTGCTCCATCCACCACGAAATCTGAATGTACTCAGGTGGATGTGTAGTGCAGGCTGTACTTGGTTATCTGCCAAGAACAAAATTTGGTAGATGTACCTAAGATGCAGTAATCACAATATATACCCTTGAGGTGTGTGACTGTGTGCTGCTAGAAATCCATCCGTCTGGCTTGTATATGTACATGTATTTCGAATCTTTCTAGCAAGGAAGCATTTAACATACGTTGTTTCAGAGACCTATACCCTGCATTGAAATATTTTCAGATTTCCTGCCTATGGGAGGGGCTCCACGTACTACCACATGTAACCATGACACAACTGCTCTTATGGATTAGTGGGAAGGAGTGTGTCATGGTAAGCTCTTTATAATAGGTTTTAATTTAAAGTATTTTCTTCAAATAGACCAGGATTGATGCACTAATATTATTCATTGTCTTTAGATGTGGAAAAATTTGACGTGGTAAAAATAGCTGTGTAAAATTTAAAAACGGGCTTGGAAAAGGTATCTTTTGTCAACATCAAACTTGGTTTAAAAAATGCTGTAGTCCAGTTGGATTGATATATTTTTTAAAAATTCTGCTCTGGTAGTGTTACATTTTGAACAACTGAGCTGGACCAGAACTTTTTTTAGTTTGTTTTTTTTAATTTTGTGTTATGAAAAGCACTTTTAATGTAGAAGTCCTACATGAGACTCATTTCTTGGACATGTATGAAAGTGTAGAATTTTTTTCACTGACTCACAAAACTCAAGTGACATATTCTTCCATGACAGATGACCCCAGAGGACACTGCCATATGCTTTCCTGCCTTCTTTGTCTACATTTGTCTCTCCAACAGCAGTTTTCCTGAACACTAAAGACTCACATAAGCTCTTAAGATTCATTTTTTAAATTATGGTGAAGAAAAAACCTCATGAAATATTAATTTGTGGACCTAGAATTCATGATTTCAAGTGGAATAAGAAAAGGCTGCAATTTTAAATCAGCAAGTAGTTCAATAATGTACTTATACTGACAGAAATTGTATGTGAAATGGAGTCCAGATCTTGTTAGACTGTTGGATGAGCAAAAATGATTTCTAGTTTTCTCATTGTGTTTATTGAAATCCAGATACTATGAAAGTAACAGAAATTGGCATGAAGAAACATAATCAGAGGAATTAATTGAATTTTGAGGAAAAAACAAGGGAGTTCACATATTTTTAACATTCCAGTCTTGAAAAAGACTGTTCAGTTTTGACCCGAGTTGGATAGACATTTGTGTATACGTAACTGCAGAGGAATTTTTGACCTTAAATAATTCTTCAAAATAATAACTGAAAATATTCCCCCCGCAGCCCCCCTCGGGGCTAGCTCTGGAGAGGCTTTGGAGGAATATCTCCGAAGGGACAGGACAAAAGATCCAAAAGAGACTCTTACCCCCAGATTATTCCAAGGTGTTTATTCCTTGAAGGGGTCCAGGGGCATCAGGAGAGAGAACAAAGAAATTACAAGGGTCTCATCTAGTCTCCTCTTTTGGGAGGGTCCTGGCATTCAGCCAATTAGGTATGGACATGTAAGGAGGAAATTCCAGAAGGGTCAAAAGGCGAAAGACCATTCCCCTAAATGGTTACAACAAATAACTGTTATTTTTGCATTTCTGTAGTTTTTTTAGAACTATACTAAAACCATCCCTATAAACACCTTCTAGAATGAAGGATTCAATGCAGAATTTCAGCAATGATTAAATCAGCGTAGGTAAAGAAGTGTTTGTTATGGAAATGCTGACACAACATTAACAATACAAGTGTGTGTAGACAAAATGAACAGGTTGATAATGGGTCTTAAAATGAGTTACAAACTTTTTTGTGCAGTAGAAGTGATGGTGATGGCATGACTAATTTATTTAACTTTTGTAGCTGTAGATTAGCGCATACATTTGTTTAGCTGTTAAAATTCACTTACAATTGTTTCAACATTCTAAAATAAAACGTGTTTCTTTGCCAAAGTTATAATGGACCTGCTAATGGGGTATTGACTACTGCTCCTTGTCATCCATCTCTTGGTGGAAAGGTGATCATTACTTTTCACTAAATAATTCTCTGTTTTCCACACATTCATATAAAATTCCTTTTACAAGGAATTAATTCCTCTTGCATTTGAGAGAGATCCAGCTAGTGTTTAATAGTTATTTTCTGTATAGTATAAAAATACATTTTGAGGAATTTTCCAGGATTAAAAACGGTTTTCTTAACTTTATCAGATTTGTCAACCATATGCATTTCTTCAGACTTGAAATTTGGGTGCAAGTCAACTGACAAGGGAAATCTTATATAAAATTGATTTTAAAAATATGTTGTGGTGGAATGTTTCATTGAAATGAATTGTTGTTGAGAAATTCTTGACAATGAGTGAAATTGAAACTATAATTCTTTATTGGGATTTCTACATTTTTGAAATAAAAGCCAAAGAGAAGAAGTTTCCAAACATTTGGTTCCATCAAGCCCAGCACAAAAAGAAGAAAATGCAAGAAACCTAAATTTCACCACTTTTTCTGTAGGTCCTTGGGACAATTTCTTCTGTTGTTAGAGCTCCTATTGCCTTCTGTTTCCTGGACAATCCCAAAAATCTTGAAAAATTTACCCACCTTAAATTTATGTATATGGTTGAATCACCAATGACTAAAGTCAAGCAGCACTTTAGAAAGTGATGCTTAGGAGTGAGGTGTAGCTTTCTCTGGGGTTAAAACTTTAATTCCCTGGAATTGTACTATTTTCCTAAATTCAAGTGTACAAAATCCCTGCTTCAGTTAGCAAAGAGTGGCTAAGCACAGAGACACAATTATTTTGTAATATTTTTAGGTCCTCATGAACGTATTGATGTATACTGCAAGAGTATTGTCAGAAAGTTTTAACAGTCCAGTTCATATTCTGCTTAAACTGCCCTTTAGCTTTCTGATTAGCAGCTTTCAACAGGGCTGTGAAAGAAAGCGTGAGAATAGAGAGTAGAAGTTTTAAAGGTTTCAGTTATAAGGAGAATCTCTTCATTGTTCAGAAATTTTCCAGATTTCTAGACAGGGTGTAGAAACCTGTGACCAAACCAAAGAAAACTCTTTGTCATGCAAGTTTAAAGTTAGCTCTATGATCCTCCACTAAAAAACATTCCCAGTTCCTGACCTCAGTTCCCATGGTAGTCTGTGGCAGCTCCAAGTTAAGAGTTAAAAGCTTTGTGTGCATTCTTTAAACGTGAGTGTTCAGCTATGAGATCCTCTTGTAGTGACTAGCCTTTATTTTGTTACAACTCCCGTGTTCTAAGTTTTCTCAACAGTTACAGGTGTGAGAACTGGACCAATTACATAAAAAGTGAACTTAATAAATAGACATATTCTTTTTCTTTTTCTATCTAGGGATTGCCTAAGACTTTGGTGTAGTCTTCCAGCCTCCCTCTATGGTAAGATTTTACAGATTTTTTTCTCCAGTTAAGGAATTTCTTTCATGTTAGAACATAATGAAAGGAGTCATGATGTGGTGCAAATGGTAGTTCCTTATGTTTAATCAGCTATAATCAAGTCATTCTAGTCAATACTGAGAAACAGACTTAACAGTGGTTGCCATGTACTACTACCCGAGAAATACTGAAAAGATAATAAGACCTGTATTCTAACCTTACCATAAAAGTAGACGCTACTTATATGTTGTCACTTTCTGATTGCCTCTTCTTATGAGTCCATATAATAAACACATGTAACATGTAAATATAAAATTTGAAGGCATAGGCATTTATGGATAACAAGAGTAAACAAAATTAGCCATTTGCTGAAGAGTTTTTCAAAGACATTAATTTAGAATTGAGTCATTGATTTCTTGTAAAAAGCCATTGTGCCAGCAAGGTTGTAATAACCGGGAAGATGAAATAGAAATTATCAAATGAATGAAATTTATATTTAGACACACTTTTAAAAAAAAGCCAAACTGCTAATATTGTGGCATTTCAACTGCACTACATAAATCAAAGCTATTGATACGTGTCTGATCTTTTACTCCCCTGTGAGCAAGACTCATCAGGATAGCACTTTGAAATTCATAGCGTGCTACTCTCTAAAGAGATCTTATTTCAGAGAATCTAATATGCTTCCTCCATATAAAAAGATTTTCATAGCTAATAGTAAGACTGTCATTTGGCTTCCTGAGATCAGTCAATCAGTAGGGTGGTGTCTTAGTTGACTTCAGAAGTTGTAAAATTTCCTAGCACCTGAGTTTTCTCCTATGGTAGTTTGAACTTTTAATCTGTTATTGTACACCTGAAAAAAAAGTGAGAGATTCTCAGGCATTAATTGTGAGCTGTGTGGTCCTGAATACTCATCATACAAGGTATGAAGAAACTGAAAGGAGCAGACTTTGGAAAGGGGCATAGCAAGAAAGATAAAGGTTCTCTTACCTTAACTTGCTGCTATGGAAAGAGATCCAAGCAGGGGGAAACCCTGCAAAGCTATGCGGGGTATGTTTGGTTACCCTGTGCATTATTCCCCTAAGATTTATAATTCTTATGGCAGTAGACTTTACTACTCTAATAAGGTGAAAATTATTCTATAACTTGTTTTGTTGCATGTTAAATACATTAACTACATGCAGAACTGTCTAAGCATGAGGGAGATTCTAAAGAAATGTGGAAATAATTCAATTGTCCTTTTCTGCTCTTGGTATTAGGAAGTTTTTATTCCATTCCTCCAAAACTTGCTTTCTTTCTTGATTAACTTTTAAAATGGTTCAGTAGAACAGCAGTGTCATCACAAAATTTATTCAAACCTTAGAGACTGAAAATAAGGGTTTGATTTTATGGAAATAACTGAAAATTCTCTGGAAATGTTCCATGAACTACAATACTACAATGCTTTTACAGTATAAACAGGTTTTAAAATTCATCTTTTTTTTTTTTTCTGTGAGAGGAAGAAAATTGTTGTTCCATTTGCATCCTAGCAAAGAGGAGAATGTAGTATGGTTCAATGATGCTGTGTATTTGCTACCAACAAAAAATAATGTAATGGGCTCTTTGGGATATTAACAAAAATGATGATCACTGTTGTCATTTTTAATAGGAACAGTATCTAGGTCTTTGATCTGTGACATGGCATAAAAAGTATTGTTGACTAGCTCTGCTAGAAAAATTAATAATGCATGTTATGGCACAGCATGTAGTACTGCAGAATGAAATTACCGTGAGAATGATTTTGGTCATATGCCTAAGTAGCTGTGCTTCATGTTTTGATGATCCACCTTTGCCCATGGTCTTCTCCTATGCATTGTTACCTGAAAGAGTTAAATATTATTTGCTTTGTTGCTTGTGTTTGTCTCTGTCTCTACTAATCTGATTTTCACAAGTACTACAAATTTATGCTGTCTCTGGATGGAACACTCCTTTCTGCACCTCTGCTACCTTGTACACTCCTTTCTGCACCTCTGCTACCTTGTACCTCTACCCACAGTGATACATGAAGACAGCAGAGCAGTTCTGCAGAAGAGAGTGCAGAGAGCAGGACTCCATGGTACACTTGAGGGAAGCACTTCATCTTATAACACATAAGGTCCAGAAAAATCTGCTTTTTAATATATAGTTCACATACCCTCTGGGACTGCAAAACAAACAGATATTGGAGCGTTTTATTTGTTGAAAACATGCTGAGTACCTAGAGAAAGAAAGAAAGAAAGAAAGAAAGAAAGAAAGAAAGAAAGAAAGAAAGAAAGAAAGAAAGAAAGAAAGAAAGAAAGAAAGAAAGAAAGAAAGAAAGAAAGAAAGAAAGAAAGAAAGAAAGAAAGAAAGAAAGAAAGAAAGAAAGAAAGAAAGAAAGAAAGAAAGAAAGATTCTCATAAACTTTATCATCTGCCTAGCATTTTTTAACCATTGTATATTATTCTTCAAACATTGGGGAAAACTTGAGCACTATTATGAGAGAGAGAAGTTCCCTGAGGGCATTCAGATGTTTGTAGCTTCCATTACTGGCAAAATAGAGCAGGAACAAAACCAATTCTGTAGATCAGTTTACTACCCAAGCCACGTGTACAGAGAGGAGTTTTAGACTGAATCTTTGAGAGGAAAATATTTAAACTAACATCTGGTTTGTGATTCCTATTCTATTAGTTCATCTGGAACTTTACACAGAAGGGCCTCTATGAGGCATAGGATTGTGTGGTTTACAGGTAAAAGTATGTTTGAAATTAGAGAAAGTGCAGCATAAAGTGTGATTGGGGAACACCTTTCACCTTGATTTAAAAGCAGTCTCCTCTCAATAGCCAATTGTCTCCTGTGTATCAGAGCTCCGAGGAACAAAAGTTGTATCAAATTTTGTGAGGTACAGCTTGGGAAATCTCAGTCCATTCCCGCAGACCACCTGGCTGTGGAGCAAAGGTTTTTAGAGCCACTGCTTCAAAATTTTGGTTTATTGTGGTTATTCTTTTAAAGTGATTATGGTTTGATGATGAAAATATCCAGAAAATTCTATCAAAGAGATTATGTGTGCATTGTTAGTTCTGGTGAGAAAAATGATGGTAAATCCAGGTCTGGTCAGATAAAACTCTACTGAAATCAGACTTTGCACAAAGTCTTTGCACATTTCAAAGCAACAAGGAGATCATCCAAGTAAGATGTTGGAGCAGGCACAGTCAAACCATTGGCATAATCCCACAGTGTCCATGGAATATTTGCCAAGCATTTTCACAGCATTTCGCATTTATTTTGCATGGAAACAAGCCTCCTTTCAGATCCTTGAATAACAGTATTTCTGTAACTCTTGTGTTAGCCTTGCTGCTGTAGTGCTCTCGAAATCTGTATAGTACAGCTTCATGACTGACAAGTGCAAAAGAAAGATGCCAGAGGCACATTTCTTGCTGCTGAAAGAAGAAATTTGTGTTTCCACATTTGAACTGTCAGCCGTGAGCTGTTTAGGGAACCAAAGAACCAGATACAGCACTACTGCACGTAGCCTGATCCTTTATAATACTTGAATGGATCATTCAAGCATGTAATCGCTCACACAGACTTCCAGCTACCAGGGAAAGTAACCATACATCACTGGATAGATAACTATATTGGTCAGAAATCACAATATATTAACATAATTTTCTAATATTCTAAGCCATTAAAAGTCATCTAATATAAGTATGAGCAGTGGTTAATTGGCCACATAAGAAGCTTATTTAGATCCACAATGCTTCGAAACACTTTAGTGAAGAGCCAAAATGAAGGAAGTTTAATTTCTTCAGGGCTTTTTGTTTTGTACTTTTTTGTATTTTATATTTTTGGTACTAAGTGGAATGCTGGCAACAAATACAAATCCTACTGCTTACTTCCTTCCAAGTATCACTGAGTTCTACCCAGTATCATCACACAACCAGAATAATTTAAGCTCCTAGCAAACCTTGAGGAATCACTCTTTTAATCTGTCCTAGACTACATGGGTTGTAGGTCTCCTATTTCCAGTAGAGAAGTAGAGGGAGTGCCAGGTTCAGGAAACCTGTCAAAGTGGTCAAAAAGAGAAATAATGTTTCAACACCATGAGACAAAATTAAACTTAGAATACACATGTCCCATGTGCTGGCAAAATTAGTTTGTCTAGAATTACTCTGTTGCTATTGAATACTAAAAAGGACTTCATCTCACCAGAAATATTCCCGGTTGTGCTTTACAGTATCAGAGATAGTTGTGGATCTAATGTTATTGAGCTTAGAAGCACACAAAATTGATACTGCTGATATTACATGAGTTAGAGTGAGGCAATGGTGTTGCTTTTTTTTATTTCTATTGTTGGAGGGCATTGTATTAAAGGATATAGAAAATTGTGTGGGTTTTAATACTGTATTTTATTGATGTTTCATACAGTAGAGAAAAGTCTGGTAACTAAACAGACTTTGTAGAATTAGAAATCTAGCAAGCAGTCTTCCCTTTCTCACTTTTATTTCTGTTCTATATATGTGGAGAGATTTCAGGCCAGCCTAATGCATTACTCACTGAAGAATCTTTCCAAGAAATAAATTCAATAATGAAGTAGTTGGAAGCCCTGTATATTCACATTCGTAAATGGGAAAAGTATCAGCAAAGGCATGTTGTTATTGATTTTGTAATAAGCTGCACTAATTAACTAACTAATAGGCCAGCTGGAAGTCAAAATGGATTTTTTCCCCCCACAGGTTGAGAGAAGCAACATTACTACTGGAAATATTGGAATTTAGTTTTATTTCAAGGGCATGTGCTGGGAAAATAAATGAGTCAAAAGCAATTGTGTAGTATGGTTTTCCAAAGAGGAAAAAAATAAACTCAACAACTACAAAGAAACTTTTCTCTGCAAAAATATACATATTTCTACCTGACTAGTTTAAACTAATTTTCTTTACTGCGAGTGACATCAATTATTTTGATATGTTTTATGATAAGTAAGTATCCTTGATTACAGCTACATACCAAAAGAAGGAGTTTTGCAACTTTTCATTAAAAAAAATGTCTTTAGAAATATCAGAGACCATTTTAAAATCATTGCTTAGGAAAGTAGTTCAAGAATGCTCCAAAATGCGCTTTTTATGAGATGTCAGCTCTTGAAGAAATAATAATAATAATAGTAATAATAATAGTAATAGTAATAATAATAATAATAATAATAATAATAATAATAATAATAATAATAATAATAATGATGATGATGATATAAATGTATCTGTCTAACCATATTGGATTCACCTTTTTTACCCTTTTTACAAGTTTTCTTGTAGGCAAGTAAGATATATATTAGCCATGTATTCAAAGCCAGAGTGTACCTATCAGTAAGAACACTGGAACATTTCTCACAGAGAGAAATTCACAGGTTACTTCCAAGTAAGATTAATTGGACTGATTTCACTTTGGCTGGTTTCTCATGTATAGAAAAGTATTACACAAGAATTGCTCTAGTTTGTTTTTTTCTTTTTATTGAAATTTCTAGTATAAAACTCTGATACTCTGAAGCACATGTACTGAACCTCTATTACTTTGTAAATGTATAGTTTATTAGGAATTTTGGGATAGTAACAGAAAACATTTTTTTTGTATTGTGTTATGCATTTGCATATCATTCTGGAGACGTCAACAAAGTTTTAAATGTTTCTTTATTACTGTTTAGGTGTTTCAGTTCATGAGTTTTGAGGTGAGATGTCAGAACAACCATGGTCATATTGTTTTGGGTTCGTTTGCCACAGAAGCTATAGGACTTCTGTGAATGATATCTGACTGGAAGATGCACAGTGTTCAGCAGTCATTGCTCCTAGGAATAAAACCTCAAGCCTTGAATCTCTTACTTTTATTGATAAACAAGGCTTATTAAGTTATACCAATGGATAATTTCAGTCTGTTATAAAGATGGCAAAAATTTTTTTATATTTCATTTATTAACCTTTACTCTACAACTTTTACACATCTCATTATATCTTAATTTGAGAAATAGAGAAGATAGATTTAAAAATCTGATTTCTTGTCTTTTATATCCAGGTTGCATGCTTCTTTGCAACGTACTACATTGAATTAACTTCTCATCTTCTCTATAACTCAAAGATTAGGATTCTTTGAATATTCATGGGAGTTTATCTTTTTTTTCTTTTCCAATTTATTGATATACTGCCTAAAACCTGAAGATCATACCTGGATATAATGCTTTAATAGTGGTCATATTACTAGCACAGTATACAGATATATAATGTAACCTTTCTTTTTCTGTTATGGCTTACATGATAATAAAGTGAGTAAATAATCCCAGGATGCAAACTCATTATGTCATAGCCCGGCAAGTTCACTGTACAATGTCATGTCTTCAGAAGTGGAGATTTGTGCCTCATAAACCCACTCCCTGTTTTTCAGAAAATTCACTTATATTCAGGAACCTGTGTTAGTGGACATAGAGATATTCCCTGCCTCCGAGACACTTGGATGAAACCTTCAAAATGTTCTGAGCTCCCAAGAAATGGTGAGAGCAACAATTACAGGCAAGTACCTGATCTTAAGGAAACAGTAGGCTTCCTGGTAGCACAGTGCAGAGACCCTCCAGGCTGGCTGGGGTTTTGTGTTTCAAGCCAACTCTATGAGTATTGTCTCCACCTAGATCAATAAAATGCTCTGTGGCAAAATGATCTGCTGCTGGTGCCATGCACTGAAATGGTGCTGTGCTTCCAGAGCAGGAGCATTCACCTCCAGTCACAGTTCTGGCAGTGACTGCACAGTAGTGTCAGTTTGTTATGTATTGGTTCATTGTGTTTGTTTGTCCTTTTAAAATTTTATTTAAAGTTGAAATAGTATAGCCATATCCTATGACACAATATCTCATAAGATGTTATCCATATAATCCATATGTAATCCAAAGGGTAGCGACCTGAATAGGAGAATTTAGAAGAGTCTCTAAGCCTGACACTTGATTTTCTTAAGAAATGTAATTTATGGACCTCAAAGTTTTTATAATCCCTTATACTACACCTCAATATGAACCCAAAACTTGCATGAATGCAAAAAGAGTTCAGTCAGACTGTGGTTCATAGATTGATACATTGACTTTACATCTAATAGGATACAATTAATTTAATGAATTTAATGTACTCAGGAAATGTTTCTGATCGTGCTTACATTTTACAGTGTTGACCCATTTTCAGCCAACAAGGGTGCCTGTTGCTGTGCTAGACTTTGTAATTGTTGTAAATGTTGGAAGCAACAAACTTCCAGCTGATGATGATGATTTATCTTTAATACTTCTGTTGTTTTATTTTGGCTGGTGGATGTAATTTTTACATCTACACTTTGCTTCTATTTGACCATACTCCAGGTGTAGTGAACTCTGGTTATACTTTTCTGCTGCATGACAGAGAAATATGAAATATATGTCAGGAGTTAAATATGAAGTGAAAAAAAATGTTTAATTGTTTTAAAGGTCAAGACTCTGTATCATATTGTTTGCTATTATTCCTACCACTATTGTAAACTCTATTGGCTTTCTCCTTTGGGGATGACAAGGTAATAAGAAGCAAGTGTTGGCTTTTGCCTACCAAAATCTCCTATCCTGAAGTCCTGACAATATACACCAAAAGTGATATAACTGATAATGAAGCAACAGGGAAAATATGCCTTCTCCGGGAGAGGTTAATTGAATTTGTCCTTTCTGCTTTGCTCTATCCAGTTCTCAGTTTTGTGTTTCCTTCCCTATTCCCCAGGAGGTATGAGTATTTTTGAGAAGGCTGCAGTGTTGTTCTTTATCATTTTTCAGAATACGTTTTCATTTCACATTGTACCTCCATCCTGTGTGGTCTTCATGTCTTGTAAGGGTGTTGAATGCTGTCATGCATTCCTGCATAATTCATGCTTCTTGAGAGCAGATTTCTTCTTTATGAACTCTGTTGTAGGCTTAATTGAGCCTAATATTTTAGCTTCATTAATTTGACTGGAAAATATTAAAAAAGAATGAAAATTGCATTATAGGCAGAGCAGTCCAACTTACCAGGGTTATAGTAAACTTCTTTTTCAGAAAATACTTTCAACTAATTTTTCAGGATTTTTTTTAGTTTTTGTGTTTGTTTGTTTGCTTGCTTTTTGGTAATAAGAATCTCCTAGCTTAAGTAATGAATGTTTTCTTTCTGTGCATAACTGCACTGTAGTTTAATTTGTCTTGGTTTACAATATTTTGTGATTCCGCTGCCCAGAAAATTGGTATATCTACATCTTAGGCATGTTTTCAGAGGTATTAAACGACACAGATATTTCAATCACATTTTTTTTTCAGTTTAGATGTGTGTTATCACTGTACTTAATTTCATCGTATGCTCAAAACCACTCAATAGTGCGTCTGAGTAGTAAAAGCAAGCCTTCTAAGGATAAAGTGAAAACCCAAAAATTTCTTGTAGAACAAGAGCATTGTGAATTGTCAAACTGAATCTTGCAGTCTTTTAGTTAAACTGGTTGTAGTTGTTATAGGCGTATTGTCTTTAAAAAACACTTCATGTCAGTTTTACTCTTCTGACAACAAGGATGCTAAAGATGCCAAGACTTTTTGAACTAGAGGTTGCACCAAGTACCTGTTTGCATGATGCCCAGTTCCCACAGCATCAGCATACTTTACTCACATGACTCTAGCAATAGCCTCACCATGCATGGTATCAGTCATACACCATGGACAGTTTTTAGCAGACGGGTGAAATGAAACACTGGCCCTACTTCCAGTTGCATGAAATCTGGAACAATTCAGATAATTTCCTTGCCTTCTATCCTTCCTTTCACATGCAAAGTTTATATTTGTTTGCATTCCGTACTAGATAAGTACAACAGTAAAAACTGTGAATGTCTTTAGTCATTATTGTTTCAATATGTCAAGTAAAGGTTTACAGACCCTGCTGAGTGGTGATAGAATGACAGATGGATCACTAATGCTCTTAATAATATATAACTTGTTATATTTACTTTTGCAAGTTCAACCAGTTTTGGTCTCTCTTTTTGCTTTCTTGACTATGTCAACTCTGACATAGTTCTGCATTCTCATGTCACTTTTCATTTTTTTTATTCAGCTTGGGTGTAATTTATAATTAAAAAGCCCCCCCCCCAGTATTGATTCACTGACTTATTGATCTGTTCACCAGATAGTTCAAATGAAGTCGTTACCCTTTTGACCGCCGCATTTACTATTTGCCTTGCTTTCATTTTACCAGTCTGGATACTTCAGAGTTTTATTTTTAAGAGGTGTGAAAACAATGGGATTTGCAAATTGTAAGCATGCTGTAATTCTTTATGCTTTTTAAAGACTTCTCATTTAAGCATTTAGGACTTTTTCTCCCTCCAGGATAGCTATGTTGGAAAAGATTGTTGATTTTGTACAAGTGATTTAGTATCAAAGCCCTCCTAGGGATTAGTATCACACCAACTTTGTATGGGTGTTCAGCTCCTCTGTAGCAAAAATTCATATTTCCCTTTCATATTTGCAAGGTTTACAAAGATTTTTTGTTGTTGTTTTTATTGGTAGAAAAATAATAAGGTAAATAACTCTAAGTACTCCCTAACAAGGTAAAATGATGGTTTTTTTTCTAAAGAAGAAAAAAATTCACTCCTTTGTTCTCTACTCATGTTTCTCCATCAGAAATGACTACAAATCTGAGTTCCCAGTTTTGCCTGTTAGTCTTGGAAGAATGTAAATTTTTTCAGATGAAACTGCATGATAACCTGCAGTTTCTGAGCAAGCCCCTTTAGAACACCACAAGTCACTAACTGGTCTGTAAATATAGATCAAAATGAGCCAAAATATAGATTTAAATATGATTCTGTGACTAAATTAAGAACAAAAAAAGGTACCTATTTATTATGAAAGCAGTTAAAAAAATTAGTCTAATTCTTTGTAAAAACGTAATAATTTTTAAAACCTATGTGCTTAATTGGGACTTTTACTTTCTAGCTAATATTTTAAAATGTGAATACTGTACTTTTCCTCTTCTATTTTTTTGGAAGTTATCTCATCTTCAATTGTTATAGTAAAATATATGAAAGAAATACAAATTAGAAATCACTGAAAAAAAATTCTCCATGTGCATAGATGTCAGATACTTTCTGAAGTTTTATTACTTCTTCTTGTCCACTTCACAGGGAGAAAAGGATTTGACAAATCCCTTCATCATATTTGTGTCAGTGCCTGGAGTTATATTCATGAAGTGTTATTGTCTATCTGAAAATGCTAATACGTCTACAAATGCTAGAGAGAACCAGGGAACATGAATGTAAAATTGTGAGGACCTTAGAGAATCCTGTTGTGCTTGTCTGGCTGCTCCAGCAGGAGTTTTGATACCAGGAAATTAACGAGAAGCTTATATATGGCTTACCCCAGTATAAATACAGCCCTGGAAGAGTTGGATGTAACATGATCATCTGTAAGGAGATAATAATTTTAATATTTTTTCTCACTGCAATAGACATAAACAACTCATAAGTCTATCCATTGGGCTAACAAGTCAGTGATCTTTGATAACACTTCGTAATTTGTAATGCAAGTGTCATTTGCCTTAAATCCTATATAAGGATTTGGCATTTCCTGGTCATTTATGAACAGACATAGGAGAGAACATGCGGGTGTTACTTTTACTTTCTGTTCTCTTAGGTCACTTTTATAATTTTGTAGCATAATTAACTAAAAAAGAGTTATTTTTTATTTATGGCTCTGTAAGTCAAAGAAAAATCAGTGTTGTAATTTTATTTTTTTATTATTATGTTTGAATTTAAGACTTCCTGTATCAGCATGATAAATCTGTAAGAGATTTATCCTGTATCAGCATGATAAATCTGGAGGATATGTACTGGGGAGAGAAGGGCTTGGGATTTTCAGAGGTGTTCTGTAGTCTGGAGTTGAATACCGTTGGTAAACAAATCTAAGTCTCAGCATTGTCTAAAATGCTGATGAGACCAAATGAGATGATGAGCAAAGTTAGTATAGGGCTAACTTAAAATTGCAGATAAAGCACAGTGGGGGAACTGTGGCTCAAATTTGATTATAACTGGGGATGAGAACTCAGCAGGTTTGAAAGGGCCAGATAAGAAGGTAAAGAAAAAAAAAATTCCTTGCTGATCACTGTATCACTTGCCTGTGTGTGAGAAACACTGAGAGCATACAAAACTCTCCACAGATGAATCCTTTCCCCTTGATCATGTACCCTATTCAAGTGCAAGGTGAAATTATATCATCTGTACAATTTTTTTGGCTTCTTTTCTTCTACAGACAACCCGAAATGCTGAAAAAGGTGTGATCTGGTTTCAACTAAGGTAGAGTTAATTTTTTCTCCGTAGCTGTTGCAGCACTGTGTTTTGGATTTGGAATGAGAATCATGTTGATAATACGCTAGTGTTTCATTTTTTTTGAGAAATCACGTTTGTCCTAAATCAAGGACTTTTTTTCCTTTTCTCATTCCCTGCCAGTGAGGAGGCACACAAAAAACTGAATAACCCCAAGAAACCCCAAGAAACCAACCAACCACAACAAAACACCCCGAAAATAAAACCTCAAGGGGGGTACATAACTGGGACATATTACCTGAACTGATCAATGGGATATTTCCCACCATACAATGTCATACCTGCTATATAAACCAGGGGAGTTACCTGGAAGGAGGAGCCAATCTGGATTTGGGAAGGGAGGTCTGACAAAGTCAGAGGATGGTGAGCAATTATATTGTGCATAATTTCAATTTTTATACATTATTATTATTTACAATTATTATTGTATTTTGCATTATTTTCAACTATTAACCTGTTCTTATCTAAACATACAAGTTTTTCTTTGATTCTCCTCCCCATTCCGCTGGAGTGTGGGGAAGAGATTGAGCGAGCTGTTCCTTGTGTTTCATCTCCAGCTGGGCTGAAATCGTGACAGGGAGAAGTATTTTTCTCAGTGTCACAGCTCTTGAAAGTTATCTAGATTATCTATACTGAAAGCAAGAAACCTGGTTTCCTTTCAGCTTATGGAAGGAATCTATCTTTATGAGTTCTGTTTTGGCAGACTTTTCTTTTCTGCCTTTAACAATGCATTATCAGGTGATATCTCATTTCCTACTTAATACTTTCAGATATGTTTGACAGTGGAAGCAGTTTTAGTACTTATTATGTGCATGAATTATACCTTTAGCTGTACCTAGAAATCTAGATGTTTCTTTAATTAAAGTTTCTGCCAGGCTCAGAGCCAAGGTTTGATTTGTATGAATAGTCTGCATCTTAGATGAACATCCTTCATGCCATGCAATTGAATGTACTGGCATGAGTTTTTTTCAATCTATTCTTTATGTTCTATAAGTAATAGAGTATCCATAGATTCAAAGAGTAGCTCTACTTACCTGGAATATGCCAGAATCAACCAAGTCCATACTCACCTGCTTCAGTGCAGATGCATGAATCTGAGCAGTTCTTGCTTTGGTTTGAAATGATGTATGTACAGAGCTTGGTCTAAGCAGGAAGTTTCCACAGAGCATTACACTTTTTCTTCCTTTTTAATTTGGCAATGGTGCAGTATTCAGGAAAATTCCACATATCTATAAGTACTGTTGTGCCACATTTGTAAATGCCAATGATCAAAAGCAGTTTCCCTTGGTTTGGTTTTGATGTCACAGAAATGCCGACAAAATCATTTTGTTATCTAAAAAGCTGCAAGGAAAGAAAATAATGGGGGTATATTCAAATCATCAGTGTGGTCGTTTAAGTTGGGCAGCTCTCCCTATCCTTCCTGCACCACTGGAGCTTGTTCTTTGTTTCTCCAGATGTTCAGGATAGGATATTACTTTTTTTTTTCTCTGAATTGCACAAAAAAAAGCCTTCTTTTCTCCAGGTTCTGTAATCTAGATCTAAGGAGACTTTTATATTAACTTCAGCCTAAGATAGAATATTCAGATTAGAATATGTGAATATTCATCATGTTAATGTGTAGATTTCTCTTACTTTCTGTTTCAGTGCCTAGAAAATGGAAGACTTTGAAAGGTGAATCAATATGTTACTTAAGTGTGGAAGGAAAAGACCTAAAAAATTACACTTAAAAATATTTGTTTTTGTGAGGATATTTTTGGTTGACTTTGGGATATTTTCTTGCCCCTCTGTGAGGTGTTGAAATGCAAGGATGGTTTTTATTTGTTATATTTCATTCACCTTGAGTGACTGCTCATATAATTAAACAGAATGAAATCCTGTGTCTGATTACATTTTGAGAATCTCTTTCCATTTGGAAAATAATGCTGCATTGGTTTACTCTGAGATAAATGCAAGATTAAATCCTAACAGGTGTTTCCTTAAGCGGGAAGGTTTTGCAGTCCTGTTGAATCCTCATATGATCACTCTATATTTCTCAGGCAGAAATAATATTTTCTTTTGAACAGTAGAGGAAATCAAGTTTTTCAAGCTCTCAAGTCTGTTCTAGTGTTTTAACTACTGATCAGTGCTGCTGTGATTTCTTTTAAGATATTTCTTTGGATTGTAGGGAGTTCAGGTATAGATGTAGCTTTTTATGTTCAAGATAAGAGATTTCTAAACTACGCGACAATTTAGAAATTTTTATTTTATTATCATCCAGTTATTAAGATTATGCACAGTCTTGATCAAAATATAGGGAGTACAGAGGTTAAAACATTGAAAATATGGGAATGAGATTAGATTCCATATCAGAAGATTTGTTATTACACTTACATATTAAATGGCATTTTAGTTGGAAAGCAGTAGAAATTCCATTGAAATCTAACACCAGTGCCACAAGCAATTAACAAGCATTCTTATTCCTGTAATTTACTTCCCCTTGTGTATTTATCCAGAATCTGACCTTGTGAAACTTCCTAGGAAAATATTTCTGAGCAGAAGAGGGTTTTATGTGTGCTTGTGTATGTGTGTTGGGAGGAATGAGAAGAAGCTGGAGAAGAGGAGACAAGTGAAAATAGATGAAAAAATCAGTATGGCTAGGGAATGCTAAAGGATCTCATATCCATTTTTGCACTGTAAATGCTATGCTAGACATTGTAAAAAGCTGCTCTACCTGCAAATACCTTAGCAAATGGTTCCTTGAAATCCACTGACCTTTGCAGCTCTGCCTTGTTTGTAAGCTCCTATCATTTATCATGGGAGCAGCTCTCGTGGCAGTGCTATAGGCTGAGACAATCTGTGAGCAAAATGCTGCTGTTGTACACTTCTGTGAAATTTAACTTAGATTTTTCGCATCTGATCAGGATAGAATTCATCTGGCATGGAAAGCAGTCTTAACAGGAAGAACTTGCTGGGAAAGGATCAGCAATATATTTGTAAAACAGAGTGAAATGGTTTCAGCAAGAACAAGAAGGAAGTCAAGACTGTAGGAATTGGTGAAGGCCAGTAAAGTCTGTAAGGAATTGAATTTGCAGAAGAATTGCCATCTAGGTTTTTCTGGAATAGTCATCCTGATGTACTAAAGGAGGAAAAGTCAGCAATTTTTTCTTTGCGAAAAGCCAAATACTTTTGAAGATTATGACTATTTAAGACCCATCTTATAAAAATGTAATTCCTAGATTATAGACAGGCGTGTACTTTTGTTGTTGGTTATATGGATTAGAGGAACCTAGAACTTTTTAGACTGCAGTCTCCCTGAAAGAAGACAAGTTAGTCGTACAAACACTTTGGGTGTCAGTTTTTTACTAGTTGATTCAGGAGAAGTTATTACATCTAGATTCATATACTTTTTCTTAAATAAAAAGAATTAGCCTAATAAACTAAGTTCTTTCCTGTAACAAGGTAAGCGTGTCTTTTTCCTTTCATGCTGTTATATGTCTCCTTTCCTCTATTTAAATTGAATCAACACTAGCGAATGTGCAGGGGGAAGCAAAAAACCCCACAAGGAATAATATTTACTTTGCGGAGCTTCACTGATTAAAATAGAGTGAAATCTGTGCTATCCTTGTTTTCTGGACATATGCGTTTTAAGTTCACCTTAAATCAGTTGTTTTAAGACTAATGAGATATTTTAAGTTACTGATATACAGCCAGTGCCATAAAAGATGCACAGCTGGAGGGGTCAGGGGTTTTTTCCCAATTCACCTCACAAGAGTTGGGAAGCAGTCTACAGTGATGTAACTGCAAGCAATATTTTGATTGAGGCCCTGTTTTCACACAAACTCTTTAAAGCCACATGATCTTGCATATAAGCTGGCGGTAGTAACTAGGCCTGCTACTTTTACTAAAATGAAGCAACTGTCATTAGCTAAAAGTTGTGTTTTCTGGAAAAAAAAAGAACATAGAAGAAAGAATAGAAGACATAAATCTAGCATATGGATTTTTTTTGTCATGCAATGGCCAGAACTGGTCCAAGAACTGGCAGTCACTAGGGTAGAAGTGAAGTAAATCAAAGAAGATGGTTGAAGTTACTATATTTGGAGTTATTTATAACCCTAGAAAATGGAAAACCTAAAATCATGGCTGAAACCTAGATGTATAGCTTAAGTTTTTTTCATGGTGTTCCTCACCTCTGAAATGAATGTTTAGCAGCTGTTATTGTAGAATAAAATACTACAGGTGGGAAAAATATTTGCAGCTTTTCTGTGTCCAGGCTCTTAATGAATTCCTGTCATATTAAAACTTGTTGTTGGTTATGTGCAACAACATATTTGTATTCATTGCTATATTTCCTTGCTACAGGAAAAGTGGTTATTAAACTAAACAAATTATATAAACTGTACTAGGTATCAAATATTTCACTTTACTAAAAATTGAAATATTTTTTTAATATTTATTATTAAATATAAAACTTGTACCTTTATAAACTCTTTCATTTGCTTTAAAGAATTGATTAAAGAATATCTTTGTAGGCACATGGGACTGTGAGTTTTAAAGCACAGTAGTTCAATAGTATTACAAGCTTCTTAAAAGAATCTTCCATGCTTCTGTCACCTACAACCTGAGTGTGGTATGTTGTGGAGTGCTCAGTGGGAAAGGAAATTTTACCTTTAACTCTTCCTTGCAAAACCCTTCATTTTTCTGACTGTACTGTCTCTCTGCAGAGAATCTATATTTATATGCATCATAAAGAAGAAAAACACAGTTTTGTAAATCCGAAAGGCCTATAAATTAAATGTCTAACTACACTTGTTCACCATGAAATTTGAATGATTCAAAAGGGCAAGTGATCATTCTCTAGTGACTTTAGTTTGCCGCGTGGCCTTATTGACATCTAAAGTTTCCCATCTAGTAAGCACAGGGTCCGTGTTTAGTCGTGGTTTGGAAGAAAGGACTTGTTTGAACTGCCATCCTCCTTGACCAGTTGAGTTCTGGAGGGATGGAAAATGAGAAAATAATTTATGTAACTAGACTTTTCTAATTGACTTTTACAGCTGTACCATGGTAAAGGAAACAGTATGAGGCTCTTAAATCATCATTAATAGTGATAGCTCATCTTTCAGAGAAGATGGCTACAATGTAAACCATCTGTATCTTTTCACATTGCCAAGAGAAGCCAAATCCTAAACTGAGGAAGGCATATGCTCAGGAGTCTCATGGGGAGAAAATCATCTGCCGTTAAGTCAGTGATGCTACTGTGAGCTTCTCCTAAATGCTATTACCTACCAATAATTACTAATCTGAATGAGCTGTCAGAGACCAAGGGGAGAGGAGACCAATATATGAGAAAAGATTTGTTAGGAAATAATGTCTTTGATTGCTTTGTTCTGTCTTTCACCATAAAACTGACAAGAAAGGTGTATGTTAAGATGAAAGTCTACTGAACGTTTAGGAGGTGATTCCATTTTACTCTGCTTTCTCTAGTGAGACCCATCCTGGATACTTCATCCAGCTCTGGGGTCCCCAGCATAGGACACTGACCTCTTAGAGCAAGTCCAGAGGAAGGCCAACAAGATGATTAGAGGGATGAAGTACCTCTCCTATGAGGAAAGGCTAAGAAAAATTAGATTATTCAGCCTGGAAAAGAGGAGGCTTCAGGGTGACTTTATTGCAGTCTTCCAGCACCTGGAAAGAGCCTACAAAAAAAGATGGAGAGAGACAATTGACAAGGGCTTGTGGTGACAGGACTAGGGGCAACGGCTTCAAACTGAAAAAGAAGAGGTTTAGGTTATATATTAGGAAGAAATTCTTCACTATGATGGTGGCGAAGCTCTGGAACAGTTTATTCAGAGAAGATATGGAAGAGTTCAAGGCCAGGTTTATAACCTGGGGTTGAAAACAACCTGGGTCCTGTGCAAACTGGTTAAGTGAAAGATGTCCCTTTGCAAGGCAAAGGGGCTAGAACTAGATGATCTTTACGGTCCCTTCCAACCCAAACTATTCTATGATTCTGTGATTTATGAGCTGTTTATGAAAAAATCCTAGCTACATATGAAACAGAAACAGAGGTTTGTACAGTCCTAAATATATAAGCTGCTTGAATATTGTCTTCCTCTGTTCTTATGTCAGAGAGACATGGCCTTCTGTCATGCAAAAAATTAAAAAAGGGTAAAGAAAGAGGTTTCAAAGAAGTCAAGTAGACCATTGTGATCTACTCAGATACTGTTGGTGGAAGATATGGCAGAAGAGAAAGACGGGTATGACTTCTCAGTGGCAGTGCCTTGTCACAAGCACTGGTGATCAACCTTTGCAGTTGGTACTGATGGAGGAGATTTCTCATGCTTCCAGATAGGTGGAGTACACTGCCCAGGGTAGACAGAGGTAGAGGTACCTCTAGTAGTTTAGTTTAAAGCATTGGATTTATGACAGCATGAGATTCTGTTTTGCCTAATTTTCCTTCCTGAGAAGACAGATGAGTCTAAACTCAGTAGTGCTGCAGCTGGTGCACATTGCTAACTAAGATGTCCCTGGACTCTCTGTAGGACATCACACATGTTGTAATCTTGTATTTCCCCTTTATCAGACCTGGGTTGAATAACTTCCCTTTCAATAACCTGCTACACACTGAGAAAATATACTATTGTTACTGTGTGTGTGCATGTGTGTGTAGACGTGAAAATACTACAGAGGCATTCCTATTATGATTTGTTATACCTAGAAATGGAAATCAGGACAAAAGTACTGGTTCAGCTGAAGCAATTTTTAGTTCAGGGCAAAAAACATAGATGCTCTTTATTGCAGGATGTTATGCTTAGGTCATTGCATTTAGCATTACCTGTGTGCTTTCAGGTATTGTCAAACTTGTCGCAGACAATAATGTATTTCCTTCTCTTTCATTAATGTTGCTCTGCAAACTTTTTACCCAGGACAACAGAATAAGAATACAATTGGAAGATGCTTTGTCACGGCTGTTAGTGCAATTTTTGAGGGCTTTTGCAGGCAGTCTGGAAAATTTGGAATAACAGGACTTTGGGATGCTTGGCCAAAGGTTGGAATTCATTGAAATATGTGGCTTTCCTATACGGCTCAAAAATGTTAACCAATGCTATAAGGAAAACATGTATGTTATAAAATTTCTGATTGGCTCTTTTCCTAGAATCATATTTCTACTTTCAGCTCCTGGTCCTGTTTTGGATCTGTATTATGCCCAGCTGAGACTTTTAAGGAGAGGTCTATAACTTGGTACATAGGGTATTAAACACGTTTATAATCTTAGAAGTCCTACATATATATCAATGCAAAAACTTGAAGTACCAATAGCAAAATGAGGTATCATTATTCACCAGGGGAGGTGAGAGCAGTGTTTTTGATAATGTCTAAATGAAAATAGTACCCATTAGTTCTTATGAGAATATTGTTGTGCAAACTATAAGGAAGCAACTCTTTATTGAACTGTAATGTGTAGTCTCTGTGCTGTAAATATACATTTTATTTCCACTATATTCTTTGTAATAAGAAAGTAGCAAACTTAACAACTTTTGCATCTTTGAGGGTTTTTTTTCTCAGTTGAATTAGAAATGTACATTAAAAAGACAAAAGTTGTCACAGAAAATTCCCTTTAAATTCTGACGTAAGGTGAAGGAGTGTCATTCTAATCTCACAGATATTAATTGTCTTTAGTGGATAAAAGAGAAGTGGAATTTATACCATATTTGAAATACATGTATATAAATATACATGTATAAGTGCATGAAATTGCAGAAGATAGAAGCCAGCCTCACTCAGGAATCCTTGCTAGAGGAGTGGGATGAAATAGACTAAAAATATTGTGCTTGGTCAAACAATTAAATGTCACAGTTTAGATGAAGGAAAATATCTATGCAAGGTGGAAATGCCAAGTGTAAACAGGTCAGTGAAAATATTTTCTGGGAAGAAACCACAAAAAAAGTCTTTCCAAATAAATGGCCAAATTTTTACTAAATATGTGCCATTTTATTATTTCCATAGCACCAACAGCAATAATTCTGTCTCCTACCCTGCTTCTTCCTGCAAGCATTTCCTTCAATTTCTACCAAAAGTTAATAAAATTTGCTTAAACAAATGAGGAGGAAAGGAACTAAGCTAGTAGACAAAAATTACTATTGCTCATAAGGCTCTGTTTTTCGGTGGATTTTCTTTTGGAATACCCAGTGTTCGTCAACTTCTTAGGCTACAAAATGTGTTGCAAGAGCCATTTTTCTCTCCATATGCTCTGGCCAGCTTTAAATTATCTGGCAACTATTTATCTTTCCTACCATCTATCTAGCTGTTCTAGCTAGAGAATGTACTATATGGTGGTCTCCAAATAATTTTGTTCAGGTTTTTCTTTCATTATGTCCAGTGGATGAAACACTTTTGAAGAATATAAGGGAGTTACCCAATGACTGATTTGCACTCACATGAGAACAAAATGTCATTTTCTAATGGTATGGATCCAGTGCAACTTCCGAAAAGGTATTTATAATTTCAGCTCTAGTAACTCTCCCTCTGGGATGATTAGAAGGAAATAAAGAGTGTCCTTAATTCTTTTTTATTTTTTTAAGTGATCTTCAATGTATATCATGTCATTGCCTTAGTTGGACAATCCACATCAAGCTAAGAAAGTGTTCACTTCTCAGATGAAGGGTAGAACATGAGAAGTGTCACCCTATAAAATATTAGGAGCCTTCCAGGAAGTGGAACCCTGTCTAAGAAATGGATGTAAGAAAACTGGAGAATTAGCAAGTGAAGTTCCTAAGCCAGAGGCACAATAATAATTCTTAATAGAAAAAGAATTATTATTAATAGAAAAAAGGATCAAATAGAATAGTTAAAACAATTTATGATACAATTATCTATAAAAGAGCCATTAAATCTGAACAAAAAAAAAAAGCTCAGCTCAGAAGCCTGGGTCTATCCTAATAGAAGCACTAAATAATGACCTCCTCCACTTATAAAAATACGTGAACTTTTGGAAAAAGACTAGTATTACAATGTTGTATCATTGCAAATACCTATGATTTTACTCCCTAATAGTGGTATGAGTCAGACATAAACCACGACAAATGACAGTATCAGCAAAACAAAACAGATCATTAAGAGGATAGTAACTTTGCCTTGTAAAGGACACTCCAGAAGTCTTTGGTACAGCTTGAACTCCAGCTGACATTGCTGCAGGAAATACTGAAGAGTTTTATGCTCAGTACCATCTCTCTTAGTAGAAGGAGAGGACGGTAGTCAAAGCAATACCCCTGCCTAGCCAGCCATGAGAACATTTTCTACCCCCCTGAGCCATGTATTTTGCGTATGATCTGATGAAGGTATTTTTTTCTAGTTCCTGTCTTCTACCTTTATACATATATTTATGAATTACAGCCTCTGAAAGGATAGACTCATACTGCTATGCCACAAACTTATACCAGTTATTTTAGTTGATTCAATTCAAATCTCATGAAAAGCTCTCCTTAAATTCTGGAAGGACAAATTTTACTTAAGATTTTCAAGCATATGCTAAAAATTTTAAATCCCCAGCTGATTAAACTCCTTGTGAGTTCAACTAAGTCCTTAACCCCCTTGTTGTTGTTGTTGTTGTTGTTGTTGTTGTTAATACTGATACTTTCCTGGGATCAGGTTCCTTATATTGAGTAAGGATTAGGATCTAGTTCTTCATGATAGAGGAAAAAAAGCCCAAAAGACTGGAAGAAGATTTTCTTCATTCATGTATTTATTTAAGTATGAACATGGAAAATATAGTAACTTCTACACTTCTTCAGCATGGAGTAAGAGTTTTTCTTAAATCTGAATGCAGGAGAAAAAAGTGACTGTATAGGTTATTTGATCTTCAGTGTTTCAGCTAGACACCAGAAAGCAGTATCTGCTGTAATATCAATTTCTTATTTGTTCAGTCTTATGTGACATTATTGACACCTTTTTGTAGATGGGCCTGCATTCATAACGATGACAGAATTATTTAGTTTTACTTTCATTAATTGTGACTGATATCAAAATACCTTCTCAGCAAGATACTTATTACTGTCAATCCCTATTGCACTGAACCCTGGGATACCAAACATATATAATAACTCTTCCAAGCAGTTATCAAAAAAGGCATTTAGTGAAATATGGATCTCAAATTGCCAAATGTATCAGTGGACCAGAAAAAAAGGAATGGGAAAGAAGATGAAGGAGAAGACAAATTTTGTGGGGAATTGTTACCTCTTAAAAGAAAGAAAAAAAATGGTGTCAAAATTCAAGTATTTAGGGGCTGGCCTTTGAATGCAGTTCCTTTTAATTTTTTTGGGTTTTTTCTCCTCTCTTCAATGATATGCAAAAAGATCATAGATTTTCAAATAAACTAGTAAATATTCCTCAAGAGAGTTTTCAAGCACTGTGGACATCAGTTAGGATTAATGATCTAGAAATCCTCCTGCCCCTCTAGTAACTCCCTCCACTGATCTGACCTCTCTGGAATGAATTTTTTATGGTCAGATTAGAAAGATTAAAATAAAACAGAGCTGAGTGTTGAGTCGTATAATTGTTGTAATATAAAAAGAGAATATTTGAGCTCTTTCGTTTCCCTAAACCAGTTATACAAACACAGTTTTAATGGCAAATATGATAGAAACATTCTGTCCTTTTTTGAAAAGAATTCTGTCCTCCTAATGTAGAGCTTCAGCTCATCTGAAGCAACTCTCAGACCTTTACTGGAAGGATTATCTCTTTGAATTTGAAATCTCTTTCAGAGATGGACTGGTTGTTACACAGCTGGCGCTGTTATTGCACAGTCCCATTTTAGTAATCTGTAATAGCCATCTGTGCACTCTCCAAACCCTTCCAGATAAAACCCAAGTATTTCTACAGTCCAAAGGTGTATACTAATGTTTCAGGGTGGATTTAGGATGAGTATTTAATGGGAACATAAAATTATGCTGTAAGGAGAATATTGGCTTTAGAGGAATTCCTTCTATGTATTGAAAAAAAATCCAGATCTTCACATTAACCATTTTGAGCATTTTTTGTCCAAACTAATTTTATTTTGAACTGCTGAAAATCAGAAAACTCTTACATTGTAATGGTTTTCTAAGCCTCTTTAAAGAAGAGGCTTTTTCATTTCATTTGGATGAAGACAATTCATTGGGTAGTCTATTGAGTTTCAAAATATATAATTTTTAGAAGGAAAAGGAAAGTTTGATGTTCTATGTCTTTTATAAACTGTTTTCTAAGTATGGAGTGGGGCATATAATCGATAACTCTTTACCACAGGTAATTTAGTTTGTTTTCATTTAGGTGTCAAAGATGAGTCAGCAACAAGCACAGACTGCACTTGCTGTTTGGGGTTTTATTTTTTTTCTTTTAGCCATTATTTTCTTTCCTAAACTAAAATGAATTTTAAATTTAAAAAGAGTAAAACCAGCACATTTTCACAATTCTGTCAAGATTTGTGTATTTCGCCCATGGGTGAACTTTGTACTGTGCACTCAACAAATTTCTATATTCTTTTGTTTTGTTTGCAAGATCATGCTGATAAAATGGTATAAAACAGAGATATGCTTGCTTGTCATCACAAGCTAAATATTTGGGATAGAGGACTGTAATGTGCTATTGGTACTTAGATTCTTTTAAACACCAAAAGGCAGCAGAAACTCCATTGGAGATTTAACTTAAACAGTTGCTGACTCCAATTCTAAATTATGATTTTACTTGGAGACCAAGATCTGCTTTTGTTGCTCACATCAGTGGTAAATCTAAAACTATGTTCCCACTGAAAGCTGTCAAAGCCAATAAAATGTCTTTTAGATCATTTTTCTGCAGTGGACGATGATAACAAGCTTTGTGCAAGCAGCTTCCTCAGGGGAAGACAGTAAAAGGAGAGGGGAATTGTCCTTGCCCCTTTCCTGTGTTTTACTACCTCTTTGTCTCAGGCTATTCCAGCACAACAGCAGATCCTGCTGGGTGAGAACAGGATAATGAGGGAAATATGAGATGTCTTAGTTCCTTCTACCCTTGCTCATAAAGAAAGAATTGGGGGATTTTTCCTCCAGACAGGTAGATGTGTTGTTACCTGCTGAAGTCTCTGTTTTCAGTGTGGTTTCTTCTGCATCTTCAGAATAACAAGCTTTGAGGAAATCTTTCTACATGTTATGCAAAGTAAACAACCCAGTTTATTTGAATCTGAGTAGTTGCTTATTTTTAAGTATCAGTTGATTTCCAGAAATTCTGTAGTTCAGAAAGCAAAATATGATTTCTATATCTGGGTGAAGTAGTTGTGAGTCCTTTTCATGCTTTTTTATGTCTTTTCACACAGTTGTGAACCCAGAGAAGTTACTTTCTGTTGTTGCACATCATATTTTGACAGTGTATCATGCACGTATGTTTGCTTCTTTGGCTAAAGATCCAAATATGTACACATCATAGAAGTGACAGCAATGATTTTAATATTCATATCTACTTCTGCTTTCAGAAGTGAAACAAAGTTCAGTTATTAAAATTCTCTTTTCTTGTAGCTTGACCATAAACCCAGAAAAAATATTGGCAGCTAAAGATGTTATTGCAAACAAAAACTACTGAGTCTCTTTTCTGAGCACAGAGAATGTAATTCTTGGGATTTATATTATTATTATTATTATTATTATTATTATTATTATTTTAATTTCTTTTAGACTAAGGGAATGAAAATGAGCCATAGAATAGCTCTCAGAGAGGTGTGGTTATAGAGCCTACACCATGCTGCTACAGGAAAATAAAGGTGTTTTCTCACAGTCATGTAGAACTTTATGTAATTTGCTTAATTACATTATAGAACAGGAAATGCTTTTATAACAGAGTAGACATCCCAGATAGCAAAACCATAATGGAAGCTCAGGTCAGGGAAAGCCTCAAAGGTGCCTGAAGAATATGATTTCTTATGGAAATTCTGATCCTGCCATTAACCCTGTCACATTCTCAAATAATGTGATGTTGTAAAAGCCTTTCTTCCAATCATAATAATGATGTTAGAGTGATAGTAACTTCCTGTGCAATAATAAAATTGTTTAATTTATTGTTTAATCAGTCATCATCACATGTCATTTATTTTAATCCCTCTAAAAGATAATCCTATAGAAAAATTGCAACAGGATTTGAATAATATTCAGAGTCAGAAGTGAAATTTCTTTTTTACCATAGAATATTTGTTGCAACACCTATTATACTATTTCTCTACCAAAATTATAAGGTGACTCTGCCTATACTGGTTTCCTTGATTATAGAGTTTATGTATTTGAAATGAATAGAAAATGAAGTAGATAATGAAATTTAACGAGATGAAAACTTATTAGAGATACCCATCTTCATTAAGATTCCTGTGTCAAAAGATTTGTGATCCATAGATTCAATAACAAACTAGGAAAAATAAATCACACTGTTTTCAGAACATTTTGATTTTACTGTTCTGGGAATTATCGGCCTTATTTATAGGTAGTATTCAATTTGATTTATTAAATTATTCTGTAAAGAATGTTTTACAGAGCAATAAAATCATAGAGCTTAACATTAAGGTGACCTTCATCTGAAATATGCATATGAAAGTACTCGGTTCATGTAAGGATAGCCATTATAATTTTTTAGCTACATTAAATAATCATATCCATTTATACAGCAGATATTGGAGAACTGCCCCAATAATTTACCCAATAGTTTATCATCTAACTTGGTGGTAAGATCTAAAACATGAAATCATTGTCATATGGCTTTAATGATTTGATGAATCAATATTGAAACAGCTGAGAAAAATAGTTTCCTATCACTGAGATTATCCTTCTGAAATTTCTGTCTAATTAAGTTATTTTTATTTCACTATATTTTGCAATTTCATCTAATTTTTCACTGCCCATTTTGGGCATATTTGGGCATGAATATGTTTATCTGATTTTTTTTACATGACTACAGAACAGAAAAATTTATGATAATCATTAGCACTGAGATTTCCACTGTTATCCACTCTTCATTCTTAAAATAGTAAGGAATTTAAAAGAATTTTGTTGGGAATATAGAGAATAGATCTTTAGATCAGGTGGTGTAGAGATCACGAAAAATGTGATAAAAGTCAATACTGTTATGCAACAAAATGAGTCCCAACAAAGAAAAAAGAAAAAAGGTTGAGAAATAGCATCACGAATTAAAAAAAAAAATAAAATTATAAAAGAGTAGGGTAGTAGGGTACATCCTCAAATGTTTTCTCTGGAGCAGTACTGCTTTGAGTATCCCTTTATCTTTTCCTGTGTTCTGAACACACTATGTATCGTTGTAAGAACACTTCAACTTTACTTACACTGAGGCAAATTACACAGACTGGCAAAGCTGCATATTTTGACTTTTATGTTTTCTTATTTGGAAATGAAAAAATAAGTTTCTACTATTATTTACATAGGCAAAAATTAAGTATTGCTTCATTTGCTTTAGAGAAAATATATCTACAGATGTCCCTTCCAACCCTAACTATCCTGTGATTCTGTAATTATGATGTAATAGGCAATACTTTGATGAAGTCTGTGTTTTCCCCCTTTGGAAAATGCAGATGGATTGACCCTAGAAATAATGACTGTTAATTTTTTTTTTAGTGCCTTTTATTTAAAACAAGCCTTTCAATGTGGGGAGTGCTGCACACTTTTTGAAGAACACTTACATTCTCTTTTTGAAGGAGACTGTGGAGAGAGTTCAGAATCATAATATTTTTTTTCCAATTTAGTGAGTGAAGTAAAACATTTTTTATTGCTAAAATGTGATTTTTAAAACCTCTATTCTTTTAGAGGCCTATTTTCACTTAGAATGTGTATTCATATTTATATACCCCTGACCCTTTTTTTTTCTGATTATATGGACTTTTACTCTTTGTGCTAGTTTTCTTACAATGTAATAGTGGCTTGACACTGTTTTGCACCACAATGACACAGGCTCTGAACTTCAGAAGGCTGAAATGACTCTTTTATTTTTGGGATGTGTTTCTTTTATATACTATTTTACACAGACCAATTTGATTGGTGATACAAAGACAAACTTCTTCAATCACATTGGTCAGACTAGAGGGACATCAAGAAGTCCCTCTCTGGAAAATAAATGAATAACAAAGTACAGTTTACAAAAACACTTCTCTTGTTTACAGAAAATTCTCTGGGAAAAGAATTTCAGAAAACCAAAACATCTCAGGCACGAAACCAGGGCTACAGCAGCTTTCTAGTTTCATCACATTTATTACAAGAAGATGTCATTTCAGATACAAAGTAACTTCTATCAATTATGCCTTAGGGAGACTCACCTTGACTCACTGTATACAAAGAATCTTTGTTTAGAATTTAACATGAAGATGATGATCTGATGTTTGCCAGATTAAAAAAAAAAAAAGGACCCAACAACCCACAAATAAACAAACCCTCAAAACACAGAAAAAATTATTTTTTTAAAGGAACTGAAATCTCTCTTCAGTGGTTCTGAGGGCAAATTCTTAGGCAGCTCCTAGTCGCACGTTGCATATCACTGGTATACACAGAAGACCATTTGGAAGCTTGTTAGTACTATACCTGTAGTGTAGCATCTACATTTGGGACCCAGCAGAAGTAGAATCCTGGCGTTCTGCTTCTGGACAGGAGGTTGATTCTTTGAAATTATTAAAATTTAGCCTATTTGCGCAGCATGGATTTATCAGCAACGAGCCTTACTTCCAGGTTTCCATTTCTCTCATTCTCTCCCCTCTCTGTGACTACACAGGAGTTTACAATATAGTTCACAAGATGGCTTTCTTGCAAATGGTTCCTTTGTGAATAAGACAAGAAAGAACCTGTTTGTGCAGGGCACAAGGTACTGTAATAAGAGGAGGCAGCTATTTAAATAGTGTAGGGGAGAGAGGGTCTCTTAATCAGTCTAAATATTAATATAGAACCAATTACAAATGCAGTAAGAGCTGTCCAGTACTTGTACTCCACCTGGGATGCAAATGGTAGCAACACCAATTCATTCAATACTAAAATAAAGTGCTTATATAATAGTTAATCAACATAGAGCTAGATTTAATAGGAAGCAATGAATCATGCTACAGTCAATCCATTAATATCTCTAATAAATAAATAAATAAAATTACTAAGTCAGTCAGAATCACTTTCCCCCTAAGCCTACTGAAATTCTTTGATTTATATGAAGAGAAAACACTTCAAGAAATAGAAAAGATTAGCCTTTGTTCATAGTATTGCATGAGAGAAGGACCCAGTTGAGAATAGTAGAAAATAGAGCATTAATAAAAATAGAGTCAAGCGACAATGAAATGTAAAGAATATGAAAGAAATTGCAAAATACTTGTGTACTACAAGTATTTTCTCTGTGAACCCAGACACTGAAGTAATTATAAGGAAGAAAAATTTTATTAAGCCAAGAATTTTCTTGTGTAATCTGATATTTCAAAGAAGGTGAATATTTTATAATTTTGGCATGCCCATAATCTAAGATGCCCATTCTCTTCTTATAATCTGGTGAAGCCCTATGTGCTCATCTTTTGCTTTTAATTCATTTTATTTGGCTTATTGTGTAATCCCAACAAATAACCAATTATGTGAATTTGGGTCCATTATATTTTGTTTCCATTTAACATATTTTGGGCTGTCTGGTGTCTGACTTTGCCAACAGTAAACTCATTGCTTTGTTTAATTAATTTACTTTTATGAAAATAATTAAACAAAGATTTTGTGCATTGTCTATAGTATTTGCTTTACCTTTCACAGAGCTCTTTAGACTTAGATTCAAAGTCCTGCATCTTTGCCTTCTTCTTATAATGCAAGAAATTTGAAGAAGTACTGTAAGCAACCTCTTTTACTGTAGTTTGTTTTTAATTAGGGATGATCTTTGCTAACTCAAAGTAACATATTGCTACTAGCAAATGTGATTTTAGAAGTAAAAACTATAAGAATAAGCTAATATTAGTATTCTGCTTATAAGACCTGTCTTAGCATCTCCAAATTCTACTTCTCCTTCACAGCTAGCTTAAAGATCTCAAGACCGTTGGTATAACATAGCCTTATGTGGCCCAGAAATAAACTATATTCTAACATTCAATAAAAAATGTTGTGTGCAGAGGTATGTCTTAAACCTAGCTCCTACAAAAGGCTGTAGAAAATCTCCTATAGAGATTTAGCACCTACAGAAGCAGGGCATACTTAGTCATACCTACACTGAGGCCCATGAAAATAAAATAATTGAAAGATATGTGTGTAGGATATGTGAATTGATAGTAGATTCATAGGAAATTTTACAGAATCACAGAATATTCTGAGATGGAACTTGCAGTTACAATTCTCATGTAGCAGTTGGGAAGTTGAAAAAGAAAATCTAGGCAATGGAGCTCAGGTACAGAGCCCAAGTGTTTTTACATTAGGGATTCCCATTCAGGAGATTTCCCACTCAGGATTAGGGGAGACAGGAAACATGGGAATGCATGTAGGATACCTATTGACCCAAATTTAGCCATTTTAGCCACTGTACCTGACCAGTGCATGGTAGCTTGTTCTGCTCCTTCTATGCCAGCAGTACTGTAAGAAGTAAAGAAGGTTTCATAGCTGTTTCAAAGACCAAGGACAGCTTTCTTACCCTTGGAAACCCAGGTAAAAAAAGGACGCATTCAGAATTTTGATGTGTGTTGTTTCTCTTGCCCAACCATGCTGGGCTGTGTTTCTAAATCTTTTATGTTAGACATAAATTTAAAATTATCTAGAGGAAAGTCAACATTTTCATTATATGTTGGCAGATAACTATAATTGACTTTTAAGAATGGTTAAAAATGACTTTCAGCAGTTTTTAGCAAACACAAGAATCATTTGCACTAAAATTCATTACCTTTTAATTTAGGTCAGTAAAAATAGGTGTGTTAGCACATAGCACACATTAAAGACTCTGGAGAAGCAGCTCCTGTATATTGGAAAGCTATTACATATCTTCAATTTGACATTAAAATACTTTTAAAAATGCAGAGTCCAACAGCATGCATCACATTAAAAAAACAAGTCAAATTACATATTTGAACTATATTAGTAACAAAATGTTTTATGTTTTTTGCAGAGTTTCAGAAGTCCAGAAAGTAATCTGGTAGAATATTAAGACTTAGAGGCAGTCAAGCCTAAAATTTTAAATTGACAATTAGAATAGTTTGTAACAAAAGCCATTCCCTCCATTGTCAAGAACAATAGCACTTAATATGGGACCTTTGCTGCTGGCATTACACTAAAATAGTTCAAGTGTGATTGTTGTCCATGAAGATCAGGTTTTTGCTGTTAATCCTCCTATGAGCGTTACATGATACCCTGCAAATCTTCCTTTCAGGAAAGGGAAGGAAATCTTGAAATCAGAGAACAAAGTGTAATAAACACACTGGCAAGGAGATATGATCAAATAAAATGCAATTTGAGATAAACAGAAAATTTGGAAATGGAGTAACTACAACCAGATGTACTGAGATGAAATGAGGTGCAGTGAAAAGGACCGAAAGGAAGAAAGGCAAACAAAGAAAGAGGAGAAGAAATTGGAGAAATTAAATGCTAAAAAAAAGAGAGAAAATTCTGAAACAAAGTGAAAGCAAGAAAAGTGAATGAGAGGACATGAAATGCAGGGAAACGGACCAAAACTTGCCCAGTTGATCTTCATTGAAATTGCAAGATTTCATTCCCTTTCCTGAAAGGAATCACAAAAGTGTATATTCATGTAGATACACAGACTTGTAATTACACTGGTTTCAAAATAAAATACATTAAAAATATAACTCATAGAGATGCCTATTTCTCTAAATATATGCTTGTGTTTCTAATTATATTTTATGTCTCTCTGAACTATTTAATTATAGAATTCTTTCTCAATCCAAGGACTTCTTGCTATCAGGAAAAGATGCCTTTGACATTGTGCCTATGGGAAATGCACTATATTGGTTGAAGCATTCTTTTTAAAACAGGTGCTAAAATAATAGTAAACATCTGTGATTCTGCTAGCAGAAATAACAAAAGGAATATAAAAAATGAGATGCAATTATTCCTTCTTGATTTATTTAAACACAGCTGCCATAGTGATCTTCTAGCTATGCTTCTGAGGTAGTTTTGTTGCAGACTGTTCCTGGATTTATTTGCTTTCAGGTTCTAGCTCTGCTGTAATGTTCTTTCCTTGTCAGCACCTGCAAAACCCTGCAGTTATGAAGCATTATTTGTTATTCATTCTGTTTTCTGGGGCAAGTGGGAGACAAGAAGGACCATAGGTCACCATAAACTTTTCAGGTCAAGTAGGTCGGATTTCAGAATCCCTCAGAGCTGTCACCCTCATGCTCTCTCAACAACTAACAGCATGTCATAAAATGTCAGTAGTTTTGGTGTCAAGAACAGAGTAAAAGCAAATCCAGAAAATAAATATAATCCTTGTTTAATCTGAACAAAGGTCCTGAATATTGTTGCAGTTCTTCAGGAGTTTCTTAAATCTATTATCCAGTTGGCCTTAACAGCAGTCCTTTAAGATATGTGGGGAGATCCTTGCTGACTAGAGTGCAGTACCATCAATGTACAACTAAAACATGATGCAGAGAGTCTATTGCTGCTTATATTTTGCCATACATTTTCATTATATGTTTGTTTGTGAGTGACATGCTGTTCCACCTATTTAGTGGCTGTTCTCAAAGTCCACAAAAGCAAGAAAGAAAAGGAAACTGTAATAATTCTAAAAACTATCAAACATTGGATAGGCACTTGTAAAGGTAAGGTGTAAAGTAATTTGTAAAGGTAAAAGCCTTCCTGCTCTATCTTCTTCCAGCCTTCATGTTGATGTATTTTTTTACTGTTAAGGACCGAGAGGTTCAACACAGAAAATAAGTTTGCAATATAGAACTCAAAGCTTGTTTGTATGGAGTTTTTTGAACCTGGCAGTCTTCAAGCAATGTACCTTTTTTTCTGTATACCAATTTCAGCCACATTTTTTACATGATATCCATGTTAAAGCAGAAGTCTGTGAAACGCCAGCTGCTGATATTTTTGCAGTTGCATGAGTGAATTTGAGCCTTTTGTAAAATGTGTCCAGCAGGTCATAGAAAATTTGGGGGAGAAAGAGCATTTTTGAACAAAAACGTAAACAACTTACTACTTTTCACGGCAACTAACAGAGATCTAGTTTCTTTTACCTTCAATGGTAAATTCTACTTTAATTTAGTAGAGCAGTAAATTAGCTTCTGTTGTTTTATATACTGGGCAGCTGCAATGCTCAGAGCCACAGAGATGACAATTAGAAAAGAAATTACATGAATAGTGTGGTAAACTGAAAGGGGGAAGAAAGAGTTGTCTTAGTCCAAATCATTTATCCAGGAAAGATTTCGTCAGGCTTATGTCAAACAAGGTTCAAAGGAAATGTGTTTTCTCCTCTCTTGGAAAAAAACTGGCTGAATTTTCACCTGCTCCTGGCGTATGTACGTATCCCATCATATCCCATGTTAAAGTAAATTAATTACCATTATTTATAGACTAAGTTAGAAAAGTAATTTCTTCTACAGCAAACAGTATAAGATGCTATTGCTACTTGAAAGAAATTAATTTAAAAAGTAATTAAATTATGCTTTTTTTTTAAGTATCTTTAGGGAAAAGAAAATATTTCCTATAAAATTGCATGAACTGCTAAATCTATTATACCCCAAGTTTTTTCATACTCTTTTAGAGAGGAATTCTTGGTTTGAATGTGGGACTGTATTATATAAACAGTGTTTTTGCATTACTATTTCTTTTTCTCCATTTGTTGTTGGAAAATTAGAAATGCTACTTCATTAGTCACTAATGGTAAAAAAAGTAATGATTTCAGTACCTTGAATTGACTTCCGTTTCCAATAGATAGAGAATATGGCAAGAAAGAGAATGATTGCTTGGGTATCTTTGATAATTATTGTGGTGAAGCAGTCAGTTATTAGGCCAGACTCAAAAAACCCCATTTTCGTTTGACTTTCCTTCTGTTTCAGAAAAATTGCACACTATTTCTTTACAGTGGTTTATGTCTCTCAGTTTCCATAAATTAGTTTGTGCAATCTGTCCCTGTGACCTCAGGAACAATTCTCCTTCTGTTTATGTGAGGGATGCTGAGACTGGAAAACTTAGTAGAGCTGATAATTGATTATTTGCCCTGTAAGTAAACATCCGCTGTGGCTAACATTGAGTTGGGTGGATAACTTTCTTGTATCAGCCTCAAACACCACCACACAGCAGGAGGGAAGGGAAACTTGTCAGCTGCTCACAGATTAGAAGGAAAGAAGGGTTTTTTCTCCTCAGACTAGCAAATTGTAACAGATTTCTAGCACTGAGTGTGAGATAGAGACTGATGTATTCGTGTTGGTTCCTTCTGTAGCTGTGACCCCTTAACATCAAACCAAATCTTTGAGAGCACACATGTATGGGAGCGAGGAGGGGTTGGTGATTAACATTACAGATTGTGGATACACAGCTAGAAAAGGAGGAAAAAAAAAAAGTGATATAAAGAACAAAGATAAGAGTGGGCTTCTTGAGGTACTTGAGGCTCTGCTCCCTTCTCAACTCTTACATTTTCACATATATTTATGTTACTTTATATTTACTTCCCCAGCATAACAGTTAATAAAATGCTTTCAAATGCACTGTGATAAACCTGAGATATTCAGAAAGAGGCAAAAGCATCAACTGCAATTTTCAACAAGATTAAAGCAGAAGAGATCAAACATTCAAACAACAGTTCTGTTCCTGCAAACCTTACCTCTGAAGTCAAAAAGATGGCTAGAAAAGGCTTTTAAACCCAAGCTTACTGTTTTGCTCCATGATCCCTTGCCAGGTTTTCTCTCATTTGCAAAGAACATGAGTGCTTCCTCCACATTTTAATTTCCATTTTAGAAGTTCTGTCTGTGAAGGCCTGGAAAGGACGCTTCTTTTCTATGGAGTTATTACAAGCAGAATTTATTTTAGCATGACCATAGACAATTACTTCTCATAACTGAAATAATTCTTCTTTCATCTTAGTATTTGTTCCTGTCCCTTCAATATTGGCAGACTTTATCATCTTCCCTTTTCTCTTTAACTTCTGTAAGCTAAACAAGCCAGGTTCTTTTAATCTATTTTTCTACTAAAGAAAAAAATTTGCAGTCATCTAATCATTGTATTAGTCCTGCTATGGAATCCATTTCAATTTAAATTAACATTTCTAAAAAAATATTAAAAATAAAAAGGGACCAGAAATATATGCAATATTCTTCAACAACTGATTCTGAGTTAATTTACCAGTAGCTTTACAATATTAATGCTCTTAGCCATTCTTGCATTTCTTAAGTTATAGCATTGCCTTTAATTCCTTTCCTGGCATCTCACATCATAAAAAAGGAATCACAAAAACATCTGTTTCCCAATTATAATTTATTTTTGTTTTCTTTTGTTTTGTGGTTTCTTTTTCTTCTCATTTATAATTCTAAAGATAATAATAATAACTGGTGTTGACTTTGGTAAAAGGTGTCATCATGTGCCATCACAACCAGAGAATTTATTATAGTGATAAAAAGAAACTTGCTATGAGCATAAAAGTGTTATTTGCTTGTCTCCTTTTAAATGTTACAAGTGACTTTGGAAGTAAAGGTCAAGGTTTCCCATGTCTATAAAATGTCCTAAATGTTGCATATAAACACAGCTGAGAATATGCTACTGTAATAAAGTATATCTATTATTTTTTATCCAAAGAGAGAAATGGTATACCAGTGAAATATTTATTTTTAAAAAATAAATAAAACTTGTATATCAAGTGTTTTCTACTGATCTGATACTGCCTGTGGATTTAAGCATGTTGCCTGTGGCCATTGTGCAGCTTTAGAGGAAAATACCTAGGGGTTATAAAACTGACTGTGATGCTGTATCTTTTTTGACTAAGACTGAGCAAGCAAGAATGGGAAAGGGAAGGCATTTGATCACAGTAAATTGAGTTTCTATAATGCTTATTTTTCTTGCCAGTTTAAAAGAAGAAAAGCAATATAATGAAAACATGAAAACATAAAGTAACAACATATTCATACACATTCTTGGAAGATATGATAGCACATAACACCATGCAGTTGCAACAACTGTTAGAGAAAATGACATAGTATGTGTAGAAGATAGGATGCAAACTCCAAGCTTAGGATTTGATCATGTTTTCTTTCAGGATCAGCAGTTCATTCCATGATACAGGTACAAGTGGAAATGGGAGGGAGATATAGACCATTTTCAGCTATGAAGTATTTACTAGTCATGATGACATATATCTTATTGCTACTGACAGGAATGCTCTTCAAGAAATTGCTAACACCTTCCTTTTATTCCCCTGTCAAATACCAAACATGCCTTTTTAAGCATTTTGTTTGATCATTGTTGTTGGATGCCCTTGGCCCTAGATTATCCCACTATATGAATTAATGTGAAAAAACCTATTTTTTTTCAGAAAAGACATCCCAGAATATACAGAGAGAGAGACTGACACGGGGTGGTGGGGGTGAAGAATTTTCATTTCTATAGAGAGTTATTAAAAGACCACTTAGGTTAGAGTGATATTTTGAGAGGAACTCAATTCATAGGCTCGTTGTTGACCTGCTGTGCTGAGGTGAATTTTATTTAGGCAGTGCATATCTGTAAAAAAAAGTCAAGAGCAGCATAGTTTAATACTAAGATCCCATATTCAGATGTGATATATTCAGTAGATCTTTGCTTCCCCAGAAGAATTCCAGTGCCTAAAATACCAGGTTTAAATTGCAGTCCAAAGCATTTGAACTGCAGTCTTATTTGTGTCACATCTGTCATAGAATCATAGAATGTTTTGTGTTGGAAAGGACCTTAAAAATCATTGAGTTTCAGCCCCCCCTTCCACGGGCAGAGACACCTTCCATTAGACCAGGTTTCTTAATGACCCATTGAACTTGGCCTTGAGCAGGTGCAGGGATGCGGCAGTTTTCTGCTGCTGTTGTGCTTCATTTTCAGTCAGTTGTGTAACAAAATAAATCCAGAAGTGTTAATTAGCTGACGTAATGACAACAGAATGTGTCACTAACCACTGAAACATAGTCCAGGAATTTCAAAAAATAACCAATAAATCATCAGACTTTTTAAAATCAAATCAGTTGCTATAATAAACCAATGACAGTGCAGTGATGTATAAAAAAATACTGAGTACAAAGTATCACTTATCATTGTACCCCAGACCATAATTCACCAGTGGTTATGATATAATGTAGGTTAATAAAGTCTGTCAGCATCTGCCATTATACTGAGGAAGACAGACTTGATAAAGTCTGTGCATTCAGTGAAACTCCTATCACTTCTAGAGGCAATTGAATCTTATGCTGATTGCAATCCTTCAGTTGGAGTTTCCCTCCATTTTTGGGACTATCCCTGTTGAAAACCGAATTATGCAAAAAGTAGATTTTTTAAAATATGTTCTCTTGCAAATATGAAGATACTTTGGGTTCTAACTCCATGGTTTTTTCCCCATAGTTGGATAAATAACTCTTTTTCAGTCTTCCTAATTATCAGAATCAAATGTTGGTCGTTCTCCATTCACTATGGGTTTCACCTATTTGTTTTGCTATTATTTGGTTTTTTTCCACGTACATAATGAAAAAAGTAATTTTGGAAATTGATTTATAACTAATTGCAATCATGATGCTGTAACTTTAATTTCTTCAGAATGGAATGAATAGCTGCTATATTACTTTTTAATTTACAAGTTGGATGTCCAGGGAGCACAAGGAAAAAATGTATTTTAGAAATTAAACTCTAGATGTTTATAAGTACAATACTAACAGTAAGGAATGAATTAATAAATCAGGTAAGGCACAACATAAATAAATTTAACCAGAGGATGGTAAGAGTATGTATGATGTGTCTGAGAATGCAACAGTCTTGCAAGCTGTTACTGCTGTGACAACATAGATTTTGCCAAGAACACAGCCAAACTAGGTGTTGTACACATTCATTAACAGCAAGACAGAACAAAAGTGGCTAATGTGTAATGCTGTTTTTTGTGCTGTCTGTGACACTGTTGGTGTCACCTAGCACTCTGCCTTGTACACAACATGAAAGTACATTTGCAACAGAAGATCAAAAGGTGTTTCTGGAATCCTGTGTCCCACAAGGTAAGGTTTGGCCCTTTCCATTTTACCCTTATTTTGTGTCTAGGGATTTCCTATACAATAAGAGGTATCAGTAATAAAACTCTGAAAAACCTGAATTGCTTGAATTCAGCGCAGTGATTAATTTTAAAACAAAGTACAGATCACGCAATGCTGCCTAGCTGTCTGTGAAAATATTTTCATAAGATCTAAAAAAGATTTGTAGCATTTTCACATCTCATACTGAGACAGCCAGTGGCATGGCAGCAAAGGGCAACTTCCAGCTATGACGGTTGTTCTCAGTGGGCAGCTTAGTTCTGAAGGAATGAGGTGTAAACCAACAGCGCTGTTGGACACCACCAGTCACCGTGAGCAGTGTTCCCCTTGGATGTGACTTTCAGACAGCACAGAAAATGCTAGAACATAGTTAAACAAGTGGCTTTTTTATGACACCAATGGGAGAAGTTGCTAAGCATTGAAGTCTCTTGTTTAAGATAGTAGTTTAGGTCTAGGAATTAACATGGTATATCTTGGATTATGTATAAATAACTGTAATGAGAACCCTCACTCTCTGCTGGATCTAGCTGAAACTTGAAGCTCCTGACCCTTCTTCACTGTATTTATACTGTTTTGTTTAGTTTTGTTTTGTATGTGATAATCAGGTTAAACAATGATTAGTCTAAATGGTTATTTTGGCAGCTTTGATTAGGTGCCAACTACTATGAAGTTAATGTGTAATTTTGTGGTTTGGTGTACTTTGAGTATCCTTGCATCCAGTAATGCCTGAAATGCTTTTCTATATGCTTCTGCAGGAGTTGGGTTTCTGTAAATATTCCTAGGAATCTGCCCATGACATAATTTCTCAGTGTAAGAAAAACATCTAAGACTCCTCCTGCATTTTTTTGTCCATTCAGACTTTCAAAAGCAAGTGCTTTTGGTCCTAAAGTTCAATCGAAGAGAAAGCATGGCTAATATGAGGTATTTTGCTATCCTCAATACCTTAAAAATAGTCACTCCTCTACCCTGACAGCACCAATTTACTGATTAATGGCCCATCATCTTGCCTTTGTATGAAGCAATTGCACTTGCCTCCTGCTGAATTACCAAAGGAGCTGTATAACAGACTGCTGCACACTGCAAATGTTTCTACCATTCAAAACTCAGTGAGAACCACGAAATCATATTAGGACAGCCATTCCCGTCTCCTGATGTGTTCCTGAGGCAGTTGACCTATTGTTCCCAATAAGGACCATTTGGTAGCTTGAGACTGCACACATCACTAGCCTCCACTGGACTGATCTGTGCCCCACTAAAATAGTGTATTCACACTTTCAGCTTTCATTTCTGTTGTGGGGGCCCTGCTGAGAAACCAGCTTAAAAGGATTTTCACAGCTCTTATGCCTTCTATTTATTTCCACTGAGACTCAAAGCAGAATTTAACTAGCAAGTAGTTAATTGAGTTGACTCTAAATCAGTTGTCTGCAGGCCTGGTGTCTGGGATGGAGAAATTGTAAGTGTCTTGGAAATGGAGATGGCAGAATACAATTCTTGTTGCTACTGAATTACTCCTGACAGCAGGGAGGAAATGTGAGGTTCTGGAGGCGTCACATCCTTTCCGAATCACTCAATTAGATCTGTAGGGTTCATGCCACCTTGGCTCTTGGGAGTATATTTATTTTATGAACAAACTATTCACTAATCACCTGAATGACCACAAGGTACAGTTGTTCTTTGGAGGTTTTTTCAGAGAATATTTTGCCCTTCTTTCCCTGCACTTTTTTATGCAGACAGCTTTCAAATGTGCTGGTACACCTTGACCGCCTGCTTCACTTCAGCTGCCTTAGCTGTAAATTGCTCCTCTGATATTTGTCCTTCCGAAATCATAGCAGTTGTGGAGAATATAAGACGCTTTCTATGTCTTCTGTAGGACTCTTTGCAGCCCTGTATCATGATCCGCTCACACAAGCGGGGTTCGTGATGGTTCGTTTTAGGGATCTCAGAGCGCAAAAGACACAGCGGGGGACAAACTCAGTTTACTCAATCACAAATGCACCTTTATTTAGTGCCAACAAATGCGATAGTGGGGAGAGAAAAGAGAATAGTAAGAAAGACAGAAAAGAGGGGAAGGGGATTATAGCTACCAACATGGAGGGTCGAGTCGTTGAGGCTTTTGAAGATGCCTATAGACGCGAGTTTCTCCAGTGGGGTGATCACAAAAGTGAGCGGGGGTCTCCAGGGTTTTTATAGTCCTCTCCGAAGCGACAGGCAGTTGGCCAAACAGGTGGGGGAAATCATTGCAGTGTGTTCATTTAGAGAACTCAGAACAAGTCGGTCGTCAGCAGGTACAGTGTCAACCAGTACAAGCCAGCAGGCGCAGTCACTTCACCGTGACTTGCCCATTGTTTCTGCTCAGGTTCTGATGTTCCGATATGGGTGCTGGGTTTTTCCATCGAACACACCTGCAGGCAGCACTTGGCCAACATCCCACCTCAGCCTGGCCAGAACTCCTGTGTTGAGATTTTAAAGTCCCTTTTAGGGGTTTCAGTCTCTGTCCTTGACGATGGTTGTGAGGCAGATGAGGGATCTTCGGACCGTCTCTTACACCCTGTTCACTCTTTTAGTTCTTCTCATTTGTATTCCAAAGGTAATAACATTTGTTGAGAGGGAAGAATTAAAGGTGGAAGAATGGCAAGGAGGATAGTAGATTTACTTGAGTGACTTTGTAGATGGGAATGCCAGGTTCTGGCAAATAACAGATTGGGAAACCATATAATAGTGCTGCTTATCCTCTGCTTTGAGAAGTAGACTTTCTGTGTAGAGATAACGTAGGTGTTTACATAGACTTGGAGGCCTTCTCCAAGACATAATTGAGCTTCCTGTCTTGGGAGAGAGATCAAAGTAGAGGTCATAAAAAGCATTAAAAAAATCATGGAGATAAATTGTGCATGTTCCAGACTTTTTGATATGTTGAGGCTGAGGAACAGGTCATGTGCTTTTTGACCTTGCTGAGATGGAATGAGCTTAGCAGGGTATGTGCCCCAGCTTGCTCATGAAATCCTCCAACCAGCAAGGTGATGGAATAAATCTATTCTTATCACTTCAGCTATGGGTTATGGGTACCTTGGTTACTTGCATCTATGTTCACACAGTATTATATTTTATAATTTATGTTGATAAATTCAATAGCACTTGTGGCTGATGTCCAAAACCATTTTTTCTTAAGGCTGGAGCTAGAAATTATCGAGTCTAGCTAGCTCTCTGGCCCTGAAGTTTGTATTTCACTCCTGCCATCACTGTGGTCCTTTATATATGCACATGTCACAATTTGATATATAGCTTGTAAGGTCTTCAAGGTAATATATGTCAACAAGTTAATTAATTGAAGAGAAGTTTCATTAACTGGATAAGAACAGATGTGTGCCAAAGGTAACTTATTCCTCATTAAAGGAGAATGTGTATGACCTTTGGAGCACTTAAACCTCCAATAACTGATAGGTAGATGGTATGGAAGATTATCTCTCTTTGAGGATTTTCTCTGAGCCATTTGTTGTTTATGTTACATATATCAGTCAGCTAATGCTTAATAGATCTTTGTCATACTGTAGAATGTGTGATAGATTCTGACAGAACTTAGTTGATGTAAATAATATATTTGTTATAAGTAAATTGTTTGCCATATTTAGCTTTTGAATTTTTTTGCATGGCCATGGAGATTTGCAGGGCTCCACCGCTAGAAGTATGCCCCAAATTAGCTTTTACTTGCACTACCAAATAGAGACTTGGATAAAGAGCAGGAATCAACAAGATTTTTTTTGAAATTGTCTTCAGTGACTATTTGGCATTTGATTACTGACCAGTGGTGATTTTCCTGCCCTCTTCCCAGGCCACTTCCCAGCAAAACTGCAGATGAACACAGTCCCATTCTCCATGGCCATTTTCTTATTGAGTGTGTGTTGAAGACAACTACCAGTAGGATTGTGTCTTGCAGTGGCAACAGTAAAAGGTGCTCACATCGGGCTCTGACATTCACACTAAATTTTATAGACATTGTTTTTCTCAACATCTCTACCCTTCTGGTCTCCTGTGTTTTCTTTAGTGATACTCAGTCAGCACAGACCCTGAACATTCCCCCAATAATAATCCCCACAAATAAAATAACTCCAGGACATTTAGATAGCAATATAGAATTTTAATCTTTCCTTTTTTTCAGTTTGCACCCTGTGGAGAAGGCTAACCAAAACGGTTCACCAGTTTTATCACCCTAGTTAGAGCTAGTCTTATGAGATCAGATATCCTTTTGTCTGTGTGGTAGTGTATCATTATACTCTGCCTTAAATCATCTTTGAGCTTACTAACCCAAGAGTTCTATCAGCTTCAGTTCTCTTGGTTTCTTTCTTGCCCCATGTTAGCCTCATGATCTATAATTAGGTCTTTAAAGTTTCATCCAGATGGAAAAAAGAATAGTTTTAAAAGGAAAATTCAAAAAGCAGACACAGAGACAGAACTTAATGCCGTCCTCAAAACCTCTAACATTCATAATGGTTTCTTTTCAGCATGTTAATAAGGACAGCATATATGGTGCTGGTAACAATGTAAAAAATGCAATCCAACTCTTTTCTTGCTGCAATGCTTTAAAATTAATTTCACATTTCCAAGCCCCTATTACTTTCCTCTTGAGTTTAAGAATTTACAGAAAGTTATCTCTAGCTAACCTGAAGCTTTTGAATAAAAATCTATCTTAAAACTTCAGATACAGATTTTGAGAGATATTTTTAATATGTATCTATCTTTTGTGCTTTGAATTTTGCCATTTAAGTGCTTATCACTCAGGTCTGGCCTCGAGTGTGATAAAAAATATCAACAAAATATCCCTAATTTGAAGCCAGTCTAAGTTGGTCTTAGAATAAGCATCTCAATTTTAATTCTGTAGTCATAAATTTCATTCTAGCACATCTTGCAATGTCCTGCTTGAGTATATTCCAGAGAATCTTTTTTCTAATTATTTCCAAACCTTACCCTAGTTCTGGAAATTACTTATCCATGGAGGGCTTTAGTTTTGACTGCCAGTAGATCCACAGAAAAATTGCTAGGGTTAGTTCAGACAAAGGCTGCTCCTATAAGTTGGAGTGCTACATTCCTTTATTTGATGGATCTGAAGGCAAGGGCAATCTCACTCTATACTTCAACTTACTGTGAACAAGAGGTGAAAGAAAATAACAAGCATTCTACATTAAACATTATTGCAGTTGCTATGTATTAGACAATAAAAGGGATACATGCTGCAGAATTTTTCCTTAGAAAATAATGTGTTAACAGCAGCTTTTCTAGTTGTATCTCCAAAATTAATCCATTTAGACTGCACTTACAATAAATAAAAATGTTTTGTAGATGCAATTGTTGCATGAAATCACATCCAAAACATTGTTTTTTCTGGGTTTAAAGTATTTTGTATAACTGCAGTTGTGTAATGAAATGAAGATTAGTATACTGCATGTATGAGACTTATATTGTAATTGCAGAAAAAAATAATTTTCCTTGCATTCAGCATAACATTTGACAAAAACAGAAACATGGAAATTAATTAAAGAGTGCTATGTTGAAGTTTATCTGGAGAGGCAGAAACAAAAGTGCCAGGAAAATGAAGATCTTTTTCTATTGGAAGTATCACAATTCTAAACCAGAAAAAGAGAACACAAGTGGTTAAGGAAAGGTTCCAGTGGCACTGTCTAGGTAAGATAACTATATGGCATAGTTCAGAAATCTTCACAAGTGAGCTAATCTTCTGAATTTTAGATTAGTTAGAATTATTTAGCATATTCTATTTAGAAGAAAAATATTTTAAACTGTAATTGAGCTGATTTTATTACAGAATATGTGTTCATTGTTGCGTTAATCCTAGAGAACAGAATTGATAATCTAAATCTTTACCATCTCATACACCATTAAGCTTCAGAATTCACCTGTCACTGACAAAGAATTTTCGTATGGATGTTGCTAGTTAATTACTCTAATTTACCTTTTAGTTGAGGATATAAGAGAACAAGAAAGACACTGAAGATAACCCTGAAAAAATCTTATTACCTGCATAGTCATGTATTGATGCTTAATGTACAAATACCAATTTAAATGTGGATTCAAAACTGAGGTTAGGTTAGGGACAGCCCAAGTGAAATGACATTAAACAGATGCAGGTCAGAGCGCACAAGTGACCCTAAGGGCAAGGCAGACCAGGAGAACAGCTCAAATAGAAAAAATGTACAATACAGGAGGAAAGGTGCAATTGTAGTTAATTTGCTGAAACTGCTTAGTGTGAGACTAATTCCACTCCCTGAGTGGTGAGTAGGAATTTTACCTCTGATTTTGGTGGCAACAGTTAAGCAAAGTTGATCAAGACCCGGACTCAGTCCTATTCTACATCTTACAATTATGTGAACTCAGTGGTGGGCTGAATAGATTTTATGTATAACTTTTTGCTAAACTTTGCCACGTTCTTATAGGACAGTGCCAAGGCAGTGGGAAAGCGGTAAGAAAAGTATTTGTAACATTAACTGTTTAAGGTAATATGCTAGTTTAATGTGACGATTGGAAAATATGTAAAAATCTTGAAGGACAATCAGATGTAGCTTGGTATAGTGTTTTGGATTACTGTAATATTGATCCTAATTCTTGTACAGAAAAGTAGAATAATATTTAATGATGAGTGTCTTTTGTTAACTGCCAGAAAGGGCAGAAGCAACTATTGTAATTTTATAATAACTCATAATAATCTATCTTTTGTCCTCCATCCCCTTGCTCTAATTGGTAAACCCCCGAACAGACAGCTCCTTTGGGAGCATTCCTTGCACCAACTTCCAAGTGCTCTTATGACCTGGCAGAAGAGTGAAAAAGGACATCTTCTGGGTCCTAGTCCCAGTAAGTAAGGAGGAATGGATTGCAATAGCTGCTTCGTGGCGAGACAATCCAATCAGAAGATGGGATTGACAGAAATGATTATGACCTTTTGCTGAAGAACCTCACAACATTCTGATGTGTGTTACCTCCTTGGAAACATGTATCTTCTGATTTTGGTTAATGAGAAAGTTGACAAACTCCTGTTTCTGACCTATTTTGCAGCTGCTCTCAAGTCTTCAGGAAACAGCTGAGGGACACAGACATATTTTTCTTCACCTCCTATAAACTGATGATGAGGTAAGTATTGTTACCACTCGAGTTGAAACATGGTATAGAAGTTCCAGTTATTTAGTGCTCACATCTTGAAAGCCCTGTCTCTAAATAATGTATGTTGCCTGTATTCGGACTGTAGCTTCAGTATTATGATCTATAGGATAATTGCAATGGATGTATCTAATTCAGAGAGAATAACTGATAAAAGGGAACTGCAAAAGCATGACTGGGTGTTTTCTCGATTACCACCACAATAAAAAGCTATTTTTTTCAATACAAGTACTAGTAATGTTTAAAGATTTTGTTAATTTTTGAGATTAACTACAATTATGACTTTCTCAGTGATCTATGGGATTTTAGCACAAGGGTCACCGTGATATATACATGTAAAATTCTTGAAGGGCATTCATCAGTATGAAAGGCTCTGCTTCTAGATTAAATGAATGATTCTTGAGTTCAGGTAAAAGCAAAACTAAAGGAAAACAAACAAACAAAAAATTTATTTCACAGAAAGCCAAGGTCTTTTAAATTATAGTGTTAGTAGAAAATAACAACTTGTTCCTTGCATATAAAAAACAAATGTTAGTGCTTCTGCAGAGAACAGGGATCAACTTCTGAGATAAATCTAAAATGGTTTTTCCATTGGCAAAAACCATTTGGGACTGTATTTTTCTAGTTTTGTAATCAAACAGACTGGTTTCTGGGGAAAAAAAGAAAAAAAGTAATCACGGATGTATGTTTCCCTCTGGTAAAATCAGGATAGAAAACCAGAAAGAAAATCAAGAGGTAATTGTTGAGGGTTTTTTAACAAAACCCTGTACTGGTTCAAGTAATTTTTGAATTCATGGCTCAGCAGTGAATAAGGGAGTCCATATAATAAAAGTGATTATATTTTTCACATGAATGACAAGACCAAAAGCATGTCAGTATTGTTCTGCAAGAATGGAGTTGTTAGAACTCTGTTCCAATTCCAGTTTGGATAATTCTCCTTACTTAACTTCACTTGCACTTCAAAGTAGATGCAACCTTCAATTTCTAATATAAAATATTGTATAAAATCAATATAGCCCCTGAAAATTCACCTTAGAGCTATCTATGATTCCTGGGCATGAAAAGTTTTTTGCATGTAATTTGGAAAGAACTTTATGATCCTGGTGAAGTGATATGCTTATATGAATATATAACATCATTAAATGTTAGGTAAAGTGAGGATTTCTAGCTAAAAAAAGGCAAATGGTATAAGATTAGCCAAACTCTCAATAGGTTTGGAATGAATCAATACATTACTCTTTAGATCTTTTTTTTTCTCTTCATTTACAGTTCAGTCAGTTACTCGATGAGAACCATTTCTATGGATGGAGATAGGAGATGAAAAGGAGAGAAGATGGTTGACTAGAGGGAAATTCTGTTTTAGCTTAATCCTCAGCTGTAAGAGCTGTAACATTCATGAAGTCAGACTGTACCACAGTGGAGGAGCATATTCCTTCCATCATGAGAAACATCCCTCCTTCATATCTCTTGTGTCTCAGTGCAGGAATACTGCTCTTACAGCTGTACTTTCCTTCCTAATGTTAGGCTGGCTGCTAATACAATCATGAGATCTCTGAGAAGCTGGTGCATTTACTCCACTGGTAAATGCTTTAGGATGGGGAAAGAAGAGGATGGAAAAAGTCAGCCATGCGTTTGGGGCTACTGATGGCAGGTATCACTTTGACTTTATTATTTATACCAGTGGTTCTAAAAGCTTGTTGTGTTCCAAAATACAGCTATAGACTCATTAGGAAATATAAATTTTAAGCAATGAAAAAAATTTACTTGTTTTTATTTTTTTCTTCTGTCCCAGTTATCATCTGGGATACCTGACTTGTTTTTCAAGCTTGAGAAAAGGTTTTTTTTAGATAAATATTATTTTTCTCCCCACATGTAAAATTAGCACCCAGAGAGGTGCATGACTTTTGTTGGCAGAAAAACATTTTTGCTATGTAATTTCCAGGTGCTTTTACATTGGTCTTTTTATAGGCTTCTGTGATTTGAATATAGTTTTTGAATTGAATACTTGATTTTGAAGTTATATAATATTTATTGTTTTTACCATCTTAATTTTTTTCCTTGTGCCATCTCTCCACAATCTTTCTCCTAATGCTGTACCTCCAATTTTTACAAGCAATTTGAAACAGTGGCCAATATGGCTTTGAACACTGAAAATTATCATGTAAGTACTGGTGGTTAAGTCATAATGGTATGTGGCTCCCTCAGGACAAAAATGTGCATCACTTTACAAGTTACACTTTTTTTTAAACATTCAAGCCAAGAATCCAAAATAGGATAGCGAGACCCAGTTCCGTTATCCACTTCATAAAAATAGGTTGGAGGTAATTATTACTGGTTGATCAGTAACGGATCACTCATTGATCCTGTTGAGAATCTGAAGCTAATTTGCTTTTGCTTCTTTCTGAGTGAAGTACGTATTCCTTCATCAATACAGAAATTGTCAATATCTTATGGATTATGTGTATTTTTTTCTCTTGAAAGAGTGTAAATGACACTCCTTTATCCATTCCCTATTCAGATCAATGACAACATTGCTACGGAGTTCAAAACCCACAAAATAACACTTTTTTAATGTACCTTAAAGGAGCAATTGAGATAATTTATGATCACAAGCATATTTCTTATATCAGACATAGTATATTCGACCCTTACTCCCCCAAATCAAGCAAAAGAAAACATAAAGATCAGATTTGGTGGTAGGCTAGAAGATATCTCAACAGTAAAAGCAGCAATTCTACAAAATGAAAAGTTTCAAATGGCATATTTAATTTTCTATGGAATATATGTCACTTTTATAAATGTGCATTAAAGAGGTGCTGTCATGAATTTGAAAATTGCTGGAAAAGAAGATTTTTTCTTTTTATACTGTACAACCTAGAGAATAATTTAAAAAAAAAAAAAAGGTGACATCAAGTGCTTTTAATGATCCAACCTGTCAGTATATGTTATAAATAATCACTATTTGTACCCATAAAAATGAATGCCAGTTTCAAAACTAGATTATAAATTTGCATGAAGATTTTACAATTTAATTAACAATTATTATGTCTCATTTCTCAGAGATTTTAATACGTGTTACCAACATGTCTGTTTCTAGATTTTGTCAAGAGATTTGAAAAACAATTTTCAGAAGACCTTTCTCTAAAATTATAAAATTATAAAAAATATCTGCTGCTATTTGCTTGCCCTAAATTTACGTAACTTATGTCTGTGTAATTATTCTTTGGGTGTCTTTATAGGCATCAGCTGTTGAACAAAGATCTTTACATTATTTTTCCTTTGTAGGATTTCCCTTTTTAATGATAAATTTCTTTGCTTTTACATCTTTGGGTCATTATGACTGTGGGCAGTGATTTCTAAAATGGCCATTTTAGAGGTGCCAAAAGCAAGGGTTATCTCATGGCAAAAGACTCATAAGATTGTGAGTACTGAGCCAAGGAGCACAGTGGAATGCTCTGTCTCCAATGTAGTTTATCTACCTAAATAAATTAGGAATTGTCCTCTGGACGTGATTAATACAATCAATAAACTGACTGTCTCTAGTAATATCTGTTATATGTCTATACTTTCATTTTATAGATAATTTCAAACATGTTTCCTTTCTGACCTCAATTTTACGTGCATTGCAAAAATTTCTTTCTCATCTAATTAATTTTGATCATCAAACTATCTCCAATTTCTTCAATGAAAACTGAGAATGATTGACCCTCAAATCTGTGTACAGCATGCTTTATGAAAAAGAAACCTAATTCCCCAGAAAACAGATTTGTATTTTAGAATACTGCCTGAAGGGCTGCTGCATTTCTGCAAAACTTATATACCGTATTTCTAGTGCATCCAAAAGTGCATCTCTGTGCTTTCATGAAGACTTTGAGCTTTCATACAAAATAATACACACTAGAGAGCAAGGTGTATGATTTACACTATTAGTCTAGAATAATTCTATAAAATTTGCCTTATCTATATTACCTGTTTATAAAACATCTTACCTTGTATTCATTTAAAAAAATGGTTTCAAAGATCACATTAGAAGACAAAGCATGGAGTGACACATTTACAAAAAAACACCCTTACTATAAAAACCTCTTGTAGTTTTAAAATTAATACCTCAAGACTCCAAATATTTCTGTACTGCATTACCATCAAAGATAGTGACATCTATTATTTCCTTCTCATAAGAACATAGTGACCTACTGCTACTTTTTTGCTTTCATAGCTTTTTTGTAAACTATAGGGTAAAGGAGGGGTAGATTCTTATACTACTTGGCACATTTCTTGAAAAGATGACGATACACATCAGAATAGGGACACTGACAGATGAATTGCAGCAGTGGTGTCTTAAGTAAGCTGGATCAACTTGACTGTAAATTTGCCTGAGTCAGCAACTGTAATCATTGCAGTTTGTGAGGCAAACAATGAAATATCAGCTGTTCCTATTTATATTCTGATATCCTGGTTAGCTAAGCGTGATTTCCTTCCTTCCTTCCTTCCTTCCTTCCTTCCTTCCTTCCTTCCTTCCTTCCTTCCTTCCTTCCTTCCTTCCTTCCTTCCTTCCTTCCTTCCTTCCTTCCTTCCTTCCTCCCTCCCTCCCTCCCTCCCTCCCTCCCTCCCTCCCTCCCTCCCCTGAAATTGTATCATGCAATGCCATTAGTAATTTTATTAAAGTCCACATTAAAAGCAATTTAATGCTGGGGGTTCCCAAGTATTTTGGTAACAAAGCACTTGCTTTGAATTTCCACAAGGATTTCAGTTCTTCATGCCCAATTTATGGTAATTTTTTTCTTGTCTCACATTATCCTTGATATGAAATATAATTTTTCTCTTCTTGATACAGTGCCTCTTGATATGTCTGCAGAGGGCAATCATATTAAACCTTGGACTTCTGGCAGGCTAAAAGACTGGTCCTTCTCTCTCACAGTACCTATTTCTGTGATATCTATAGCACTTTTCTGTATCTGTAGCAGGAATGCTCAGAAGATTCGTGAAATTTGAAAGCCCTTTGAGCTTCTAGTGGTCACAGAAATGCTTCTTTCTCTCTGTAGAGGTTGAGAAGTCCTTGCCGAATTTGCTCAGAGTGATCTTGTTCTCTCTGAGTGTGGTGTGGGGGTGCTTTGGTGCTGAATAAGGCAGGAACTCTGCAGTTCCTGCAGAACAGCAAAGAAAATCTTGTCTTCTCTTATACCTGCTATGTTATAACTAATAAGTTTGGATATTCATAATCTGGCTCAAGTAAAAGGGGGTTTAGTTTACAACCTCACACTGCTGAGTATTCTGACCTGAAATCCCACTAGTGTGGGAGCATTCTAGTGCCTGCTTACTTTTGTGTACCTAAATTGCTGAGTTATAATTTGTAGGAAAATGGGAGTTTTTGAATGGAAGCAGAACATAAGTAGATGTGATTAATTTTCATTTTTGTACTGAGCATATTTCTTTCACAGTTGCAGAAACCTGAGCTGTTTACGGTCAGGTTGTAATTTGAATGGTTCATTTGAGGAGCAATATTGGTGAAAAATAAGATCTCAGGAAGGTCTGCCAACGAAGACTGCAACTCAGAGGCAGAAGTGTTATTTAACAAGTAGAGAAAGGGATCTTTAGAAAGATATCTTTGAAATAATTTTCAATGTAATATGAAAAAAAATTGAACAAGCCAAATTTATCCAAATTGCATGTTATGCCACTCTCTGTAATGTATATGTTACATGACTGAAGACCCTGGTCTTCAACCACACTGAAAATTTTGTATCTGATTAGAGTGAGAGGAAGATTTTCTCAGTAGTCCAATCTAAACTCATTTACTGCTATTGTGAGACAATAGATGCTCTCATCCTTTCATTACTTTGTAACTCTCATCATGTGAGTGTGGTCAAATTATTTGAAACCCACATGCTTATTCAGAGACAATGCAGGGTGGGATTCTGGATAAATTCAGTGAATACAATGTAGATTTGTTATATATCTATATAAAAACACTTAAAATATTGGTAAACAAATATATCTGAATGCAATTTTCCACATTTAATTTTTTAGACAAGCATGGATCATGCATAAAATTTTCAAAATTAATTCCTTTAAAATATTTTATAGTAAAAATTAACATTAAAATACAATAGCAGTTATAAAATGTTCTTGGTTTGTTTTTTTTTAAAAAATTTGTAAGTTAACAGTGAAAAATGAGAAAACCCCACTGTTTCTAATCCTCACTCAAGTCTTTGAGATTGCTTTGCCTGCTTAAAAAAAAATTAAAATAGGTCAGTAGATGTTCTATATTTATTTATTGATTTATTTTTTTAAATCAAAGCTTTATGGTATTTCATTAAGGAAATAAGGGAGTGAGGCCACTTTACCAAACATTCAGAAATTTAGCATGAAATAAAGTCAAAACTGTAACCACTTAAATTTTAACAGAAGGAAGATTTTGATTATACATAATAAAACCTGCAAAGGAAGATTGTTTGATTTTGGCTGATTTAAAATAGGATCTATAAAGAGTATAGCTTATTAACAATGTTTGCTACTTAATTTTCTTCTGATTTTTTTTCTGAAAACCAATGGCTTAATTTTATTAGACTTTGCAGGATATATAAAACCCTCACCAACAATTGATATTTTCTTCTTCCATTTAAGAAATGAGCTGTAATTCAGGAACAATAATGATAATGACAAAAACTTTTGGGAAATTTGGTGCAGTGGGGCTTATGTTATGTCTTTTTTAGTAGTAAAACCAATCTGGACATGTGTAAGCAAAATGTACAAACCTAAAGAAAATAAACTTATTGAAAACCAGATATATTCACAGAATGGAAAGGCTGTAAGGGACCACAGTGGGTCAGTCTTGTCCAGCCACCCTGCTCAAGCAGGGCCATCTCAGAGCATATGGCACGGGATTGTGTCCAGACAGTTCTTGAGTATCTCCAGTGAGGGAGACTCCACAACCTCTCTGGGCAACCTGTTCCAGTGCTCACTCACCTGCACAGTAAAAAAGTTCTTCCTCATGGTCAGGTGGAACTTCCTGTGCATCAGTTTCTGTCCACAGCCTCTTGTCCTGTTGCTTGGCACCACTGAGCAGAGCCTGGAAACATCCTTGTGGCACCTCCCTTCAGATACTGACAGGCATTGGTGAGTTCCTCTCTCAGTTGTCTCTTGGTGAGTTCCTCTCTCAGTTGTCTCTTTTTGAGGCTGAACAGGCCCAGCTCCCTCAGCCTGTCCTCAAAAGAGAGATGTTCCTGTTCCCTAGTCATCCTTGCTGTCCTCCACTGGACCCAGATAAAGAATGAATGATTTAATGGAAAAGGAAATAAAGGGGCTACAATGGCCATGTGAAAAAATACTTGAATGATGTACTAGCAAATTAGAAAATAAGACTTTAAATTTACATTTCATTAAAATGAATCAGTGTATAAAAGCACATAATTTTGAAAAGTACAAAAATAGTGTTTTCAGCTGTCTGGTTAACCGTGTTTATCACAGGTATATCAGCCAATGAGCGTGGAATTGATGATACTTTATTCTTCTATTCTTCATATTTATTTGGATATAACTTTTGAAAGTGAGGTCATAAATGTTTCCTTAACTTACTAAAAGACATTTTTTTGTTTTTTTATTCAGTAACTATGCCGTCATTAAAACAATGAGAAGCAAGGTATAGATGAGTATATACAATAAGGAATACACCATGAATTATAATTTATTAATCATACACCAACCTGCTTTTTAGGATAAAGTTTGGATAAAAACAGAGCCAAAGTAAACACAAAGTATATGATGCACAGGTGAACTCAAATACAGAATAAAGAAATAATCCCAGAGGAATTTTACTGGAGGTGCTAGAATGAAATAACATAAAACGTATTGCTTGCTAAAAATATTAAACGTCATGTAAGCAAGAGAACATATAGTTTGTTACCTGTATATTTTTGTAGCAGGATTGCTTGAGGGATACTCTTGCTATTGATCTATTTCTGATGAAAAATGTAACATCACTCTTCTACTCTAGATAAATTTAATCTCCTTTGTTTTAGGAGTTGGGATACTGGAGTGAGTGGACCAGAGGTCTTACTTGCCCAGTATTTTTATTCTGACTTTAGGAAGGATATTATTTACTGTATCTGCAGCAACAGGAAAAAAAAGATAATTTCTCAGTTGTTTAATTTAGAAAATTTTTTTCTTTTCCTTTCCATTCCTCTAGGTCTTAAACTTCTGCTGGATAGAAGTCTCTTGGCTTACTTCTGCAGTTTTGTACATATTCCAAAAGAAAATTTATTGACACTTGTAAGAATTCTGGATGTTGATGAGAAATATGTTATTTTTTGGATCTCTAAGATTTTGTCCTCAGTAGCTTCGAGGAGCAGTGAATTCTACTCTGCTATGTGGAAGAAAAGGTATTTATTTTTAATTTAACACCCTTTAATTTAATTCTTTCATACCTATTTATTACAAGAAATGGAGATGAGCTCCCAACCATTTCCAGACTATCAGTTCATGAGTTTTTTTTCTGATGTGCTTGCATTAAAACAAAGAGTAACATTTTTGTATCACCTTTTAAAGTAAAATGATTCCAACCCTACTGAGTGTTTTTCTACCCCTTTGTTAATTTCTCTGTATTTTTTTTTTCAGAGATTTGAGCCTCCTTTTCTGAACCTTTGCTAGTGTAACACTTTTTTTGAAACCCTGTGATCAATGCTGCACATAATATTCTGGAGGAGATGACATTTTAGATGGATATGTGGCAATTTCTTGACTGTGATGGTACATTGAGCAATTGATGTTTTTTATTTCCTCCTTTTCTCTCTCTTCATTGTCAATTAGTTTGGAAGGCACAAACCCTGTATACGAGTACCACACAGAAATTGAAAGGAGATATGATCACTTTTTTTATTCTCTTCCTTCGTATCACTGTTGAATTCAATTACTGCTGTCTTTGAAGTTTTCTGGCTCAGTTAGAAAGAATATCTTCTTCAGTAAGTGATTTGGTTTGGGGAGAAGTACTGGGATGATGGCTGGGGTAAGGGCTTGTGATGCTTTCCTCTGAAAAAGTGGAGCTACACTGGGAGCTGGCAAGGACAGATGCCAGGAAAGCCTCTGACTGCAATCACTTTTAGACCCTTTAGTGGCATGCAGCAGATTCGTGTGACAGTCTCTAGTCCTCTCATGGTGAGGGATTTACTACTACAGGGTTTTCATGGTCACTTCCAACACAACCCATTCTGTGATTTGAGGGAAAGAAGTTTTTCCTTTTGTCAATATTTTTTACTTGGTAGTGTTATATATTATCATGTTTCAGGGAACATCAGGGAGGTTTCATCAGGAAGTTCCCTTCTGTTGCAGAATTTCTACATAGAGACCGTATCCTTCACCACTTCCGCCTTTCTCCTCTGGTGTGTTTTCATTTTAAAGGCTTTTCATCTTTTGTATTAAGGGCTCCATTCTCTGGTCAGATGCTGAGGCATAATTTGTGCATTGAGGGGTGTTTGACATCTTGTGGGTGGGACACTGAAAAGTTTCACACCATTTGTGTATCAGTTGTACTTCTGATTAACTTGGTGGAAGTAGCCTTACAGGAACAGTGCTTTTTACTCTGAGCTCCTAAGTGTGTGTAGAAGGGGAAGAGGGAAAAGAGGAAGGGAATCAGGAGAAGTTATAAGGAAAGAAAGGATTTGGAGTGAATGTGAACATGAACTGCATCCTTAAAGAAGGGTTTTTGCTGTATTTAAAGGGTGTGGCCCTTGGCAGGAATGCCATCTCCAAACCTGTTCATTGATTTTGTTTCAAGTAGTTAGAATATAGACCAAAATTTATCCCTCATTGTAGCTTGCCTTCTAGGTTGCAGAGTACCTTTCCCACTGTCTAATCCACTTGCTTTACAAATATTATAGGCAGCTGGCTTCCAGCTGTGGTCTGTGATTTTTGTGGGTTTTCATACTCCTCTTTTTCTCTATACTTTTTAAGTTGAATTTTAGGAAACTAAATCAGAGTTATGTACCTCATTAAAAGGAACAGACAAAAAAAATTAGATATTTCAGTGCTCTGGAATTTAAATCTCTCTTAGATTTGGATCCAAGATCTATCTCAGATTTAAAGGCTTTCCACAATAATGAATTCTACATGAACAGTCATAATCAGAAAAAAAACATCACGGGAATTGTCCAAATGTGCAAATGCCCAAAAAATGTCCAATTTTCTCTACCATTTCAGACTTATCCTACAAATTTAGAGATTATTTAAAAACAAAGTGTAAACTTTGGGCTGTTATACAGGTTCTTTCAAGTTATTTCTCCACTTCTCTCTAATGATTTATGGTGTAAGTGACCTTGAAAAATAAATTTATTTTTCTTTTTGTTTTTGGCATTATTATTTTAACATTTTTTTCTTTTTGAAGTACTAAGCTTATCATGAATTCTAAAATCTAATCTTCTGTAAGTGTTAGTAATGAGACAGTGGAGCAGAGAGGCATGGCTTCTTCCCACAAGGTTTTGTTTTCATAATGAATTAAGTCATATGAAGTGTGGAATCTGAGATAAGGCATGAAATTTTTAGATAGTGCCAGCTTGAATAACTCCATTAAAATCAATAGAAAACCACCAGTTTTCATCACCAGCTTGTGACTCACTCCCAGGGGAAATAAAATGGTTGATATAAATGCTTCAGTCATGAGCCTCTTTGAGTGAACAATTGGCATGGAAGGACAGATGATGGTACTCAAAACTGAAGATAATTTGGGATATTATATTCTGGATTTGATATAATCTGTTGCTTTTCTGTCTATCATACAGTATCTCTTTGAACCCAACTCATATTTGAACTTTTTAGAGAGTAGCTGAATAATGTGAAGTTTCCTAGGGCTGTGGAATAAACTGTGGTCTTCTGCAAAGCATTAGGAATAATTTTTACTTTTTATAAAGACTGAAGCAGGGAAGGGGAAAATCAAATCTTTTCCCCTTCATTCTTCACAAGACACATACTGAATTGTACTACCGAGTCCTTTGCAGCAGTATGATTATTGACAGATACTGTTACTACTAAATTCAGTAAAACCATATTTATGCTGATAAATATGCATGCCATTTTTTGTCTTTTACTGTAACGTGGATGTGGGATGCCATTTTCCAAACTGAATATGGCAATAGCAACAGCCAAATCCTTTGTATGAGGATGCATGAATAGGCTTGGAAAGAAGGGGAAGCAGCTATGGGATTTTCAAGAACCACTTTCAGATTTTGTAAATTCCTAATGCAAGCTCAGGAAACCCCCAGGCAAGAAAAATCTAGAATAAGAAACAGAAACAGAGATGATGTATCTATTTTAACTTTACTGTGTAATATCATGATGAACATGGAGAAAAAGAAGCAGGTAAGAGGCAAAGCAAAAATGTCCCATCACTGGGAAACAGTGATAGACTTTTATGAATCCTGTTTCTACAAGATGTGAAAGCATTTCATTTCATGGGCAGCCTGGTTTCCCCATTTACATTACCCTTGGATCAGTGCACAAGCAAGTTTCTCACTGTGGAGTTTTATTAATGAGGTTATTGTTAAGCAAGAAAGCTCAACCGCTTTCCTTCCAAATGAAAAAGGGAACATTTCCATGGACTAGGATTTCCCCTCCAGCTAGGCTCGTGAAATCCCACCAAGTTAAAACTTATCCTCTACCCATTTTAACTATTACAGTGACAATGAATGGACTTTAGGCAGTTTCAAAATATGCCCCATTAACCTTAATATGTGCTAAACTTTGTAGCAGAATTTTAATTTTCTGCCTTTCAATACAGCTGTGCTTTTCCCTCTGATGAAGCTGCTCTGCTGAGAATACTCACACTAGAACAATAACAATTTTATTTTTCCAGAATTTTTAAATTATTGAACTCACAAATTAGAACCATGAGATATTTCAGACTGGAAAGTACCTCAGGAGACATCCTCATGCAATTTCCTACTCAAAGCACTATCAGCTGTGAGGTGAGAGCAGGTTACTCAGGGCTTTATCCGACCAACTCTTGAAAAGTGTATTAACAACTTGTAAGAACAGAACAGAAATAGTAAGGACTTGTAAGTTCTCGATATTGAAGAAATTATAAATCCACAATTATTAGATTAAAGATATTAGATAGAATGTCCCTTTTTTCTTTTTCACTTTAATACCTGTTTATGGCCCTATTGTCTTTAAATTTGTCTGAGTTGCTTTTTAGTCTGCTGCCTCTGAGAGGCTCCTGAGCCAACAAGTTTCAGAAGTTCACTTGCTACTGTACAAATTTTTTTTTTTTTTAAAAGCTTTTAACTGATACGACAAATTCATTAAGAGCTATCTGTTTCTCTTTGGGCCTATTCAATAAATAGTTCTGAGTTCACTCACCCTTGTGATTTTGCAGACCTTCAAACATACCCCATCATCCTTCTCTTTGCATCAAACAATACCAGTCTTTCTCATCTGTCCCTATTAAGGTTATTACTCCTTCTCCATACCTTCTTAGCTCCACGATGTTTTCCTTGAGATGCAGAAGTGTCCACAGTACTGAAGGTGTTTGTGTGGAAGAGGCTGCTTAGCTGTCCCTTGATGTCTGAAGTCTGCCAGAGACAGAGGTGTAAACCATAGCTTTTAAGTTATATGGTAATGGAACTGAAAGGAACGGTACAGCTGTGGTGTAAGAAAAAAAGGAAATTCACTGTTGATCTTGGTGGTGATGGATATCCAGTTTATCTGGATGTCTTACTTACTTTTGGGCTGAGTTTTTTTCCTTGCTCTTTTCCACTGCATCACTGAGTGTGGTTGTATTGTGATGATTAATGAGTTTGTAAAAGCCTACAAAGGTAAGAAATTAATATTTGTGATGCTGTCACACTAAGAGTAAGAGAGTCAAAAACTCCAGGAAAAAAAAAAGAAATTAAGAAAAGGTTTCGTATAGATTTCTGGACATCTGAGGATGACCTAGAAATCCACATTCACTGTTTATTAGGACTGCAAACCTAACTGGGTTATGCTCATCAAACTCTTGCACGTGTTTCTGCCCTGGCACGGGAGGATGTAGGCTAGGAGATATGGTAGTGCTTGCTTGAATGTGGCAGGGGACTGGCAGAGGCTCTCAAGTCTGCTAGAAAAATGTTCCTGCCTGTCTTGTTCATGCTGCTCAGTTACATGGCCAGAAGACACTCCTCATAAGAGAAAAAAGTAAGTATACCTAATTAAAATTGCTAATTTAACGAGCAGTCAGAAGTATTCTGTTTCTCCTCCTTCCTTAAGTCATCCGCACAGTTTCCAAAAAGTCAGCTAAATGGCTTTTTCTCTGATGCCATCTCTGAGAGGTACTAGTCCTGGCATTCAAGATTCATATCACCTCAGCAAATAAATTCCTGTGCTACAATAGCTGAGCAAATTTAAAGGAAATGAAATAATATGTAAAAGAAGTTTTGAAAGTTTGAAGCCAGATTTGATTCATGCAAGTAGTACAAGTTTCCTCGGAAAGCAGTGACTTATTTTAATTGGAATTGGAGAACATTGCTTTTTAAAATATAAACTGTCATGTTACATGAAACTTTATTTCCTGATACCAGCGGTGATTTTACTGACAACGGTTCAAAGTGGTTTTATCTTTAACTACATGCTCAGTCATCACAAGGCCATTCACTGGAAAGGGGGACTGTAATTTTTTGTGATGGCTCACATTTATTTTTTGCTCAAAGTTGGAAATAATGAATTATTTTCATGAAAGATTCATGTCAGAATATGTGTTGTGGAAGCAGAAATGTTTCTTATTCAGATCTCTCTGTATTCCTCTCAGAAAACAACCAACTTTGGAAACTTTACAGTCAGAAACTTTCCAAGTTGATACAACTCTGAGGAACATGCTACTTTGATTATAAAAAATTACCCATAAGAACGATATGAAGACTTCTAGTGCCCACAAGTCTACAGTAACAGGCAGATAAAACCAAAAATACTCTGATCAAATTCACTATATAAAGGTCTTCTAGACTAACACTGGAAATTCAGAAGCTGGGTCATCCCTTCATGGAAATTTTGCTAACACTTTCTTCAAATTACGTAAGATATGATTCAGTATACATTAGTGTCTATTTAACAAACATTTCATTAAGGTATTTACTTATGAAAATTGCTAAAGGGAAGCCTTTAGAGATGCAGTATCTCATTTTCATTTCAGTCCTGAGGGACAGGAAGACACTCATGCATAATAACCATCATTTTCATAAAGCAAATAAATTTGAACTGCTTGTACATAATAATTGTGTATAAAATGCGAAAACATGCAGTACGAGATTACCAATTGTTAAAAAACTGATAAGATCCCTGAGAGAGAAATATAATTCATTTTTCTAAGCACCATTTTCAAGTTACTCTTTACTTCTTCTCTTTTAGATGAGTTATGAAATAGTAACATCATTGAGACAGTTGAATGTTATGATACATTAGCAGATTACAAAAATAAAATGAGAGAACAACCTTTAGATTATTCTGTGTAGTTTAGCATCCTCTTTGTTCCTTCATTTAAATTACATTTTCGTCACTACTCTAATTCTTCCCTATGTGTAGTGGATACTTTTAACAAGATGTTTTAAGCACAAAGTTTAAGTAATGTTATTTTAGTAGAAGTTATGAGAAGAGCTTAGAATTTTGACTCAGTTCGACTGTGCTTCTATTGCAAAGTCAAAATAAACTTCAACACATTTTGACTTTATGCAGTAGGGGCAAAGGTTTCATACCAAACTTCATTTAGCCTTATCTCAACACCATCATAATATTGTCAGTCTCTAAGTGTATCCAAAGTATCATTGCACAGGCTGGAAGTCAGATAGAGTGAAGTGGTACTCTGGCATGTCTCTGCCATCAAGTCTTCACAAAAATTTCATTGCCACAAAGCGGACGTTGTAGTGGCATCTCTGCCATCAATCTGTCATTAAGGGATCCCCTTAGCTGCTTATCCAGAGAAAGTTTATAACTCCTTTGCACATTCGTATCTTGCAGCATATCAAGATAAAGATCATAACGTTTTTCCAAAACAGTGCTTAGGCACTTTAAAATGGGCACTGGATATATTTTCTCTAATCATTATCTTCCCTTTTGTCACACAATGTTGTAGTTCCTCTACTGTAATGTGACAGTATTTTATAATGCATATAATATCAGAAACACTCTATTGATACATATTTTATGAGAAAATCTCATATATGTAGCTGTTTTATCTCATATCAGCAAGAAAAATCACCCACTTCATAATTTTTAATCTGATTCCTAATCAATAAATAAAGTGCATTGTGTCTCAAAATCCTAATAAAAATAACTTTTGTTACTCTGTAACATCCTTGCACCAGAAAAAAAAAAAAGTCCTCAATTGAAAATACAATAGTCATACAAAGACACGGAAATCTTTAACAGGAAATTTAAATGTAATCATGTAAATGTGAAAAATATGCGTGTGATATGTAGCATGTATGCATGGAAAGATGCTTTCTCAAGCAACAGTTCACTGTTTGTATCAACCCTTGCAACCAACCTTCCTCAAATTCTCAGCAAGAATCTAGCTATAACCTATGTGTCTTAGCAGATTTTTGTTAGGGCCATAAGTGCCTTCTACCTTTTTTTGACTCACCAGCAAAATTTGTTAAACCAGTGATTAATAAGTTAATAACTACCTGTATATCCATACAGTGAAACCCCTTGTGCTGTGAATCACTTCATGCATTAATTTAATAATTCACAGTAGCACCTCATCAAACTCATAATGGAATTAAAAGTAAGAATAGGATTGGTGAGATCCAAAGAAACATTAGGGCACTAACTAATTATTGATATAACTACACTAATCAAAGTAAAAGTTTAAATCAAAGACGTTGACACACATTTCAATTTAAGAAAAAAAAAGTTGTTTGATTTGCTGTACTCCTAGGGTTGCTTTAATTGAAAATGAGGAATAAAATGGCTAGAAATTATTTTACTTGCATTACTCCTGCCAGTGCAGTAGAATACATTTCTTTTGACCATGTCCTCTCTTGAGCTATTCTGCCTTGTTACTTTTGGTGATATTTAGATTGGAGAAGATGAAAAGGTAACAAAGAAAAACAAAAATCCAGAAAATGAAGACAAGGAAGACTCATATATGAGGCCTAATAGTGTTTTCAGACCTTTGGACTTTGGTAGATTTCAAAACAATGATTTCTCTGTAGAAATAAATATCTGAAAGTCACATTCTTGTGTACACTAAATCCCTAACGATGGTTACCATAAATTTTTTTTGTCTGATTGAATTGAGCACTGGTCCTGAGTGATTTCCTTGGAAAAGAAGGTAAAAATATCTCCTTTGTGGCTACTTTCACTTGATGTTATTGGTAATTTAGTGTAGGCTGAAGCAATCCTGAAAGTCTTCTATACACCTCTCCGAAATCTTGACTCACTTTATGGCTGGGGACCTAAAGAACTGTTGCAGAGCAACTGTTTTCTCCCTTGTCAGTGCATAAGCCAAACTATAAATGAAAAGTTGGGCTATGAAATTGCATTTTTCTCTCAGAGTAGCCAGAAGTGTTAAATGTTCAAATTCATATAATCATTATGTGTAATTTTAGACACAATAAAGCAGATGGCTCAGAACAGAAACAGCCTCTTTTGGTGTTGACTTGCTAAAAGAAAAATGTCTATTGATATTAGTGCAGGAAAATTTTAGCCGTGAAATTGGGTTCCTTTGTTGCTTTACTCCTCTCTGTAATTAGGAAAATATTTTAAAAAATTGAAAAAAGTTGTTTTTTAAGCTTTCTTGTATTTCAGCCAGCTGATGTGTACTTTCACTCTATGATTAACATGTCCTTGTTTTACAAGAGGACGTATCAGTTTTACAGACTGATATAGAGGATGCTGCGGAGGCTTGTAACAACAACAAAGAAAAACAACTAAGGGACTTTTTGCTCATTAATGAATCAGGTGAGCTAAAACAGAAGCTCAGAACTTGGGGATTAATGTGTTAGACCTATTCAGTTATTAACCTCCTATGCCATTGAAAGCTGAGAGATCATTTTACATTCATATTAAAATGTTACATTATATCTAAAATGCCTTGTTGTGTAATAGTTAAGGGAAAGTAACTGGAAGAAAATTACTCATAAAAGAGTATTTCTAAAATATATATCTGTAACTTAGGCACAGAAAGAAAATCTGGCTATTTAGCAAAGAAGAAAGAGTGGTGTGAGAGTTCTCTCCTACAGTGAGAGTTAATAAGTGAAGTTATACAATGCACTGATTTTTATGTCTAAGACATAAACCTTTGAATGCAAAGGTTTATAAAGTAAATGCTGATGCTCTCTTAAACACTGTAAAACATTCTGCAATGGTACCAGATTTCTGCTATTTCTATATAAATATTTTAATAACTAAGCCTTTTGAGAAGAAATAGTACAGATTATAGTAAGAACTACAGATAAAGGTATCTTTTTCTTTGCTCCAGTATAATAGGTGTCAGTGACTTTCCAGCAACATACTGTAACGACAGTAAAACTCCTGACCTTCTGCCATTCAGTTAAAACCTCCAACGTAAATTACACTTTTAAAAATATAAGCTACTTACGCAGCTATTTGAAATAATTCTGCTGACTATTGATTTTTTTTTCATTATGTTCATATTTTTCACTCACAAGAAATGACTTCTTGGTTCAGAATTGAAATATCCATAAGTGCCACATTTCTTAAAGATGAGTTTGTGTGCTCTTAGATAACCGTAATCATTCCATCCAGACACCAAACTTGTAATGTTACTTACAGTTGTAAAATTCATAATTTTGAGCCAGAGGTTACAGAAACACTAATTTATTGTTATGAACCTGATTTAATCTCATATTCTTTAAAAAAAAAAATCATTTTGGTAGGTAAGGATTTTAAAATATAAAATTATATTAAATTGCTGGTTTGCTTTGTTTGGGTTTTTTTTTTCTTTTAAATTGTGCATATTTTTATCTACTACCATTCTCTTATTGTCAAGTTATAAATAAAAAACCTCATGGCCTGTTATGGTTAACATGTATTTGTCAAGTTCAAACTTGTACTCACCTGCAAAGTTGAACCTTTCTAAAGATACTTACTGGGAATTGTAATCTGTAAAAAGAGTAACTTCTGATTCATGACAGCCTTAAGCCTTTCTACTGGTAATGGGAAATGATTCTGTTTAGAAAAAAATTATTATTATCAGCAGCCCTTCCCATCCTTCCACAGCAATGACTGATTAAACCCAGGCTGGGGTGAGCATATTACACCTTTCTAAAAAGCAAGATGCCTCCTTTTAAAAAAGGAACTAGAACATAGTGTTCACTGAAGTAGATACACAATTAAAATGCTGAAGGTGAAAGCACTGCATATGCTTCAAGATGAGCTATCTGCCTTCTTCTCCAAACCCATAAGATAGTGGTGTGTATCTACTGCAATTTGCGTTTTAAGGGACTGGAACTTCTGCTCTGACTGCTGGAGGCTGTGTTTTCTCAGGGATCTGGTATCATCAATTCCAGACCATGAATACCATCAGCCTTTACAGACTATAAGCCTCATGTGATATGACTTCAGCAACTTAGCTCCTGGAACATCAGCTTACTTTGTAGAATATATTGAAGTTTAGAAAATAGTGTATGAAGAAAAATAGACACCCCCAAAATCTTCTCCTTTGAAGGACTAATCTAAGAAAAGTGGCACTCTAACAAAGGAGCTATAAATCAAAACTGAAAATGCATCCCAGTGGCTTGTAACAACAACAGTACAGTTCAAGATTCATTTTGTGGTGTATCAATTGCAAAATATGTGGCCCTTGTTATCTTTGCACTATTTTTATGTCCCTGTAAAAGAAGATTAGTCCATTACCTCTTAATATCATGTAGAGAAAATTACTGTGTGACACAAGGATGGCTGTGGAATTTTTACCCCTTGAAATGTTTTTTCAAAGGCAAATCACATCAGATTTGCCTTTCTGTCTTCATAGAGTCTTGGCACTGTTAAGGAGCACACCAGGTTATGTATTGCAAAGCAGGCTACGCTTTGTGTGATAGTTTTAGTAAGTGCTAAAATACACTCACCAATTGGAACAGTTTACTTTGTAAACCTATTTGAAATCCTTTTTCAGTTAACAAGGTGGTGAACAATAAGGGAATAATTTGGAAATTACTGAAATTTGCTTTACTCTTGCAGCTCAAAATAATTTTGTTTTGCCATTGTTCTTTTTCCTTAGGCAGAACACTCTCATGAATACTTTATTTCTGGTGGTACAAACCAATGCATTTGGAGCTTTTATACTGGAAATAACTTTTTTTATTTAGCGTTCTCAACAGCAAATTCTAAAGCAGTAATTAAATCTATAAGCCAAATTCAGTTCTTAACTGCAGGAGCCACTTAGAAATTTAGAGCCACTACAAGGGTTCTTCCGTATTTCTTTTAGTGTTGTGCTATGAATTCACATTCTCTATTATAACAGTATTCTGAGGAATGATTTTTGTTAAAAAATATTTTATAAATATAGTATCTATGTATATAACACCATGCCATTTCATTAGGTTTGTAGCTGGTGCAGAATTAAAATGTCTGGTTGATTGAGGAGAGGATTGAACTTTTGGAAAAGGCGGTTGCTCATTCAACCACACTTAAGTTTCCTCAATCCATTGAAGATATGGTTTGATAGTTTATTCATTATCTGTAAGCAAACCTAAAGTGTAATTTTCTCTTCTTCTCATTCTCAAAGAATAACTTTAAAATAACCTGCCTTTGTCTGTGAGAGCAGAAACTAATGTAACTTTCAGAAATATTTCCTGTAACAGAAATTTTTAATTCTTAATTCTAAGTAAAAGACATTTGGATCTTCAAAACAACATTGAAAACATGCTGGAAGTGACATTTATGCCAAGTTACTGAAGATAAAAGCACGAGAGTTGTGACTCAGAGGATGTCAACTGCTAGAAAATTGGAAGAAGCCAGAAGCAAGTACTGGATTTGTCAAAAAAGGTAACCAAGTTATATTTCCTGTATTAATTCAATCACCTAGGGTGTGGGGGAGAAAGTGAGCATGGATGGTAGTCTGTGCAAAATGCTGGGGGACAGATTGTTTGCTCCCAAGTTTTCTTGTGGACTACATGTCAGAAACAGTGAAAAGATACAATGTATGCAAATCCAACAACATTTACCCTGCTCAAAATCATATTGACATAAATATATTTTCTTATTAATTGAATTGTAGGAAACTTGCAATTAGCGTATTCATGTTGGGGTTGACACTATTTTGTTACTACAGGCTATACAGGTCACATTTATACACCCAGTACAGAATCTTTCTGAACAAATCATCGCTGAGAAAAATAGGAAGACATGGAGCAGAGGAATCCTTGCTACTGGTTGTGACTACTGAAAATGGGAAGATACAGCTGTGTGTGTAATTAGTTGTGTTGATTTGGGTAGCTACACATCACTTTCCTAAATATCAGAGTGCTGTGCTGTTATTTTTAGTCTGCCATTTTTGATGAAATGTAAACACACTGTACATTAGCTACCACTGTATCTGCAGTATAAAAGTAATATCAGATCTCTAGTCCCAACTGCCACCAGAGTTTGCCAGGGTTTTGCTTAAGTGTATGCATACATGGAGAGAGAGAGAGAGAGAGGAGAGCACATCATTGTCACTAGGAATATTTCCTTTAAGAAATGTTAAACAAAAATTTGACAAGTAATTTATATTTGCTACACAGTTATACCTCTGCAGACTGTGGAATGGTTCCCAAGCTCAGGTTTCATCATATCCCACTCCACTTCTCAAATTGTATCACCTTCTCTTTCCTGAGTTTGTGAAGGCTCTGTGGGTTTCTGCTCACTACACACTAAAAAAACTTTGTGAAAAACCAAGCAGGAGGTAATATTGTGTGTTCTCTCTGTGGCTTTGGATTGGCCTCCCCAGGAGTGGTTGGCCACGGGGTCTTGAGTTACACTGACAAATAATGAACAATGCTAAGCTTTTTTCTCAAGTTGTATGCATTTGGGGGCAGAGGCTGTAGTTGATGCCCCTTGTCTAATCACTGTCTTGTTTTGCAACAGGCAATCACTGAAACTTGGTAAAATTGTAAAATGTGCTCTGTGAATTTATAGACTCCAGATTTTCCTATGTTTGATTTTTAAAAAAATTATCACTTAGTATTTTATCACTAATATATAGAGTGAACGACATATTGCTTTGAGTATTTATGTAGCTTTCTGAAGTGATGGACAATAGAGCTTAGTGAAAAATGCAAATATTGATTGTTAAGGTGTCTGTTTTGGTTTGGTGGCTTTTGTTGATTTTGTTTTTTTAAATTACAAATCTGAACAAAAGGTCAGCTCATAGACCACATTGTCTTCCTGAGCTTTCCAGATATTTTAACAACTGATGTGGAATGTTTTAGTTTGCTGGAAATGCCTACAGTGAATGACAATAGCTTGTGCCCTGAGCTGCAAGGCTACCAGACTGCCTGGGAACACCAGGAACCAATTAACCCAGGAGCTGGGAACCTAAAACAAACTGACATCTACGGCTTGCTCTGGAATTTCTTGCTAAGACACTGACAGTTGACTTGTTTGGAATTTACTGCTAAAAGGGCACTCAGTCACCATCTCAGAAACCCAGTTAATTAATCCTTGTCGGAAGAGCTTTACCCTGAATGCCTAATGTCCAGTCATACTGACCTTTAAAGTAACACTTGTAGCTGAGATATCTACCTAAGAGCACCCTGTCTGCTGAATGCTGGATTTCAAAACTAGGCACAGCAGGGTCCTCACACTCTTTTCCTTTTCTTAAAGACTGTCGTACTTGTCCTGCTTTTATTCAAAACTCTTCATCTAGCCATAGTGCAGACACTGCTGTGGCTGAGAACACTTATGTTTTTCATGTTCCCTATGGCCTCTTGCAGACAAAGCCAATACTCTCCAAGGACTTCCCTGTGCCTGTAATTGCATTGTCATCCTTAAAAAGTTTTTTCTGGCTGAAATGAATTTCTCACTGCTCACAAAACTTTTACTTGTTATAAGAATTTATAGCTCTATTCTCATAAGACTGTTTTACAAGGCACACAAATAAACTGATCTGTAATGTTTGATTTGCTTTTAGTACAGACCATTAGTAAGATATAAACATGAGGTTTGGTTTTCAGACTGGATCATCCCAACATCTCCTTTTATCAGACATTGGCATCCCATTACACAGCCAGGCAATGGGTAAGCAGCAAGTCAGGTCCCTCAGCAGCTCACACATAAACAAGCTGTCACAAACCTGGCATCATCAAGGTTACCAGGCTTTCTATATCTGCAGCCACTTGGGCATTAAGACCTCTCACAGGGCAGCTTCCTGTGCCCTGGGGTTCAGAGTTTGCTTCTGCAGGCTGCTGCCATCTGTGCAGCTGACGAGCCAAATGGTGTGGCTGGGAGCTATGAGAGTGGGCAGGTCAGTTCTTCACAGCATCCAGCTGCTTCTTCTGTTTGGCAGAGTGTGGGAAACACTGGAAGCCATATCTCCCCAAAACACCATGAAAGAAGTTGTGGGGAGTCTACATTTTGGGACTGCTCCTAGCATGAGACAGTTGGTGACTGGCAAGAAGTCACACAGAGAATCACACAGAATCACTAGGTTGGAGAAGACCTTCAAGAGTCCAACCCAGCCCTAACACCTCGACTAAACCATGGCCCCAAGTGCCACATCCAGTCTTTTTTTTAAACACATCCAGGGACGGTACCTCCACCATCTCCTCAGGCAGACAAATCCAGTACTTTACCACTCTTTCCATAAAAAACTTTTTTCTTATATCCAACTTATATTTCCCTTGGTGCAGCTTCAGACTGTGCCCTCTCATTCTGTCAGTTGTTGCCTGGGGAAAGAGACCAATCCCACCTGGCTACAGCCACCCTTCAGAAAGTTGTAGAGAGTGATAAGGGCACCTCTGAGTCTCCTTTTCTCCAGACTAAACAACCCCAGCTCCCTCAGTTGTTCCTCAGAGGATTTGTGTTCCAAGCCCCTCACCAGCCTTGTTGCCTCCTCTAGATGTGCTCTAGTGTCTCAACGTCCTCCCTAAACTGAGGGGGGCCAGAACTGGACACAGCACTCAAGGTGCTGCCTCACCAGTGCTGAGTACAGGGGAAGAATGACCTCCCTGATCCTGTTGGCCACACTATTCCTGATACTGGCCAGGTGACATTGTCCTTCTTGGCCACCAGGGCACACTGATGGCTCTTGTTCATCTGCAGTCACCAGTACCCCCAGGTCCCTTTCTGCCTGGCACTGTCCAGTCTGTCAGCATCGACTCAAAAACTGGAAATCAGCTGATTCCAGTTTTTCTGAATCAGCATTTGCAGAGGAAAGCTGTTAGGTCAGAAGATTTTTCCACCTAATGTCATGAGCAGAACAGCAAAAGCAGCATATATTGCATGAGGAGATTTTGAAAAGGTCATTGACTAAGTATTCATTTTCCATCGAGGATCACGAGCATATTTCAAGAGCAGAATGATGCCCAAGTGGTAAATTGTCTTTGGAAAGTTACATTTTTTTCTCTGTATGGCCCAGCCTGAATGGCTGAATGTCTGCTGCCTACCTAAGATTTCCGTCTGGAAAATAGTCCCCACATGTGATTTGTATAATTTGTTTGTTAACTTAAAGTTTGCCCTTTTTTTCCCCCTCTCTTTTTTCTTCCCCCCATAACACTAAAATTCTTAAATTACAGTGTTTTAGGAAAATAATTTTACGGTATTCTGATTTATATGCAGGTAAGAGAGAAAAATCACCAGCTTAAAATGCACTTTGATTTCTCTAGAGGCATAAATCTTTCACTTTCTATCAGAAATTGTGGACTTTCTGCAAAGGCACTGCAGTCACCCAGGCAGCTGCCTGCATGTACAGACAAAATAGACATTTTATGAATATTTTAAAAACACACTTTACAACTAAACAAGAAAAGTGCACTTCAAAATCCAAAGACGTTAGCAATGCCATTTTATGATTTCAACAAGGAAAATAATTATTTCTTAAACAAAAGGAGACAGAAAGCAGAAAATAGAAACACTGTTTCATCCAAAAAGAAAAAAAAAAGAATGACAGTGACACATTGTGTTTGTGTTCTAATTTGCAGGCACTCTTCCTGGCACACACACACACACACATAAATAGGGAAAAAAGTAGGAAAAAAAGAATCCAGAAAAATTTGGCTTTACCTGTTGCATTTTACCCTACTGTATCATGATAATATATAATTAAAACCAAACAAGTATTGCTAGTGCTAGAGAATGTAAATCAGAGCACAAGGGTGACAAGAGGATGGTCATACCTCCCCTATGCTCCCTGTGCATCCTTTGATAACGAACAAGGTGATGATTTGACACTGCTCTTCATCACACTTCCTTGACTTTTTAAGCCAAAAATAAAAGGAATCAGCAAACCTGATAAATCAAATATTCAACTGGAAAACAATATAATTCTATTTTCCTTATTGCATGGCAGAGTTTGGACTCATCTCTGCCTTTTTCTGTATTCAGTTATTGATGTCAAATTAGTGAGATGATACACAAGTGATTATCTGCCATTTTGTATTGGACATCCTCTATTCAGAAGAGATAAATGATCTGAAGGCTTTTATAGTCACAGAAATATATATTAACCATTCTTAAATTATAATGTAGCATATAACACAATTTTAATTATAGTTAGAATTAAAAGTTTTGAAGCATGACGTTCACGCTGGATATTTAAGTCGTTATTTCAGCTATTGTTACTGCAAATGGGATTGTGCTAGGTGCTAGATAAATGCATTGCTTGGTATAGATAGATCTTTAGCGGTGTCATACAAGAATTGTAGTTGCTGAGGGCCTTATCACTGACTCCAAGTGTTTTGGGTGAAGTCTTTTGTTACTGTGCAATTCTTGGTTATTTTTAGAAACATGCTGCACTGTATTCTAGGAAGCACTTACAGAGAACTCCCAGTTAGGGAGGAGGAAGGGATGAACCAGGCATTGGCAGCTTCTTACTCTATATGCCAAGGTATACAGTTCTCAATTGCCTTAAAAATATTGGAAAAAACCAAGCCAACACTCAGTCAATATTTTGTTTGTTTCATTTTGCAATATGTCAGGGCTCTCTACTCAAACCCAAATAACAGAAGGGTTCCATCTGAGCTGTAGTATATCATGTTTCTGAAAAAGAGAGAGCAAAATGGCATGGAAGTGGAATAGTTAGAAGCCTTAAAGGTTTATTCTGAAGTGGAGGATAGAAGCAAAAGGAGGATAAAGATTGTGAATCCCTGGAGACAGATTTATAAAATCATCCAAGGGCAGTTCTTTATGAAATCCCTCAAATAAGCCAATATTTTCTGTCTTATGCACTTTCTCACAAAAGCACGTTTTCCAATATCTGTGTCCTTACAAATATTTTTTACGCTTTTGTAGCCACTGTAGTAGCACCAGTGCAGTACAAAAATCAAATGTTTGGCACTACTTTTAGTTCCACATATGAGGGTAAAAATTTAATTCTCAAAATGGTAAAAAGTAATAGGAAGGTGGAGTTTTTAAAGAAACTGCAGTATGGTTCTATCATTCTATCATACTCTCATCAGAAGAAAACAGCCACCTTTGTCTGATGTAATACATGACAAACTGCGAAAGGGATGAGTCTGGAATGGGCTAGTCATAACTGGAGAGAAGTGTTCATTTGGTGGAATGCTCTTTAGGCAACAGCAATGTGTAGATAGATAAAGGTTTTCTATTTGTTTTTGTGATTGTTTTTTCTCTACAAGTAGAGCTGTCAGTAGTTCAATTAGTAGCTCATAGACCTTAACACTGTGAACATCTCTGCTTGGTGCTTATAGCAAACACTGTTTACAACAAATGAATTTATTTATCGTTGTTTATAAATTGCAAACTTCTGCTCAGTAGGCAAATGTGCAGTAGCTGGCATGTCATTTTATCCTTGACTCTGTATAGGATGATGAATGTTTCTGTGTTTAGCAGACAGGTTCGTCTCATCTGAAACTGAAATTCGTAGATGTTTTGTAATGTTGGTCTTTTCACGTGAAAACACCAGTCTTTATGTTAACTTAGGAAAAAGTAATATAAATGTTGGTCCTCTAGAAGAATTCACGTGGTATCCTTCTTCAAATCAAGTTTTTTCCTTGGCTGTGTTGTGTGTGTGTGTAGGCCTGAGCATGCACTTTTCTCAAATATGCAAAAAGTGTGACAACTTTTACAGTTTGGAAAAGACAGAAGGTCCAAGATAAGGTTCCTGAGGAACCATCATCTTTTCTAGCTAGAGCTGTTTTGAGTACTCCAACAATATTTTTACTACAAAGAAATGTTTCACAAATACCTTTTTACTAGCTGTGCTGATGAATAGGTGGGCAAATATTTTGCTGTTAAGGTTTCTGAAACAGTAATAGTTTATGGTATCATCATATATATTGCAGTGCTACAAATTTAACAGATCTAAGATTGATTCATATTGAGCTCAACACCTTAATCTGTTATAAATTACAATCTTCTGATTTTAACCACATCTGTACAGAAATTTGTATAGTTGCAACAAAATAAGGAACAATGAGATACAGAAATGCATACAAAACTTAAATGTTGTACAGTTAATAATAATAATAGTAATAGTAATAGTAATAATAATAATAATAATAATAATAATAATAATAATAATAATAATTCTGTTCTAGAGATATTAAAATAGTCATTTTCTTTAGAAACAGTATAGTTTAAAAGAAAAAGAAAATTAAAAGTTATCTGAGCAGGCTGTTTCCATCTATAGTAAACTTCTGCTAATACTTAAAGATAATAAGCCTCATCTAGCCAGAATGGAAGTGAAATTCTTACTGAAAGTATTACTCTCTTCCATATGCTTATCTAATGACTGAGTGTGATCTTGCATAATCCAAACCTAAGGGAAAAGAAGCTTAGTGTAGGATTCTGAATCTTTTATGCTGAACTATAATTTCCTGTACAGCACTTTATAAGCTTTCAATGTCATCGTAGTTATTTTACATGTATTCTTGGCTATTCATTTTGCTAGCCTTTCTCTGCAGAGTTAAGACATGGTTTGGATTTTTCTAACCCCAAAATAAATGAATAATGTCTCTCAGTTTCTATTTAGAAAAATAACTTACACCATAACAGCAAGAAATCCATAGAAAAGCTCATGGGAACCATGTAAGTTGCAGAAACAAGATCAGAAAACACTTATTCAAGGTGATAAAGTGGTACTGCAGTGACCAAAAGAAATGATTCAGCTTCTACAAGGTGAGTTATTTTCAGAAAGCTACAGAAACATTGCCACCAAAAGATTCAGAAACATTACACTACATGTGTGACAAATTTTTTAGGAATCTTCTGGCTCAAGATGTACCAGCTGTGTGATGCTCCCAGTTGACTTCTGACAAGCTGAAGTCCCCCATAAGGACAGGAGCCATTGACTTGGAAGTGCCTCTCGATTCCTCAAAAAAGAATTTTTTACATCGTCATCCTGAATTGGAGAGCTGTAGTAGACTACCACTGTGACATCTATATTATTTGTTTGCCCCTTGAGTTTTACCTAGAGGCACTGTGCCAGTGCCTACTGTGAGCTCCATGCATTCTATCCCTTCCACTACACACAGTACTATGCCTGCCCACATTCTCTCCCATGTATCCCTCCAGAAGAGTCCTGTGACCAGGGCACTCTGGTCCCAGGACTCACCCAGCAGGTTTCACTTAAGCAGGTGATACCAAATATCTGGGACTGGGCCAAGGCTTCCAGCTTGTCTTGTTTGTTCCTCACTCTGCCTGCATTAGAAACGTTTCAGGTGGTTCTTTGCAGCCACAACAGCTCCTGAAGCAGATTAAAGGATCCCTTTATTCATCATTTCCTTAAGTCTAGGCACAAAATCCCCTTGTTCTTCACTGGCAAGCCAGGTAGATATTTCCCCTTTCCCCCTTCCAAACTAGTTAATGGCGCTCCTTCAGCAGAGTTTTTGTAGCTTAATCTCATGATTATTGATTTTTTAACATATATTTTCTCTAAGGTAAAATTACAAGTGAAGATTTCTGTAATGTATAAAAGAATAATTATTTAGGTGATAAAAAAAGTTCCTGTGATGGCCACTGTCTGCACTGTGAATCAATGTATTTTATAAGAGCTTTCCAAAGTTACAAAAAAGAGAAAACTGAATATCATATCTCTCATGATACCAACATCAAATTTCTCATGATAGCAACTCATACCAACAACAAGTCTTTTGCCTTTTCCTAGTTACAACATGGGTTGCATACTTAGAAGAATCATGGCAAGTTCCTGGACCAAGCATAGCTGTTTCTTCTATAGGGAATTCTGAAAGATGTGTTAATTACTATTTTTTTTTTTTTTCAAAAAGTCCAAACGAATTTGTGTTTACGTATAGCACACCAAATTTCAGTAGATGTTTTTAATAACTGAAAATTATTGAATACATTTAGAAATGATGTCTTTTAAACTCTGGGAAGTGTAGCATCTGCTTTAAATGTTGCTCTTCTCAGTCCCATCAACATTTTACCTATGCCTAAGGTCCTTACAATAACAAGTTTTCAGTTATGCCAAAAGAAAATCAGTGCAGTCCTTCATAAAATGTTTTGCTTAAGTCTATAATTTTATGAAATGAAACCCAAAGTTGGATTTCCTTAAAGTATGAAAGTTGTCACATAATTTTCAACCTAGAATTATCCAAATTCTAACTCCATTTACAGCTTTGGTTTGAATATTATTTTGGGTTTAGGATACTTCTCACCACAAAGCTGATATAGCATCTTATGCTTTGGGAAGAGAGTGATTTTGTGCTTTGTGCAGTGAAACAGATTAAAGGAAACGTTCAAATACGTCTCTGTGGGGGGAGCAAAAGTAATTCACATTGCATTATTGATCATCTTCTATACTGTGCATTATTACAAATGTGGAAGAGAAATTTATCTGTCTTTAATGAAATTCCTAATATTTTAATTTACTGTCCACTGAATATAGGTAGCTCTGGAACAGACTGTCATGGTACAAATATGTTGATACTTCTCTCTGTTTTAAAGAAACATAAATTTTAGTATTCAGTAAAATAATGTTTTTACCAGAAATTGGTCCCTCTGGGCCAAGTACTGTCACAATTATGAAGAGTAGTCCCTTTGCATTGAAGAATGAATTCTCAACTATTTCACAGGGCTGTGAAACAATGTAAGAGCTCTTGAGCGGGATCAAAACAATAGTGTCTAATATAATTTATTTGCAATCATTCCATCTCTACAGTTTTCAGAAGAAAAATTGCTCTCAAATTTGGTTAGTTATTCAAGCAGTGCTGAGAGAACACTTCCTAGAAATGAAAAGTGGGGCAGAAACTTTAATTAACTCTTTCTATTTTTTAATGAGCTATGAGAGTTGGTCAGTTATACAGCATATGGAGGACACAATTTATACAGTGCAGACCGCATTAAATTGTTCAGCTGTACAACACTTCAGCTCCTCTAGACAGTACAGAACCTGGCAAGAGGCCAAAACATCCAAAGGAGTTTATGCATGTGCTAACCTCCTAAAATAAAAATTGCTCACTGATGCTTCCATTTGTGAGGTATCGCTTTCTGACCTGGAGTGTGCACGAGCCCTGGTATGCTCTGCATGCAAGTCCAAAACTGCTTCCTTCTGAAGAATGAAACCCATCAATTATCCAAAGCCTGCCCAGAGAAGGACTGCAGTAGCTTGAGAAACCAAATCTAATAAGTGTTTTCCAAATAAGATAGATGCACCAGCAACTGCCACCGAATTTGTGAGTGATGCAGTGTCATGGTATGGTCCCACCTTGTGCCTGGTGGAGCTGCAGGATACTGTGCTGCAGCATCTCCTCAGTCAGAAGAAATTCAGCAGAGACTCAGCATGGGGCAATGATTTCATTCAAAGTGAGCACAGGCACCAACTTTAGGCAGGGTTGGAAGTTAGATACATGCATGGGTTTATAATTCTCCTGTGGTTTGCTCCAGACTGCTTTCCTCGCTTTCTCTGCACGGATAGTGCATTAGAATTATTCTCAGCAGGTGGCTAATTTCTTTCCATGCTGCCCCTGGGAAGCTAAGTAGGTCTCTGAGTTCTCTGGGTTAGGATTAGCTAGTATGCTTTTAGTTCTATATGTGTGATCTGTGCTTTAGAAGTATAGTTCTGCCAAGGGTGAAAGAGGGTTTTTTTTATGAGAATCTGAAGAAGTTGGTGAAATAAATGCAAAGCAACCTTTTGAATTATGTGTGATGATGCATGTCTTCCACTGAGTTGTAGAGAACACCGGTGGTGAGGTTATCAGTCTGTTGTTTCCACCCACTGAGAGAATATTTAAATTCTGGTGACAGATTTTGAAATAGATCCTGAAATTTCTCTAAGACTGGTGCTTCTGAAAAAAGAAAAAAAAAAAGAAATAGGAAAATTTCACAAGACAGCAAATGTCTCATGCTTTGCATGCCGTACAACTGGACAGGTGTTTTGTGAAGAGCCCCCAGGGAATGTTGCATTGATGTAAACAGGAAGGAGTTTTCATTTCATGAATCACTAGATTGTCAGTGATGCATTATAGCTTGTCACAGATATTATGGAGCAAAAAGAGGTATTACACTGAGTTTTATACCCCCATGACTAGAAAATTTGAACCAGGGGATTTGAATATTTTAACTGTAATCATCAATTTTTTAACTGCAATTATAACTATGAGCATTTTTGAGACACTTTCTCTTTGTAGATTTTGTAACTGGATATAGCAATTAATCCTTTAGCATTTTCTCAATGATAGCTCCTCTCTTCTGTCAAAGGCAAAATATGACAGTACTGAATCAAGCAATTGCTTTGTGAAATAAATACTGTTACACATTACTATAAAGATTTGTGAGTTGGTCTCTGAATAGTGATAGATAAAACAGCCCTATTATATACACTGTGTGTAGTGGTAGGTGTACCAGAGAGACAGGCATTTATAAGTGACACTATGAAGCAGGAAACACTTTTGTACCTCTCATGCCCAACCAAACATGTCAGTAGAAACTGGTGGAGAAAGCTGAGATAGCCCAGGTAGTGACATATGCTTACCCTTCCTAGCCCAGAGGATCAGAAGACTAGAGGAATACTCATATAAGGCAGAGAAAAGAACATTCTTCAACAATGCTGAATACTGCTGTAGAAAGAGAGTGGGATTGTTAGTGATTGGGTTTTTTCCCTCCATCATGGGGGTCACTCATTTCACTGAGAGATATAGGAGTGACAGATCTACTTGTACAAGATTTGATGAAACTGCACTGGACTTTAAAAAAGTAAAATTATGTGTGTGGCTATTTGCAAAGTTCTTTTTAGTTTGGAATTCTTTTATTTCTCCTCAAAAGTCCCACTAGTCTCACTAGAAGAGAGTGTATCAGTCTGGTGTTCACAACTTGGTACATTACCTTGAACTTTAAGGATAAACTGGTTGTAAACTTTTTGCTTAGGGTGTTTGTACCACTAGCTAAACATAGCATATCTACTTCTTTAAAATGGTGTATAATTCCTCAATACATTGTATAAAATGAATATGCAAATGAACTTGGAGTTTCTCTTTTTTTATGTAGTAGAATTTTGCCTTTGACTGTTCCCAGCTGTTACCACTTTGTGGGAGTCATTCAGGAAGGGCAGAAAATATAACTATCACCTTTGCAAAAAAATGTTTTTGACCTTGTGAATTTCCAAAATTTCATTCCATTAATTTGAAAGCTAAGATTTAGTGTAGTGAACATCAGGCAATCTGTAGCACTTAATCTACTAACTCAGCAAAACACCAAATTAATTCAAATTTGAAAAGGCCTCTCCATCTGTAGCAAAAGCATGTTCTCAATTACATATTGAATTAAATAAGAGATAGGAATATTTTTGAAAGGTTGAAATTTATGGTTTCATTAGACTGAAAAATTAAAGCTAAAAATGTGTAAAAATCCACATTAATAATTTAGTTTTAGCGCATAAATGCAAATGGCTTGGAATTGAGCTTCATTTCAGACTGTAAGTGGTAATTTCCTAGTGTCACCTCATGAGGTTCATTAGAGCCCTACTTTTAATAGAAGTGGGGAGCACTGGGGATCTGCACAAATAAGAGGGTTATGGTATTTAATCACCACAAAGTGGTAATGATAAAACTTCATTAGACAGGATTTCCAAATATGAAATCCAAGAAGACAATCAAATATGAGTGAGCTAAATGATCATTCAAAAGTATTTTATTTAGTGAGTTCTCTTTCTTCTGTTCATGAATGGATTGCTTTGTATGAATTATTTTGTTGCTTGAGACAATAATATTCAACAATTAGTAGATGGAAAATTCTCTCTTCCAAAATGTTGATTTCATACAAGGCCAGTCTACAACTAGGTTTAGTTTTTCATTAGTATTTTAGTATTTGCTATTCATCATTCCGGATGTCTAATAACTACTTCTATACAAAATAATTTCTGGTCCATTTCTGGCCTATTAACCACAAATACATGTATACATGTATATGTATACATCATACAAATATATACATGAGAATTTATGTTATGGTGGAAGGAATGATACTGAAGACTCCTCTTGACCAGCATTTTACGTTGGTTTGAACTAGTAATTAAAACAAAAGCACATGACAGAGGGCTTTAGGGTGCAATCATGTTATATGTAGAGTTGGAAGTATAAAATTAAAATGATAATGAAAAGAGAAAGATCTACTTCTCTCTCTACAAAGCAGATTTTAGACAAGAGGAATGTCTTATGCTGTTCAAGTTTGCGTATGTTATTCCAGTAAGTAAAATGATAACATAATTTTCTATACTTTCTTTTCTGTCTTACACCAGTGAACTTAGATTCTGCATTTTTGCCTACGTTTTATTTGCAATCACTCCTAAATTATTTCAGATAAATTTTAAAGACCCCTTTCAACCCAAACTCTTTTATGATCTATCTGATTTACTGTTGGATTATATAAAAATATCTTATTATCTGAGGTCAGTTGCTGATGAGACAGCACAGACCTAAACATTTCTACCTTAATGTTATTTTTCTTCAAGTCTTAGTAGGAAAATATGTTGCAAATTCTCTGCCTGTATATGTGTGAGGGAAATTCTTCTGATGACAGTTTTGTGAGCTTGTCTAGAATCCAACACAGTATTCAGGACCTCAAGATCTACTGTGATATTTTATTCAGGTAGAAAAAAAGTACATCTACTACCCTTACAAAGCACCGAGGCCTTAACTTTTTTTCCATTCTTTGTTTTATGCCCTCCTCATGTTCTCAGACTCTTTTTTTTTTGTTTATAACATAAAATTTTACTGAGTGTCTTATTCCACTGCTTTGGCGGTAGGCTGTATCTCATGTTGTGATATCCTCACCACTGCAGCTTTATCATTCATGAGTTTATAACTTTGCCAAGCATTACTCTTGCAGATTCCTCTTTCATCTCTTCATATGCAGATCCAAATGTTCTGTTCTTTTTATTTAGTTGTGAAAAAACTTTTGCTTGTACAAATTGGAAGGTTCACTAAAAAAAGGTGCTTAAACAGTTTGGGTAACTTCACAAATGGCCCACACAAGATGCAATTCAGAAAGTGTATATGATTATTTGCGCATCAGCAATTGTATTTTTAGTCACCCCAAATGTCCAATTGCATGTCTTGAATCTGCTGATCTTTACATTAATTTGATGATTGAGGGCTGTTTCAGAAGAAAAGGATTTTCAAGTTACATCTTTAAAGCACATGAAGTCCACAGCTGAAAATGCCCAAGCAATATTGAAAATTGAGGATGATTCCTAGAAAATGCTTATTCTGGTTGGGCAGATGGAATTTTTTATGATTTCATGCATTTTCTCATTAAAAGCAAGAATTTTAAGTCATTATGCTACTCCATCAATATGCAATCTAGATAGTCTCAGCAATAATATGTTTATGAATCTATTTTAATTTCTATATTGTTTCCTCTTTTACACAAGTTTCACTGGTTTTGGTATTCCAAAATTCCCAATTTTTTCTCTTACACTGTATAACAATTCCTACACCATGTGGATCTTAACCAGCACATTCAATTTAAAATGCAGTACTTTACCCAGTGGTCATAACACCATGCAGTTATAGCCTTAACAAAGTATTAGTGCCACTGTTTTGTTCATTAAATTTCGCCTAAAGACGAATTTCTTTCATCACAACTGCTGCTTCATTGCATAAAAAAAAGTCTTTACTCTTCTATAATTTTATATAACTTGCTCTGTAGTTTCTCATTAACCTATTTTTTCCAGAAAGGTTATAATCATTTCCAGTCCTATTGTGTGTAATTCACAAATTTCTCAGAAAGACATTTCTGTAGCATCCAAATTCTTCCTACTAAGACTTGAAGAAAAATAACATTAAGGTAGAAATGTTTAGGTCTGTGCTGTCTCATCAGCAAGTGACCTCAGATAATAAGATATTTTTATATATCCAACAGTAAATCAGATAGATCATAAAAGAGTTTGGGTTGAAAGGGGTCTTTAAAATTTATCTGAAATAATCCCCCTGCAGTGAGCAGGGACATCTTCAACTAGATCAGGTTGCTCAGAGCCCTATCCAGTCTGACTCTGAATGTTTCTAGGGTAAAGGCATCTATCACCTCACTGGGAATCTATGCCACTGCTTTACCACCCTCATTGTAAAACCTACATGTAGCCTGAATCTACCCAGCTTTAGTTTAAAACCATTAACCTTTACAACAGAGTCTGCTGAAATATTTCTTCCCATCTCTTTTATGAGTTCCCTGTGGATGCTGTAAGGCTGCAATAAGGTCTTCCTGAAACCTTGTCTTCTCTCTCAGTCTTTTCTCATGAGAGAGCTGCTCCATCCCTCTCATCATCTTGATGTTCCTGCTCTGGACTTGCTCCAACAGGTCCATCCATGTCCTTCCTGTGCTGGGACCCCAGAGGTGGATGCAGCAATACAGGTGGGGTCTCAGCAGAGCAGAGGGGCAGAATCCCCTCCCTCCCCTGCTGCCCACGGGGCTTTGGATGCAGCACAGAGAGTGGTTGGCTTTCTGGCTGCAAGATCCTTCTAGAACAGGAAGAGTGCATGTGCATCCTCTTTCAAGCACTTCAATCATTCATAAAACCTTTGAGATCAGATTGTGTAAAAAAAAAAAATCACGTTGATCTCAAATTACTTTTGGTGTCCTTGAAACCTTTTCTGATTTAATAAAAATCTTTACAAGTAGTGCTTACATTGAGAGTTGAAAACTCTTATTATGTCACAAAGTAGTTCTCATGTCTTTTTCTTTTTTGACATTGAGTGGTCTGTAGATGAATCCAAGTTCATTTATTTCTGCAATAGTTTGAAGGATTGTCCTTAAAATCTGAACCTGTCCTTCATAAGAATTTTTGCTATCTAAGAAGCAGTGCCTCTAGGTTTTCAGAACAAATACAGCTGTTTCACTTTGCAGCCATCTGTCTAGGCTGAAATACAAAAAAAATTGTACAACTTACAGCATCTGTATCATTTAGCACCAGAGCTGTTAATGACTGATGGTCAAAGTGAAAAAAACCCAAAAACTTAAAGCCTTTCTGGTTATAAATGACTGTTTAGTTGGATTCAAACCATATAATGTTCACACATATGTAATAAAATATTTTATTAATATTCATGCTTTGGAAATGACTGGTCTTTTTATGTTTGAAGTATGAATAATCAGAAAATATATATGAAACTCTCAGTACTGACCCTGGAACTGTTTGAAAACAAAAAAACTAAGTTCATTTAATAATGAATGCCCAACAAATGAATAATTAAAAAGAAAGATAACTGCATCATCTAGTGGGACAGTTATGTATTATCTATTATGAACATATGTGACCCTTTGTAATCTCTAGCTGCATCTGACAGCTATTCTCAAAATAGCTGACTCACAATATTTCTGAGTTTGCAGTCGGATGCATTGTTCCAGATGCAGCTCAGCTGCTTAAAAAGTTAGTTCATAGCTTCTTCTAGGACATAATGATCTGTGAGAGTTATCATCATTTACTTGCCAACCTAGGAGCACACTTACTACTAATTTGCTTCTCTAAAAGTAGCTAGGTTAGAAAACACCCCGACTATTAGCTTATGCTAGCGTCTTGTGCTGATACCCAGGTTAACCCAGTAGATCTGAGGGGATGTTAATGGGAAGGGAAGGAAAGAGTGACGAGGAGTGAATAGCAGTACAGTCCTAACCCAGCAGTGCTGCAGCCTAAAAAGCCTAAAATCAAACCATTGTCTTGTATGATCCCAAGAATATTCTTATAGTACACTGTTCCTGCACTTAAGCACAGTAATGCTAGCTGGCTCATGAGATGCCCAGTTAGTGAAATAACTTGTGAATAAATTGTTTGTATAAGATTTATTAATTTATTCTAACATATTTTTGCTTAACTTGCTGTTTCGTAGTCAAGAAAAAGATGACCACATCCCCCCTCCCCCCCCCCAAAAAAAAAAAAAAAAAGAGAGAAAAGAGTCAGATGCATGTGATCACTTTGGATGGCTGGCATGTTTGATCAGAGTGATACAGATAATTTGGATTACTGCTGAGCAACAAGAATAAGGCAGAGGAGACACATGCAAATTCAATATTTGTAATTAATGACAGTGTATAGATAATTTTAGACATGAATTGAAATATGTTGTGTACCCCAGAAGTAAAATAAATCCATTGAGGCTCTGGGCTAGGAAATACTATTCTATAGATGATGTAGCAGAGTGTAGTGTTTATGTCTTTTTAATAAATCTCTAAAGTTAAAAAACACTGGATCAAATTTATACTGATTCTAAGATGTGAATCTGACATTTTTAATTCATTTAACCCTATTAATGTAACCCTATTAATGTTACCAGGATATTCCTCAGATTGTAGTTATGTAAAAAAAACCTCAGAGTGTAAATCAAGAGAAAATCTAAACATATTACTCTTTTAGAGCTACCAGCTTCTGGCTTAGAAGAATTTTGCTTACTTTGGAAAGATTTAATTCTATATTTCCAAACAGTTAAAATGCCATCCAGTCTAACACACTTCTTTTGGAATCATCACAAAAATTAAGTCTGTTCAATTTTCTGTTTTTAATTCTGCTACCTATGACAATTTAATTCCAACAGAATATAAGCAGTACCATAAAATGAAAATCCTTGTGATTGATTGTCACTAGAATGACCCTTGGCTTAATAATTATGTAAATATTGAATATTTCTTCAGTATGATAGATTTTATTCAATATTACAAAAATAATAAGATAAAGATAAGTTTAAACATACATTAGTAGAAAACAAACAAGTTTTAATACTTTAATTTGGAAAAGGCAGTGTAATTAAAACCAGGCAGCTGTTGTGGAAACCTTAAAGTTTAATGGGAAAAGTCATAAACCATGATTTATAGTGAGAGAATGCAATTCCTTGGAATGGATCAAGCCTGAATTAAACCTGTTCTAAAAGTGCACTTTATAAGTTTCTTATATAATTTTATATGATCTGTAAAATGTCACTGAAATGGTAGCCAGGGATATAATTTGTGCTTCCCATGAGAAAACAGAAACAAAATTAAAGCTAAAGAGAGTGTAAAGCAATTGCCTGTTCAAGTCATCAGTTCACCCTGACAATATCTCTACAAAGTCCCTTTTTACTGCAGGTTTTTTTTTTTTTTTTACACTAGCCTTGGACGTTTCATGATATTTCGAGGGTCTTTGACCTTCGTGGGATCATGTATCTAGGATGCAATTTGTACCCCAAGCTAGCAAACAACAGAACAGCATTATTTCAAAATTCATCTTCAGAGTGACAATAGATGTGAAAGTAGACAGAAATGTTAGTGTGGGGGAAAGCACTTGGTTTTCCAGCACAGATTTAGATTGTCAGCCCCTCTTCTTGAGGGCTGAGTAGCAAGTAGGTGTTAGATAGCATGACTGAAGCTATGACTGTGTTAATGATTGAATTTGTTAATGATGCCCGTTACACAAATTTTATATAGGGACAAATCAGAGGGACAGATCATCAATATCTGACCTTGCCTCACAGCAGAGGAATGTTAAACTGTTAATGGAATGTCAATGGATAGGATGATCTTGGGCAATAACCTCTTAGCCTTGTCAGGAAATGGTAGAAGCAGAACTTCTGACAGATTTTTTATTTCCTGATGCTTTCAGTGTCCTGTTGGATGGAAGTGTGTCTTCATTTCTAGAAGGCCCAAGATATAGGTCTTCAGCACCTCCTTTTTCTTCCACTTTGCCGGAGTAAGAAAGATATTCAACAGTACCACAGAGATAATTTTCCTTTATGTATTCCAGAAATGATTATAACCAGCAGAGGAGTCTGAGATTGGTACCTGTTTCTTCTTCAGTTGCCAGTGGCTTCACAAAAGGTAAGATATTAATCAAAAGAGGAACTTACACAAGTAAGAAAATATCCATTCTATTGGAAATTATTGCTTAAGTCAGAACAAAGCTGCATGTTGTTTTCAGTGTCAGTTGTCTGTGTCAAAATCTGATTGAACAAGCCTACTGTGGGATTTATTTTGATACTGACAGAGATGCAGTATTACCACTGGTTCTACAGACAGGAGCATAAGGCTGGGTGCTGCCATTTTCAGAGCTATTAGCATTCCAGGAACTGAGAAATCACAGACAATAACCCAAAACTTGTGAACACAGAAAAATTATTCAAATTCAGGAAATTATTTAAACAAACAAGCAACAGAAGTAGAAAACAGAGACCAAATGTTGAGCAGCATACTCAATTTCCTAATCTATTTTCATAGCCTATTAGGCCTGTAAATCCACAGTAGAAGACATACAAACATGCACATTGTAAGATTTAGTTACGCTAGGTTAGAACTGTGGTATTCCACGAAATGGATAAACCCAGAAATGTTACAGTTTTTATCCTCATTTTCTGAGCTGTAAAATGATAGGCATGGAAAGATGTTGTGTAACTACTGTTTCATAATTTTAGGGAATTGAAGCATTCTGGTTGTTTTTAGAAAAAGGAAACTGTAGATTGCTTAAGTGAAGATTTGAGTCTTCATTTAGAAATGATTATCAGATTCCATGGATGGGTGGGACCTGTGCATGAAAGCATGTGTGCACAAATATGTACCAGAAAGTTATATTTAAGAAAGTCAAATGGCTCATTTTGTTTCACTTTTTTATAAACCCAATATTTGAATCATGCTTTTCTGTGCATTCTGAGTTTCTTGCAGAACATTGTGGTGGGTTTGCCCTGGCTAACAAACACCTACCTGGCTGTTTGTTTAATCCCTCTCCTCAGGAGAGGAGATTGTTTATCAGTTACTGCCACAAGCTAAACAGGCTAAACTGGGAAAAGACAATGTAATCTACTCCGAATTAAAATAGGCATTTTATTATTTTGGGTAGTGGAAAACAGAAAGATAAATGTTAAAGCAATCATTCCCCTCAGCTCTGCCCTGCCCCCCTTTCCTATGCTCTACATCATGCTTTCATTTCTGACTCTAACCCTGCTCCAAGTGGTGCAGGAGTTTGCAGCCAGTGCATGGCAGTTTCCTTGCTCCTGTGCACTGCTCCTTCCTCCTCACACTTCAGTGCTCCAGCATGGACTCTTCACAAGCTGCAGGGGCGATATCAGCTCTCCCATGGAGCTCCTCCTTCTCTGCTGCCAGTTTTCTCTCACTCCTTTTTTTTCCCTCCTCGTCTCTCTGTCTGGCATTTTATGAATTTTTTAAAATATGTTTTCATGGAGGTGTCATCAGCTTGGCTGATGTGTTCACTTGTGTCCTGTTGTGGGTCCACTGGAGCTGACTGCACCTGATTGTGTCTGGTATTGAGTAAGCCCTGGCTCCTGCTACAGAGACCCTCTAGAGCCTTCCAATGTTTTTGCTTTTTTTTTTTTCTCTCTGATGTACATCACAGGAGACCACTTACTCTGAATTGAGTATGAAAGTTGAAACTGCAGAATCATTGGTTAAAAATTAAAAAAACATGGCCCAGAGTACCAGCTGCATTGCTAAGTCTCTGCTTTCAGAAAACAGAATTTCTTTTATTCCTTAGCACCGATAAATTACCATCATCCCTCTCCCCACCATAAGTCTGAAATCCAGCATTGGTTAAGAAGAAAAAGTATATCACCGCTAGAAAATTTAGCCTTAAATCTTCTAATTTTCATTAACTGAGGTGCAATTAACCAATTAATTTTTATTGTCTAATTCTCAAGCTTTAACACTTTTAAAAAATTCTGTTATAAACATCAGTTGTTTATGATCCCGCAGTTGTAAGACAATGCTATTTGCAGCTTGGCAGGTATTTAATCTCTGATGTCTGTGAGACACGTCATTTATCTCAGCCTGAAAGCTCTCTGGTAGTATTTTGTATTTCCTGCCATTAGCAGTCACATCCATTTGGGCATAGAAGTCTTTTCTTCTAGTTCACCCTTGCACCAGCTATTAGAATAAAAAATATCTTGGATTTCAGTCAGTGAACTAAGAATTTTTTGAGAATTCGTAATCATACTTCTGGCACGCCAACAAGAGAAACAGAAAGACTTAAAGGCTGGGTGTTTGACCTTTTATGACAGGAACTTGCAAATCGTACTGTTACAAGCTTTGCTTGCCTACAGCTTCAAAGTAAATAGCTACAAAATGTTCTGCTTTAGTGCTGAACTATTTAAAAAAATTAGTAGAGAGAGATTCAACTGCTGACAAAAGAGAAAATACTTCAGAAAGAGGCCACAGAGAAAAGCAAAGCACAGAAAAGAAGCAATCAGAGGGAAAAGCTAATGCTGGAATGAAGTAAGAAGGGTACTTTATGTGCTGGATATGATAAAGGCTGGACAAAGCAAATTAAACACCTTCACTCGAGTAGCCTACTTTTTAATGAAGTACAAAGCTGTCAACAAAAGAGAAAATGTCACCAAATGTCAGCAACAGAATAAGCACAGTATAAATCAGAACATATTCCTTAACATAAAAGTTGCATAAACTCCATGAAACTTTCCTAATCAAGTTCTAAAAGAAGAAAAAATCTTTACAGAGAAAATGTCAATGCTAATCAACAGTCAAACAGAAAACAACACTATTGGAACAGAATGAAAAATAAAATTATCTCAAGTGACATCAAACTGCAGAATGACCTGTATGAATGGCTTGTACACTGTACATCCAATTTTAGAGAAAATAAAAATTTTGTAATAGAACACAAGGCAGTGAATTGTTTTATGAAAAATTAAATGTTTTGTGGTAGTGTATAAGTGAGTCCTGTGTAGTGTAACTTAGGTTCTTAGTAGTCTTCTCCTACTGTAAAGAAATTATTCCCTTTTGCATCTTTCTTGCACTTAAATGCTTTAGTTCTTCTTTGGCAATTAAGAATAAGTTCAGTTACTTAACAGAGAAAGAGAATCTTGTGCTCCTGGAGAGCATAACCTTGTTTTCTATTTTCCACTGCCTAAAAAAAATTTTCCCCCTCTTCTATTTTTTCCAAGCATCCCTCTTGTGTACTTAGGAGAAGCTGTCCTCATTACCATCTCCTGACATTTTTGTCCTTTGTATGAAATGAAGACCTGTCAGTACAAACTATGAAACATCCATAATCTATAATGGATAATCAACCTATGCATAATTTGGGGTTTTATTTATACATTGTATACTGTGTACACTGGAAGGAAGGAAGGAAGGAAGGAAGGAAGGAAGGAAGGAAGGAAGGAAGGAAGGAAGGAAGGAAGGAAGGAAGGAAGGAAGGAAGGAAGGAAGGAAGGAAGGAAGGTAGGTGTAGGTAAAGGGGAATTTGGTAGAAGAAATGTATTACCTTGAAACAAATGCAAGGTTTTGTTTCTATCAAAAAGGAAAGAAAACAGTGCAGATAAAAGAAATTAGGTGTAATGCTACTGTCACAGGAACAATGGAAGGTTCACAAATCTCTAGGTTTTAGGTGTATTATGAGTTTAGCAGCATGTTTCCTGCAGCATCATCAACTTCTAAACAATGCATTTTGTGCTTCTGATGGCTCTGCAAATGTCAAGCTAGGTTCTGAGGATTTACAAAAAAAAGGGAGAAGATGTAAGAAAAAGAAAGAGAAGTAGAGAAAGTAAGAATCAAGAGCCCTGCATCAATGTAATTCTTGAAATGGGGAGTATCTCTATTTTCCTACCAGTCATTGCAGCAGTAGTAACTAACCTAAAATTTCACAACTGCTTTTACTGAATTTGGCTGGGACAGAGTTAATTTTCTTCATGGTAGCCAACATGAAAAAATATGTGTTTTAAGTCTGTGATTAAAGTGGAAAATAATGTTTCAGTTATTGTAATCAGTGCTTACCATCGTATTCCACGCCCTTGAAAGAGTCCTTCTCTTTCCCCTCCTGGACTGCTGTATGCTCCAAGAGAAAGGCTCCACTAGGCCCTCTGATGCTCAGTGTGGTAGCTCAAAAAGTCACTAATGGAATGGCAGGTATTCAAACAAAACAAAACTGACAAAATTGTATCTATATCTATATTGGTATGCATCCACACAAGCAGGAAATCCTTTAAAAGAAAAGACGCTTCAGGAAAGAAGCTTAGAAGCAAAAAAAGCCTAAGGAATGAATGAGGTTATTTGTTCAAGAAGTACTTTAGTGTCTGGAAAAAAAGTCTGCATTCCTTTATAGAAGCCAGTTGCTACTGATTAGTGGCCTGATTTAGGTATCTTATGAGATATAATACCCTTTTTCACTCATCATTTCCTCTTGATCAGCCTAACACTAGGTTTTCTGATTCCTGCTCCTAGAATTTCTCTTATAAACTGAAGAGTTTAGATGGATCATGTGGGATTGTGAACCCTACAAGATGACAAAGTACTTAAACCTAAGTCACTAGCACCTCTCAACCCCCCTCTCCCCAAGCTTTATGTGTGTATTGACGATGAACAGTGACATCAGAACAGTGAAAATGTGGCCTTCCCATTATTTCCCCTACCTTTGACTGCTGAAAGATCCAATTCTCAAAGACTTATGCTCCGTGAGTATAGTTCCACTGAATTCAACAGCAGAATTTATGTTTTTGTTTATTCAGTATATGGCCCCTTCAGGCTTTTCATCCATGGACAAATGCAGCCAAATAAAAACAATGAGAATCACAGAGGTCCTGCTCTCTATGACTGTTTTCTGTGGTGTTTTTTGTATTCCAGCTCTCCAACTATTGCTTTATTTCCATTGAAATTACTTGGTAATTTAAACGGTGCATTTAAGGCCTGTTATTCATTGTGAGATTAGGGTGGACATTCAGACCCAGATCAACAAAGTACTCACCTGGGGATATAGGAAAGTTTATGAGCTCTAAGGATCTTGTTCACTAGATGGGAGGAATGTTAGCTGGTGCTACAGTAATTAATGGTTAAATTACCCTTGGGTGGTAGGTAGTAGGTAGCATAACTTTGCAATCTGGTAGCTTTAAATTTCACGACTAATTGTAGCAGTGGGAGTTAGAATGCAGGTTGAAGACGTAATGAAATTACCATAGGGAGGAACAGACTAATGAACTGAAGTCCAACAAAAGTTATGGCTACATTACTGTCAACTTGAAAATCTGTAAATAACAACTTTGAAAACCGTTGAGGGCACTAGACAATGGGTTTTATGTGTATATAAGTATGAAATGTGGATTGGGAGGAATAATTGAGTTTGCTAGATTGTCAAGTACGTACTTGGGAAAAAAAATCACTTGGTCATCATTTAATCTTCTTTGCACACCTTTTTCATCTTATTTGCATTTTTAATGCAAACCCCCACAGAATATCTCTTCAATCATACTGAATTGGTTTGTGTCAAGGAGTTAATGCACATACAACTTTGCAAGTCTTTTAATTCTTCAGCAAAAAACTTAGAGGAAAGCATAATAAACTCTTTATGTTTTTGGTACTTGGAATTTCAAAGTCAAACTTTCCCAATTTTATGAAGAATTCTGAAATCTTAGTTTATTGAATAGTAATTCTAAACCAGCTTTTTAATGAACTGGACTGTTTCGAATTAAATTATTTTCAGTTAATAAAATATAGATGAGTGAATCCAGTGCTTTAGGAAATGTGGCTGAAAAATGATCCCTTATGGATGTCTTTTCTTCCAGGTATTTTAATATGAATTTATAGGTTTATTTTTAGAGTTTCCATTATGCGGAAATGTTGTATGAAAATCAGGTATGTTGCTTTACGCACTGCAGCAGTTTGGCAGAATGGCATTTGACCTTCCAAAGGATGTCACAGCCTGTACTTGTTGTAGAAGCTTGAATACATTTGATGGGACTCTACATCTATAACATAATTTTTCTATGTATTGTGAGGTTTTATCATGGATTATCACTCGTATCAGCTACATCAGCTGCATCAGTCTCACCTATATCAACAATATTATTTTCAGCTTTATGCAGACCTGGGTATTGCCTAGCCTGTGAATTGTTCCAGTAATGGAAATTCCATTAGTTTACTGCTCAACTTGTGCCACCTGATCAGTTCTTCTAGTCTAAATTATTTTCTAATATCCTGCCTTTTCTATTGTGAAGCCTGTTTATTCTTGTCCTGTATGCCACTGTAATGCAGGAATAACTTATTTTCCCTTTGTTCCACAGCTTTTAACATAATTAAAATCTATCCTACACTCACATTCAGTTTTGTCTTTATGTTAAAAAGATGTCCAGTCTTCTCTTTCCATGTTTTCTGAACCTCTGATCACCTCTGATCATCTCTTTAAGCTGTATCCAGATAATTACCATCTTTCTTAGACTGCAGTAACCAATGCTGCTCAATTCATGAAGTCTGCGCCCTTGATAATTAGAGCAGGGAACAGGTATTTAGACGCAGATCTGCTACCTAGGTGGTTCTTTTGCATCCTGTCCCCTCTATCCTATATCTATTTGGCTGCTGTTGGGCAACTGGAATATCTTGCACCAATTTCCAGTTTCTCACCTGCACATTTTCCTGCAATTTAGGTGCCATCTCCCTTACCTTTGAGCAGGTTCACTAAGCATCCTCTGCCCCACTATCCGTGTCATTGAATGGATCCCAACTAAATATAGGCTTCTGAATATCCCCCCAAGCCCTCTGAATGTCATTGTGATAACTGCTCTCTAGCTATAGTTATCTATGATTATCCAAGTTGTTTTGTACCTACCATCTAGAAGTTAAATTGATTTGAGCTTTCTGGCTTCTTATGGGCCTTTATTATGATATTCAAGTCTATGATCTGTATTGCCTCTGCAAGATATTTGTAAATGGTTTGCTCAGACTTTTCTCAGAACTAAGCACAAGTTGGTTATATTTCTTTAGTTCCATTTTGCTTGCTTTATAGTTTTTCCTCTAAAAATTAAACTTTCTACCTTTAATAACACTGTTTTTACTTATTTCCACTCTTTTGATGTTTAACTCCTCCTTGATGATTTCACAAATAGAATTATTCTATGAGTTTTCAGATCATCTTTAAAGTATCTCAGGTAGAAGTCCATCATGTCTCAAGGTTTTGATAATTTGTGATGTAGACATTACCTTGTAAACTTTTCTTTCCCTTTTCGGGATTGACACCATATTACTTTCTTTGTTACCCTTAATTAAACTACCTTTAATCAGGAAGTTACATGCTTCCATTTATCTGTTTTTCTGAAGACTGATGCAAAAATGTGCAAGAAACATTTCAGCTTTCTCAACATCCCCTGTCACTTTTTTTCCCTCCACTTATTACCAAATTAACACTTTCCCTGGGGTTTTTCTACCTATGAATACCTTTAGCAGACTTCTGTAGATTACAGTATTTCATATATCAACCACACATCCCTGAATTTTGCCAAAAGTCTTGTATGACTAGATTGAGGCTGTTTTCTCAAAAAGTAGTTAGTAGGTGTAGTGGGAAGATATTCAGAACTGCATAATAATAAATTTCCTCAATAATATATTACAGTGGTCAATCATACAAAACATGGTTAATAATTTCTGCTTCATTTTCAATTTAAGTTTTTCTAATTTGAGCTTCCATTCATTCATCCTCTCTTTGGTATACCTTCTTTGCTGGATTAACTGCCAGCATTTTCTTTCTGTAAATGCACTTGTAAGCTGTGATGAGTTCAATTTGCATTTCACCTCTGAGAAAATAGCCTGAATTCTCCTTGCAAATATCTATCTCCAGCAGTATATCTATAAACTAATCTGGTTTTATTCACTGTTTCCTACTGATGTATGTCCTAGGATATAATTAATCAGTTCTATGATGGCTGTTATAGGGGTGGTCCAAGTGGTAAAATGTGAATATACAGGGATAAAAAGAGCTGACTAGATAAAGGTATGAGGTTTGGAGATAGGGGTGCTAAAATGTGAGAGGAAAAATGAGGAGAGAAATATGGAAATGGGAATTACTATGCTGAGTGTTAAATTTCATTAACATTATGAAGATTCACAAATTAAGCATTTTCTTGTCTCCATTTAATTCTCAGAATGTGATTGAGCCTGTCTGAAGACTGTTTAGATACTTATCCCTGAAATACAAAAATATTTCATTTCTCAATTTATGGTTTAATTAATGAAATATATAGTAAGAAAGCATACAGGTACGGGTGGAAAGTATATAAAAGCATAAACCAAGGCTGAAATTTAAGTTTCTACACTTAAAAAATATGATGATATTATGATTTTAAAGGGAGTCTTTTAATCCTCTCCTACAATGTTCCTTGTAGCATATACATTTAGGCATTGTGTATGGTACATACGAAGAAAATTTTAATTTCTGGTAAATTTAGAAAAATGTGGGGCCCTAATTCAGGACCAACTAAATATTAAGAAATTAATGAAAATAACAATATCCCCTCCCCAAGTTATTCATTATCAGTGTTATAGCTGTCTCTAGGTCAGTACTAACTCAAACTATATATATTTAAATTAGTATCTCAAGTCACCTTAGCCGTAATGCAAGTGGTCAGAGTGCAAAAATACACATGGAACTACCTTTGATGGCTCCATTAGGAACAGAACGCAGTTCCATCACCCTCCTGGAACACGGGACTCCTGTGCAGTACCAGGTTAATCAGGACCATGCAGTGTCATTATTTTCCTGCTCGCAGATCCTTTTTGAATTTAAAGTCCTATTTAACCTGAGGTGGAAACTGATGTATGTACATGAGAATGGAGTTCTCAATGAGGTATAACTCCTCCTGTTTCTGAAGCTAGCATTGCACTGAAAACAAGAGCACGAAGCAGTCAAGTACTTCAGTAATACACCTCCATTGGCCCTCAATTTCTGTTTTACTTTATTCTACCATCAACCTTTTTCGTACAATAAAATGCATAATCAAAGCAGGGAGCTAAGATAAAAGTGAAAAAAAAACCCACTAGAATCTCCACTTTGTGTAGGCTTTTTTTCCTAACAAGCTTAGTCTTTGATCATTTTCCGTTTGATCAAAGAGAGCTTTGATGCTCTTTGAAGAAGTACTGAATTATTGGAATAAAGATATAGAATTTGATTCACATTTTCATCTGAAGAAAATAAGCAAAAGAACTGGACTTGTAGTTCGCAGTAGATATGTCTTAGGATATACAAATAATTGGAAAAAAGCCCCGCAAATATAAAGAAAAAAGGAGTATAATCTACTTACAAGCGAAAGTTAACAGTGGGAAAGAAAGCCAAATGTATAGCATGTTTGTTCTAGAAAATGTGTCTCTAACTGCCAGTCAAACTGTGATAAATGTCTTTGACTTGGAAGGAAATGTATGCTTATGAATATCAAAGTGCAAAATGTATTGCAGATCCATGCCTGAGCAATATTTACCACAGCTGGAACGCTTTAAGGAATGTTAGAAAGGAAGAAATAAAATCTAGGAAAAAGCAAGTATAGTTTTAGCTCTCTATGCTTTATGTAGTGTTGCATAGTAAATAAGGTGAGGTTTTTTTTCTGGTGGCTTTTTTTGTTGTTGTTTGATGACAAAAGGGAAAAAGTTCATACTTCTTTTGAATGTCATCAAAATGAATATATGGAAAGTCCGTAATCTGGGTTTAAACTCATGTTTTTGAGCCTTTAATGAAATACTTCTTTTTTTTTTCGGAGGGTGTATGGTCAAAAGCAGCCAAGAAACTGAGCCAAATTTCAAAGTACATATTCTTTTGTTGTTGTTGGGGTTTTTTTATCCTTTTTTTTTTTTTCCCAGTTTTCTGTTTTGCCCTCATTAATAGCCCAGTGCTAGGAAGTGTCAGTAAGGTCAGACAGAAAGACTGGAATGACTGAAAGCTGTATTTAATTCAGAAAGAAAAAGACTGCATATTCATATGCATATTTTCATCAACTCACTTTTGTTGCAGAACAGTTATTTAATGAATACTTTGTCTAACTTGTAAAGATCAATTTAAAGATGCAGAAACTGTAGACGGTAATAACCAATTATTCTTATTTTCAAGAGAATGGTTATAGTGTTGGAGCTGTGTCTACCCCAAAGCAACTTTCGTGATAGCCATATTTTATGTCTCAGAGATTTGATTGAAATAATCTTGGTGAAGTTGTGGTACTCAATCTTTTCAGAAAAATCCCTTCCTTCAATAGAGTTTTTAATTTTTTTTTAAGTGGCATGAAAAGATGAGAAAGTCTTCATAAATTCAAGATGATGTTTACTCTAAAAGGTAGAATGAGTTTCATGTAAGACAGTTTATCAGGTTAATTTAGCTCTGACAGTAAATAGACCTAACTAGGCATGAAGAGAGGCAAATGAAACCCATGCTAAACAACAACAACAACAAAAGCAAATTTGGGACAGAAATTCTAAACAAACAAAAACCAGAAGACCAGGTCTTGAACATGAATATGTATTCTCTTCAACAACAGAGAATACACACAGAGAAAGGAGGAGAAAGGTGCTTCATAATCAAGGGAATAGCAGTTAAAAATTTGTTTTATTTGTCCCACCAATGCATAGAGTAGAAGAGCTTAGAACAGAAAGAAGAATAAAGTTGACTCCTATTCCATCTACCTAGCAGAAAACATTATTAGAAGCAGTCTCAGATAATAACTTGGACAATTTTTCAGGTCTTTTATATCTCCCCAGAAAATTACTTGACATCCTAATTCCCTGAAGTCATCTTTACCACTTAATTTTCTTTTCAAAGAATTCTTGGAATAATGTGGACATTCCGGAAAGTTGGAAAAATGGTAAGTTCTGCATTAGGTGGATCATGTGCAATTGCCTCACTCTAGACTCATGTTGACACATCAACAAACTAGAAATGTTCTAATATGCACATATGTGAAATGAAGCACATAAGAATAAGGACCACTGAAGGTTTTAGAGTGAGGAAATCTGCAACACTGAGAACACTCTAGGAATTATTAAGATAAGTGAACGAAAAAAACCTACAATACAGGGCTCTGTCTAAAAGGGTTAATATAGGTCCTACATATTTAAAGGGAGTAAGATTGAGTAGTCATTCTCCATCTGTCTACACACTGGTAAAATCAAGAGCAGGATATTCCATACACTGTGATAGACTTAAAACGGATATTTTTAAATTAGTACAAGTGAATAAAATCCCCCTACTATAGTAATTTAAAGTGACAGAAAAACTCTCTGTCATTGAAAGAGGTCATTTTGAGGTCAATCTGATATTTACAGAACTTGACCATCAGAATTTCAATCTATATTAATTCTGAAATTAGTTATTAAATCACGGTATATTTCTGTGCTTATATTATTTTGTAGAATGAAAATGTATCTCTTTTATTTTAGTTGAGTAATTCTTACTTTTCAAATTCTGATAGACATCTTTGTTCATATCCACTGATAAAGAGCTTATGCAAGTTAAACTTTTCTCTGTTCTGGGTAATTTTTTTCTTCTTCTGTGGCTTTGCCTCTGAAGGCAATGCTCTGGTTTCTTTGGAGACTTGCTTTTCCATTGTCATAAATTAGATATGAAAATGCTCCAAATGATTTCTTGTTTAGCTATATTTTCTGAAGAGTGAACTTTCCTTTTATTTTGTAGTTAAAAAAGAAATGAACAAAAATCTAGATGGGTAGACTCAGGAAACATGAAATAAAAAGAACAGTGAATAGCAAATGTAAAAGACTAGATTGAAGCAGTGGGGAAAAAACGCATACAGAAGAATATGATGCTTTCATAGAAAATATTTGTTACCCTCTTGCAGGTACTTTACTGACATGGCAATGACTTTCGCTACTTTTTAAAACAAAACTATAAACATTTTATATATGAAAATAACTTTTAGGAAAAAAGTTTCACCTGACATTTCAAATGCTAAAGAAAACTTTAATAAAACTGAAAAATACTTTTTGGAAAGTATTTTATGTGAGAAATTACTAAATAATGTAGTTGAAATTAAAATTATAGGGAAACAGAAAACATGGAGATTTTAACTTGGAATACAAATACATTACCATGTAAATGTGTTCTATGTCATTGGTGCTTTTTAATTATTGTATGGTGAAAATTCCTTGTCTTTGATGCAAATCCCAGCAGAGCCTATTTCCAGTTACTTCAAAGGATTCAGGCTAAACTGCAAGCCTCTGGTCTGCAGCAGATCAACAATGATAAAGGAAAAGTTTATTGTAGGTAGATCACTTATTAAGGGTCAAGAAATAGAAGAAAGAATAGTCTTGGACCAATGGTATCTTCTTAAAGGCTAGAAAACATGGATGTAGAGTGTTGTCAAAACCAGTAACAATACGTACAGCTGTAGAAAATAATTTACTTTCCAGATTTTGAGAATGACAGCTGTTTTTCATGGAATCATTCACATTTAATTGATTTACTGTGGTATTCTGGTCTCTTTTGTAACAGAATAGAAATAACGTGTATATTCACATATAGATGTCCTAAATTGCTGTGATATCTCTTGTCTGCTACAGAAAACCTATACAAAAGAACAGTGTCCATATTCTTATTACAGTACAAATTTATTTCCAGTTTACAAAACTAGTTCTCTTGTGAAAGAGAAAATAGGTTGGTTTTTGGTTTTTTTTTTTTTGTTTTTTTTTTTTTTTTTTTTTTTTTTTTTTTTTTGGTTTTTTTTTTGGAAACAAAATTTACACTGCCTCAAGGTCACAGTCATGTCACTGTTCTTGCAGTTGTATATATATGAAACAACACTGATGCAGTTGCTGACATGTTGAAAGTAGATCTATTTTTTCTTCTGATATATTTTTGCAACAGTGTCAACTATTTGACTCTTACTGTATTAGAAGTCTCATGGAGCTAAATTCCAAAGGCTCCAGCCTCTTGTTACTGTCCAGTCCAATTTATCAAGCACATTGAAATGACAAGCGCGAGACAGAAAGTTCTTGTTGCCCTTGAGCTGGCAAGAACAGTCTGGTCACCTAAAGATCAGAATAAGGTTTGTAGCTGGATATTACAGTTTCATTTGGTGTTTTTTTTTTTAATTGCTGAATTGTTCTGCATATAGTTTGATCCATAAGCAGAAAAACAATTTTAGGCTGGAAAATGAAGGAAGGTCCTAGCATACTCTGAATGAAGATACATGTCTTCAATTCAGGACACTGTATGTATCACAGACACAAATATTTTTGGTTGGAAAACTCCACAAAATCCATTTCATTCTTGTTGGGATGTCTTCAGGTCTCTAAGCAACTGGCTAATTCCTTGGAGGAGGGCCAGGCAGATATAGAAACAGTTTTCTGTGGTTTAAACATAGGAGTAACGGAGTATAATAATTGCAGGGTTGGTTCAGGGCTTTTGTTCCCTCTGATGGTGGGAAGAGCTTGTGAAAAGAGGATAAAGCTAAAAGAACAGAATGTTTTAAAATAGGTTGTATACATTCTGGGCTGAAATAGAAAATGTATAGTTTTTTAGCCCCTACATTAATGAAGTGGCTGAGGTAATACGCTTATTTCTTTTTGAAGAAAAATCCTACTTCAGCTAAGAAAAAAACCCACTAAATAAGACTCGGAGCATGATCAGGTAAGTGCTTGAGTGCCTGATATGCTGATTTTAAAAGTCTAGCTAAGACATGTAATTAAGTGTGTGATTCTGCTGCAGTGGAGACTAAAATAGAGGATATTTTTTGTGAACCTATGTAGAAAAATACATCCCACGTTTTAGAGGTACAGGATTCTCCTTCTTTATTTGAGGAAAATGTTATCATAGAATCACAGAATCGTTTGGGTTGGAAACAAAAGATCTTTTAGTTCCAAACCTCCTGCCATGGGCAGGGACACTTTCTGCTAAACCAGGTTGCTCCAAGCCCTATCCAACCTGGCCTTGCACATTTCCAAGGATGGGATGACCTCAGCTTCTCTTGGTGGCGTGTTCCAGGGTGTCATAGTCTGCATAGAGAAGAATTTCTTCTTAATCTGTACCCTAAATCTACCCGTTTTCAGTTTATAACTGTTAGCCCTCATCCTGTCCTATCTCTACACTCCTTGATAAAGAGTCCCTGATAAAAAAAATGTTTGTAGCTTTTCCTGTGTAAGTTTTATTATTCCCCAGGGTGGGACACCCAAAGGGCACACTGCAGAGCATTTGATAACTGAGTTTTCCTTCTCTTCCCTTTTCCTTACTACATGGCTGAATGGAAAAGTCCACACACCAAGTTTAAATACTGAAACTAAAAAAGTATGAGTAAGAAAGTTGAGAAAAATTGCAGATTAATTCCACTCCAGAGTTTAAAAAGAATTAAGGACATAGTTGTGCCATTACATAATTTTTTTCCTATTCTGTTCCCATGGTAGTAGAGCTTTTTGCTGTCTCTTGCTACTAACTGCTGAGGAAATTTTAAATCTGAGTGTACATTGTTGAATCTCACCAGCAGAGGTTTGATCTTTATAACAGAAGCCCACATACTTCCAAGTGATGTGTATTGCATACACATACAAATGAATTACAGTAGAAATAAAAATAATTCAAACATTTTTAAGATGTCTGTAATTTGAAGCTCAGAATGGGTATAATAAAATTTTGGGTCTCCTTTGTAAAGAAAACACACAGATGGGCTCACCATCTACACTCCATATGGCACTTAGTCTCTGCTCTGCATCCCGCTGTGCTCACAGTGTAATCCATATGGACCTTACTTGATTGGTTTCCTGTTCCTGGAACACTGACTGTCTGTTCATGGCTTTACATCAAACATGCACTTACTGCTGAGAGAACACATTATTATGTGATGATTTCCTAGATTGCTGGAAATGTGAAAACATTAATTTTTTTGTGTGTTGATCTATGCTGCGGATCTGGCCATTAGTGGTGGGGTAGAGTGCACATATATAAAGCCAAAGGGCAGAATTTTCGCCAACTTAGGAGTGCATACATGCACCACCTAAAGACAGCTAGAAAGCATTTCTCTGTTCAAAGGGATGCTAGCATGCTCCTAGGATGTGCAAGCCATGAAAAGGAGGGCCAGGAACTTGGAGGAAGGCCATGGACTGGTACTTAGTGGCCTTAGCTCTGAACACGGTATAGAATTTAAGGGGAGCTGTGCAATTGCTAGGGGGTCAATTGCAAGTGCATAGATGAGAGAAAAAAAAAAAGACAAAGGAAATGCAAGCACCATTCTGTTGAGGTTTTCAGTTTTCAAGGTGAATTAGCAGTGCTTGTACACTGTAAGCTAAAAGCATGTGGTGCAAGTCTAAAACAGGGTTTACACCAGAACAGCCCAGGTCACAGACGTTCCAGCTTTTATGCTCACTAGAAGTGTGCATAAAAACCTGCCAGCAGCTCATTAAGTATTGACACAAATTATAGGAGTTGATCTCACAATCATATATTGCTAGTGTTCATAGGAAAGGGGTACAACTTTGATGGTATCAAGTTGTTTTGAAAGCTACATTCAGTTCCGATCATCTTGATTCCAAAGAGATTAAGGAAGAGGATGAAATGCAGTATGATGAAAGGCCATAAGAACATGACAGACAGACTACAAAGATAAAAATGGAAAAAGGGAAAGGGAGAAGTTGGCCTAATGACTACAAGGTAGAGATTAAAAAGGATAAAGAGAAGGAAAAGGTTTTTTTAATGTATCTTTTGTTGTAGTGAACCATGCTAAGAAGCATTCTTTTGAACATATTGTAATTATCCTGTGGAACTCTGTCACTAAGTACTTGATTAGCAAGTAAAGTTGTGGTATTCAGTATAGAATCAGGTAATTGTATTGATGATGGAAACATTCAGAAATTTGTTACATGTTACATGAATTATCACTAGCTATATATTTTTAATTATTTTATGTGAAAGTATATGTCTATATCTTATAGAAATGTATTTAGGATTATGCCTGTTGTGTGTATATATATGTATACACACAAGCATGTGCAACATACATACACACACACAAACACACACACATATATATATCTCACAAAAAGCTCTCAGAGATTTTGGCATCATTATTACTGTGCATAGTAAAAAGCAGCATAAAGGAAGCCTTGGGACTGGTGACACAACTGAAAATTCATAAAATATAGGCATGATGAAGGACAAAGGGAGAAATCAGCATCTTTTTGGCAGTATCTCTTCTACATGGTAATGCTTATATAAGGGAAAATACTTGTGATGAAATATACCCTATTATAACCTTTATTTTTATTGCTGTCATGACAGCTGATAAACTCAAACTGCTGATTGGTCTGGTTTAGTGACAGCTTGTAACAATTTCTCTTTCTTTCCCTGCATTTTGCCTTTACCTTTTCCCCATCTCCAAGAATAATTTAAACAAATTACTGCTATAATCTACATTACAGCTTCTCACTACACTTATTTTCAGATATAATATTTTCATACCTATAGATTTACAGATGTAGATATGGGGTTTTTTCATGCACCAAATTTGCTTGTACTCCATACACAGTTCTACGTGCACCTGGCAGCCAATGTATAATCACTGTTGTTACTATATCACAGAAACACAGAATATGAGGTTGGCACCTTTGGATCATCTGGTTGAAACTCCATCTCAAGGCAGGGACATTTGGGGCTGTTTGCTCAGGGTTGTATCTGATCAGGTTTGGATACTGCCAAGGAGGAAGACTTCACACCCTCTTTGGGAAACCTGTTGGGGGGAAAAAAAAGGCTTTTTCTTGTACTTAAGCAGATTTTTCTCTGTTTTAGTTTGTGCCTTCTTGTCTAGTCTTTGGGCCCCATGAAGAGGGCTTGGCTCCATTTTATTTACTTCCCCAGTATTTACAAATATCAAAAACCTGTCCTCTGGGCCATTTCTTCTTCAATTTAAATAGCCCCAGTGTTTTCAGTCTCTCTTTGTATGACAGATCTCCAGTCCCTTAAACATCTTTGTTGCCCTTTGCTGGACCCACTCCAATATATCCCTGTCTTCTGTTGGAGACCAGACCTAGGCACAGTACTCCAGATGCATCTTACTAGGCTGAGCAGCCCTCCCACTTCTGGCAATGTTCTTCCTAATACAGTCCAGGAAGTTCTTGTTCTTCTGTGACACAAGTGCACATGGCCCTTGGTTGATTTTCAACATGTCTAAGAGGACCCCAAGATCCTTTTCGGCAAAGCAGTTTTTCAACCAGTCTGCAGCATGTACTATGTAACCCATGTAATATGGGTTATTCCCTTGCAGGTGCAGGAATTTATTTTTCTGTTTGCTGTACCTCATGAGATTCCTGTCAGCTCATTTTTTCAGGCTTTTGGGGTCCCTTTGAACATCAGCGCCACTTTGTGGTTTATCAATTGCTTCTCTCAGTTTTTTTAACCATGTCCAAATTTGCTGAGCAGGTATTCTGTCTCATTATCCAATTAATTAATGAAGATATAAACAGTATTTGCCCTAGTATTGACCCTTTGGGTGCACTACTTACATGTCTTGGACCGGTGCTGCCCTCCCGTGTTGTTTCTTCAGGAGATACTGGGGTTATCCAAGTTTCCCATTAATATAATGGCTTGAAAAAGTGAAATTATGTGAAGATTTTGTCTGCATTTTCTTGATCAGGTGTCCTGTATTAGACACACACACAGTATTGTGTATTAGACCAACCGCTTTGGTCTGACCTCTAATCCTGACCCATAAGGTCTCAGCTAGCTCATCATTCATCAGAAGGAAGACCTTCATGTATTCACTCCCATAAAATGACTCTCACTTTGTGCCATCCTGGCCTGTACTTCAATGTCCCTACAGTGGGACATGTCTCCATCCACTACAGTACTTCACTTGTGTGAATTCTTACCACACCTCTCAGATGCTTTCACAGCCCTGCAGCTTCACAGCACACTATTTCCTCATTTCTTCCCTCTGTTTCATCTGTTACTATACAGGCACTTCAGAGAGGCATCCAGCCATGCTCATTTCCCAGAAAAAGGTATGAGTGTGTTCCCCATGATACTATCTTTGCCTGCAGGTACTCCTTTATTTCTGTGCCTATGCTTAAAATGGACCCCTTTCAACTTCTTTTTTTTCATAGTAAGGATGTTCCAGTCCACATCACCCTGGAACCCTTGCTTGCCAACGTAGTCCAGCATTTCCTCATGTAATTACTGGCTGGGGACTTTGTCCCATAGTTTCTACTTTAAAGCTCTTCCCACTTGCTGGCAAAGCCTGATGACAAAGATGATTTTTTTCCCTCTCTGAAAGGTGGGTCCTGTCTCTTTCCTGTCTCAATCCTTGAACAGTCCCTTAACTCCTTGAACATGGTCACAATAAAGCTGGCTGTTGACCCACAGAATCAGTGAGCTCCTGTCAGGCTCAAGGAGACAAACTCACAGTGTGCGGATCTCTTGTCCCTGCTTGCTTACTTGGCAAGACAGGCCTTCTGTCAGTGCACCCCTCTTGCTACCCCAGCCTCAGTGAGAGAGCCCAGGCATCCCTGCAGCCCCACACCTGAAGAGATGCATCTCTGCTCGAGTTGAGGCCCCAGATGTGCTGGGTGAGAGCTCCAGCGGGGTGGGGACTGAGTCCTGCAGTGTGTCTCCACTGCTGCTGAGCAGCACATGTGCTGCTCTCCCCAGTTTCTGCCCCCACTGTGTGCCCTTCTGGATGAACTGCTGCCTCTGTTACACAACGACCCATCACCAGAACAAATGAATTTCTAGTCTGAACTAGCCAGTACCTAGCCATTATTTGTAATTCTGCAGTGGTTTGCTTCACCCTGCTTTATTACAGTGTCAAAATAAAGCTTTGTGGTTTAACAGCAGGGAACTGTATTGTTTATTCAACAACGGATTAGGCCTGGAGAAGGAAAGGTGTGAGGGCAGGAATAGGTACACATAATCTCAAATACCAGCAGAATGTCAGACTTCTAATAACTTCATCAAAGCCAGAAATGTGTGTTAACCTGTTCCATAACTAAGGGAGATGTGACCTGGGCAGAGAATAATTGAAAAGGGGTTAGCAAAAACCAAGTAATATCTCTTGGGGTTTTGTTGCGTTTTTTTTCTCACTTTGTTTTTTTCTTAGGCTATACAGACTTACATATTGGTGTCTAGGGTGTTTTCCTTTACTGTAATTTGAGATGCAAAGTCTTCATTTACAAGTGGAGAAATAGTCATTAAAGTGTCATTTCCCCACAGGCATCAAGAAGTAGTTATACACACTGATTAGCAACCACTGTCTTTTTAATGAGAAATGGGATGTCATTTTTCATTGTAGCAAGTCCTGCTGTCATTGTTCTGTACTGTATTTTTAGCAACTCCATAATAAATAACTGAATACAACAGTGAACAGCTGGATTGCTCCCAAATGAGGAAATCTTTAAACATCTTCACCAAAACAGCAAAATGGTTATCTCTAAGGAATAGAGAGCTAGTCTAATTTTTAATTGTAAATATATTCTCTTTTAGTAACATATAGTAAAAGCATATTAACAAAATTTATTCGATTCTAATAATTAATTTTAAATGTCAATACTGCATTTAAAAATGAAAAAAAAATACATCTGTTCATGCAATGCAGGTGGGGAGAAAAAGTTCCACAAATGTGGAAACAGTTTACATGGTATGTAGTACTGAGTGCTACCAGAAATAATGAATGAAGCCTGTAGTCCCAGAGTGATTTTTTTTCCTCTCAGGTACATTTAGGCTCCTTAATTCTAGTTAACACACCATGGCTCCAGCTGTCTTTGAAGTACATGTGAATTCAGACATTGATGTTAATAGAAGCACTGCTGGACCTTGAGTAACTGAAATAATCTGGAAAACTACCATGAATATTGCCTAAAAATAAATGACTTGGACAACACTTCTATAGAGTGGACACTGTATTGACTTTGCAGTAAAATAAGATGATGATAGCAAGTCTAGTCTAGTCACATCTGGTGCAGCATAGCTCTTGCCATTAGAGTTTCTCATAAGTTGAGTATTTGTACTCCTGCAAAGGAATGAAATGTTTCTTTGTTTATCTGCGCACCAGGTAGAACTGTGACCTGCTGGTGACTCTTTTAAATTAAGAAAGGACAGGTTTTAGGGATTTTATGACCTTTGAATTCGTTTGTGATCTCTTCTCCCCTCCCCCCATATTTCCACAGCAACAAAATTTTCAACCAATTACTTCCTAAGTAAAACAAAAATTTCCCAGAACAGGCAAGACTGGAGTCCATAAGTCTGGTGTTCACGACAAATACTGAAAACTCATGAGAAACTACCTTTGTATTTTATAAGTTTGCTTTATCATCATTTTTATGCACAGGAAGGGAATGTGTCGTTGTTTAAATGATACTACATACTTTTGCTTTGTTGCAAAGACATATATAGTATCAATTTTAACAGGTCACAATTCTGATACACATCTCAGATACGTAATTATGCCTATGGAAACTCAGTGGGCTAAAAGATTAGGTCATATACCACCCTGAGGTGGATTTTTTTGTATAAACATCTGTTCTAATCACTGATTTTCAGACTTTATAAAAGGTCTACATGGATGTGGATTCATGCTTTTGCTGCATAATGTTTTGGAAAATGGGAATTTTACCTTATTTTACAGAAGCAAATATCATGGATATATGTTTCTTTGATATTTATTTGTTGCTATGGATAAGCTTCAGAATTTTCATGTTTTCTGTATCTATTAGTTGCATGTAATGTAACCACTCAATGTTCATGAAGATGAAAAGGGGAAAAGGAAGCAAATAGTTTAAGCACTTTTAGTGAGCGTTGTAAAAATACGTGAGGTATCTGTGCCACTTAACTGATACCATTAGTTACTATTGAAAGAGCTGAGCCAGAGCTGCAGTAAATGCAGGAACTTGTGCTTGCGAAGAAGAAACCACTCATCAAAACAGAACTTTCCTTAGCTTTAGTGCCATCATGACAGAGCTTCAGTTGTGCTATTAAGGAATATTTGCATGTTCAAGTTAGGTATACCAACCTAGAAAAGGTAAAGTGGAATGAATGAATAAAATTTAGATACAGGTCATAAAGTTTTCCAACCTAATGACAGGTCTAGAATGCTCCTTCTCTGAAAGGAAATTTCTGCTCTGGGAGAGTAGATTTTCTCACTATGGTCTCTTGATTATTCAGTTAGTAGGTGGCATTGCTGGCTTTTCCTCACAGCTGTTGAAAGCATCAGACAGGAATGCAGAGATTGTTATCACTTCAGGTTCTTTCTTGAGACATTTCAGGAGCTGTGCTCAGTGAAAGAACCCTTGTAGATATAGAAGGTCTAACACAACCAAACTGTAGCAGTCACGATACTGATAGTTTGCCCCATGTTTGATAAAATGTGATAGAAGTCACATTATGGTGCCTCCCCTCAGGCCCCAGGCAGTGGGCACTCTCTGTAACATTAAAGGAATTTTCATTGTGCGATAAAATGTAATTAAGCAACACTGAGTTTGAAATTAATCTGACAACAACTCAGATCATTCTCAATACTTTGTGTTGTTCATTAGTATGAAAAACTGCGGCCTTTTCCACATTTACATTCATCTGAGGAGTGTATAATGAGGGAAAGTAGCAAGAAAACATATAAAAGCTGTCTGTATAGCAATGCAGTAGCAGTTAAGAAATATAATAAAATGAACACAACCACCTAAAATTAAATGCTAATTAGATTGATGTATCGTGGCCTTTCACAGAGTTTGATCTAAGCTTTTGATTACTGGTAAGCACAGACTGTTCAGCAACAGGCAGATAAATTTTTTAGATCCATCTGTCTGCCAGAGTGGTCCTAGTGCTTTGCTCTGTGATGTTCAGTTGAGTATCTGAACCAAACATTTTACTTAATGTTTCAACATCAAAATATGTTCTTTATTTATTGACCATGGAGATCCCTCTCACTGGCAATAATGACCCTGTGAAAAAATGTTATGTTATTTTTCTGCATAGGAACAGACACAAAAAGAAACTAGCCATTAGATCATTGATTGTAGTGCTTCACAGCTGTAGGCAAACATTAAATACAGTGGTTTCCATCTCTTCATCACAAAATTGTAAAAAATATTTAATATTGATTTGCATTGTTTTTTTCACTTCATCATGCAGACAAAATCAAAATATTTTATTGTTGTTGCTTCAGAAAAGCTTCAACTCCCTGTTGTGTTGTGGAACTAATCACAGTCTACTTTAACCTTACTGACTTCAGAGGTATTGTTTGGAATTATGGTAGTATTGCATGGTGCAGTAGTTCAGACCACAGCTGATATACCATTAAAATAATTTTGTCTGCAGTTCAAGAAATATGCAGTGTAATACTTTGTTTCACAGGGATTTTGCAATAGCTTATAGCACTTAGAGTTCCACTCACAGTTCCACAAGAAAAAAAAGAGAAAAAATGGCTAGAAACCTTAAAAGACCTCTGTCGGTCTTTAATTAGTACTATTTAATTTTTTTTTTTTATTTTTCTGAATCATCTGCCACCCTTAAGCATAGATGACTCCATTAAAGTGTTTTTGCGTCTCCAGAAGGAACTTTCAATCTATTTTATTTGACAGCTAAGTAAAGTGTACAGTTTTCCTTTCTTCACTTTCATGGCCTATTAATTTCCCTTATAAGGCCAATCAATTTTGTTATCATTAACCCATGGTGACCATATTAGATCAAGAGGTAGGAGCTGTTCCCGAGCTATACCTCCGTGAACTCTGCTACTAAAATGGTCTTCCTCAACACTGATTAGGGCCAGAACACTGTGATCTTGGAGACTTGTATTTACCTAAAGCAGAGCAAACTTAAGTGCTTTTTCCCACAAACCATGTAGTGTGAACATTCAAAGGTAACTGGCAGCTTTTTGAGAATGGCTGTCAGGTTTGTGAACCTTGCATGAAGTGGACAGCTCCCCAGTGCCCAGCTGGTTCCAGGGACTGCATATTGCACCAGGGGTGCTGGGAATTTTTCAGCAGTGCCCAGTATTCTGTTTCAGGATTAAGACACTTGCACAGTGCAAAGAGCTGTGCTGTACATCAGTCTGCATCAGAAGATAATGGAATAATGTAGGTGATACCCAGGAAAAATGGTGTAAGCTTCATTGCACTGGGAACAGGGGAAGCTCCTCAAAGAGTGCAATATTTACTAGCATTCGAAGTCATGGAATGATTTACAAAGAAAGAGAGATTGATTTAGGATCACAGGAAGTGTAGTCTTAAGGACCAGTGATAACTGGGATATAATTACAGCAGTGTTAGTAACGCTATGATTTAAGAAATAAATATGAACTCTTTTCTGGAAAGGAGCGGCAGAAATCTCTTCCCCTCCTGAGTGATAATGTCTGTTAAAAAAAAGGGGGACACAGAGACAAGGTTCCTGTGCAGGACACAAAACAGAATTTTCTAGGAAAATATTTTGTTGTTTTAGTGAAAAATCTATGTCTCAGTGATTTCCATGTTATGTATGTGGCAGACTTGGGTGCCCTTGAAATGAGCAGAGGAGTAAGGACTCAGACTCACCGGCCAGTTAATGCACTGATGCCCATGGTGTTTACTCGGTAGGTGAGAGAATCACACTTGGAAAGTCACACTTTGCTCACAATAGCAGGTTAAATGTCTTATATCTGTTTCAAGTAAATACTTCTATTAGTTTAGAGATCACAACAGAGCAAAATTTGCTCATTCATCTTTGCTGGAAATTTTTTCCCATTTAGTAATTCAATACATGATAAAACCCTGAACTTCCCCCTTCCCCAAATCAGGCGGAGCAACTGCACTCTTATTAACTGTCTCTTCTGATTCTTCTTCATGTCTTCCCTCATCTCTCTTTGAAAGTTTAATTTCATGGACAAAGAAAGAAATTTTAAATCATAAAAGTTTTTTCATAGCTTGCTCAGGCAGGCATGATGTTTTGGGTTCTTTTTTTCCCCCCCCTTAGATTTCTATATCTCTTGGGCTGTGCAAAGTAAGATAGATCTCTAAATGTCTGTTCAAAAATATATACCCAGGAATTCTATGGTCCAGGAATTGCATGGCAAAATGGGTGGACACATCAATGGAATTTTCTAAAGTTAATAAAAGATTACAAATTTACTGATCTAGAGCTGAGATCTAAAAAAAATGGTTTAATACCTAACAGGTAATTTTTGACAGAAAAATACCTCTGGCTTTAGAAATACCAAGGATTAGAATTAGAAACTCCAACTTTTTTCAGGTAAAAGAATATTTTCCACTGGTATTGAGGTAAGAGATATATATAGAAAATGGTTAAATTTAGAGGATTTCTACCTTGACTAAGGTATAATATGAATTTTGATCATTAGTATTTTTTACAAGGTTTAATTTCTCTATGACTCAGCAAGGAACCCACCTTTATTTGCTCAGTTTTGCAATAAAAATTCAGGGAAAGTCCTTTTGTTCACACAAATATTTAGATAAGAGCATCTCTGTGTGTGAATAAGGCTACTGGACCATGAATTTTTTTGTTGTTGTTGTTGTTTTTGGGGTTTTTTTTGTTTTTTTTTTTTACAAACAAGGGTATTCGGGCTGAAATTTCTTAACTACCTCCATAATATAAAAAGGCTTTGTGCATCTATGAGTTGTGGGTTAGCAATCAGAGGTAGACAAAACTATTTTAAAACAAGAACTAAATAAGCTTTGGTATGAATTAATGTGAGCAGAAAAATTTGAATTAGAGGGTCATATTAGTAATAGCAAAAAATAATCACTGAAAGAACAGGTCTGTGCTCCTGGCACAAACCACTATTCTGAAATCTTTGGCTGATCAGTCTCACCCCAGTCCCTAGGAAGGTGATTGAAAACCCAGCTCTGGAAACCATTTCTGATGCAGTCAGCATGGATCCACCAAGGGGAAATCATGTTTGACCAGCATGAAAATATTGTGCAATAAAATGGTTGTCTTGATCGATGATGGGGGAGTAGTAGATGCTATTTCCTAGATTTCAGTGATTATTTCACTGTTGTTTCGTGTAAGATTCTTGTACAAAAGTTGTTGAAGTACGGGCTGGATGAGCAGGTAGAGTTGGATTGAAAACTGGCTGAATAGTCTGGACTAGGGCATGGCAACCAGTGGTACAATGCCTGATTGCAGGCCAATAATTTGCAGTGTACCCCAGGGATCTCTAGTTGTCCAGTCCCATACAAAACCTTCACTAATGGTTTGGATGATGGGGCAGCATGTCCTCTCAGCAGGTCTGCTGATGCTGCTGACCTGAGAGGTGTGACTGATATGCAGGAGGGTTGAGCTGCCATCCAGTGGGGCAGTGACAGCCTGGAGAAAGGAAGAAAAGAAACAGACTAACTTGCTTGCATTTACATTAGTCTTTAACTAGGATGCCTGTAGGATGTGCACTCTAAGTGTGGTTTTGAACTTCCTTATCACAGCTAATGCAGCAATACAGTGATAACAATTAAAATATAAATTTTAGTAGTTAGCAGCATCACAGTATTCTGAAGTATCCCCCTTTATGCCCATGTTTCTGACAGGAGAGATCTACAGTAATTTCTAACCATATTATGGCTTCTAACATGAATATAATGAACACAGATGAAAGTGTATATGATTTTTTCACCTCTGTCCTCTGTTCAGCTGTCCTTTGCATATTGAGTGACTGTCACACTGAAAAATATTACAGGTTGTATAAAAGTAGACCTGTTCTGTAAGGTTGGTATATGCCATTTCCAGGTGAATATTAACATTTATTAATTGATCTGTACATTTTTACTAAGGCATAGGATTAGAAATTTCTGAAACTATAAAATGTGCTATAAAGTACTCAATAAGAAGGTTTTGGAAGAAAAATGTTGGAATCTCTTGCATACTTTTCACAATCAAGATATTTTCATGCTGTTTCAATTTGTCCATATTGGAAAATGAATTATGGATAAATTTACATTTCCTAGAGATGTTTCATATGTATTGAGGCCTAGGTCAAATATTATGATGATGTAGAACACATGACCACCTTTCCAGAGGCTTTAAAGCTCCTTGTAGTTTACATAATTTGCCTGAGTCATGGTCAAAATTAATGCAAATTAATATAATATTTCTTTGGAAAACTTGCACTTTTTTACAGCTGAAATAAAATTTGAGTGAAATTTGGCAGGGATCAATAAGAGTCAGGAGAGAGAATAAAGTAAGTTGAGACAGCCAAACAAAGCAGCCTGGTTGTTCAACAGGCAGGGCAGGAAAATCTGATCCAGTGGCACAACTGCCTGCCTGGAGTCAGGAGCAGTTATGTAGTGTCCTAGTAGTCACTAGCAGTCAAAGCACAGCTGAAGCAGAAATTCCTAAGGAGTAGAAAGAGGAAAATAATCAGACTCAAAAAATCAAGACCTTATTTACCTAAAGAAATGAATTCTCCAAGGTAGCTGATAAGACTACACAATAAATGTACTAATGTAGATAAGAACAATGTGATGTAACTGTCTCAAAGAAGATGCAACAAAACTGCAGGAGAACAGAGACTTGCCTGTCTCTTTGCTTGTAGATTGTGCAATCTTCATTCCTTGAAACTCAACACAGATGGACTAGATGTTTTTTACATGTGTCTGACTTCCTGATTATGTGGTTCAGTTACTAAAAATGTCAGTACATATTCCTTTTGTGAAACACTACCACAGCTCCACTAAATGTTTTAGAAATGCTCAGTGAATCCTTCCTGAATTCCATCTGTACTCATGTGAAACACCCCTGTTTCAGCTCCTTTTCAGTCTTTGCTACTCTTTCTTTGGGGGTCACTGTAGAATTGGGGTGGGGGCTGTCTGCAAATTCTACCTGTCTATCTGCTCACTGCTAAGAACTGGTTTTCATCTGCTTCTTGTTTTCTTCAACACCTCACCTTCAGGATTCTGTACTTCACAGAAATGAGGCGTAACCTTTCTGATAGCTGTAGTCTTTTAAATTTCATGATTTATCTATGTAGAAATGAACTAGAGCTCCACCTTATAATGGATTTCATACTTTTGAATTCCTGTTATACCATGCATTTTTTATGTCTTTATCAGTTTTTCCTGCTGCATGTTACAATTTGTTCTGCTCTCTGCTGCAGTTCTGCTGAACTGGGAATTTTCTCTCTCTCACTAAACACAATTCCAATAGTGATGTAGTGTGCTGTAAAGGCAATGCCCTTAGGTTCAACTGAACTAAATCCTTCCAACCTCTGTAGCCTTTTGAATTATCTCTTAACTGCTTCAATTCTTTTTCATCAAATTGTTCAATCACTGACACCTGTGATGTTGAGAGTTGAAATATAGACTCTCCTGAAAAAGAAGCTTAAGCAGTCTGCATTAGACTTTGTTTATTTTCTTCATTAAGCTGTGAACTACCACCAGAGAAAAATATTCTGGAGTTTCATGCCCTGCAAGTACAGAGTTAATGCACATTTATGACAGATTACACTATTCCTCTTGACTGTATTACTAACATCCTCTAAGATTTTCATGTTTGATTATTCAAAGGATCATATAGAATCCATAGAGTCATAGAATTACTGAGGTTGCAAGAGGTCTTTAAGATCATCCAGCCCAACCATCCACACGGCATTAGCACCATTAACTCCTAAACCACTAAACCACATTGCCCTCACCAGATCCAGACACCTCTAAAACACTTCAAGGAATGGTGACTCCACCACCTCTCTGGGCAACCTATTCCAATGCCTGACCACCCTCAAAAGTGAAAAATTTTTACTAATATCTAATCTGATTGTCCCTTGGCTCAGCTTAAGGCCATTTCCTCTGGCATGGTAGAAGAGCCTGGCCCTGTCCCCACTACAACTTCCTTTCGGGTGGTTGTAGAGAGCAATAAGGTCCTCCCTGAACTCCCTGAGCCTCCTTTGCTCGAGGCTAAACACCTCCAGCTTCTGCAGCTGTTCCTCATAGGATATGTTTTCTACACCCTTCACAAGCCTTGTTGCCCTTCCCAGGACATGCTCCAGCACATCAATAACCTTTTGGAAGTCAGGGGTCCAGAACTGAATGCAGTACTTGATGTAAACTCAAAGAAGTATTAATAATAATAAATCAAACTATTTTATAAAGTATCTGCAAATATGGCCTAATTTTCTAATTATGTATCTCAGCTTCATGATCTTTGTCTTTTGAACTTAACCTGCTTGTAAATCCTTAGCATATGTATGGGCTTAGCAATTAAAGCAAATGTAACCAGCTTAATTTTCAGTTTTGCTTTTCAGTTCAAGATTGTTTTATTCTTCAGGAACTATTTTTCCTCTTGAAGTTTGTTTGGGTAGGGACTTCAGTGACTTTGTTTTAGTACTGAAAAGCTCACGGCTGTATTTTCCTGTCCAATATGCAATTTGATATCAATAATACCAATCTATAATTCAGAAGTGTTCCCTCAGTTTGTAGGGCAAGACCTCAGCCCAGTGTAATCCCTGCATTCAGATTTTGAAGATTAATGCTCTCTCTAGTAGTCTCTTTCTGGGTTTTTGTTTGTTTGTTTGGCTTTTTTATTTGGTTGGTTTTGGGGGGTTTTTAGGGTTTTTGAAGTTTTTTGGGGGGTTTTTTTTGAAACTTTTTCTTTAAATACAGAGCACTGATATGCCGATATTTGATGTGGTTAAATTGAAAATTTTGGTAAAATGGTTACGTTCCTGGTATCTAAATATGTGTATTGGATGCTTGGATCTGTGCATGTTTTTATAGTAAATGTTTACTTCCTGTCCATCACAGCTTCTTCTGGTCCTATGATTTTTCTGACTCATTGTTGTCTTTCCATTTTTTAATTTCCCCTTGTGATAATCATTTTGTCCAGTGTGACTGCATCTCAGTTTTCTTCTAATGCCTTTGTGACATGTCCTTATTGCTTCTCCTGATTAGGTTTCTATCTTGTAGCTGTCATTCCAGTAGCTTTATATCTTTGATTCCAATCACTATTTGATCTCTTCTAATGGAATCAGGCAGTATGCCATAATTACATGGCGGACTTGTTAAGTGACTGTCAGTCAAATTTAGAGAATGAAAGAAATTTTGTTCTTTGAGAGGTGCATGTGATGACAATGATGTCCTTCAAAAGTTTCACATTTTTTAGGAGCACAGTATTTGTTCTGCACATTTTCAGAGACAGGTTTTTCATTCTCTATTAGTACCAAGCTAATAAGTAAATGCAGAATTCCAGGTACTGCTATGTATTGAAAAAAAGTAGCAGCATCTTTTTGTGATTGCTTTTGAGTCCAGTTGGTCATGCATAAATTCAAAAGCCTGCATAAATCTTCTCTGATTCTGCAGCATTCCCAGAGAACATCAGTTGCTGCTTACTCTCAATAGTATTCTTCTCTCTGTCTAAATTTCTTTGAAAACTTATTTTTTCAAGAGCTTATTTCAGTATAATGCAACATCTGTAGGATGTCTGGTTGTAGAGCAGCTGCTGAGAAGTTAGAAACATTGCTTCTGTGTGATTTAAATTTCTTTGCTTGTGTAAAAAATAGCCAACACACACCAACACTTAAAAAAAAAAACTATTGGGAAGGTAATGTAACTGAATTCCTGCCATTTAGAGTGTTAAGTGTTGAACTGTCTTTTTAATCAGGCTTGAGACAGCTATTTTGGTTTTTTTAAAATTTAATTTATTTTGCCATTATGCCTTGACCCTTTGTCTTTTGTACTCTATGTTCCAAGACCATAGCCTTTCTGGGATGGTGCTATCTGTCTATATATACCAAAATGACAAAGTTGTTCACTGCACAGGCTGACTGTGATGTTCAGCAGATACCAAAATTATAGTCAGGGCCCACCATGAAGCCAGAGCCATGATTGCCTGTAAGAAGATCACACTTCAAGGTCACATTGGGTTAAGGTGCACAACCAGCTTAGGCTGCAAAGGAAACCTTGCAGGGAAACCTCATGGCCTTCATTTGAGATGGTATGGCGTGCTGTGTTCTCTCAGTCCTTATTTTTAGTGCTGACATTTTGTGAACTCTGTACAGTCAAAATGAAGTATTCCAGAAAAAGCTATTAAAAATTATTGAATAGTGGTGGGATTACTGTTGTATAAGAGTGGATGTTTCAGCTCTATTTGCTCTTTTGGCTCTACCATGAGGAATTGTATAAGATCCCATTAAGGATGCCCACAGGACATGTGGAATTAGGGTCTCCTTGCTGACCTGAAGCGAAAAGAATCATCATCCCATGATAGAGTTTGAAAACTGCAAACAAAATGTCAAAAAAAAAAAAAATCCAACAACAACAACAAAAAAACCCAACAAAAAACCCACATTAGTTAGGCTGTCAGTGTCTTCTTTCACCTTTCCCCTGAAACCCTCAGAGATCCTTGTGTCTGATCCTTCATCTGTGTGGCTGGGAATTTCAGTCTGCTGCCACACTGAATTTAAGAGTACATGGAGCGACAAATAGTCTACTATTGTTTTCTGAGTTAATAAAGATCAGTAACTCCCAATGAAGCTACATCTCAGTGAAATCTAGAGGCAACAACCAAAATCATGATGAATATGTCTGAAGAATGTTTGGAAGCTGGTAAGATGATCGAGAGGGGATTAAAAATGAAGTATGGAAATATGTTCATTGTTCAAAAGGGTAGATTGAGCTTGTCACAGAAAGCCTATAATGTCATATGTTTTACTGAAAATACTGCTCAGTCATGTTCAGGGAAGTAATAGTTCATTTAGATGAGAAGATATTATCAGCATTGCCAGTAATGTTGAGTAGGATTTTGTCATCAGCTTGTCATAGCTGCAGTTTCATTGTCTATTGCATCCTCCTCAACATTCCACAGTGGACCAGTAGTAGTCTGGTACAGAGGTTTCCTGGGAGATTCTGTGCAAGCATAGCCTGCTATGCCTCTGTGACCCTATGCTGCCCATAGGCACTATGATGAGGAACTTGAACAGTCTGTACTAGACTTGCCCTTTTCATATAACTTTCCATAGGCACTCTTCAGCAGATTATAGGGCTTGATGAACGTTTTTGTACAGCTCAGTACAGTTCTTTTTTTATTTTGTATAGGTGCTAGGGAGAAGAGGAAATGCGGGTATCAAGTTTTCCCCTGAAAATTTTAAATTATTTTCATATTAGTTTTCCTCTTTGCAACAGGAGAGCTCAGTGCATAACTCCTGAAACATCTTAAGTATGTTGTGTGATGTGAGTGTGCCTTCTCTCTGATGGACCAAATTGAACATCTCTGTCATTTGTTCTGTCTGGTCATCTTATAAATTAATAATTTTGTCTTAATGAACTTCTAACCCCAGGATTAAATTATTTAAGAAGAAAAAGAAGGGTATTTGGATAACTCATCTATGTTACATACAGTCACTAAAACCATCCTTAGGGAACTAGTCCTGTTGCAGACCTATTACTGTGTTGCATAGCATGATTGTGTGATGTATCTTCTTATCTCAGTTACATATTACACGTCCAGGTGCTGATGGAGAAGGCAGCTCAAGATAGGTCTGTGTTTTTGTCTGTGGGTTGTATGATATCTGGATAAATATGAAGTTCTGAAACTATAAAATAAAACTCATGCATCACAGACTAGACTTCCTGCTGATGAAGTCACTTTAAAATGGCAGCCCACACTGAAGGGACAGAACAATTCACAGCTGGGCAGATGTTGAGACAGTACTGGTATAATTAATACAGCATTATCAAAAGGCATCTTAGGGACTCATTTGCGGACTCAGCCTTTACAACTACAACATTTATCCCAGAGTATTCAAATGAATTGCCCTTAGTTAGGAATTTAAACGTGTAACCATGCATTGTTCATTGTGAGAACATTTGACTGGAGTGCTCTGGATGTTGAATAATGATCTTAGACGTACCAGTAATACCTCTTTCCTCTTCAGAGATAGAGCCTCTGTTGCATTGGAATCTAAATGAAAATTACATGTTTGGATTTCCAAAGCAACCCATTTTTGCAATGAAGGTGTCTATGAAAAGCTATATTAGGCTTCTTTTACCTCCTATCGCTAGAAAAAAAGTAAACTTTTCTTGATGACTCTCCAGGCTGAGATTTTGTGGGAAGATCATGACATCCACCTGTTAGGATACACCTTTAGGATACAAAGTGTGAAACCCTCACAAGTAACCAGCATTGGAGCTGTCTGTCTCTTCTGCTTCAATTCTGGATGTCCTTTAGCTCATGGCCTGCGCCTGCAAACTTAACTGTGTTGACTGTGGATTTTTCTCTTGCATCTCTCTTGGGCAGTTCCAGGAATGTTTTGTAGAACCTCTTGAGGTCATCTCTTGAATGGAGGAAGTGATATTGACCATGGATAAATATTCTTGTCTAATGGCAAGTCTAATAGCATAGCCAAGTTTCCTCATATTTACTGTAAGCTTGGAGGAAATGCCTGTGTCTCTTTAGCGGATTAAAAGACATTTGGCAATTTGTTCAGTCATGGGAATGTGATTTTGTGCTTGATGAATATTTCAGCTCAGCCAAGAATATAATGCACCATGGCATGTACACCAGAACAATCTGAGAGGCCTAATGATGCCTTGCAGCAAGCTTTCAGGAAGGATGCTCAGGTTCTTAAGCAGTAATAATTTTGTGAATTATACTATGTAAGGAAAGAATTTTTGTATATAAATCAAATCTGGTTTTTAAGGCTTACACTTTGCCTATCAAAAACCGATATCCAAAAGTAGATGAATATCCACCTTGATAGGTAGATACTCAGTAGGGTCATTCTGGGTCTCTACAGAGTAAATGGTAGATGAAAAATAAATAAGATATCTAAGATCAGGAGTGTAGATTTTTGATCTCTGATGGGCCATAAATGTAGTGGAAGCTTGCAGGCTGTGTTTGTTATTGGGTATACCGCACTGACTGCAATATATGAGTGACTGCAAAGCTGGTTATATAGTTTTGCAGAAGATTACTTGTTAAATCACCTGCCAGGATACACATAGAAGGCTCTTGTGAGACCCATCTCATATTTAGGGCTTGAAAGGGGAGAAATTGCAATGAACTCACTGTAAAATGCAACCTTTTGGTGCTTCTAGGAAATTCTATGTGAGGCATTTACTGGCACCAGTATATGCTGGAATGAAGTTTAGCACAAAGAACGATGTCAGTCAAGGGTTATAATATAGGCCATATTATGAATTTTTGCTTTGAAAATTGCCTGTAATATGCACTAACTGCTTATTTGACATGTTGCTATCTAAGTGAAGGTAGTGTTAATACTGTTTGTTTTCAGAAATATACTGCTTATTCCATTAACACATAACAAAACAAAATTTAATTCAGCATTTTTAAAATTGTTAGTATATAAAGGTAAAGAAATGATAAGACCTACAGAAAAGAATTCAGGAAGAAAGGATTTAAAATAATATTTGGATGATGATGTAAATATAAAAGAGCACAAGCAAATGTTATATTGTGGGAAGCCTATTACCAAGACTGAAAGTATATTCACATGTGTATGAATGTCTGAAAAGTCTGAAGACATTTTCTTCTGATATCTGAAGATGTCTGAAGACATCTTCTTCTTGTGACAAGGCAAAAAAAATTGTACTGCTTACTTATGAAATACGGTTTAATTTAAGTTAAACTAAGAAATATGCTGGTGGCCTAACTTCATTTTTTTACACAAATTTAGTTGGAACATTAGACCAAGAAAGCAATTCAAGCCACCTACTTTCCTTTATCACTTACATGGGAAACTTCTAAACTTCTAATTTCTATTCTAGATTTTGCAGTTTTCTACATGTCTGTGATTAAGCATCTCTGCCTAATTTAGAGTTTGAACAGCTATATGTTCAGGTGACAGCTAAACTCCATTACAGTTCACAGATGCAGTGTCTGAAGTGCTAAATTCTTCAGTGATTCTTTTGCCTTCAGGAATTGTCTGAGTGGGCACTTCACCAAGGGACCAGAGCCAAGGTGGAGGCATCAGAGTTTAGTTCAGAATAGCATCTGAATTTTTACCTTTTTAAAAGAGTTAGTACATCTCAAGATACTGAAATATTAGCTTTTAGGCCTCCTCTGCTCAAAAGCTACTTCTGCTGAGATTGCTGTAATCACTGGGCGGATGTGAAATGCTTTAATTTTGCTGTTGAACTTGCAGCACTAGGCAGCAACAACATGATTCTTAGAATAGAGTCTGGGGCAGTCAAGATATCACCTGGGATCAGGAAAGGAAATTATCCTGTTCATGTTTTATATTAATGCAGTCTTCTGGTTTATTTAATTTTCTTGTGAGTTGGAAGTATGTGTATGAGGTGGAGAGACAGGGGAGGACATTTATGTATAGTACCCAAGATTGTCATGGAGTTTTAGTCAATTGCTTCTGATACATTTTCCCAAACCTGATCTTTAGTAAAATTCTTTTCCCTCTTGAGATTAAGCCACTTTTATATAGTTGTATAAACTGCAGAATATGAGAAGGGCTGCATTGGTTCTGCCACTGGGAGTCTGAGAGTAGTGTTGTCTCAGAGGTAATAAAAATTTGTATGACAAATGTTCATTTAGCATGAAATAGTCAAAGTGTTTAAAAAAAATGTCATTCAATGTAACTATTTCAGTACACAGTAATCTAAAAAGTGTTTATTTTATCTAATTTTCTATTTTAGAAGGACGATATTCACACTATAAATATCAAAATTATTGAACAGCGTTAACAGTGTTTAACACTATCTGTACCTTAAACGATCATCTGCAGTCAGGGGAACCAGATTAACTTTAATTGCAAAAGGCCAAATAATTCTACTGTGTTTAAAGTCATGAATGAAAGTAAAGATTCATAGTGTATGCTTGAATATTTATCTATCAACACCAAGCATTAACATTTAAATCCTGATCTCATCATTGAATCACAGAATCACAGAGTATCCTGAGTTGGAAGGGGCCCACAAGAACCAAAGTCCAAGTCCTGGCCTTACACAGAACCATCCCCAAGAATCACACCCTGTGACTGAGATTGTTGTCCAAATGCTTCTTGAACTCTGTCAGGCTGGTGCTATGACCACTGCCCTGGGGGGCCTGTTCCAGTGCCCAAACACCCTCTGGATGAAGAGCCTTTTTCTAATACCCAGCCTAAATCCTTCTCTGACACAGCTTCCCTTTGACAGGCCATTCCCTTTGGTCCTGCCACTGGTCACCACAGAAAAAAGATCAGTGCCTGCCCCTCTGCTTTCCCTCATGATTTTATTAATCTACTATAGCTGTCAACAAGCACGTCTCTATTACATAATTTTAAACTTCTAAAAGTACTAATAAATATGATAGCTACCCATCATCTGTTAAAATGGTGAAGCCATGAAGACAGAAAATAACTGAAGTTTCTGCTGAGATTACAGGTCTGAAAAGCTCTGTATTCTGAATTACTACACAATGTGCCTAATTTGTACTTTGATCCTTTAATAATTAGAATATGGATTCTTGATGTAATTATTAATCTCTATAAGCAGTCAAGCAAGCAGGTCAGACCTCCAAAGAGTAAATCATAAGGCTTACAATATCTCATCTTTCTGGTTATGGCATACAGTGTTTGTATAGCATGGTGTGGGTAACCTTTTTTGTTTGCGGGAAACAGGCGAACTCCAGCATTAGGGAAGGGCACAGACATCCCAAACTTGTCTGAAAAACTGGCAGAGACCCTTGGCCTCCCTAGTTTCAGAATGGCAGCAGGCACCGAACATACAGTTTCAACACCACCCTACCTACCTCCTGGCTGCATGGTGGATGAAACCACCTTCATGTCATCGAGAATGTTCTGTTCGTGTGGAGCTACATTCAGGGATGTAGGTGACTTCATTATCCAGTACAGAGGCAGTGAATATATTTAGATAACTGACAGGTCTGATAGGATTTTGCAGTAAGTGGTCTAAATTATTGCATTGAATTTGAGAACAAATACCTGTAACCCAAGGAGGAGTGAGTAGGACTTGCATCTATACTAAGAAAAAGTAATGGAATAAAAGGAATGAGGCTTGGGACAAGGAGCTCTCAAGCAGAATTAAAAATATTAATAAATAATCCACACAAGTCTTCAGTTGCAGACGTGTGAAAAGGGATTTCCAGTAGGTGTCCTCTCACCTTTAGGCTATCAGCTTTTGCATGATCAGCTTCATTATCTTCAGACTGCTCCACTCCCTCCACACATAGTTTGCTCTTAGATTGATATGTAGCTTGTGTAGTGTTGTAACAAGAGAGTCTCATTCAAATTTCTTTAAAGTTTATCTGCATCAGACATGACCTTTATCCATTACTGCTAATAGTTCCTATGTATTGATGGAATTTCAGTCTGGTCAAATTGACTGGTATTTACAAATATGGAAGTTTAACTGTAATATAGCTATGACACATGTCTTTAGAATTACTAAGATGCATGTTTTTTAGGTATTTCATGAGTTTTCTTAAACAAAATTACTTTCAATTTCTTGTAATATCAAGAAGATACAAAATATGTCAGCATCAGAACAGACTAGATTTACTACCTGGAAATGTTAGCTCAGTTTTACTCCTCAGCTCTTTCAGCAGCTTGCAAGGAAGCAACAAGAATATGCATAGTTTGAGCTTAGATGATGAATTTCAAAGATTATTTAATATTCACATTTAATTTTCCATTAATAGATTGGTGTCTGACTTGAGTGATTAGTTAACAAATGCAAACCCTTTCCCATTATTTAGATTGGTTATATGAGGAAAGAGAAGGGTTGCAAGGGAGAAAAGTAATGAAGGGTATGTGTGGGATCAAAAGTTAAAGCTTATCTATCTAAGAGTTGGTTGGCACGAGGTCACAAAATGTCTCTGTCAGGGTGGCAGAAATCCTTCCCCAGCAGAGCTGATTTGATATCTTTGACAGTTTGATAGATAGCTTTGAAACAGACTGTATCCTGGTTTGCCAGGAGATGATGTGAAATTCTTTCAGCAGTTTGTGCCCTGCCTCATGCCAGACGTTGGCTGGAATGGTTCACTAGCTAGGGAGCCCTCCTGGTGTATTTTGCTGCCTTACAGACACAGACAGTCTATTTTCTCATGCAACAGATATGAAGAAATAGCTGCTCTGTTGATTTGTTTCAGATTTGTACGCTAGTGTAGCAGCAGGCAGAAGCTCAAAATATAAAGCTGGGAAAAGATCCATAACTGGCAATTAGCAGTAATTGTGATAGCTATAACACATTCGTATCACACTGGTTTCAAAATGTAGTTCTTGCCACTTGAGTACATTTAAGGAAGGCACAGATTATTTTTCTACTTTTATCCCTTTTCAGTACTGAAACAGTATTTGGAAGATGTGAATAAACTACATTTGCAGGGAGAACATTTCCCTGGAGACCTGTTCTCCAGCTTCCTCTGTAGGTTTCATGTTAGTAGAAAATGAGAAAAAAAGAGAAAAAAACTCATGGGCAGTATTCAGGGACTCTGGATTGCTGTGGATTCTTGCATGAGGAGCTCTGAACCAGTGTAACTTTTCCTTTTTATTCCCTTTTCTTTATTTTTTTTTTTCTTTTTTATTTTTTTTTTTTCCCTATGACTTTAATCTTCATGTTCCATGTTGCACCCATTTCCCCTTTACCATGGACTCAGCACTGGTGAGGCTGCACCCTGAACCCTGTGTTTGATTCTGGGTTCCTCACTACAAGATAGACTTGAAGTGCTGGAATGTATCCCGAGAAGGGTAGTGGAGCTGGTGAATGGTCTGGAGCACAGGTCTGATGAGGAGTAGCTGAGGAAGCTGGGGTTGTGTAGCCTGGAGAAAAGGATAGTCAGTAGACCTTATTGCTCTCTACAACTACTTGAAAGGAGGCTGTTGGCAAGGTTGTTGTTGGTCTCTTTGCGCACCAAACAAGTGACAGAATATGAGGAAATGGCCTCAAGTTGCACTAAGGCAAGTTTAGATGGCATATTAGGAAAAAATTCTTCACTGAAAGGGTTGCCAGGCATTGGGACAGGCTGCACAGGGAAGTGTTGGAGTCACAGTCCCTGGAAGTGTTCAAAAAGATGTAGACGTGGTGCTTAAAGACATGGTTTATTGACAGACCTGTCAGTGCTGGGCTAATGGTTGGACTCAATGATCTTTTCCAACCTGAATGATTCCATGATTTTATTATTTTAGTAGAGAATACCCTAAGATCTAGTTTAGCACTTTGCATATGTCATTGCGCAACATGTCATTGTGTAAAGCTTACCAGACAAATTAGAAGAGTACTCACAGGAACTGGGCATTCAGATCAGTTTGGTACAGGAAATAACTGAACTTCTTTAGCTGATAATCTCATATACGCATTTGCAGCTAACCAGAACCTCATGTTACCAGTGCAGTGAGTAAAGGTATTGCTGAGCCCTGTTGCCTTTTAATTTATAATTCCTACTAATGGCATATCATCTTCTGCATAAATCACAAATATCTAATGAAATTTAGAGTCATCAATGTCTTTAATTAGTAATTTACCCATAATATATTAACTTTTAAAATGCAAGGACCTTCTTTGACTAATTTTTAACATATTTGGTTACAACCCTTTTACAAAGAACAAATCCTGTTAAATATTTCTGCTAATAGCACTGCCAATGCCAGTGAAGTGTACGTGATTACTTGTGAAATAACAAACAAATTAGAAATTTGGTGTATATATTTAGAAAAAATCTTATGTTTGAATAATTTATCATCATGGAATCTAAAGCTTTATTATTTTTGAATAGTTATATCCCTACATGATTCCCTGAAGAAGACTAAACTGGTAAAGATTGCCGCAAAATAATTATTTTCTAATGATGTAATGAAAAAGTTTAATATCAAAACAAATGAAATAACATTCATTCTTTTCCTACATGAAATTAATTTCAAGAGCATTTCCTCACTGAAAAGACAAAGTATTAAAGCTTACCCTGAACACACAAGGTTCCTGATAGAAATTCAAATCTAAAACTCAGCCTCAATTCTAAAGAAAGCTTCAGCACAAGGCAGAGGAAATTGTCACCCATATTTATAAACATAATATGATATAAGCGAAGTAAGAATTCTTCTCTTGTTAATTTTTTTTTTCTTGTGTCACGATAGTCTCTCAGATCTGTGCTGTTTCCCGCTGAACTAATTTAAAAGTAAGTTTTAGGGCAAATCTCTCTTCCTTTTTTGAGTTTGTAATAGAAAGGCTTCTTATTAAGCTCTTCAGATGATATTTTTAGGGAACCAGTGCCCCAAGAAATCTTTGACAGGTAAAAACTACAGTAAATGAACAAGCGTTGATTTAAGTTATGTTTAACTTTGGCAGGTTGTTAACCAAGATGGTGCTCTACTCTTCTGTGCTGAAACTTGACTGTGACAAGAAATTAAGCTGATTTAGCAGCTGAGAAAATCATGCACTTTAGCTAATAATTCTACCTATGGAATAGACATGGAAAAATTTATTATTACAAAACAGTTTAGTTGTGGATGTAATCTGAGGGAGTATTGTGAATCTGACAAAGAAATGAAGGAATGAAACATGGTACCTATATGGTACCTGCAAGCATGCTGCTACTGAAGGGACCCGAAAGAAAAAAAGGCAAAGGAAAACAGCAACGAAAAATGTCAAAATATCAATCTATTTAAAACCTGTTTTGACTAGAATAGGGATTTTATTCTTGTCTTGATAAAAGACTGTATTTTACTACTTAAATTGTCAGCTGATGATTTTTCTGAATAATGCCTTATCCCTTCATGTCTTAAGACTGATGGTGGAGGTGGTGAGGTGCTGGAGTGGAGATAACTTTGCAGTTGATATCTCACTGCAGGCTGGAGTGTCCTCTTGATTACCTTTCAACATATAAAGATTTCTCTGTGTCTCCTGCATTTCCAGCTCACTGTCAGCCTGGAGGCAGCACTGTTTTGGTTTGTTACTCATCACAATACAGCCTTGTTATCTATTTATCATAAAATTCGAGTTCCTTCAATCCAGATAATTTTTATAGTTTTTGCCTAGAATATCAAAAATAGGCAAACAGTTAAGAGTACTTATATAAGGTATAGAGCTATGAAAAAAAATTGCTTGAAATAAGAGCAAATTAGATTTCCTTTCTTCTTTCTTCAGATAATTTTTTCCTTTCTCTTCTAACAAAATATTTATCAAGGTTTCTTCTTTGAGTGTCTGTTATATTCCAAGCTGCACCTTTTAGAGTGTTGACCTTTCTAAACTTCACCACAGAGCTCTCCCAGAGGGTACCTCCATCTGGTGTCTCTGTTAACCTTTATAGACCACTACTCTTGAAATTTTCCACAAACTTCAAAAAGATTAATTCTTTCTACTTAAAATTCATCCAGAGGAGAGTTTAACTGTTCTTCCTCAAAATAAACTGCATTTCTCTGTCTACAACAGTGCCTTCACAGTGGTGCCATCAAGTGTTTTAGATGTTTTTGGGAGTCTGACCCAGCCTCTAACAGGCTGACCCAGGAGGGCACAGATTCTCTGTAACTCCTGAGAGATGCCAGGACCTGTGTGGTTGTCTTGAATATCTCAGAGCACTAGATTAAGCTCAAATTAACACTTCTATCTTTTCTGTTTGCTAGCTTTTCTGCCTGAAACAAGATGTGATCATAAATTCTGCAGCTCCAGGCAGCAGCAGCAACTTTTGAGTATCTGATCCCCCAGTCATTTGTCTTAAGCATATTATAAGAAAACTGCACAAAAATGTGGCACAGCTGAATAAAGTCAAAGGGTTTATTGAAACAGTCTTTCATATTTCAGAAAAAAGGAGCTCTTCGTTAAGCAGAAATTATGGCAGTAGCATCTGGGTAAAATATGAAAAAAATAAGTCTGCAATGATTTTTTAAAACATTTTCTTAGAAAAATTAAACAGCCATGTGCCTTACATATGCCCATCAATATACTCTCAGAGGTTTCCAATTAATTTGCAAAGCATACTGTGAACTGTCTGAATAACTACCTGAATAACTGATTTCTACAGAAAATGAGTTTCCAAGACATGTTAGAAGTATTAATTGTACCTGAATACATAATGTCCCTTTTTATAATTTCTTTTCTGAAAATTACTTCCTCATCTTCTAAAACACAGAATATCATCTGTCTTTGCTCACTAGTTGCTTCTGCAGTTTATGTTTCTCTCATGCTTAGAAAGATTATTGTTTCAATTGTTCAGTTTGATCCCTACCAAAAATCCTCCTACAACTTGTCTTCTAATCTGAAAGGTAGAAACTTTAAGAAAACTGAATTTCCTTGCCTACATTTCATGGTCTCTCTGGTGGAAGGTGAGTTGCGAAGCCACCAGTTTTTGTTCAAAGTATGCATTTATCTAGCCAGTGTATACTTTAGAGAAGTGGCCTGCTTATCTCTATGGTTCTCCCCTGTGGGAAAGATGATCCTGCAAATGTGTATTTTGCAGGCCTCATGAGGTGTCCTAGCTAGCTTTTAACAGCTAGCTGATGTAATAATAACAGATTAACTGTGGTATTATTCTCACCTAAATTTAGACTAGTACTGTGAAGATCTGAAATAATCAGCATAAGCTATTTTTACAAGTCCATAAAGAGAATTGGGCAGTTTCAGGCAGGTTTTAATTCATCTGACATTTTGAACATCCTTGTTAGGGTGAAATACATTCTAAATCTGTCTCTTAGAGTTATGAAGGGAAAGCGGATGACAAAAAAGATACAAACATCTAGATTGTAGAGGTCTATATTTGATCACATTTAAATATTTACCCTTGGTCACTCCCAAGTTTTGAATATTGTATTTTAATTTTCATTTTGATTCATCTGCATTTTATTAGTCATCTTACCTGACTATTTGAAGGCCAGCTCTCATTGATCTATATGCCTGCAGAGCAATATTCAGTAATACGGTGCCCATAGCTAATTTCCTTTCCCATCTCCCTCATATCCTTAAATCAAAACCAGTCAAACTAAAGCCACATGCATAATTTTTATGCTTCAATCAATGTTGCATCATGTCACAACACCAGATTAGGAATATTCATACTTCTTATCCTGTGCATAAGGGTCTCATCTCTTCAGATCTTAAATAATCCCTTTTTTCATTTCTTCTGTTGAAATATAACTACATGTTGCACTGTATTCAAGTTATATTATATAGCAAGACTGCAGAAAAACAAATGTAAAACAGGAGTCTGAAATAGAAAAAAAGTTATTACTTTCTATGTGATTCAACTCAGAAAATTTATTACTAGGGCATCTACTTACAACAAAAGTGTAAAAACAAAAAGACCAGATTTCAGTCTGATGTAGATCAAGGTATATACATCAAAAACAGTGAAGGAACATTAGTCTGATCTAACAAAAGGCATGGCCATTGTGTGGAAGTATTCTGATTTTTTTTTTTTTTGGTGAACAGTTGCAATGTGGGAATAAGAAATCAAAGGAACATTTCTTAAACCTTAAAGTTAGGTTTTATAAAGCTCATGTTTTCTTCTGTTTCTGTTGCAGTTGCATAAACTCCCTAGGTAAGGGTTGAGCATATGAAAGATTTTTCATTGTCTCATATTTTCATTTAATCTGAAAGAAAGCCTTGGGTAAAATTCTACTATTTTATGGTAAGAAAAGTGAAGATTCAGAATGTGGGGTTCATCTTACTCTGGCTTTGCTCTGTTGTAGCTCTGTTGATTGTCACTCTGTTCTGATTGTCATACTGACTTTTGATCAGCCAGCTGTTGCCTGTTTTTTCTTTGATAGGCAGGGACAGCAGGGACTGAAAAATGCTTCTCCATATAAAAGACAGTTAAAATGGAAAAATCTCAGTCAGAAGGAAGAAACGAGCTTTCCTTATTTGCTCTTTGGTACTGTATTCCAGTAGACAGACAGAAGATAGATAGACAGACACATGGAGTGAGAGACTCCTGACAAGTATATTGCTCTCTAATGCTTAGGCTCCCCTGGGAGTCTATCCTTGTGCTTGTTCGAAAGTGCTTCCCTATGGTTCCTTTACAATTCCACAGGTTTTTTTTGACACTCAATATGTCCCTGTCTTCGAGGGCTATCAGGAAAAGAAGGGATTGTGCTTTAAAGTAGTTTTTTATAGATTTGAAAATTATAGTATCTGCTAAAAGGTGTGTGTTTGTGTGTGGGAGGTGGATTGTTTATCTCTTTGGTTTTTTAGGGTTTTTTCCCCTAGGCTTAATAAAACCCTTTCCCTAGTATTTTCTATCTGTTTATGTATTTTTTAAATTATTTTTCTTATCTCATTGCCTATCAAAATCACATTTTTTTCCTCAATTAGACTGCCCAACACTTAATGGTATGTTAGCATCCAGGTTAAATTGCTAGTAAAAAGAGAGCAAGATTACTTAAATGACAATTTGTTTTTATATCCTAGTATAATTATACCAATTTGGGCAACAGTTAGACACTCATGACTTAATGTCTTATTGATTCTGATGTTCTTGAAGCACTTTGTTGCTGGTGCACAGATGTTGATGGAACCTAACAGCTTTAGAATCTTTTGGACTGTGGAGTGCCTATTTGTGTCAGACTAAGTATAGCTACATATATTTTTTTCCTTTATGTAAGAATAGATGTTAAAAGGATATAAAACAAGTTAGGCCATATGGCTTTATGTCTTATGGGATGCAAAAGAGGAAGAAATGTTTTACCCTCCTTGCTATGGCAGCTCTCCTTTGCTTTTCTCAAGTGAAATGCTGAAATGGGAAAGGAAACAGCTCCACTGATGCCTTCTCTACTAGGCACATGGGTGAGAACATTGTTACACATTCATTTACAGAAGAGGGCTGCTCCACCGTACTTTGCCTCTGCTGATACATCTATTATCCCTGTCCCTGTTCTGTGCTGCAGAAGGAAAATACAACTAGCTTGCCTCAGAGAATTTACTTCACAAACAAAATAGCAGATTTGTATTTGTGAATTTGAATCTCAAAATGGAAAAAATAATATATATATATCATGAACAGTATGATTTTTTACTTAATATATAAACACCTCCCCCCCCCCCCCCCCGAACAATATCAACAAATCCTTAGAGATAAAAGATATTCATCTCCCATAAAAATTCAAGATTCCTTTGAAAGAAGTTCTAGCTGTCTAAAGAGAGTTTGTTTCTGGAATACACCTCAGTAAGTAAGATTCAGCTTGTTGATTACAGAGTGGCAAGATCCCAGTCCCCATGAGATTAAATCCTCATGTTTTCATATTGACATCACATCTGTTCATCCAAATGTGAAGAGCTTTCTTTAACATGAGAAATAATATAATTTGCGCTGTTTTGACTGGCACTAATCAGATCAAAATGTTTGCATTTATGCTGCTGAGCAGGGCAACGTTTTTCTCCTATTTATCCATTATTTAAATAGTTTGGGGATTAAATTTGTGATTCCAGGAAACAACTGTTGTGATACTTTGATGCAATGTATTAAAAAAGAGATTAGGAGAAATTACTATAAATCAAATAAAATAAACATTTATAATAAGTTTTTCCAATCTTATACTTTACAGTTCTTAATGTGAGAAATTATTCCGTATTTTTCTGTAAAAACATATCAACACCAAAAGCAGTGGAGAAACAGTTTCTACAGGAAACTACTCCCTGGCACAAAAGCTTAAGTGCTGGACAGGGAGATCTTTTAGAGCGTGGCTCTCCTTAAATAAAATGGTTGGCACATTTATTTCCAGGATAGAATTATGTGCATACATGTAGCGTGACACAGATACTGTGAATCTACTGTGTCTGAAATATTCCTGATCATGGCACACATCTGGATAGTACATTCACTATAATTAAAAAGGATTTGAGTGCATCAAATTATTTTGTTGTTATGTCCAATTCTTACGTCATTTCTTATTCATTCTCTCCAGAAATGCAGGAATCAAATCAAGCTGCAAGAGGTCCAAAGAAATTAGAAAATGCACCAAGTTTTCAAATTCTGTTTAGAAAAAATATTTTGCACGACAGGAAAAGAACTGCAACAAAATCTTGCCTGGCCTTACTCATCAACAAAACATTCAAAGCCTGTACAAAAAACATAAGGTATTACTGGTACAAGTTTTGGTATTCTATTTTTTTCCAGAAAAGTCTTGTCAGAAATTTTGGCTGAACTTATAAGTTCAGTTTCTTGAACATCTATGTACTGATGTTTTTCACACAACTTTGTCATAGGTAAAAAAACTTTAGTCACATGTATTTTGCCATGCTTCAGGAAAGTTAGTAGTTACCTTTGAAAATGCATTAATAAACAGGTAATATTATTACCTGTATTGTAGCACAGATAATTATAATACACGTAACATAATATTCCATTGTAATATTCATTATCCATTTATCTTTCCTATGTATTTCACTGCAGCTTGTAAACCTCTGAATTTTTAAAAGCTTGCCTTAGAGAAAGAAATGCATTTTAAAGTTATTTATCAAGAAAGTCGAGGCAAAAAATCACAAAAATAATAATAAAAAAACCTTAATCTCTCTTGAATTTTGGTTCTTTTGAGTTATGTATGGGAACTTTAAAATAATTTACTTTCAATACTTTACATTCTTTTACTGTCACTGAGAACAAATGGCTTAGATAAAAATGGCTTAACAAAAAAAAAGATAAATATTTTCCTGCTTTATCATTAAACTAGGAAACATAAAAAAACCCTAAAGTCTCATGCTTTTCCCAGACTAATATTTTTCATTAAAACGCTACACAAATTTCAGTTAATTATCCTTTAGCCTTTTAGTATGCCTGAGGCAACTGCTGAAGAGCTCTGAATTTTGAGGTTTTTCAGACCTACAGCTGGAAAGAATGGTGTAAAGTGTTTTGTGCTATTGTGTCATTCACAGGCAGACACTTTTTTTTTCTTTGAACCCTTTGTGTTTAGCTATCATTTATTTATTTTCAGTGGTGGCAATTTGTACTTCCTTTTTTTTTTTTTTAAATTATTACTCATCAGGACTTTTCTGGGCCTCAGAAACAGCCACGAGTGGTGCCCAAGTAACTGGCATCACTTGGTGACCTACCTGAAGCTGAGCACAAAGAAAATTGTTGGATTTCAAAAGCCAGGATCTGTCTTCTGCTTGCAGAATGCACCTTTCTAAATGAAGAGTCACCAAATGAGAAAGGGATGGTTTATGTACAAATTACCCTTCATAAATTGTGAGCAAATTTTAAGAATAGCAGCTTCATTAAGGTAAGCAGTTCTGATCTGTCAGCAGCTCCCTACAACTAAATTTTTCTAATGCTTAGCAGTAGAATGACAAGATTTTTTAAGTTCTTTTGAAGCTATCTAATTTGACATAGGAAAATGGATGAAAGCAGTTTCCATTGCTAGTGCCTTACTTTCCACTTAGACATCACTGAGCATCAACAGCATTGAGAGTTGGCATGTCCTGCTTGTGCAAACAGGTTGCTGAGGTAACCAGGGCTGACTACAGTGTGCAGGGAACTAAAAGACAAAATTAAAAAAAAAAAAAAACACAAAACCAAAATCAGCAAAACCAAACAAAAAACCAGAAAGAAAACCAACAAGAAACAAAATTTAATTCTAAAAGAACCAGTACGCAATACTGCGACTACCAATACTAAGGTGGCAATATCTAATTAGAGAGTAATGTGCAAGTTATCCTGATTGTCATCTAGAAGGTTGTACCAGAAAGGAATGAAATATTCTGGAAAACAAGTGTGTTAATGCCTACAGTCTCTTTCGCATGGGATGAATTTCAAATCAGTTTTGGAACTGACACCTTAATTTTCATCAGGGAACCAGGTGATAAATGGGATCCAGGGAACCCTGATAAAATCTTGATCTTAAGATAACAAGCAAAGTGTTCAGTACCACATTGCTACCTTGAGATAACCAGGTTATCTGAAGCTAACCAAGCTAACTGCAGTGGGTTCTGGTTAGAGGCTCAGTGCAATAAGGGTGAGTGACAGAGAGTTTCCTCTGATTTCTCTAAGCGCCACACTGCCACAATTTCCATTATATTTACCAATGTCATGACACTATGTGCCTCAGAAAATTAAGCCTAAAGACACACTCAAAACTTAATGCAATTACAAGACGTGTCTGATCTGAAGAATTTTGGCCTTATTTGCCTGAATAAATTTTGAAAAACCTTTCTGAGGAGGAAGCTGTTATATGACATTTAAAAATTCAAGCATCAAGAAGATATAATGCCTGTAAGGGGAAATATAAATGGTAAACTGAAAGAAGATTAAATGAGTAACTCATAAAGTCTATAAGCTATGGAAAAGAGAGAAGATAAATGGCTTACTCAATTTGATGTTACAGCTGAAAGTCTAGGTTTACAGAGAGGCTCCTTCTGTTGCTTTTACATACACTCTTTATTCCCTTCGGGTGATGAATGCTTAGGGAGGTTAGGTTATGGGCATAATAAATGTTCAGAGCTCTTTCAAAATACGGATAAATTACAAAGCTAAGAGTACATGCCTAAGAATATATTATAATCTCCATATCAGTCAGAACAATGTAACAGCAGCGCAAGTTCATTATGCACCGGAAAAGACCAGAATCTGACAGCTTTCCACTACAGTTTCCAGGAGAAGAAATGCTGTCTTGGTATCTCTCAAGTAAATGCTCTCAATGATACTCATGCTGGCAAGCTGTAAGTTAACACATACCATTTCTCTCACTTTCCTCTTTGCAAAGAAAGAATCAAACTGCTGAAAATATATGACATAGCAGCGTTAATTTTGAAATTACTTCTTAATGATCACACATCTAATATCCCAAGAAGGGCACGTTCTCTTGATAAATACCCTGTTGGTGTCAAAGGAAGAGCCTGGCAACATGAAAACATTGTAACAGTTTAACAACAGGAACAAATTAGGGCTTTTGGTTTCCTAACTGCTGAATAGTGACAAGTTTTTTTTTAATTTTTGTATGTATGTAAGATATGTTGAAAGTCATACATAATGGTTGGTAAAGCAGTTCACATGAAATTTCTTTGTAGGCAGAAGTTCTTATGGTTCTTTGAGATGACATTCAAATTTCAATAAAACCTTGGGATTTACATGGGAGAAATATTTTAGGGACAACAGAGTATACTGACTGATTGCGGTTTAGGTTTGTTTATTTTGTATTGAATAAGATGTGCAAATTCAGGCATAGTTAGGGAGGCATCAAGAAAGACATGAAGATAATTTGTCCCAAAGGCTTGTAGGGTCATGCTAGCTTACAACAGAGTGAAAGTAAATAAGACAAAGATGCTTAATTTATCCTCAGTGTAAATTCTTAAACAATACTCTGCTGCCAGTCACAAAAGTATGTAGGTAAAGAAATTTGAAAAATAATCATTAGAGGTTCAGAAATGTCTCATTTTCAAATGAGAAAACACTTGATGGGTCACATTTTCATTTTCTACGCAGCTTTAGTCCTGACCGAGGCAATAGCCTGTGCTGAATATATGTGATCCTGTAGCTGAAGATCGTCATATTACATAAGCATAATGACAAAGGAATTACAACTGTCCAAGGAAATGTAAATCTTTCATGTCCTAACATTTGTTACTTTGTACCTAAATAACCCTTATTTAATCTATTTTTATATAAAGGTTACGTAATTGATTAAGATTTACCTTTAATGCAAAACAGGTAAAAATGCTATGAATATGTTTTCTCCAGTGTAATGTGGAACTAAATTAAATTTACAAGATCTTAACATCTGGGGGTAAATACAGAATTCCTGTGCTGTGTTTATTGATGTGTTGCCATTTTTGTGTTGCTGTGTAACTGTTGAATTAAAGCATCAGTTATTATTCCTTGCTTTTTCAGAAATACATGCACAGGACATTGGAGTTTATAGCACACAGGAAACTAAACAGCTTTTCCACTGGGAAAGGGAGGGGAGGGAGATGCTTTCTTATCCTGAAGGTTTTCTCCTGTCAATGTTCACAGGCTTTGTGCAACTAAGAGGAAATGGACGTTTTAGACCTTTTGAAAACATCCTGTGAGCTTTTCATTTACCATATGAAAAAAATGGCTTTTTAGAATTTCAGAGCAGAAAATACAGAAAAGAGTAGACAATAGAATCCTAATCTGGCCTGTCTAATCTGTGGTTCCTTTATTTTTCATCTTTGGCTCTCTCTCAGCAATCTCTGTTATTTGGTTTCAGAAGCAGTTGTTTTAATTCAGAAAGCATGACCATTTCTGGGTAACAGCAACAATTCTACGATTTGTTTGCTCATGGACATTGTCCCTTTTGAGAGTCTTGATAGCTGGGGGAGAGCAGAGGGCAGGCTCTGTCACCTCGGCCAACTTCACCTGATGGGAAAATGTTATATTCTTTCCTGTTTAAGCACTGGAAGTATACATAACATGAATGGAGATGCCTGCGAGTCAATCCTTAGTCCTAAACTGCGCTTCCAATGATTCACAAAAAAATAAAAAATTACCATTAAAAATGGTTTAATCACAGAGTATCATATAGCCTGTAGTTGCACCTTGTAACAAATCTAAAAGTCTTTTCTCTCATACACTGGGGCTCTACATTAATGCCAGGACAAGCCTCAACAGTTTTTGCCAATCGGAAATAGCTTACAATATTTATAAAATAATTTATGTACAGAGTGGAAAGCACTCTGTATTATTATTGGCATAAATCTACCAGAAAATTTCAGGTACGTGCAAGTTTGTAAGTCATCTATGCTGACATTTTATATTATAATGTGACAAGAAAGAACATTTCTTCATTTGATGACGTTCAACCATAAATGATGATACATACAATTTATGTTACCAAAATACTTGTATTTTGATTTTGAATCACAAAAATTATAAAATTATATTTTTTTCCAATTAAGATCTAGCAGTTTGATCATTAGACATTCTTTGTTTAAAATAGCTTGAGCATGTTTTAAAATATAAACTGTGCAGTGCTCTAAATATTTCTAATTTTATGCTTCTGTGAACTATACAATCAAATTTTATTTCAGTTTATCAGCATAACTCTCATTCATAAAGTTTTCAATTTTATTTCTAGTTGCTTATTTTATCTAGGACCCAGGCCTTTATCCAGGCCTTGCTGAAAACTTTCCACCCAGAATTTAGTTTTGTAGGACCAAAATATGCTCAACAGTAAATCTTTTTTTGCTTTCCTGATATAAAAGTTATTTTGAACGTGAGACCAATAGGCTATCTATCTTTCTGATCTTGTAGTTCTGAGCCTAGAGTTAGTTTTTTTTTTTTAATGGATGTACTCTCTTCGTTTCAGTGGTTTTGCTTTGTAACCTAAAGTTCTAGTGTAAATGTTGATTTCTTTAGTTCTTCCTCCTAGGTCTGTTAATTATACCATGACCAAAGATTTTTATGTAGTATCTCCAGTTACAACTCCCTATCTTGTCCAACATTGGAATTTTATATAAAAATGAATAATGTATACGACATAGCATTAATTGTTCTACTCCGACTGTCGTGTTCTTCCTCAACTCCCCAAACTCACATCCTATCACTCCTACTCAGAAACAGAATTTTGCTTGTCCAACTCACTAGATCTCTGCAGCCAGCACAGTGTTATGTTATCACAGCAGTAATAGGGTCACTGGATTTTAAAAGCCAAAACAGACACTAAAGACATAATCATGACAGGAAACATGCTTCTTGTATCTTATATGGTGAGAAAAGTATCTTAATGTGCAAAATAAAACAGCATTCCAGTGTTCCTTGCCTCAGAAGTCTGAATTTTTGGATTGTTTCAATACAGAGTAATTTTGCTCTGCCTTCCAGGCCATAACAAGTTTATGCCCAGCTCACTTGTTACTCACATAAAGAAATTCAATTCTCTCTGCTTGCAAATATATATGTTGACTGTATCCTTAACTGTTTTCTTCTCTGAGGGGCCTTCTAGGGAGGAAACAAGACCAGAGTCATAGTGACTGTTCTCTCACATGTCAAACATTCAGTTGCCAGCTTTCTACTGCACTTTTGCCCTGGGAAAAGTGTCATAAAGTTCAGATTCTTTGGGGAAGATCACAGAATATTTGCTTTGCCATACCAGGGTCTACTTCTACATCTTTTGATGAGGCTGTAATTAGATGTGCACTTTTTTCTTCTCTTTTACTTCAATTAAGGTAGGACTATACACATCTTTCTGAGTATGAATCTTACAATATTTTGTATTTCATGTCAGGATCCCAATTTTACATCTCATTTATGAAAAGATCATAGTAAATATGTTATTCCTTGGCCTGTGAATTGATAACAATAACCATAAAACCCACAAATGTCTCTGGGTATTTCTCTTTATCTGGCTCTCCAGAAAAATTTCAATGAGTATTTTTCCATGAATGTATACACATGCTTTTATTGTCTTTCTCATTTCCATTTCTCACAGAATAAAGAGATACAATTAATGATGACTTGCTTCTGTATTTACAAGATTTGGGCTGAACTCTGAGCCTGGAGCTGTTGGGTGCTGAAGATGGTAGCTGAGGAGCAGTGAGAAACACATATACCAGGACTGACTGCTTTTGGATCCCATATGCCTTCTACTTTCCACATCTGTTCTTTTTGTTCTTGTTGAAGTTAAAGAAATGCTTTTTGGTATCCATTGAAAAACTTGAGCATTTTTAACGACAGTTCTTATGGAGATATTAGACTGACTTCATTCACTCACCAGCCAGACATCCTTGAAATAATACCTAACAAATTAAACTTTTATCTTTTAAACTAGAGTAAGACTAATGTGGCATTCTCTTTATATATTCAGATTCTAAAGGAAACAAAACCTTCCTATCTTGCCAAGCAGAAAAATGAGCTCAAGGAGTTCATACTTCTGTGGAATTTTTGCCACTACATCAGGAAATGGTTGCTATGGAGCAAAGGTTGCTGCTAAGAAGACTGGTAAAGTAATGTTTCTTTCCTCCTTCATTTATTTTCTTGAAAGACCCTATGTTTTGCACTTGTTGAAATGGTAGCATTTTTATTTTCTTAAGGAACAAGTATCCCAAAACATGCATAGGACTTGATTCAATGAGAACATCAACCAGCAAGAACTACCTTATTGAAAACCAATGCAAAAATTTCTAAGTAATTTGTAATTTCCACTTAAGTTATGGGGTGTTCTTTCCTCACTATTTCCTCCTAATTCCACCACACTTTCTGCTGTCTATTTGACATCCTAATTTCCTAAATATAAAAGTATTCTTCTTTTCATTTGTTGATCTTCTTTCCTTTCAGTATTAAGTATAATTGCTTATATCCAGCTCCTACTGACAGATGTTGAGACAGTTTCTGATGTAATGAAACTACAAGCTACTTTTTAGCTGTAAGTGTATTATCTGAAAAATGATGACTGTGATACAGCTGTATTACACGCTTGCTATTGTACACAGACCTTTCCAGTGAAATACGGAATATGTTGCAGATATGGAAAAGTTGTTGCTACTTGGAATTCTGACTTCTTATTTTGTTTTGCTTTCTTTTTCTGTCAAACTTTCTGTTGCAAAGATGTTAGTCTTAGTAGGATTTTAATTTAATGTATGTGCATTTTTTCATATTACTAATAATTAATATTTAAATGTGCCTTAGTACATGTAGAAAAAATATATTATAATAATTAATATTTAAATGTGCCTTAGTACATGTAGAAAAATATATTATGAATCAATTAGAGGGGATTATTAATTTGCAATTAAACAAAATCCTCTAATGGATTTAATTCAGCAGAAAATCTGCAAATTTCTGGCCTTTCAGTTTTTAAAAGACTAATTCCAGGATGGAATAAGTTTGTACTCTGATGTGCTCGCTTTCATGGCTCATGCCATGAAAAAATCAGATTAAGAAAACAGAAGCCAATGAAACTAGCACCTTCTAAGGTGAAGAGTAAGACCTCAACTTCCCAGAAGTGTTCTTCTAGTTAGGTCTGTGCACCAAGTAATATGTTTAAAGATGAATGAATGGGACAGTAATTTCTGATAAAGGGAGGTTTTACTTTATTTGCTTATCTGTTTTTTCTCCCTGGCTGCTCTGAGTTACAGGGTGTCAGATATATACAACATATATATCTATATATGAGAATCTAAGGAATTTGCCGCAGCTGGAATTCAGTAGTCGTTGAAAAGAAAGGTTTAATTTCCCAAATAAAAAATTTCAAGATAATAGATGCTCAAGGAGCATTTATCACTTCTTTCCATTTTTCAAACTGCTATTCTAAATTTTTTTTTTTTTCTCAGAGTAACGGCACTATTTGGAAATGTAAAACTGAATGAATACTAGGAAAGCCAATGGTGTAAAGTGGTTGGCATACAGTCAGCAAAACTACCCATCCCTATCAGAAAGCACTGTTCTGACTCCACAGAGGTGCTCTCTTTTGAGCAGGTATGTGGGATGTGAGTACAGAAACAGGGTGTGGATGCCATTCTATCTTAAAAGGTTGTAAATAAAATATTTCACTTCTTATTAGTTCCACAGTATTGTTAATAACAAAAAAAAAATCTTCTTTTATGGATAGATCAATTTTTATTGACATTATGGACTAGTCAGACAGAAAAAAATATTCCTCAAGCTTACAGTAGTCTGTGTGGTTCACTGCTAGAGCTCCAAACCTGGAGTTCACACTGTTGCCATAATTTGCTTAGCATATTTAAAAAATGTAATTACATAATAATTTGAAGTGTAAGATTGTATCCATTTTATAAAAAAAAATCTTTATTATTCAGAATGCATTTTGTTTCCATAATGGTGGGATGTATCTGCATGCATTCACACATAGCATTTGTGTGTGTATGAGAATGGATGTGTTGTGTAGTGTATATATAAATTTTTCTCCAATTAATAAAAACATTTTAAAAATCTGTAAAAATACAAATCTAAATTTAAAAAAATATAAATCTCAGTTGTTCTATGCACCCTTAAAAATGCATTTACATTATAAAATAAGCTTTTCATGCTAAACTTAGCACAAATGAGCTGTAACCATTCCACAAATACAGCACAATCATTAACATCTATATGCACTTCATAACCCTGGTTACTGATATCTACCTCACATTGTAGTCTTGACCTCTTCTTTTCTCCCTCTCACTTTTCCACTCATTAAGTGGCTTCAGAAAATCTTTTCATGAAGCAGTGGTAAATGAATAGCTGATCTTTTGACTTTTTCAAAGTACTTGAAGGATTTGCTGAGATTTATTTTGTCCTTTTTATGACTTTATCATATATGAAATAAAAGAATACATAGCCTTCAAAATATTTCTGGATAGCTCCCTGAGTTTAGACTGCCATCATACACTCTGATTTTAAAACTTGCAAGCTACAATATAAATGTGTATGCATATACAATATTTGTATTGGTCTCAATGTGGAGAAAATATAAAAAGTTTATCAAGATTGATATATGAATTAAAAAAAACCCACAAAACAACACCTTTGCCTGTTTCTCATCGGTGGAAAACATTGTGATAATTCTCAGCCACCAATACGTTTGTTTTATTTTTAATATCTTTTTTTCACAACATTTTGGAAGACTTGTTGCTAATCTATCCCTATACTTAAACGTTTGAGAAAAGGGGGAGAGGTCATGAATCCTATTTCATTTCACATTTTCACAACTCAGCACTTACTGCCTTTTAGGAAAACTCCAACATCCTATTGCTTTTTCTTGCATTTCTCCTTCCAGTTTCATCTCCTTTCTACATCTGAAATTTAAAGTATGTTATTGGCAGAGAGGAGCGTAACTGAATCTTCAGTTTCCTTGGATTTTTAAGGGACAAGTTAGAACCAACTAAGAGAGTCAGGTGAAGGTATCAAGATAAATTTCAGGACTTTTTTTCACTTAACGTCTTGTGGATATTTCTTGGTAAAATGCAGTCCCCAAATTTGTAATGGAGAATTCTGAGGATACATTTTGTGTGTCACCACTGCTCTCTGTAGTCTGTTGAGTGAAATCCTGGGGAAAAATTGTCATAGGCAAAACCCCTTAACCTTCAGATTTTTCTACACTCTTTTCTTTTGAAATATCTAACTCTGTGAAATTAGGGTGTACCCTACTGTGTTGCTGTTCTTTATGCAATGTATCTGAGACGCTTTCTCTGGTATGTTAATTTGGCTAGCTTATCTTTCTTTGCACACTCCTTTGCATCTCATTGTCCATCCATGTCAACAAAGTCTTACAAACTCCTTCATGGAATAATTTGATTATGCTGTAGAATTTGCAGTTTTAAAATCCTTGCAAGTTTTCATGCCTGCATAGTTGAAATTTGCCTTTTAGAATAATACAGTTGTACATCAAAAGTCTTTCTCAAACAAGGATTTTGGATATAATGTCTTTATTTTGTCCCTGCCCTGTGTGTTCTATTTATGAAGGAAGAAGGAAAAGTAGAAGCTTGAAGATTGAAAGGAAACAAAAAGGTCAGCTTCCCAAGTGAAAATAGCTGCTTTATCTTCTGATAAAATAGTTTCTTAAAATATGTAAAATCATTGTAAATATATAAACTTAATAAATTTAAGTAAATAATAAAACAAAATCCTTGAAAAATAGTTTCTAATTTACTGTAATTTATAGATGAATTTGTGTTTACTATAATACAATTTTGTAAACACTAAGGTTGCAAAAATGATTAGTATCTTCTTTTTTTTTTACACTTTAATTCCTATAGAATCCTGCCTCAATGGACCAAAAATAACTTGTCAAGATCAGAGAAAGTCATCTGTCATTAGGTAAATGCAAAATTATTTTAGCTGGTCAACTGGTGAGGAGACTTACTGTAGAGGTTTTGTTTTATTTATAAGTAATACTGCTTAATTCTTGTCCCTGCTTCTGCCTCCCTAAATAACACAAGGTACTCAGGAAGAGTTCAAATCTCTGTGGTGCTGTTTCAGTCAGCCTTATTCTCAGCTAGAACTACAGGGCAGCAGATTATCCCTTTAGTCCTTAGCTGCTTGTGCTGTGTTGGTTGGGCTATGGTTAATTCTCTTTGCAGCAGCCTCTGCATGGGGCTGTGTTTCAGATTTGTGCTGGAAGCAGTTCTGATAATCCAGGTATGTTTTAATTGTTGCCACGTTTACACAGAGTCAAGGCCTTTTCTGCTGCTCTCCCCACCCCACCAGTGAGGCTGGGGGTGCACAAGAAATTGGGAAAGGACATAGTGGAGACAGCTGATCCCAACTGACCAAAGGGGTATCCCACACCACATGGCCCATGCTCAGCATGTAAAATGGGGGATGAAGAAGGAAGGGAGGAACATTTGAAATGATGATATTTGTATTCCTAAGTAACCCTCATGTGAGATGGAGCCCTGCTTTTCTAGGGATGGCTGAACATCTGCCTGCCCATCAGAAGTGGTGAATGAATTCCTTGTTTTGCTGTTTATGTGACTGTGGCTTTTACTTTCCCTATTCAAGTGTCTTTATCTCAGCCCATGAGTTTTTCACTTTTACTTTCCCAATTCTCTCCCCCATCCTGGGGTCAAACCACACTTCTCCACTGGGATTAATGTCTGCAGGTTTTATGTGCAATGCTGCCCACTGCAAATTGAATACATATGAAATGATTCTCTGTATCTGCCTCACAGTCCACTAAACAACCATGAAATCAAATTAGCTTTTCTTCATTACTAACTCAAATCATATTCAAGTGAGAATATTACAGAAAATCATTCCTGATTATCAATTTTCTGACCCATGTACTGTGGTCGAGTTTGGAGCTTTTATGCCGTTGTTTTAGGGTTAGGTTTTTCTGTTTTGTTTTAAAACCATAGTTTCTGATTCAGGTGCATAGTACCTGAGAAAAACTCTAAAACTTCTGCTCTGTCTCCTTTGTTTTATGTATGAGAAAAACTTTGAATCTTTGTAAATTCCTACTCTTTAACCATTCTTTTGTATTTCTTTTTCCTTGCATTATCTTCCATACCTTCCACAAACCATTTCCAGATTTCCTTTTCCAGTGTATCATTTTCATTAGGAGTGATCTGAAAGCAGGAGAGCTTGTAAAGAAAAAATGTTTCCTCTTCTTTGACCTCTCTTCCTGTCTTTTAATTTATGTAGGTATTTAATGTGTATTTTCCATTTTGCCAGAGAATACATTAAAAAAAAAATCCTGTTGTCTGGCATATTAAAGGATGCAGCAAATGATGACCTTGCATGAAGGCCTAGTAGGTTTCAAGTAAACAGGTAGTGACATTTCACTCACTGGTGTTTATTATTTACTTTATTTCAAGTGCCAGCACAAAGGTAAGGGAGATAATTCTTTCATTGACTGAATACTGCACCAAGAAGGGATTTCTGTAAATAATAACTTGCATAGAAAACAATGTACTGCTATCAATCTCAAATACGTATAGCTTTCTAACATCCACTATCAAAGCTTTTATATTTTCCTGGAGAAACACACATGAACACAGGCACAGATTAGCTTGGGAATGGATGGAGAAAGGAGTGGAAAATGAATGATTTATGTGGTACCCAGCTGGGTTCTGCCAGACAATTTGTCTTTTTTTTTTTTTTTTTTTTTTTTTTTTTTTGATTGGTGATTTATTCATTTTCTGAAAAGAAAAATTAAAAAAAAAAGGGGGGGTTGGGGAGGGGTAGGTATATCTTGCTGCATTTCCAAAGAAAAACCCTGCTCAGTTTCAAGCTGTACATCCACGTGTTTCAATACCTGGGAGAGAAAGGCTCAGGTAAGATTCTCGTGCCAAGTGCAGGTGCCCAGGAGCTGACAGAGGAGCTGCAGGGAGTGCCTCTGAGAGAAAAGACCAGGGGCTACCACGTGTCAGACTCAGCCCAACCCAACCACAGAGCACAACTGAGCCCTTTAGTCACACTCATGGCACTTTTTGGAAGGAGTATTCACCAGAAAGAGAGAGGTAGAGAGAACAAAAAAGACTCTGATGAAGGTCAACATCAGATGAGGGGAAAGACACAACAGACCAACAAAATTAATTTAAATTTCTCCAGGTCGAGTCTGTGCTGACCACAGCAAGAGCTGGTAAGCATTTTTCCTGCCATTATCCTGATCACAGGATCTCTCCTTCATGTTCTATTTTTAACCCTCTCCCACAGAGAGAGGAGAGTGAGTGAGTTAGATGGGTACTTGGCTGGTAGCCTTGGTGGTCATGCACTCACATTAGAGAACAGCGTGGAACAAAAGCAGTTGCAGAAATATGAAAATTGCAAAAGAAGCTGGAATTTGCCCCATTACCTATTTCTCCATGGATCAGCAATCCAAGGCATCAATTGCAGTTTATCAGATTTACAGGTTCTTGCTGACTGTTTTTGGATAAAACAATAGGATTGATAGATATCACCACTGGATGAGATAATGTACACAATTTTGTCCTCCAGAGAACTTCTCAGTAATTTTGATGCACTGACCAAGCCAAATATTTTTGGCAGTTTAAAGAAGGGCCAGCACATCAACTCAGTGCCCATTCTGGATGTCTTTATTATTATAAACTTATTGATCCCCCAGGAAGATCCCACAAGGGGAGTTGCAGCTGCCTTAACAACTCTACACCACTCTCAGCTTCCACATTTCCACACTGTGTTGCTTAGTGAACACTCTCTCTCTAGGATTTTATGGTAATAAGTAAGTTTCTAAGAGTCTTTTGTTAAGTAAGACCCCAATAATAGGGCAAATAATGTAAATGTCATGATATTTTAGTCACTACTTTTTAAATATTGGTGCAATAGATTTTCATTTCTCTGTAATAGATAAAATGCAATTGTGCTGCCAATTTTTAGATTCAATTAATAAAAGCTATAAAAATTAAGTTAAGTAAACATATGGTTCTTTTCAGCTGTCTTCCATGCAAATAGCAAGCAGAAATATTTATTTCTTTTCCAAGATATTAAATTTCTGTTGGCCAAATTGTGCCTATGGGTATAACCATGCTGAGGTTGTTTAAAGTATGTTTTTATTTTCTGTAATGATTGATGTGTTAGGGAATCTCAGGAAACTTGCCTGAAGGAATTTTTCTTTATAGCAATAGGAACAAACCCCTATTCATTGAAACGACAGGCCAGAACAATTTTCAGGCTCTAAAGAACATTATAAATTAATGGAACTCCTAAATAGGGATCAGAGTTATTTTGTTTCTAAAATTATTTGCTTGGATTTCTCATTAATTAAAAATGATTTCAAGTATGAAAGTAGATAAAATTTATCCTGTACTAATCAACACATATTGCCTGCCTATGGCACTAACATTATGCTGATGCACTCCGTGAGAGTGGTCTGAAATCAATATAAAAGCACTTAAAGCAATGTTCATAGCCTTCAGCTGTGATGTTTTCAGGCTGTTAGCTTTTTTAACAAAGCTCACAAATTGTACAAAGATAAAAATTTAAACAATGTAGATTTTCAGGGAAGGAAAATAGAATATTATTAGGACTGAAGGTTTTTGTTATTCATCTGTTATGGCAAATTACATTTTTTTGTGCAAGAGGGTAATTATGGAAAACACTTAAGTTTCTTGGGTTCATACATTTGGGGTATACTTAATTTGTAAATAGATTTGATTTTCTTGTTAATATAAACATTCAGATTGATGATTTTTTGTTTGATTCTTTACCATTTTTGACCAAAAGTATTTTTATTTAGACTATAAGGCTTCTATGATCAGTATCATGCCTTCACATATTTTTGTATTATTATGATCTTATATGGATGAGATCTTCTGAATTCACTTGTAAGATCTTACTGTGTAAGATCAATTACACAGTAATTGTCTCTTAGAAAGTTCTGGCTTCCTGTTACCGGGGAAAGATTTTCTTTGCATGTTAGATTTTAATTTCCACAGAAAAATAGGATAATGTACAACAAAAATGCTAATAATTTAAGTGATGCTACTTTAAACACTGGAAAAATTCTAACTTCTTGAGGAGGTGATGCTCTCTGATTTATAAATGTTTCAATTTATTGGAAAAAACTCAATAAAGCCTCAAAACAAAAGACCCACCACGCAGGAAATAACACTCCAGTACCCAAAAGTTCAGTAATTTATTGTAAATGACTTTTCTTGGAAAAATGAAATGATTCCAGGACATATTGTGTTTGACATGACTAAGAAATATCTATACCCCAAAACCCCCAAAAGAGTTAGAGGTGATGCAGCCTTTCATCGGGACCCAGAAGAGTGCAGAACAATTGCACATCTCCTTTTTGTTTACCCTTCAAAATGTTAACAGATTTGACTGGGATTTAAATATTTAGAGTAGAAATTAAATTTTTATAGTACCTATGGGGACTGTGGGGAAACATGTATTAGCAAACTTACAGTAAAAACAGCTTTAGAAGACAAGTGACATTTAGTTCATATGAGGCAGCATATGCTTTGTCGCCTTTCTTCAGCTGTGGAAATGTCCAGGCTTTGGCTCTGTTCCCACAAGATCGTGACTATCCTCAACTCCAAGTCCTGCTCTCCCTGTTTACTGACAAGTATATCTGGAGACCTCTCATTTATCAGGACAGTTGCCACTGATTCTCATCATTGCAGGGTAGCAGAATTGGGCATTTACATTGCAGGGCAGGGTCCTTCAAAAGATGCAGTGTGAGACCCTAAATTTGCCATTCACTTGAAACAGCAAACTCCCACCAAAGAAAGCAGCACACATCTTCGTAATTTTTTCTTGGTATAATTGCTGAATCTTGTAAATTTTTTGTCCCTCTTGCATGATAACTTGCCTATTTAGATCAAAAGCTGTGTAAAATAGAAAAAATAGGCATATGAATGCTGGAGTGAGAACATGTCAAGGCATACAGCTGTATGGATGAGACCAACCATGACTTGTTTTTGAAGGCAAGGCCTTCTGGAGCTCACTTGAGTACAAGGCTGTGAACAAACTGACACCTCACACCGGGGTGCAGAGCTGTCCCTCAGAAAATTCTCTTTCCCCAGCTATACCTTCACCAGTGTGCTACCCCTATCTCTACATTTTGGAACAGTATTCAGCTTCAGAGAAGCTAAGGCGTTGAAGCATCAATTCTGTCTAGACCATATGCTGGGAAAAAAAATAAAATTAAATAAAATAAAAAACTCAGGAAAAGACAGATGGCATGTTATCCCCAGGACCTGAAACAAGCCAGCCAGGCACACTGCAGCTCATACATGTTAAGGTGGTTTCTTCATTAAACTACAAATTAGTGATTCATAATGAACAAATTTACTAAAAAATTTCATTTATCTTGATGAATTTGCCAAATAATATATAAGCATAACAATGATCAGAAAGCATATAAATAAATCATACTACTGTTGGGGACTACTTTGGTTGCTAGGCTCTCTTAAGCCTCTCAGATACTTAAATCATATTATTAGCAGTTTTGTTAAACATGTCCATATTTTCAGTTAATGAGGTTACTTTTATCCTTAAAAGTGACATCATCACTGTTGAGTTGTAGCATCAGATAAAGATCAATGCTACCTACAGCTGAATCATTAACAGTCTGGTTAAATATTATGAGGCAAATTCTATCAAGAGGTTAGTCACTCAGGCTTTTGAGTAGGGACAACTTGGGACTTGGTGCTTCTGTGGAGTATGGTATTAGAGTAGGGCTACCATTTGTGCCAATGTTTGGAGAAGTTATTTATCATTTCTACAAATATTTTATTGTAAAGAATACAGAAAAGTAAGTATTGTGTTGATTTTCATGGATATTAGTGCTTTATGAATATTGCAGCCTTACTGCATAGAATCACAACACATACGAACATTGAGAGCTGCTCCTTTTCAAGAAGAGAGAACTGAGGCATCTATTGACAAAGGCCAAAACTATTAAGTGGCATCCAAACTTCCCATGCTTAGTTTGATAAAACTACTCTTGTGTTGCTGGGCATTGGAGGCTTTTTCCTTGGGTTTTAATTTTATTTTTCTCCTCTACCACGTTAATAAATCTGCAGTACTGTATGTGTTCGAAATTGACGCTGTTGGCATTTAGATGCAGTTATGAATACTCACTAATTCTACAAATGTAGTTCCAGTTATCTCCTGCTGGGCATATAGAAAAGGAGGACAACACGACTATTGATAAAAATTCTTGTTCCACTTGCCCAGCATCCTGCTCATGGATAAGGTTTCTGTCTAGTTGTCTATAGTAATATTTTCCTAATTGCAAAATAGCCTCATTTGTTCCTCCATTGTGAATTCCTTGTTTTTCAGTCACAGAAATGACTGAATAGAGCTTAGATAATTTTCTAGTGTATAATACACATTCAAAACATGCAGTTTTTATGAACTCATATCTGAGTATTTAAATTGTAATTAAACCTTTAGAGATAGCCAAATATTGCAATTGAAAAGCATTTCTCAAAAATGATATCGAGTCACCTCCTGGATATAAATGATATAAGTAAGACCATTATCATCTAGAAAACTACATGATAAGCTGGAAAGAAGGACAAGAGGAAACAAAGTATTAAAGAACAGATGAAGGAAAGAACAATTACAGTTTTTAAACAATTTTTTAAAGAAGAATTGACTGATGCACTGTCTGTGCTTATTTTCTGCATTAATATGCATCAGCAGTTTGTATTTAGGCAGCTCTACTTCATGGCAGAGGTTGAAGCTAGCTGAAAATGAAGAAGTAAACAAATGAATTCAGTTAACTAAGGGATTTGAATAATGTCATTATTTATCAAATAATTTATTTGACAAATAGTATTTTGACTGTTGCAGAATTGGTTGACAGTATTTTTTGAATAAATTAGTCAATGAAAAATGATAAAGATTCAATGAATAATGTATTTGATAAATAATATTTAGCAAGCTCAACTGTACATACAATCTTGTTTTCCAAATCCTGTATTAAGCAGAAAGTAGTCAATTTTTATTCCCCTAGCTTCCCCAGCTCCCAGTTCTCCTATGGCCAAGTGAGAAATGCTGGTTTTGGTTCTTGCAATACTGTTCCTCAAGTTGTACAGGAATGAAACTGAAAATTAGGTACTTGTCCTAGAAAAAAACATATTTCATAGAAATCATGACATTAAAGACAAGAAAGGCTTCATCTTTTTTTAGTATGACAAGTTTTGGTAGTGCTCCACATTTAAACATAATGGAAGTTTCTCCTTAAAATCTAAATCCAATTTTAATTGCACCACTTCTACCATTCTATTTGGTATAATGATGATTGGAGACATGCTTTACTAAAAGCATTATTTCTTATCAAAGATGCCACTACAAACTAGAAACGAGGACTACATGCAAAATCCTGATATTTAAAAGCTACTTTACTTGCAATTGACATTTTTAATATTTCTAATGCAGTAGAGTTTTGAGCTGCTTCAGTTGAGTAAGTGATGAACTTCCATTACACTGTTCTGTGTATGTATCCCTTCTTCCTGTAACTGGCAATAACAACCTTTGATTCTGTCAAGATTTTTAGGACCAACTCTAGAAAAAATAAGTCCAAAATGAAGATGATGGTGGTTATTGAAATCATCTGTCATTCTATTTTCTTTCTCTGTGAAATATTTCAAATATTTTTAAAAGACATTTTAAAATCAGCTCCAAAGGAACACTATTTAATGACCTTATGTTGCGGGTCAGCATATCTGGCTGAATTTTTTTTTTCCCCTTACCAGGAAAAGGGGGTAGACGTCCTAGTTAGTGCCTGGAGGCATGGAAGATATGAATTCAGGAAGAGATGTAGATCATAAGAAGAAAACAAATGTCAAGGCTGAGAAGCCACCTGGCCCTGCAGAACTTGAAAGGAAAGAGCTGGCACAGCAGCAGCAGTTCTGTCTGTATGGGGCCTTAGGCACCAGCTGCTCCTTACTGTCTACTCTACCTCACTCTACCTCATGTTTTAATTTCTCTGAATATTGAAATACTTGATAAAGTGTTTTTTACCTGATACAGAGGCTTTTGATATAGGACAGGACAGAATGGAGAAATGGAAATTTCTAACAGCAGTGGTTAGAGACAAAAAGGTGGTTTAGAGGCCTTTGCCTGCCTTCCTGGGTGTCTGGTTTTCGCAGCAGCTCCCTGTGGGCTGCTTGAGACCCTGCAGAATTTTCTATCTTGTTTTTCATTCACATCTGTTTAGGAAGCAATTGTATGTGTAGGAACATGTAATGGTACCACTGGATGTAATATGACTGACATGATGAAAGTTTCCAGAGGAGTAAACAGTTTGTGTCGTCCTATACAGAAGGAGTTCAGTTCTGACATTAACTGTGAAGAGTGAAATTGTATAAAAAACAATTGCCAAAAAAAGGAGTATATATTGCTGCACTGTAGTGATATAAACAGGATTAAATACTGCCTTCGTTGCAGTCAATGAGAGATTTATGCTTGATTTAGTAGTCAGGAGGTCATCACTCACAGAACTAAATCAGATGTTAAAATAAGCTTTGGTCCTTTGTTTTCAGCAAACATTCTAACCATCATCTAAGTCAGATTAAAAAAAAAAATTGATAGCATGTCTTTAAACATCTGCTTGGATAGTTTAACTGTTAGTACATAATCATGTTTTAGTATTCCAGAGTAGCAAATGTGGAGTGAAAGATCCCAATAGCAAGAACTCTAATTTCTTTGTGATACATAGAAGTATATTTTACCATTTTCTTTATGCTAGCTTAACCAAAAAAGTGAACAAACAAAACTAGATATTCAAATGCAACACTCCAAAATCATCTATCAAAACTTTTCCTTTAATCCTTAATCTGTAAACTATGCTGCTTCAGGAAGCAGTTAACAGACTGGGTGCCATTAGCCTGTGTGTTGTTACATCTTAAGCAATACTGGTATATCAAATATCCAATCTTGAGGACAAAAAAGAGACACCACAGTTTTAATTTGCTTTGTTATTTTTGTTGAAGCTACAGGGTTAGGAAGCCTGTTTATTTCAGGGAAGAATTTAGGGATTTAAAATAAAACCTCCTTAAACTTGGTGTCTTAATAACTGAGTGCATTCACATGCCATCACTAATTTAACCACAGGTAGTCTGCCTTCTAACTGTCATGTTGTGTTTTTAGGATAAGGTATAAGATTTTAGACAAGTGTGTTTTTCTCATGTTCAGCTACAATCTTACTGAAATTTAAAAACAAAGTAATGGATACAAGCCATTGCAAGCTATTTTGCACACACACACACATATACATACATACATACATATATATACATATATACATATATATATACATACATATATATATACACACATATATATATACACACACATATATATACATATTTTATCTATATATAGATATATACTATCTATATATATATACATATATATAGATATATATAGTATATGTGCCTCTGCCAGACAGCAGCATGTATGAAGCAGGAAATGTGCTTTCGTAGGCTTGTCACAAAAACACATGCAAACACACACAAAATAGACATTAGTTTTCACAATGAGTCAGAGATTTTCCTGTTAAAATCTATGTCAAAACTTCTACTAAATTCAGTTCTGCCAGAGCAGAACACTGAAAGACAGATACAGTTCCAGAACACATTTCAACATATTTGCTGTTTCTGTTGCATTTTCCTCCTCATGATTCTGCACTTTTGATTACAAAGATCCACTGATGTTTTCTCTCAGTTGGATCAGAAAATCATCCTGTTAATGAGAAAAGTAATTTTGAGCTGTTCAAGCATAGTTTTCAGCAATACTGCTCTGACCTTTTTAAAATTATACTAGTAGAGTTTGTGCCCTGACTGTGCTCTGCCACATTCAATTTGTTTTACACACAGGGTGATGAGAGAGCATTAAGAAGCAGATATGAAAGTTTGTGAGTGTCAAGACCAAAAAAAGAGAGAGAAAAGTAAGTGATTTAATTCAGGAAGGTTCAAAGTAGTGAAGGGCAAAGCATAGACTTAATCAAATGGAAAGAGCAAGAAAAAAATAGGAGAAGATTATGGAAGTCAGAGAGGCTACATTTAATTTAAGATGACAAACTAGCTCTCACTGTAAATTTACACGATGTAAAATTTACATGTAAATACATGTACAAAGTAATATTTAAAGAAATACATAAGTGCATACAAAGGTAAATAAAAATATTGACTTTAAAATATTTACACTAAACAACTTTGTGCAAGAAGAGGGAAAAGAGTGAGTGGCACACAGCATGCTTCGCATTTGTCATAGTGAAGATGAGCAGAGAAATGCATGTTATCAGGGTGTCTGTTGATATCCATGCAAAACCATTGTTTCATAGGAACAAATGAGAAACATAATTACAAAAGGGGCTTAGGACTGTGCCTCTGGGAAAGTCCAAGGGTTGATTTAACCACATTGCAATATAAAATTGAAGAAAAAATTCAATACAATTACTTTGCTATTTCAAGGCAAAACCCCTAGATTTTATTACATTGAAAGGAAAAGAATGCCAGGGTCGCTGTGCTGGTAAACAGAACACTTTCTGGAGTACCTGCTGCCACTCTGAGTGAACATGAACTCCCCTATTTATATACTCAATAAAATGCAAATTTTATTGAGCAAAACCAGCAATACACAAAAGTGGAGTCCTTCTACTTTCTGCAAAAACCCAGCAATGAATCTCAATACCTTCAGGTATCAATCCTACTCTCATCTACCAATGAAATATCAGCCCTTTCCAATGTGAGTTTTTGAACTGGAGGTGCCCTCATACTGTCTATTGTTGGTCAAAGTGATTTTGATAAGTTTAATTCAAACCTATCATCCTAAAACATCCTGAGCTCAGTGTGCTGGTTTTGGCCAGAGTAGAGCCAACTTTCCTCCCAGTGGCTGCTATGGGGCTGTGTTTTGGATTTTTGCTGAACACAGGGGTGATAACATAGAGATGTTCTCGTTCTTGCTGAGCAAGGATTGCACAGAGCCAAGGCCTTTTCTGCTTTCATATGGCCACACTGGTGAGGAAGTTGAGGGTTTGTGGGAGGTTGGGAAGAGACTCAGCCAGGACAGGTGACCCCAATTGACCAAAGGGACATTCCCACACCATAGAACATCATGTTCAGTATATGAAGTGGGGGGAAGAAGGAAGAAGGGGAGGATATTTAGAGTGATGGTGTTTGTGTGCCCAGGTAACCTTTACATGTGATGGGTTCCTGCTCTCCTGGAGATGGCTCCACAACTGCCTGCCCATGGGAAGCAGTCAATCAATCCCTTGTTTTGCTTTGCTTCTGTATCTCAACCCACAAGTACCTTTTACCCTTCCAATTCTCTCACAGTTCCTACTGGTGAGGGCAGTGAGCAAGTGTCTGAGTGGGGTTGGCTGCTGGCTGGGGTTAAACCATTACAGCACAGCAGACCTACTCATTAGCTACACACTAGAAAATAGATCTGGTCTGTGGTCTATTATATGTATACGTGTTAAAGGGAAAAGCTCATGCAATCACTGTGATATCTTAAGATTTAAGAAATAGAAGACACATACATTGACAGCTTTCTTGCTTTTCCTACCGATGTATGTCTAGAATCACAAAGAGATTAATTTGCTACTTCAAATAACCTGTAAAATAACCACAAGGTATGTTTATAAAGTTTATGAAAATATGTTTCTTCCATTTGCAGCTGAGAGCGCTCCTGTTTTTTCTGATGGAGTTTATTCTAGTGGTAAGGGATTTTAAATAGGTTATTAATAAAAGCATGAAACACAGGCCTTTTGAATTAACACAGATTGCCACATTCAGATATATATTATGACAGTTGTAATTTTTTTCTATTTTATTCATGTTACCCAAGGCAGTTTAGACCATTTCAATTCTGAATACTAAGAGGTAGCAGAACAGAGGTGAACAATGTATTTCTAGGCCAATCTAGAGAGGCACTGCAGACGTGATACCCAGTATTTTGTTTTCTTGCATTGTATCTCTGGGCTAGACTGGGAGATGTCATAACTACCAAGCTAAGGTAGATGTTTATGCTCCCCAGGTTCCCTCTGCAAGCATCTGGAGAGAGGAAGATCCTTTAAAGGTTAAGCCAAGGAAGTCTATATGTAAGTTCATTATTAATACAGTAAGTATCTCAAATGAATTGAAAAACACTAGGGAAAGAACTCAGCTTTTTAGTTTGGGTACCCAAAGTCAGATGATATGAAAGCCCTTGCATTAAGCCACTTTAAAACATTGTCACTGCTTCCCTTTTAAGGCATGGGCAGCAAAAGCACACTACAAATGCAATTTATGTGATCTTAACAGCAATATCTTTCTCCTCCAGCTCCAACTGTACTCCTCTAATACTGCTGAGAGCACTTCCAAAGTTTGAACTGCATGTTGATGTTGGAGATATTCAAAAGCCATCTGGACATGGTCCATCATCTCCTCTTCAGCTGAGCCTGCTTGAATGGGGGATTTAGGAGCTGGACAAGTTGACTCCCGGAGGTCTCTTTTCAACCTCAAACATTTTGTAATTCTGTGATTCTTAATTTCATGGAAATACTTCTGGTGCAATTTTAGATATTGTTAATAAAATTTTTGATTAAATATTTAAAAAATTGCCTGAAGACTCATGAAGGTCTCCTCTGGAATCCAAAAGACTGAAAAAAGGTCCTGAAAAAAGAGCATTGTTTCACCTATGTTTTGCTGCTAACTGCAGTCCATTAAGGATAGATGATGTCTACATCTACTGAAGGGAAATGAATAAATGAATTGCAGGTGCATCTTGATCGCTCCTAATTTGTTCCTCATTTATGTCCTTTTCCTTTGGCGCTTTTTTTTTTTTTTTTTTTTTTGTATTAAACCCGTGAACAGTTGTATTAAAAAAAATTAGGTAGAGCTGGAAAAGTTAGAAAGGTCAGAACACAAAGCAAGCAGCTTCTTGCAGAAACAGAAATATGTTATTTATCCTGTTGTGCAGCACCACAGGAGTGCTTTCAGTGGAAGAAAATGTTCATATTGAAAATTTGGAGGCAAAATCAGAACTGGTAGGAAGATCATGCTTTTACCAATTTAATGATCATACATTCAGAAAAAGTTTAGAGTTCTGATTAACAGAATTACTGTGAAAATGGAAGCTATCACTGGAAAGAACAGTCAAATGTATATTAAAAGCTTTGGCTTTTACTTTCTGCACTCTTGCACGCAGAAGGTCTGCCTGTACTCTTATCAGGAAAATATTATTCATAGTTAGAGACCGTACGGTGCAACAGAAACATGTTTTTGATGAACTAGATTCAGACTTCAAGCTAGGAGGAAAAAGTGCATGGGGTAAAACCTTTTCTAACTGAGATATGAGAGTTTTGCCAGCAATCAGACTGGAATATCATAAAATATCATTGCATCATCATCAATGAAACAAAAAAACATCATCAATGTCAAAAAATATTGCAAATTTTCTCTGGCTTCAATTACAAAAACCAGTGAATAAATCAAAAGAAAGGTCCTCTAGGGAGATCAAACCTTGCACCTCTCCATAGCTTTGAATCAATCCATTCTGATGAGTCGATCTCCTTCCATTCATGCAAAACGAGTAAAACACAAAATCTCTATGTACCGCCCTAATTCTTGCATCTTTTTCCTGTTCTGAAAGGAAACATGCATTTTTCAGCATACATATAGAAAAATCAGGAAACAATCTACAAAATAATTTAGAAATAGCACTTAGTTCATGAAAATTTATGCCTATTTTATAGTCACTCTGCAGAAAAATATGCAAATCCCTTTAAGAAAAGAAATTATTCTGGTTGATTTATTTAACAGTATTTATTGAAGAGATTTGATAGAAAAAACCAAAACATTTTCTGAATTTCTGCCATCTCTGATTTAACAAGCAGTCTGTGACAAAGGCATTACTTACCCCTAACAGAGAAACTTTTAAAATAATGATTTTTTTCTTAATTATTTAGGGGATTGATATTTTAATTTTATGAATAGGCAGCTTTGTTTTATAAGGTCTTTTGGTAATAAGTAGAAGTCCACTGAAAAATATGTAACAAAATTGTTATAAATAGAGACCTTTTTTAATCTTTTGCTATACCTTTGGCTTTTATTGTCAGTTTATTTGTATCTTCTCATTGAGGGCCACAACTTGACTAAATATCAAACAGATAGGAAATGAGAGTCCTGAACAAGGTACTATGTGAGAGAATTTGAAGTAGAAAAACATATATTTTGAAAGGTTGAACATAAGCGTCACTGATTGCTAACTTGTTTCTTAAACTGTAGGAGACTGAGGCTGGGTGGAGGATGGTGGAAATAAAAGGTCAGAACGACAGAGAGATACAAAGAGCTTTTCCTTCCCTTGCAGATGGATGGATCAGCTTGGCTTTTCACCTCTCTTATTTAAGGACAACATAAATCTAATTTAATGCAGAAACTGGAGCCATGAACATCAGAATAATGTTGACTCCAAATGAATAGAAGCTAAGTTCCTCTGTTGGCTGCAGGGAAATACGCCGAATCAATGTCAGAACTTTCTTGTGCTGTTTCTGCACTTTGGGGAGATTCTAAATCCCTGCTTTGGTCTTTCCTGTTTTTTTTTTACTATCCACAACCTGAACCTCCGATGTCTCTGAAAACAGAGACACAACAGGACACCTCAAGGCAAGAAGTACAGATCCAAAACAGAGTCAGCATGGTTCAGTAGGACTTTCTTAGCTCTGGCTTAGCACAAGACATGTAAGGCACAAGCAGGCACTTGCAAAACCATGTGGGTGTTTCTGCACTGTGTTTCTTACTGCCTCAGTCCTGGGGAGACTGACCAGCTCCAGCACCAGAACAGTTCTTACCACAGCACATCTGTCCTTCCACTGTAGATTAAGAAGAGTCGAATGTTGTGAAAAAAGCTTGACTGTTTTGTTTTGTTTTTAGAGACAGTGAAGATTCACCTAGGCTTATTAAAGAGAAATTGATGTATTGACATTATTTATATTGATATCTCTGTAAGTACTCTACGTCTATCCAAGATTGTAACTCAAAATTCAGTACAAAATGAGGGGCAACACAAAGCTACTGTTAAGGATATATCATCGTGATGAGAAATACAGGGGAAGAGAAAACTCTGTGAAGCATTGTGGAATTTTTGGTTGGCTTTTTGATTCCTAGATGAAAACCAAACCAGAAAACAGATAAACTCAAAACTAACCAAACCCCTTCCCCAAACTCACAAAAAAACCCAAACAAACAAACAAAAAAAACAACCAAAAAAAAACCCCCCAAAAACACCAAACCATAAAGCTTTTCCCCAGAATGCTATTTTATTATAACATATTCCTAACTTTTCATGCAATTAATCTTGAATTTTAGTGTAAACTACAATTGTATTTTTTTGGTAACATTTCTCAAAAAGAAGTCTCCATAAGCAAATGAAAACAGACTCAATATCTCTTGCATGTGATTTTGGAAGTGGTGAAAACTACTCACTGGCAACAATAAATATTTCAGGCTAGCCTGTCATGCATTTCAAGTTCTTAGCCTCCTTATCTGACATAATATGTGCCCTATTTAAAATAATGCCACAACCAGGAATAGACAAGTTTCTCAGACAACGTAAATTAAGATAGGTCCAATTAAGTCAATTGACCAAAGGTAGATGAGAATACAGATTAGCTGAGGTAATCTTAATCTGATTTAAGTTTTAAATAGTTTATTACAATTTTTCTTCCACTTCCCTTGTGAATCGTGTTCATACCCAAAACAGGAAACTGTCAATGAATCACACAGAACTCCATCAGATAATCTCCTATTTCTGTTCTTATTTATTCAAGTGCCATGGCAGACACGGATTCTGCTTGGGTTTTTTGTCCTTTTCTTGTCTCACCATTTTTTTTTCTTTGTCATATCTCTTCTCATGTCTTCTATCCAGTATCCTGTGGTATCTGAGAGAAAAAACTAACCTTTCGGTTTTTTTAAGAGTTGAAACTAAGGAAAATATATTGATAATGATGCAGAGCTACAGCAAGTCTGAAGAATGGGGGAGACACCAATGGTGACAAAATAAGTGGTCACCTTTTTCTTGAATGATAATCTTGAACTATACCCCAGTGAAACACCATAGAGTAACTTGGTCAAGACCTGGTGGCTAGTGAACTGCTGTGTAAATGGAAGGAATTCATATTTGAGAAGTTTATGGAAATGTCTCCAAGAACACAGAAAACTGAGGAGAAGAATACTCAGAAAAAGATTGGATGCTGGATATAAAACATGTAGTATAAATTATGAGTTTGCAAGTAAAATATAAAAAGAAAAATAATAAGTAGAGGAAGAAAATAACAGCTAGTATTGCAAAGGCAAAGAAAAGGATGATGTGAGACAGCTACAGCTGGAGAAACAGGAAAAATGAGACCAAGTTAGATGAAAGAGGAAAGAGCAGAAGGAGTTTATTTGAGGCTGAATAAGAGCCAGAGGTGAACACAGTAGAATCTACTATTCATCTATCATGATAGATTTGACAGATTCCTCCTAAGGTATCAAGAATATGCCAAACTGTGAGGCCAAGAAATTATAATAGTAAAGACTTTCAAGTGTTATTTTTCTTATATTCTTTTTACATAAAAACGCAAAACAAAAAATGTAGGTGGAAGGACTGAATAAACTGTCATAATAGATAGATGACTGTGAAGACAAAATAAAATTATATTTTCAAGACTTTCAGCCATAGATAGGTGCTCAGAAATGCAACACAGGGACTAGGTGGAGTCCATTTTAGAGAAAATCCACCTTCAGGTTACCATGACTGCAAAGACCCTGAAAATTAAAGGGAACAAATTTGAACTCACTATGCAATTGCCATCCTTACTTCCAACACACAAAGAAAAGGGGAAAAAGAAAGTCACGAGACATGTTGCAATAGATAAATCATCATGAGGGAGGAATATTTAATAATAAAACAATATCAAAGTATAACTGTAAGAGTTGAACATAGATAGCAATTCTTTCTTTTTTACTATATTCAACTAAGTTTACAAAGGCCAAGGAGAGATCTGGAAAGGTCAATAAACAAAAGGAAAAGAACTACACATGTGAAAGAAGGTACTATATGGGTATTTGAAACCTGGTGGCCTAATCACTAACAATGGAAGTCAATTACTAAAATTTAAAAAAATCAAAAAGCAGTATAATGTTCAAGGAGGAAAAAGCACTAAAGAGATGAAAGAATCCACAAAAAAATGAAATGAAAATATACTAATTGCAGAATTTGTCTGGACCAGATTATTTTTTTTTTTTATTCTAGACAAATAATAAAAGTTGTGGCAGGATTTAAAAAAATTTATTACACACATTACCGAACCAGTAAGAGATGACTATTTATCAGATTAAGTTTTTTTAAGAATTAACTGAGACTTAGTGGTTGAAGATAACATGGGTTAAGTGACAATAAAATAATTCATTTTTTTTAATTCAATGAGTGGAAAAAAGGTATGTCATATAAAGTCTTCAAAGTCAAAAGATGAGTGTTCGATGAACTGCAAATTTCTTTCCGCTAAAGAAAATGTGTATAGAATAGGAAAATTTTACACGGTTGGCAATCTTAATAAAGGTGCATTATAATGCTTGTAGTGAGTTTTAATTTTAAAATAATGCTTTATTCAAGTATTATTTTATTCCTTTTAACCAAGAAATAAGCATTTCCGGTTATCTGATTCTGTACTGAAAAATTCATCATGTGAATCTCACCACTTTCTTCACTTTCTCTAGTGCATTCTTGGTGGTTAGCTATTGTCAGTATAACTTCAGGCTTCCAAATATTTATAAAATCATGCTGCTGTTATAACTGATAACTACATATCATTTCTCACTATTCTTAAGTGGGAACAATTTCTATGACATTTCAGGATAATCATATCTTCAGCTTTTCTGAAGTAAAGCTGAATTTTAATTAAGGATTCAAAAAATGAACTTTCCAATACACAGATTGAGAGCTTTAGATTTAATGCATTTATTTGATGTTGGAAGGTGTGAGAGGGTCAGGAAAGAAAATACAGATATTGTGCTAATGCTAGCAGTTTCAATTCTGCATCTGTTGGCAGTTCCATATTGCAGATGAACTCTGATAAATTATACCAATTTATAATTTTATAACAGTCTCATGGGTATCTTTTTATTATGCATTTTAGTATGCATCTGCAGTGACAGTTCTGCACTTCCCTATGCATAGCAAATGTAGCAGACACTTTTTCACTGTAATTGTCATGTTGTACATGAGTACTGCATCAGGATTTGAGAAAAGGCTGTTAAGAGTATCCCTCATTGTAATTTTTTCTTCAGCTAATGTATACTTCAATTCTGAAAGTCCAGGCAGAAAGTGTAACAAGGCATAGAGAGTTTTTTATTTGTTTCACACAAATTCATGGGAAAAAAATGACAAATATCTCAAAAGGTCAGTTCCTCTACTCATCTCAAAGACAGCAAGAATATATAGAAGACTCCATGCAGAAGAACATATGGGTAAAATTCTATGTAATATAACTGATGATAAACTCTCTAATAACTGATGATAATTTTTAGTATGATCAAAATGTGCACAAAAATATTTAGGAGGAAATATTAACATGAAATAAAAAAAAAAGTTGTTCATAAATTTTTAAAAACTATTCATTTCCCTGGTCTAAAGCTCTTTTCTCTTGCTAGCTTTTATTATATTTTATGAGAAAGAGTCATACTCTTTTGGCAATATTAAATGATTCAGTATTTTAAATGGAAAGTATTTAACAAAAAATACATATATTTAAGTATGGGCAAAGTTTTGAGGCCTTGCATTGCTTTTATTTGTGTGGTGTTGAATAAGAACACAATTTAAAATAAATTAGTGGAAGTTTTCTCCTAATGTGTATATATCTATTTACCAATAATGCATTTAAGTTTACACCAGAGTAAAATATAATCATAAAGTCATTTAGGATCATTATCAGTGGATCTTTCAGATTTCAAATGTTGATGAATATGAATCCATCCATATATATGCCTTAAAGAAACATGCCATATTGGGTACCATAAAGTCGACCTGATAAAAAAATTTTCTATTATAAAGAATATTATTCATCCAAAATTATTATTCATCATTATTTCTGTCATATCAGAGTTTATGATGGAATAAAGTGATATTTATGTATTTATTGCTGTGCTATTTCATTATACATCATTGAGTTTTATGACATTTCTAAGCAAATTAATTATACATGTTCTCCCCGCTCCTCAGTCAGAACAGTTATAACCAGGGGCCATTTGAATAAATATCTGTATGTATCTTGAACTGGAAAGTTGGATTTGAGATACTTTTGCATAATTTTGCAGTACGGAAATTCCCCTAAAATATCAACAAGAAAGTGAGGCAAGAACAACTGAAATAAAAAGAAGAAGAAACAGATTTAATCACATTACATTACACATAATCTAGTATCTTGAATTTATGTTCCACATCATAATGAATCTGAGAGCATCTTTAAGTATTCATTCTGACCAATGTTAAATGTTGTGTTAAACAGCATTATGAAATATTTACTTAAACGACTATTTTTTTTGTACCAAAAAAGGATGTTTGTAATATGTGAGTTACTATCACACAGTATTTTTAAATAATACTTAAATAATTACAGCTCATATTAAAAATGATTCTGCAATAAAGGACATTGTACATTAAAATCATATTAATAATAATTAGATGGGTGTTGCAATGAAAAATGAATGCTACTTTTTAATCCCTTCCTATATTTAACTAACTTATATGGGGAAATATTTCAGTAGTTATGCCAGTATTACAGTTAACAATAATAAGGAAATATAATAGTTGGAATGAGTAACCACTATAAGGGGGACATGGTGGTGCACAAGTGTATGAACATTTGACATAGCAAAAGCATTGAAGACAACATTGAGCATCTCTTCTTCTCCCAAAACTGATTTTAATAGCTATAAATGTAACAGAATGGTTCTATTAAAGCAATGGTTATATTATTAACAAGGGTTATATAAAATACCACCTGATGGTTTATTACACAGCTGGGTTGTTTGCAAAAAAAGAAACAGTATTTAATCAAAAACTTATATTTCGTTTCATATTTGCTGAACAACTTACTATTCTATAAAGACTTCTGCTCAGCCACTTTCAAGTTTCTGTAATAGTCTTTGCATGAAAATAAACCAGAGAAACTGTGTGCAGCTTTCAGCAAGGAGTTGACCCTCCACGGCTGTTAGCATGGAGGGCTGTGTGAAATGTCGGCAAATAGGATGAGCTGTAAGGGTCTGAACAAGTACTTCCTTTCTACTATAATATTTGGTGTGGAAAATTAAAATCATCTCCAGTTTTAAAAATGACATCTTGTTTTTCTTCTTTTTGTTGTTAGCACTGTGCAAGTTTTGTAAGAGAGAAAAAAATAAGGTGAGATTGTGGGAAGAGGGATTGATTTTATTTATTATATAAACATATATATATTGTGCCTGTCCGTGTACTGACATACTGCCTTTATTCCTAGCTTAAAAAAAAAAAAAGTAGATGGTGCCAGAAATAATAAATAGGTTTCCGTTAATAATAAATCACATAAAGGTAGACTCAAAATTGCAATGCTTTTCATTTAAAAACAAAAATGGAAAAATGCTATACTGTCAGTAAAATTTCCTCTGTATTTTGAGCGCTGTTGAAGTTTGTTACATGCCTACATAATAATAGTGGACTAAATCTATGAAATGTCCTCTTCTGGGGAATATAACAGATATAAATAAATTGCATTAAACTGAAATTGATACTGATTTTCACTGTCAGCTGCTAGTTGTCACATGAGCACGACCACAGTCCTGGCTGTGAAGTTCTACATCAAGCAAATCATTTCCTAGATGTGAGATCAGACTAAGTGCTGGGTTTCATGCCTTACTAGTAACCACATGTGTTTTGTGACTGAAATCTGAGAGACGAAATTTAAGTGTTGAAAGGTAAGGTTAAAAACTAACATTATTCATAATGCTCAAAATGAATTTCTGAACAATGACTTGGTAACCATGGACACAAAAATCTCATTTGAATCTTATCTGGAAGATGAAAGATTACATTGAGGAAATTTTTCTATGTGTTATTTGTTCATTGGGAGCGAAAGGTGTATCTCCTCGAAATTTGGTTATCATGCATAGAAGACTGTGTCTTGCAGCAGTTACATGCATAACTAGACGTGACAACATCATTATCTTCATTGATGCAAACTGCTACTTCAGTAATTTTGCAATACTGAGAGTGTGAATTGGTCACAATCTGCCAGGCTCAAGGTAATATCTTTTGTAAAATGAAAATTTAATTTTATGCATTTTAAAAAATTAAATTATCAGATGAATTGGGAGAAAATAGTACTGATCAAGGAAAATTATAATTCTGCAAAATGGTTACTTTGGAAGATGTGACCTGATTATAAAGTTGATAGGTGTTTTATAGGCTGATAAGAATTTGACAACAGTTAGGGTGATGTTTTGAGGTGCAATTTATTGTCATGGTCAGTGTGGAAGATACGCAGAGAGAGCTCAATTCAAATGTAATCTCTAGATTCATGTGCCAGAATTTGGTCTAAAACGTCTATTTGTTCATATATCTGCTGAAGGGACTAAAATATCTTGCCCTGCAACCAAATTTATATTCAAATTGCATTAGCCAAGACAGTTCTTAAATTTTAAAAGGACAGTATTTGAATCGAATGGTTATTGTGACAGTGATGGGGTAAAATCCCCAGAAAGTTTAGGTTCTCCATTACTCCTTCCTTATGTAGATAAAGTTTCATGAGGATCATCTTCCTAGGATATTGATAATATTCTGCAATATATTTGTTCAGCACATTATGCAAAATACTGATCCTATTTATATCCTATTAATACATTTTCAACACAATAGTCAAGGAACATCTGCATCAAACGCAGTAAAAATGTGAAAAGTTCCCCCCCCCCTTTTTTTTTTTTGTCGTTTGAAAAAACCAATTTTGATTTTCAAACATAAAATAAAACTAAAGCTATATTTAAATATCTTTGTGGTTCTGCCTTGAACAGACCAAAAGAAAAAACACCCACAAATTTACCTATGTTTGCATCTCAGTGCTGCAAGCTAAATTATGGAAAGAATTTCAGTCAAAAAATAGAACACAATTGGTTATTTTTATACCATCAACCCTACGTGTCATCACAATGCACCATACATAGAATTAAACAAGAGTTGCAGAGCACACTAAGATTTTCAGGAAAGATTTAAATCAAGAAACTGGTTCAATGCAGTGAAAATCAGGAGAATTTCATATTCACTGGACATAATTTTTTTTTCAATAGAACCTTGTGCTTAAAAAATAAGTCATTGCTTAGTTACAGCCAGGAGCTGAGTTTAGATTAAATAGCAGTGATCGTTTTAGGGACCTAAAAGAAAAAGAAATGAGATCTAGTGGAGGCTGAAATAGGAAAATACGTACTCTTATGCGTATACACGGTTTTGCAACATATGAGTGGCAAACGTGCTTATGTAACTGGGACTCTTTTTTATATGAAAATAAATCAGCCTAAAATGAGTTCAACAAGTAATGACCAAGTCTTTGAGGATGACTAGATCTAGAAAAGACTATTAGAAATGTTATAGCCACTCTGAAACTGCTTTCAATCTGGGCCACGTGCAGACGCCGGCCGCACAGAAAGCCAGGAGAGGGCAGGCGCTAGATGCGCCCCTGCACAATGGCTCCGGGGGCGCGGTCTCCCCGGCGGCGATGCGGGGCGGCGCTCCGGCGACTCGGATCCTCCAGAGCGCCCCGGGCCCCGCTCGGTTCGCAGCTCCGCACGGAGCGCGCGGGCTCCGCACACGGCAGCAGCCGGAGCACGTTTCCTGCTCACAGCTCCTCCCCACAGCTGCCAGCTCCAACGCCATTCCCTCAGCCCCTCCCGGTCCCTGCGCGGGCTCTTCAACAGAGCCGGCGGCTCTGCCGGGGCGAGAGGTGGGAGCCGCAAGCGCCTTGTGCCTTTTGAACCTTCTCTGTATTTGTTTTCGGTGTGTTTGCCCCTTTTGCTAAATGCGGTTTTTAGAGGGGTTTTTGTGCTGCTTTTCCCTCCGCTTTTCCACCGCGGGTGTCGGGGGGGAGCGGAGGCGCCGCGGCGCCGGGAGGGCTCTGTGGAGCCGGGCCGGGCCGGGCGAGCTCCCCGCGCTCCTTTTCCCTGCGGGCAGCATTGGCCCCGCGCTCCAGCGCGGAGCGGCTTCTGGCTGCCGCTGTTCAATGAAGCCTTGCGTGCTGGGGTTGTATGCCTTGAGAACCTGTTGACGTAGAGGTTTTTTCTAAATTAAATTTATTTTCTGACCGAATTCTAATTTTTTACAGTTTTACAGTCGCTGAAGAGACAGAAAGCAGTAAATGCTGTGCCTTATTACCTATCAAAGATTTCAACACACTCTGATTTCTTTAACAAGAATGTTAACAAATTTGCCAGATTAAATTACACAAAGTACAATCGCGCGAAGCTGCTCAGCTGTTCAGCGGTCTGCCAAATTACACGTCATTGTGTTTTTTTCAGTAACCCTGCATTCTAAAATGCCTTACCAAATTTCTATTTCTGTGAAATTTGCAGTTGCAATGGGTTTTTCTCATTACTAAATTACTTACAAGTTTAATATGCTTGTTGTGACTTTTAATCCCTCCAGTACACCATCATGCTGTTATTTCTCTTATGGATTGTTCACTTTTTCATTTTCTTTTTGTGTTAATGATAGTAGAATAAGCTACATCTTGTCAGATCTGTAACTTTTAAAGGTACTAATTTGCAGTTTTGTTTAGTTAAGGTCCAATAATATAATGCTCTGTTACTTTCTCTTAAGTTCTATTAAGTTAATTTTGTAAATTTCATGTCTGTAAAGTTTCAGTATTATTAAGTTTGGACAATGTTTTATTCCAGTTTTATATAGATCCCAGTTGAATTTGCAAGTTCCCCATGTGAAAACAATCTTGGTATGAAAGGTTCATTAACACAACAACCTATTCTTGAGTTGAAAAATAAAAGCATCTGTGTAAACAGTAAGATCTGTTTCATGAGAACCCATTATTGGGGAAGATGAATCAGGGAAACCTTATAAATATGATTGCTTAGCAAAAGATTCTGAAAATATGGAACCTATAATTGAAATAGAAATGGAAGCTTACTTTGAGTTGTAAGATACCGAGTCTTAGTTACTATATAACCTGAAAACAATAGCCTAGCTAGCTGAAGGAGAATCCCTGTTGATTGAACAATACCTTTCTGCTGGCTAAGGCGTCCAAAGATCAATGTAGCAAAACAGAAAAGTCTAAAGAGTAGTTTTTAGATTTTAAAATATAACACAGTATGGTAATGTAGTTCTTATAGGCTATATGTACATTCTATAGGATTTTGTGTCTTGTATTGGTTGGTCACTGTAAATTAGAATATTCATCACAAAAGAAGATATAATGTATTTTAACAAGGACCTCGCTCTCTTCTGCTCCTCTTCCCCCTACGCTCTTACCTCTCTTGGCTCTTTGCCTCTCTGCCCCCTACTCTCTCTCTTACCTCTTCCCCCTGCTCTCTGACCCCTGCCACGTTGTTCCCTCGCTCCCTTCTCTTTTAACTCTTACCCTCTTGTTCTCTCTCCCTCTCTCTTTGGGACTTCCCTTCAGCCGAGGCTGGTGGCTGAAGGCAAGGCCCTTTTTACCCACGACCCTTGCAATAAAACCACGTATTCTAGAATATCTTAGGTCAGCAGAGTTCCTTCTCCCTGCCGTCCACAGATGCTCCTACAACCCATAAAGGAAAAATGTAAACAACCGGAATCTTAGCCTGTACGCACAAATCACCTTCTGACCAGTAAATGAAGTAGTAAGAAAACTACCAGCCAACAGGTGTTGCACATGAGGTGTGTGAAAACTGTATAAAATAAGTTATGTGAATAAAGAATTTCCTGCATGAAGATAATGGAGTCTCAGCTAACTTATTACCAAATACAAGGGTGATTGAACACTGGAATGGGTTCCCTAGGGTGGTTGTGGAATCTCGTCACATCCTTAGATCTGATAAATACCTGACTGAACATGGTGCTGAGCAACCTGTGTTTGGGCCTTTCTCTTAGCAGAAGGATAAGGAGAAAATCTCCCTTCCAAATTCAGTGATTCTGTGACACATATTACTGTGTATGAATAAGCATTCTAAAAGAGAAATTCTTCTGGCAGAAAAAATTGACTAGTCTCCATTTGTCATACTTGCCAGTTAGATGAGTTGCTTTTATTCTTTTTTTTTTTTTTTTTCTTGCCTGAAATTGGCCTTGCCCTGCCAGTGATTGCCGTGAAAATGAATTTGTTTGACATATCATTTGATTTACTCTGGCAATAAGTATACACAAAATGTACTCTCTGCACAATAAACTGTGTCTCTTTTGGGAGTTTTGCATAGCTAAAACATTATGACCTGAGTTGGCTAAGGACCTCGAACTGTCAGAAAAAACCGTGTTGTATTGGAGGACTTGGTTTTCTTCTGGACACAATCCTCCTATGGAGAGTTTGTTCAACAAAACCATAGCTTCATACATACATGAAAAAGGTTGGATATCCTCCAAGAAAAGTCTCCATATTATCTAGCATTTTGGTTAGAAGAAAGTAGTGGTTATTCTGACACAACCTGCTAAACTATGATCAAATCTAGGGATTCACTCACTATCAGGAACAGCATACTATACATAAAATAAGATGTAAGAATGCTTTTTAAATATCTGAGGTGGACTCGTGTTCAATGTTTATTCACTCATTTTTTATCACTGTTCAGTCTTAATTCAAGAATACATTTGCATTCAGGAAAAACATTTATAAACATTGAGTGAATTTGGCCCTAACACAGAAGAAAAGTAAGATATAAAATAGAGTGAACTTAGGCTAGACAAGGAAAACATGATATTTAGATGAAAGAAATGCTTCTGTTTGACACAGACTGAGAAAGAATGAAAACAGACATTTTAGTCATCCTGGAGACACAAACCTGATTCAGATTTTCCAGAAGACCAGGATTCTTATGTGTGTATGTGATTGGTAGGAAATCACATATTCCTTCAAATAACATTTGCCTGGTACATGTCTCTTCCATTGTTTTGAAGGTCAATGTGTGACCTCAGTGTGTCGTGTGTCAAGAAAAATACTTATATAAAGTAAATGGTTACGATTCAATGTTAATGTTTAGTAGAAAAGGCTGCTTTATCCAAGCAAATGTGACAAGGCCATGACATATGCCCAGCACATAAATGTTTGCTCTGTTGCATTTTTAAAATAGTGGCTGATGCAGGTCAGCTAAGACTATCAAAAAATTCCTGTTTTCTGGCACAGGAATCTTAAGGTAGAGAATGCTACCACTGAGCAGTATGGCCAAAGCCATGTAATTTTTCTAAGCTGCCACTCTCTTCCCCACACAAGTCTCAGCACAGGCTCTTCCACCATGCACTGCTGCATCCTTCATGCCTTCATCACTCTGGACACGCACCACTGTGTCCTACTCTGAAAAAACCCAACTCCCAAGAACTCCAGAACCTCACCCTCCTGATCCAGATGAGCAGCCCTAAGTGTTTCAAATTGAAACAGAGGCACAGCTGGGTGTAAAAGCCCCTGATTGTTCATCACCTTGCAGTGGCCCCCCTTCTTGATGCTCCCCCTTCTGACATTAATATTGTCCTGAAGAACCATGTGACTTTTGAAGGATGAAAGGGAAGGTGTTGGAAAACAATTGTCTTCTACACTGTGGCTGCCATCACCCATACTGTTGAGCCTTGCAGTTGTGTCAGCCCACAAGCCCAGCTCTGGTTAGAAAAAAGTGCCTTAGGTCATGCTTCTCGGAAACTGCTGGATTAAAGCAAAAAGATAAGGATACCTGCAAGATCTCCTCACAGAATGGCTTTTAAAGACAAGCTTAATTCTAAAGCAGTTTAGATTGTAGCAATGGAATTGCATTAAAGATTGATTTATTACAGTTCAAATTCTGGCTGCCAGAGGATGGAAGAGCTACTTTTCACTGAAAAAGCAAGAAGTTGCTTTTATATTTTACCTGAATGATGTAATAAGAATGACTTAATAACTACAGACTGAGAAAATGATAGATGTTGGCTATGACCCAGCCAGGTTATTCTCTGTTAACTGAATTAAACTCTGTGTTAAAATAGATCCCTTTTCAGTTGCTTTTACATTACAGAAGTATTCTGAGCATTCTATAAGAGCCCATTCATGACATTTACTGTCAATTGTTCCACGTGAATAATTTACAGCAAATGATCTCCAAAAAATCAATACCAGACTTCTGAATTTACAGAGCTATTGGATATGCAGGAGCAAAGCTTTTATATTAACTAGAAATAGATCTGACTTTTCCCCTGAACTGTAGAAAAGAAGCCCCAAAGATAAGAAATCTTTCAAGTAATTGTAAGTACTTACCAGTTATTTACCAAAATTCAGTGTGCTGTCTTAGCATTGCCACTGGGATTGATGTCCTTATGAGGATGGTGAGGTGTGGTGCTTAGGCGTTTTTCAGGGTCCTTTGTTACATTCTTATGGCGTTTCCTAATGGCAACACAGTTAAAAATGTGTGGATAAAATGGGGAAATACAATGCTTCTTTTCCATAATGATATGTATAATACTACCTTAATGTGCAAATAAGCACTTACAGCCATGGCCTGGAATGCAGGAGAGGTATGTCTTGTAACTCTCTTGCTTTCAGGGAGTCACTCAGTAACACTGTAGCAGTTTGTAATTATTTAAAGAAAAAAAGTTGATTATATTGCTTCTTTTCTCCATTTTTTATGTTTAAATAATACATTTGAGTAAGTAGCCCCTTTTTTTCTTCCCAGTGCTTGAAGCATTCTTAGTATTATTAGCTCCAGCTACCACTGGTGTTACCTCAATGATTTTATGCATGAGATCTCTGGCGTCTTCACTGCTCAGTGGTTAGCAAAGCACGAGATTTCTGGTCCGTGTCAACTAGCAGTTTCTGGGATCAGGTTAGAGCTGTAGCACCAGCCAAGGAAGTCCCACAGTAGAAAATCAGGGACAAGCTCGCAACAGGTTTTTCTTTTTCTCTGTCAGACAGAGATCTCCAACACTAGCTGAGGAGGCCTTGTGTTCTCCGCCCTCCCTACATGCGTGGCCTGTGGTGTGACCCACCCATCAACCTCACGACACTTTTTTTCTGAAACTGGCTGTACTGCCCTTCCATTATTTCACATACCTTGAATTAAGCACACAGACACATACACACAAGTGATTATCATGTCTGAGGAGCATTGCAGGAAATCAGGTACTAGATAGGTGACATTCAGCCAAGTGTTACAAGTGAGCCCTTCAACAGTGGCATGCCAAAACCACCACTATGCTGCTGAGTTCAGTTCACTGAATTTACCAAGGGAGAGAGGCCAGGCCAGGGAGAACTTTACATGCGCTCAAACACACACAGTTTGTGCCATATTATTGTACCATATTATATACTGGATATGGTGAACAACACCTTAATTAAGGTCTTTCTTTAGTACTTAGAATACCTACAAAAAGGGGAGAATTGTTCATCTGCCATTTTGGGTCTGTTGCGCCAGCCAGTTTTATAAATATGCATTCATCCATGCATACACTACTGTTTAAATATATATTAAAGAAAAGGGAAAAAAACCTTTCAAGTGATTCACAACCATAAAGATGAATACCCATTTAGTTTTTTAGTGACAGGGATGTTAACCCCAGCACCCCCTTCCTCTTTGTTTCTAAATTATGTTTGAAGGCTTTTTCATTTAGAATGTAAGTTCCTGCAGAAACTGACTGTAACATCTTGCATATTATAAAAAGAAAAGTGGGGAATTTTTCATCTTTGCTTCTACCTTGAGACAATAACAACGTAAAACTTGAATTTAAGCTTTAGCCTGAGAAGCCCATATATCCCGCTGCTTGCAAGGCTATAAGATATTTTGTAACATCATGTTGGATGTTTTAAAGGATAAAATTTGTTCTGCTCACTATTTCAGAAGCTACACCAACATAATATGACATCTAAGAAGTAGCTGAATAGCTGCCAGTATTTCTGAAGTCATAATTAAGCTGTAACAAGTCATTCAGACACTGCTATACTTAATGTCTTGCACTGGCCAACTATTTTCTAATCATTAACTGAGATTTGCTGCCAGAGGCAATAGTTCGCAGCTGTGTAACTGATTCTCAGGAATCAGATACAGACAAAAGTAACTGTGTTAAAAAAAAATCACTTTGGCCATTATCATATAGCTATTATATTGATTATATCTTTTATATCTATCTCTCTATCTAAAATTATATTTATCTGTCTAATTCTTACGAAAATGTTAATGAATTAGAAAGAGAAGCTGAGACATACCCTTCATTAGCAATTAACAAATGTTACATCAACAGTAGCACATGCAAGGAATCACTTCTACTTCCAAAGTTATAACCTTCACAAACTTTCCTGGGAACTTAAAAACAAGAAAACTAAATATAGGAAAAATGTTAATCTAGTACTTACTCTTTCTTTACCTGTCACTTACTAAGCAGAATAAGAATTTTGTGTATCATCTGCAGTTAAATAGTTTTTTTTTTTATATGTGAACGGGCTCATTCCAAGAAAGACAGCTTTTTTTTTCAAGCCTTCAGCATGAAGGAACATATTATGCAAGCATGCAATGAAATGTCTTTATCATCTAAGGCTATTCATGTTAGAACAAATAAAATATTGCAGTTGTCTTCAGTGAAAACTCAGCTGACCCTTTGCTAGCATAGCATCTATTATGCAGCTCCCAATTATGCTTCTGTAGACTTGATTAGGCTTTTATTTCAAATAATAGGGATAAAAAACTTAGCTTTCACATGTGAAAATCCTTCATTAATCAACTTTATTTTTTAATAATTCATTTGCTACTTACATAAGCATTTACAAGCTAAAAAGCAATGTTTTGGTTGATGGTGTTATTTCACCCTTTGTGGAGAACCATTCCCCTGAGTCATGCAGTATTAATTCTGATATGCGTGAATGCAACAATATAAAAATGATGTAACAAGTAAAATAATTAGTGTTTTATGCCCTATTTGAATTGTTGGGGTGTAAAAATTTAACCAGGGAATGGAAAAAAAACACCACTAATGAGGCAATTGTAACAAGCAACAGCGAGCCAAAGTCAATGTTCTTATTTATATATCAGTTTCCATTACTCAAGCAGTACTAGAAAAGAGAGATTTACCAGTGTAAATTAATTAATTAAAACATATATAAAGCTATTTTTAATAGAGAAAAATATATGTATTTAGAGAAGATTAAAAAAAAATATTTGTGTATACTAGGATATATAGGAAAGCTGATTCTTCCAGAAGCAAGTGATGGAAGTGAAGATGAGTGTCCAGTACAGCATAATAGACGTGATTAATCTGTAGACATAAGAGACTGGAAAGTAACAGTCACTGTGATATTTAAGAAATTTAAAGGAAGCATTTGAAAGCAACTAAATGGCAATAGTCTTCTGAATCATCTTTGGGTGTAAAACAAATGTCCTTAGCAGGAATGTGGATGTATAAGCAGGAAGGAAAACAAAACACGTATTTGCATTGAATTAGGATCCAATTATTAACTAAACCAAGACTCAGGTTCAGAAAAATATGATCCTTGCACAATAGAAAAGGAGATGGTCATGATGGGAAGATATTGGACGTTTTAGGTGACATGATTATGAATGTTCTCAAGAAGAACTGAATGATCACAAATGCAGAATCAATATTCAGATTGACATAAAAATGATTGCTTCTACACATGCTAAGAAATGTGGAAAATAAAATCCAAAATGGCAATTCCTACTCCTCTTCCCTCCTCCCTTACATAAAATCCTCTACACTATTTTCATCAATTACACAAATGTTAGCAGGTGGATAAGTGTTAATATTTTCTCACTGGGAACCCTGATCTCTGAAATGTGGAGGGACACCACCAGCCAGTAGGTTGAGGGAAGTGATTCTGCACTTCTGCTCTGCTCTGGTGAGACTCCACATGGATTGTTGCATCTAGTTCTGTCCTGCCTGGTGCAGGAAAGACATGGACTTATCCGTTAGAGAGAGTCCAGAGTAGGGCCACAGAAACAGTCAGAGGGCTGGGACACTTCTCCTATGAGAAAAGGCTGTGAGAGCTGGAGTTGCTCAGCCTGGAGAAGAGAAAACTCTGGGGTGACATGATAGCAGCCTTCCAGTATTTAAATGGGGCTTATAAGAAAGATGAAGAGAGATTTTTTAGCAGGGCATCCAGGAAAAGGACAAGAGATAAGGGTTTTAAACTAAAGGAGAGTAGCCTCAGACTAGATATAATGAAAAAATGTTTTACAATGAGGGTGCTGAAGCACTGGCAGAAGTTGCTCAGAGACACTGTAGATGCCCCATCCCTGGAAACATTAAAAGTCAATTTAGATGGGGCTCTGAGAAACCAGATGTAGTTGAAGATATCCCATGTCATTGCAGAGTACTTGTTCTAGATAACCTTTAAAAGTTCCTTCCATTCCAAACCATTCTATGATTTTATGACAGAGTTCCTGGAAAGTGAATGATAACTTTTATTCCAGTCCAAGCAACTGTTCTTAATATTCTGCCTAGGACTGGTATTATAGACATGGGTATAATAATTTTAACAGCCAAAATCCTCCTATTAATTTTTTTTACTGACTACACTGTCTTCTATGTGGGGTGTTTTAGTGGATAATATTTTAACTTTCTTATTTTGGTGGGTTTTTTTTTTTTTTTTGTCCTTTTTTACTTATTTTTCTTCTCTATCTTGTTTACAAGGACAGAGATACTCTGATTATATCTGAATAGTAACTGTAGCTAATAGTTGTATATTTAAGCAGAAACCTGAATTAAGCATTGTCTAATTTGAAAGCTGTTTATATTTTTTTTGATCTGCCATGTGTTAGCTTACAGGTTACAAACGATACATTCTACAGCCTGGATCATGTAAAGTTCTCATGCAATTACATTGTCTCACATACTTTATTTGTAAATGAAAGTGGTTTTGCACAATGGTTACTCTCTCTGAGTGATTTCAGCTAAAGAAAAATAGGTACTGTTGATACAACTCCACTGAAGCATGCAATGATTTGAGACATTCGAATGTGCAAGTGGGAGACTGCATTTAAATTCACTTGAAGTACAGTCCAATGTAGCCTTCAGGCTGATGAATATGGACAGTATATAGGCCACATGACACAGTAAATTTGCATTGTTTAACTGCCTTCTGAATCCTGACTATATATCATTCATTCATTACTGAGTTGCAAAAGACCTGTTTATATTCAAATATTAAGAGCAATTATCCAAAACCTCAGCAACCAGAAGACTATGTTGACGTCCACTTCATTGTGTCACTGCCTTAACACTGCTTTAAATGCAGTCTGATTGAAATTTTATTTACACTATCAATGACTCTTTCATTCCAGCTTGACTTTGTAATGCTGATACATTTTCATATTGTACTGAAATTACCTTTTTAGAAACTGGATAAATAGATGTAACCACCTCTGTTAGACTGGAGGTGCAATGATTGCAGTTAGCTTCACTTTTGCACTACTCCTAAAACTGTGCATTTCTAAAATCCATGGGGGGGGGGGGGGCTGTATTTGACAGGAAGATTGAAGCAATGACTGCTCATGTACGTTCTGCTGCCTTGTTTATGTTCTCAATAGAAAACAATAAATATATTTGGCCTTTTAGGGAACATGAAGCAGCCAAGAATACACAGTCAGGGAAATACAAGAAGAGCTCCTTTCCTTCACCTCCTCTGCCCCCCAGTAGCTGCCTAAATCAGTACAGTTATAATCTCAAATGAGTCAGCATAGCTCAGGTCTATGCTAAAACGTGACTAAACAGCCTAACCATGAGGCTGAGCTGTATTCCAGGCTAAATTTCTCTCCTGTGGAAAATGCTGCTTTTGAATTAAGAGGCTTTAGTGTTCATTGGAGCAAGAACTAGAGCCTGCACATGAATCAACCTTTTGTTTCTTCTCTCTCCTTTCTCTTTGTCCCAGTGACTATTTCATTACTTTCAGCTAGGGTAATTAATTGAATACCTTCATCTGGAGAAATTCAGAGCAAGAGAGATATGTCCCTGACTATCTGGTAACATTGCAATTAGGGCAGTCTGCTGAGATGGAAAATACTTTCATCAAAATGCAATCAGATATGGAAGAGACATTAACTGAGTCCCAGCTGAGCACCCTGTCAGCTCTGCAGCTGTGCTCTATGGCAGGAGTGGACATTTTTGGTATTTTTTGCAAAGGTTTCAGATTGCTTTGAGTTTGTCTGCAAGGTCCTACCCTGGAGGTCTAATCTCTGAGTCCAACTGTCACTGAGATGCATCATAGAAAAAGGGCAGCTTTACTGTAGGCATTTCTGTCATCCCAAGCCACAGAAATGTTGGCACTTCAGAGGTCTGCTGGGTGTTCGATGCTATAAATTCTGCCGACTTCATCCAGGAGGTGCCAGTGGAGCTTGCTGAGCTAGAGGAGGAGTTGCAGCAATATTCTCTCTCACAGTACACTGCAATATGCTGGGCATCATCCTCCTCCCCATACAGAGCTGCATCTCAGTGCTCTCTCTGAGATTCCAAGCTTTACCACATAACATACCTCTGTAGACAGCCATTTCCTATTTCATTTAACAAGTTAGACAGCTGTGTGGCCAAGTTCAATGGCTTACCATTAGATTTGCCATTATTTATCTGTTTTGGGGAAAATGATTTGTTCTGTGTCTCAACAGGACACCAGGCAGAAATGTATATGAGAGATCTGTAATTCAGAAAAAATTACGCTGCCAGAAAATTCAAAACAACTCCTGCTCAGTCTGTATCAAACAGACTTATCAAGTATCTTATTATTTTTTTAAAGGGAAAGAAAGAGAAATTAGGTCAGAAGCTATGATACCTAGTCAGAACAATCAGCAGATTCGCTGTAAAATGCCTATGTGAAAAGCATAAGTAAATCAATGCCTGGGGAGCAGAAACTGCTTAAGCTTGTATAAGTCTGTTTAATGCACTGCTGACCTGATAGTTTGTAGATCTTCCATTTTCCTTGATATTTAGCAGCTTTGTATTTTAAAAAATCTGAACAAAATACAGTAAACCTTTCTGAGAGGGACCAGCTCATAAGATTGCTTTTTCAGTTTCTCCCTTAAGTACTCTTTCCACATCAGTGGGCTTTCATGCTTGTCAGTACATGACTGTCTTGAAGGGCTCCTGCAATGCTGAAAGTGACACACATACATCTCCATAACTAAACCTCACTGCTGGTCAGAATATATCATTCCTTTTCCTGTCTATCATTTTTGTGCCTCATGCATCAGAAAGACTTTGAAAACCACACCTCAGCTCTCTGCACTGAGGGGTTTTCAAGAAGTTTCCTGTGAATTTACATCATTCAAATGAAATGGAAATGAGCCTGTAGTTAACCACTGAGATTATACAACAATAGATCATATTTTCTGTAGATTTTGTTCCAGATATTTTTCTATAGATATTGCCAACCAGACTTAGACAGAATCTGGCTACATAATGGAGCCCTGTATCAACATAAGAATTAGACTGGTCAGCTGTGAGGATTTCATATTTTGTCTTTCATATTCTACAAGAGTGCATTTTTCTTGGAGGCTCTAAAACCTACCAACAAAAGGAAATCTGTTCAATGTTATCAGAAACCTGTCAGGTCTGCCAAAATTTTTTTTATTTCTCTACTTTAGTCCTCTTTTCTTTAACTCCTCTTTGTGTTTTATCTTTCCCATAAACTTACAGACAGAAGACCAGAACCTTCCACAGGAGAACTTTCTATACTTTTCATTTAATTTAGTCTAATATTATTGGCTTAGAGATGATTTTTTTTTTCTTTTTACTTTACAGAGAACCAATGGCTCCAGAATTTTCTGAGTCTAAATGGCCCACAGAATCCTGTCCTGGATGGGTGAGTAATTGCATAACCCTGTGTTTCACAAAATATCCAATTTTAGACTGTGATGAAGAACAGTAAATACTGTTTGAAGATCTAGGAAAGCAAGGTACATTCAAAGACAAAAACACTGTCTTGAACATTTTCCAAACCCTAGGTACCTACCAGACAAGATCACAAAGAAAATTGATCACAAAGAAGATGATCACTTATACAATTCCTAAATGGCCTTAGGTAGGTGTTTCACATTTGTATTTCAACTATATTAAATATCTAAAAATGCATGCTGTTGCTGTCACTATTTGTGTTTAAAAATTCAATATATTATAACACTCTGAAAGATGTAAACCCCAAACTTTGTTAATAGGATAAACAACACGTGTAGGCTTATGCTGCTGCATATGCTACTGAGCATTTACATATGACAATATTGAAAAGAAGAATCATTTTAGATTTTTTTTTCTTTCTGTAAGGTTGTAATAATCATAATCTCTTTTGTCTCCTCCTTCCTAAGGACTGCCTCCCTAAACATGAACATGCCAAGGGTTAATATACACTAGAACTGACAATTTGAATAGTTAATGTTAGTGCAGTGGAAAGAGCATTAATATCGTAGTTAATAGCCTTTAAAGAAAAGTACTAGACCATTCATTTATTCCCTAATTCACTCTAATCCACTCTACACTTATAAATAGCTAGGAATAATTGGCCCATGTTAACAGGCCTTACTGAAAGCCATGTCTTTGACTGAGGAAAGCTTTTCTACCAGTTCAATTCTTAATCATTGTTTTCAATAATTTCATTAATATTTTAATTTCCTATGTTTTAGAGGTGTTTCAAAATCAACATGAACATGTTTAAATACAAAGTAGTCCCAAGACAGTTTCACAGAGCTGACCCACACTTAATGCATGAGGTGTCAGTTTGATAAAGAACCTGAAGTGTTTCAAATTGCTTTCTTAATCCTTAGTCAGACCAATGTTATATGCATTATATTATTCTAGTAAATCTTTTGATAATCTTTTATAATACATGCCTCATTCATGGAGAAAATCTTATTTTCTATAATTTTCATTTTTCGGGAAGAACAATTTATGCTTAAAACAACTCAGGATTAAGAAGATGAAAGTTAAAAAAGGCAAAGAATACTTACTTCTGTGAAAGTCAAATTCAGATACCATCTGCTCTGGAAGTGCTTTGAGACTGGAGAAGTTAAGCAGTGCTGGAAATTAAAGTCTATCCTGAAAGTGACTATGTCAAAACTATGAATAAAGCCGAGTGCTGACGCAATGGGTGGAAGCGAGAGCAGGCCCTAAAAAAAGAGGTAATGGAACCTTCTGTGGCATTGCACTTGTATAATTGAACCACAGACCCGATCTGTATTTCTGGATAGAAGTAAAAAGTTATATCTAGTGTGGTCTTAAAACTCTGTGTGTCTCCTGTGAGACAGAATTGTGACCACACTATGAACTGGTTTATGATTGCCTTCCTTTAGGATGGCCACTTAAATTTGCCGATTACATTCAGAAAATCCATTTAGGGCAGATTTCTTTCTAAGAAGCACCAAGCGCAATTCTACAACAGAAATTAAACATTCACACTAGAATACTTTTTAATACCTGCTCATACTGTGGTAAAAGCAAATTTGCAATGTTTTCAGTCAGAAAAATTATTTTCTGTCCATGGCTCTAAAGTACTTATCAGAAAATCCCTCTGACATATGACATACAGGACAAGAAAAAGCCTTATTCCACAGTCCAGTCTAACTTGAAAAAGATGGTTCTCTGGGCAAGGAATTCCACAGTTATGCCTGAAATATAGTAAACCTATGCATAGGCTTCCTGTCCAGAACCATACAAAACGGATTGGAGATCACTCCTGCCATCCTTCCACCCAGTGACCTTTTGTATCTCACATCCCTTAACAGAGAATTCTTTTGAACAACTGAGGACATTCTTGTTAACTATTCAAAAGGAAAAAAAGACCCTTTATAGGTAAACCCGAAATGTGAGCTTCAGAACATGCCCACATTAGTATATAAAATCCTAGGCTTTATTTACAAATCACATACAATGAAACAGAGTTGGTAGTCAGACCATCAAACTGTCTGGAATATTTGCAATATTTGTGATTGTTTTGCTGCAGTTGCTTTGGTTTTCTTTTTCCCTGACACTGAACAATAAGGTTTGAAAAAAATTCTTTTTAAGTCTCTGAAAAATACTCCATTTTATGATACACTTACCATTTCTGCAGGCCTGAAATCCCAGGGGACTCCATGAAAGATTATTTCCATTAACTCAAACACACAGTGGCAAAATGTAAATTATTTCTGTTATATTTTAAATGACACTAATATACTGAAAAACCAAAAAACCCAAGAGAATTACTGTGATGGAGACAGCTTTCTGTATCTGTGTGGGTTTTTTTTTTCAATCCTTTAGCATCACAGAGTGATTACTAGTTCTACTGATATGCATTTGAATACTTCAGGAGAAATACTATATGTTATCTTAGTTTCAAAGGTTTTCCTGAATAGATGCATTCCCCACCCCCTGCTTTGGGAAAAGTATTAAAATTGAGTAAAATATAAATTTTCTTCTTGTGTTTTTTTTTTTTCATAGAAATGTCATCCTAATCCACCTAAAGAAGAAAGAAAAACAACCAGTCCCATTATTTCCAGTGCAAATTTTGTGCTAGAATACCAGAAAAGAGATAAAATACTCTTATAACAAAGGGGAAATACAAAACAAACAAAACAATAAAGAAGTGAAATACTACATAAGGCAAATAGAAGACAAATGGAGATGAAACTAGTTTGGTTGATTCCTGATGTACTGTCCTGAAAACTGAAAGAAATAGGATAGTGAACAGAGACCTGTGGTAATCTCAGAGGTAATTTCTTGAAAAGAGGCAAATATCTGAAAGAAGAAGTTGCTTAAAAATGCAGCAGGAACTAATTGATACCTTAAAAATAGAATTGCTACCTGTCAGAAGAGAACAGGATTTGAGAATACAATTCCTTAACAAACAATACCAAAAGAAAACCAAGGGAGTACACAAGAGAGAGGCTACTTCCAAACTTTCCAAGAGATCACAAAATTAGAAAATAGAAATGGAAGGCACCTCAAAATGCTGTCTAAGCCATTTCTCCATCAAAGGATATGATCCACTAAATCAAAATTGTTCCTGAGAGATGGGTTTTTAATCTCCTCTTTAAAGTGTCCAATAATCCTAAGGTCTGAGAAAAGTTGTCTTGAAAAATAAAGAGACCAAAATCCTATGGCGTTTACAACACAGTCTGCTTAATAATATCTCAATCAATTACAAAAGCTATTACAAGAGTTAAGGCTTAAATTTGAGAAGGACTTAGGGAAACATACCAATGTACTTTTCTCAATAACTTTTTGTAGTCTGATTTATTTTCATATTTTTCTTTAATCCTTTTATGTCAAGAAAAATTAAATTGCAAGGACGTGCATGTTTTTCTCAGAAGCAGCACAGCAGGAATAATATTTCTAATAAAGACACTAGCAAAGGTTTTTTTTTTACATTTTTTGTTAATATAATTTTACAATTTATTTTGTAAAATATATTGACAAACTGGTATTTCACTCAAAGATGGTTATCTTTACTCTAAAACCACTTAAATGCTGCTTTTTCATTTGGGATGTTATTGACATGCCAGACACTCCTTTTCTATTTTTGCAACGTTATTTATCCCTGTTGAGGTGCTTTTATTATCAAAAAGGGGTATTTAATAGCATCATCATTACCTGAAGATATTTGTTATGTTTATTTACAGTCTGTCAAGATATTTTCCAATCCAAAGCTGTATTTTGAGATAAAAATGGCAATTTCACATAATAAGCAAACTAGATTACTTGCTATTATAACATATTCCTTGAACTATTTAAATTGTGAGTTCAGCTGAAAGTGTCCTTTCTGTCCTGTGTTGTGAGATTTACCATGTCACTTCCTAGCCCTTCAATTTGTTTTTTCTAAACAAACCTACAAATCTGAAGATACCACAATTTGAGTATTACCTGATCTAAGCACAAGGAAAAAGAGTTAATATTGTTTTCCATAGAAACTGTGTATTTTCCCCATTTAATCAAAATGTCAGCCCATTTTCTCTAGAAATTAGTTCTAAGTCTCAAACAAACAAGCCAAAATAAAATTTTTTCATGTCAAAATCTCTCACAGGTCTGACTCAAACACTGAGCTTAAAATTTGTTGCTAATTTTGTTTTCAATCTTACACTCTAATGTTTAAAAAAAAAACCCAGGGAAAACAGACAAAACACATATGTATTACTAGCAGTACAGTGCCTTGGAGATGCATTTGTTTTCAATTTGCTGATGCCACTCTACTCCATCATTGCAGGGATTTTATAACAGCACATATTCTTGTTAAACAAATACTGGAACATTTGGTTGCTTGCCTTTAGAAGTAGACATCAAGCAGCCAGTTCCTTGCCCCCATCTTCAAATCATGAATTTGTGGAGAAATATAGAACTTCCTTGAATTCAATGGAGGACAGGCTAAGAATGAATGCTTGGGCTGTATACGAGTAAAGAATTTCACAGAATGCAAAAGCTAGATTATTGCTTTTGAAAATGAAAAAATCAAGTAATAAAACAATGGAGTCTGAAATAAAGCAAAATAGGAAGCAATTTATGAGAAAAGGACAGAGATTTAATAAATAAAAGCAGCTGGGTGACAAACTACAAAACTACTGAAGAAAACCCAGAAACTGAAAGAAGCAATAGATAAAATAGTGGAAATTCACAAGAAAATTATTAGGCACTACAGATGAAAAGATGAGTGTACCCAGGGAAAAGCTGACAAAACCCCCATATCGAACTGCTGTACGCATTTCAAAATCTTTGCTGGAGGAAGTTGTCCTGTTAATTTTGATATCTATATTTATTAATAGATTTGAAAGAGCAGAACTGCCCTGCTGATGTGCAGGTTGCTTGTTGATACCTTGCAGTTGTTTCTCTCAATATGTAATCCTGGGGAAGAGGTTCTGCAAAGTACTTCTACTTTTTTTTTTTTTCTTTTTTTTTTTTTTTTTTTTTTTAATTCATCCAATCTGCAGATACTAATGTTACAAAAGGCCTCTTTCATCATTTCACTACTGAGCCAAGTAATAAAGTTTCACCTTCCTGCTGATTGGATCAATGCTACAGATCTGCTGTGAAGAAAATAGGCTGCGTGGAAGAAGGAATCAGTCTCTGTGACATCTGAAGCTTTTTTCCCTTGTTCTGTTAGTGCAATACTAACATTAGGATGAGAATACTGAAGGCCCTAAGGAGAACATGGAGATTATGGGAAGGATAAATCCTTCTCATAGATCCTCTTCCCAGGGCACAGAGCAGCCATCTGGACAGTTGCTGTACTAGTCTTTATTCAGAGATGCTATGTGCACCTCAGGGTCTGAATAACCATGAGGGTTTACTGATTACAGAACATTTTCTGACATTAAATACTGTACTTAGAGTGACATAGCAATTAATAACAAACACAACTGAGAATATGGATTCAGTTGGGGATGGGAAGCCATGGTTTTCTAATAACTTTCTGATTTCGTCACAGCTGACTTGGAAGTCCAGCTGTGATATGCAACTGTAGAGCATTATAGCCATTTGAAAGCTATTTGAACACACTGAACATGAAAAGTAAATGCTAATGAGCTATTTATCTCATCAATACATTTTGTTGTCCTTTATACTGACAGGCTTCACTAGGATTGCTATGGTATGTCTCTCAGAATAGTAAATACTGTTTTATTTGCTATGTGGGTCAGAGAGAAAGAGCCCCATAAATAAAAAGCTTGTACTTGACACAGAAGGATGGCTGAGCATTGTGGTATCTCCCTTGCAGTGTGAAAGATAAAATGATACAATTTTATTGGGGAAATAATTATATTTGGTAGAAAGAATCATCTCCAGTTTCAAAATTATTTACTCTCAATTTTCTGAAACAATGCATTACTGTAGGAACTAGAAAGAAACTTGACCAAATTGCCTTATCTTTCAGATAACCACAGGAAGCAAAACACAGTGATGTCTGGAATGACCAAGTCTAACAACATATACACAGGAAAAAAAAGACTGTCTTGAGTGGGTGTTTTAAGTAGCTTTGGGTGATTGGTTTGATTAGAGATGATTATTTAAACAACCTTGGACAGCTGGCTAAACATAGTAGCATACTTACTGACTTCTGGAAGTCACGGCATTTGAGTAATAAAGAGAATAGCCATGGGCAGTGAGGTATAACAGAGGAAAACTGCTTTCCCCACCCTTCTTTCCTCACTCTTGGAAGTAAGCTGGTTTTGGTGAATGATCTCTGTTCACACCACTCAGTTAGGGATGAATCTAGAGTGCACTTTGAATAAGATAAGATATTGAATGCTCCTCAGAAAAGTGCTGCCTTTACTTTTAAGCTGATAGAAAAGGATCAGCACTGAGAGCTGAGAACAACTTGTCATTCTTTACTCAATGGTATGATCCTGTAAATTTCTAAGGAAATGAGAATGAAAGCATAGTAAGTAATCATTGAGTTTATGACTGCATTTGAAATATCAGTGACAAGTCCTTTATTTCTACAAAAAGCTGTTAAAATGTTCCCTCAATGTATTTTTGGATATTTGAAAAAGGCAGGAGAAGTTATTCTTTACCATTATTTCAAATGTATTGTTCAGTACATACAATTTTCATCTTGTATCTATGGAAATAGAGTGGAATCCTATATAAACTGCCTTATGTTATTTTTTAGTTTGCTGAAAGAAATATGTTTTCAGATTTAAGGCTAAACTGGGAAATCAAACCAATATTTTCCTTCATATATGAGCCTTGTGTTTATTTTCACTACTAATAATGTGTATATTATACATATTTTCTTTTGGAATCATACTTTAAAATTGACATACTATAATTCAGAAGAATGTAGAAAGTACTTTGGTAGGATTTTAACTGGAAGAGATAAGGTTGGTAATAATAATCAGATTTTTTGAAAGGCATTATTAATGCAGAAGTATCAGTTCTCCTTATAGAATCCAAAGTTTTCCACAACTTTGTTTTGAACAGTTGTGAACTTCCATTCTGAACTTCTAAACTTCAAGCTGGACACCTTCCAGCTACACTGAAGTTTTCCAGACTGATTTTGGCTGTAATGGAGTTTCTTTTCTTCATGGCAGCCTGTATGGTGCTGTGTTTTGAACTTGTGACTAAAACAGGGTTGATAACAAACCAATTTTGGGGCTATTTATGAACAGTGCTTGCACTGCTTCAAGGTGTTTTCTTTTTCCTTCTCTATCTCCCTTACAGGTTGTAGGCAAGAACCTTGCCTAGGAGAGTGGGCAAGAAGCTGCCAGTGGACACAGTCAGGGGAGCTGACCCAAGCTGGCCAAAGGGATGTACCACTCCATCTGACATCGTGCTCATTTCTAAAATGAAAGCAGGAGGAAGGGGGATCATTTGTAGTAATGGCTTTCATCTACCCAAGTAAACCTTCCACATGCTGGGTTTTTCCTGAATTACCTGGACATCTGCCTGCCAAAGACAAGCAAAATTGTTAATTTGCTTTGTTTGTGCACATATTTTACTTCACTTCTTAAGCTGCCTTTACCTCGACGCATGAGTTTTTCTAATTTTTGCCCTTCTAAAACTTCAGTCAGCTGGGAGGCAGTGAGTAGATGGGTGGGCTCTCATGACCAGTGTCAATGTCAAAAACACCATTAATTAGTCTGATAACGTGGGAAAGCAGAAAAACAAGACTGCCCGTTTGGTGAGCCAGATTTTCAGAGAAGCAAGATCAGTTGGTGGTGCCTGAAAAAGTTAATAAGGCTGTATTTGGGCCACTTATGAAAGAAAAGGGAAATTTAAGGGTCTTTTTCTCTCTTTGTTTCTGATGTAAGTGATTGGTATTAGGTAAGCATGGTGGAGGCTGGGAAGAAGGGTGGGTGTGCTCGTACCTTAGGCAAGCCAGGGTTTGCTGATGAGACAGTGGAAGAAAACAGCCACTTTTTGGAAGCTTTCTTGTGAGTCCTTCATGATCAACATCATCAGCAACAGAGAATACTGCAAGGAAGAGGCAACAGGTGATGGTCTGGGTTACACACACTGCTGAAAGAACTAGTTCCCACCTCCTTTAGAAGAGGTAAAACAAGCACTGTCAACAGAAGTAATTATTTACTGGGCTAATACTAACCTTGCTCTAGATAAATTTAGTTTATCCTATTTATAAAAATGATTTTTTCCTTAATTCCTCTCCCTCAATACAGAGAAATGATTTATCAGAAGAAAGGTATGCAGATGTACTAGTGTTTGCAGGTAGATTTTGTTTGTGTGGGCTTGTGTTTTGGTTTTGTTTTTTTATTACAGCTATCCTGCTTTGCAGAGATGCATATTGAAAACAGAGAGAAGGAAATATAATGATGAATAAAGTAAACCATTACTCAAAGCTCAAACCAAGGAAATTCTCTAAATCATGGAAAATTCAAGAGTATCATTTTCCTGAATTAGGCAAATTGAGAACTAAATAAGTCTTGCATAAAGCACAGACAAATAAATGTCTGAACCAAGTTATGGAGTGCTCCACCACAGTCATTCTCATTTTTAAAATGGGATAAAGTCCATAAAGCTTGGGTTTCATCCTTACAAGTTTTGATGATACTATATTTTTTTCCAAAGTATTTTTATCTTATGAATTCATATAATTTTAGATTTTTTTTTTAAAGCAAGTGCAAGTTGCAATATTAAAGAAGGGCAATGATTAACATTTCCAGCAACATGTTAGAGAGAAACTCAGGGAAAAGAAGGAGCAAAACCTCGACAGGGATGTGTAGACAGTGTCTTGCAAGGCTGATATACATGGAATTTACTAGATTTCAGTTAAACCTTGGTGGATATTATTTCTGGTTTTTCCTTTTTATTCTATTCCCTTGGTGATACATTTTACAGTAGGCAGACATGCATACTCCCAATGCATTGGAATAAGCTTTTAGCATGCCTTTAAAAATGCATATTCTGTATTTTTGAGATTGTTTTCATATACTTTATAAAAATTAAAAATATGCATACTATCAGTAGTTCCAAATATGACTTGGCTTTCAATAAATTTAACTCTCATGAAAATCCAGGCCAATGCTACAGTGAATGTCATTTCTGCGTACCGAGAACATTCTTGGCCAGATACACAGCGAAGATCTAGTTTGTCTAATTTAGCTGCTTCATGCATAGATCATAGGTGGTTGGCTCTGGCACACTTATAAGTATTCAATTTAAGGTCTCCCCATGCAGTTCAAGACTGGATGGATCTAAAATCATTGTGGCCATATTGGCCAGACATGCGCTCTTTCTTTATAGTTAGAAAGCTCTTAACAGAGTCCAACATAGTGTACATTGCCTTTCATTGTAACCTCCTTTATCAGAAAGAAAGGAATTCCCTTGCTTATCAACATCCAGCAGGAGGCCAATGGTCCCCTAGAAGGACCTAGTGCCTTATTTCCTGCGTATAATACTTTATGCTTGTCTTTAGTCCTTACTGAATTTGAACTTATTGAGTTAAATCTGTTTGGTCTATCAAGAATGCTGCGAATTCTAATCCTGTCCTCCAAAGTCCTTTCAAACATTTGCATCAGATTTTATATTGAAACATTTTATTCCATAATTTTTTTTAAAAAAGCATTAGTGGAGATATTGACCACTATCTTGTCCACTACAGACCACTGGCAAACTCACCTAACGTAGCCTGAGGGTAAGTTATGAATCAGGAAAGTCACTGTCAAAAATTAGTGATTAGTTCTAATAAATTCCATGGTCATTTGGCCACATATCACCTTGTTATTCTTTTCAATCAAATTCTCATCTTTCAAAATTGATTCAGCAATTTTGCTTATAGTAACTCTTTAATCCAAGCAACTTCACAAAATATAATATTTTCAAGTATTTTTTCCATCAGACTTTTTTCTGGAAATTCCAAAAGGATATGTTAACTATTTCATTGTTTTTAAGATTTAGAAGTTACCCAAACTGTTAGACTTCTGTCTTAAGGATGTACGGTATCCTTTGTTTGACTACATTAATTTTCATTGGTTTGAGACAGACAGACAGAGGGGGTAGGTTTATTTTCAAGTGCTTGAAACTGTAACCTACTGAATTTCTCTCGCAGAAACAGCCTTCACTGACACCTCTCTAGCCCGTTACTTGGCAACCTTGAAACATTAGGTATTATCTGACATTAATGTCACTTTCTCACTGAGCAGAGAGAAGACTGAAGCTTTAAACAGAAACACCAAAGCTGGGGTCGGTCTTTCCAGCTTTATAATTCATATTGCTCTTAATGTCCAGTAACAACTTTTACTGTTGTTTGTTTTTCTGAACCTTCCTTTTGTCCTGGAAGGACAAAAGAATAAGAGGAATCTCCAAAGACTGTCTATCATATAGACCATGTATTCAAATTCAAATAAGTATCATAACATCTAGGAGATAGGAGTAGAGTATTTATGCAATAAGTCTGAATTCTTAATGAGGATAATGAGTATTTTTGAATCTAACAACTCCAACACATGCTGCAGCTCCAATTTATGTCATCTATTACCAGGCAATTTACAACTTCTTCTGTTCAATCCAAATACCACAAAGGTAGGGTTTATTTTATTTTTCCTGGTACTAGAGTCATTAGGAAACCTGTCATTCAAATTTCAGGAGCTGGACTGCAGTAAAGCATTTATAATCAAAATACTCATGTTTGATTTCCCTTATCAAGCTACTAATGATGACTTGAATTGATATAAATCACACATGCCCAGATGAAAATTGTGGGATAGAGTCAATCCATGAATACTTCTGCTTTCCTCACCTCCTCACTGGTTCAGCTGGATGACCTGCAGTAGCTCAGGCAGTTCCACTGGCATTTATGGCAGTTTTATAAATCTCCCTGCATCTTATAATTGAATTGTGATTGTTCCTGAGATAAGAGGTACAATAGCAGAAGGTAGAATACTAAAAGGTATAGGAAGCTGATATGATGTGAATTTTCAGCTAAGGGTGATACAGTGTGCAGTAAACAAATTACAGCAAGCCATTTACATTACAGATGTAAGGCTTAGAAGAATGTAATGACAGAACAAAATGTGAGAACACAAACAAATAAAAATGAAAGTTTTTATTTACTAAATCAACCTAGTTGGACCCGTAAGAGGATACTGCCATAGAGGGTGAGAACAAAGTTGTATAATTTGTGCACAGTCAAAGAAGAAATGAAAATGTGAATACATGGGAAATGATTAAACAGAAAGATCAAGAGCTAGCACAAGTACAAAATTTTCACAGCCAGAAGTCAAGACCAGTTAAGAATGTTGTGTTCAAATGATACCAGAACTTTTTTTGTCTATAGGAAAGGTCCACAGTCTTTTTACTTTTTTATCTGCTGAGACAAATAAGAAAGCTGATTTATCTAACATCCCCTGTGTCTTTGAAAAAGTAGGTACAAAATCTACCATTATCAAAGCTTTGGTGAATGAAGAAATGCTTGATACCGTAATGTTGGCAGTGTTGAAGGATGGCCTAATATTGCTTCTCTATGTGATATGGAAGCATAAAGCAATGCTGGATGAGTAACTGGCTACGGGAATGATAGTGAGGTGTCAAAATCCAGGATAGATATCTACAGATTTAATGAATGACTGACTAAACAATATTTGGACCAGAAGACCAGGTGTGCTGTTAGAAAAAGAAAGATTGTTCTAGATGAATCCAGACATCATCTAATACCAGCTGTGAAGAATACTGCCAGGAAAATGAATATTGATCTTGTAATTATATCAAGGGGAATGACATCAAAACTCTCTGTGTAGTAGTGAAAATGCCCTTTAAAGACTGGTTAAAATCTTCACACTCAGAAAGGCTATTGGCAGGGAGCATGCTCCCATTCCTACAGGAAAAATATGGAGTGCTGAAAAACTACCCTGTCATTTTGAGACCATCAGATCAGATAAATCCAAAACTTGTAGCTAAGGTTTTTAAGGAATACTGTATTTTAGATTCCATGGATGGAACACACATTTTTATGAGTACAAAGAAGAATCTGAAAAAAAGGAAGACACTGAAAGTGAAGAATTGATGGAATATGATGGAGCATGACAATAATGTTGTGATGTAAAAACTGAGAATTATTATTAATATAGCATGTGAGAAAAGTATAGATTAACTTCAGGCAAACTGTTAGAGAAATTTTTTTATACTAATTATAGCTTTGAAATCAAAACATTTCTGTGTATAAAACTCTTTTGAGAGTCAATTTAAACTCCATATTCTCCTTCTTTCTGGTTGGCATGGTACACTTACATTTTGATGGTGTGATTGATAGATTTAGATCTTTCCTATCTTTGAAACTTATATCCACTGTTGTGGAGCATCTGTGGCACCGTGGCTTGTGCTGATATAACACTGAACTGAATCACTATAATGAACTGGGTTGTAAGACCAACAAAAAGAAGACCAAATGGTTTGGATGTTGCATTTGCAATCAGCTGAATCATCATAGTTGAGAGACCCTTGGGACATAACAAAAAGATTGACATCTAGAATCAAAGGAAAGGAATCCATGAGCCAGTTTAACCACTAGAGTAGCATTGCATATAGATGTTGCTGCTCAGTACTACTTTTTTCTTTCTTTCTTTTCATATCATTCTTATCATATTCTAATGGCAGTTTCAAGTTACATATAAAAACACTGATTATTTACCTCACCAACTTTTCCCACTGTATATCTTTCACCAAATGCAATACCTGTATTTAGAGATGATTCTCTCCAATTTGAAATTCACTGATTGCCATCCTTCAGTCTAGAATGCAAAAGTGACACTGATGCATTACTGGAATTACTCTGCATGAGAACAGAGATACCAGACACAAAGCAAATAATGGAAAGACTTTAGATAGGGTCCGACAGTGAAATGTGTTACGGAGTCAATGTATTCAACCCATCAAAGAGCTTAATTAGGATTTTTGTTTTCTTTTCAGAATATTATCAGTATTCCATTTTTTTTTCTTTGCCCTTAAAAACAGTGAGAGTCTTTGCCATCCCAGAAGTACAGATCTGACATCGGTAAGCCTCAATAAAGAGAACTTGTCAGTTTCTGCAGTACTGTACCACAGCTTTTGCAGTGGTTCAGTCACATTCTGTTAGACATAGTCCCACAGACTAGCTACTCAAAAAGCAGGATAAGTCATTCATTAACCAGCCAACAGGTATAGGGGTTGTGCCCATAAGGTTAAACAGCTTTTGACTCTTTTTCTTGTAGATAAGAACTAATGGTGTGGAATGCATACTTAATTATAGGTTAGGTTAAAGAGCTGCGGGAGGTGATAGGATAGTTTTAGTCTTTGTTCTTTTAATGACCAGACTACTTCATCTGACCACTAGTATTTATTTTTACACAGTATTTAGACAAATTCCATTGTGAGGGGATAGGAGTCAATGTATTCTAAATTATTTTTAATTTAGATTTGTGATTTATTGTATTTTGATTTATCTTATTTTGTGGACTGAAATTTATTTTTAGAAGAATTGGAAGATGAAAATACTCAACCCTTACAAGTGTTGCTTCCTAAAAAGACCTCAACCAGTTTCAATATGAATCAAAATAATAATTTTAAATCCCTAATTTTCCATAAAATTTTCTTTGACCAGACAAATGACAGCTATTATATTCTTTGCACATACCTTTTTTTTAATAAAAACATTCATAGAAAAATAAAATTAATCCATGTTCTTCCAAAGCACACCATCTGTTGAAGTTTTGCACTAACATGATAGAAATAGCTCACTGCAATACCTGGTTTTATTGGAAAGATTTATCTCCTCCCTCGGCAAACTAATTCATGAATGAACTAGGATATACTTTCTGGCAAAAAATGGTCATAGTAATCGTTTGATCTGAAAGGCTTTGAATTCGAGTTCATGGTCTAGAATTCTGGATATTTTAAACTGATTCACACATCTTTTTAGAAGTTCAAAAACTAAAATAGTCATCTTCCTTCCATCTTTCAATAACTTGCTTCTATTAGACTCCCTGAGAAGGACAATACTACATATATTTTTGTTCTCTTCTCATCTAATAATTTTCAAACCAATTTTTTTTAAGTCATGAATAGGACAAGAAAAAGAACCTATTTTCTGTTTTGGATCTGATCCAACTCTAGGGGAAGTATTTCTCAGTTCACATTAAATGGATCAGCTACTGTACAGTGCAATTAATGCAACAGTTCCATGAAAGCAACAGGTGAGAGAAGACAAGGGATTCAAGCTTTTGGGACAGATAGGTTTCAGTGTAAAGCTTTGACATCATCAGTTGCTAAAAGTCAATTATTACATAGTAATTAGTGTGGCTATTCAAATAAACTCTTTAGAAAACTAGTTAACTAAAACACTCACCAAGGAAAACCTTATTGTTTCCTTCTTCAAAGGAGTGGTTCAGGATTGCAGTAGGGTGACCTGGAGAAAGAGAACATAGGGAGATTATGAAAAACATCTTCAGTAGAAAAAGATTTTTGGCATGAAGAGGGTGGATTGAGATAAAAATCTCAACTCTGTGATGAACACACTTGCCAGATTCAAAAAGAGAGTCAAAAAATTTCTAGGCAATAGGAGCCGGGTTAAAAATAGAAAAAGATGTCTCTTTTAAACAGATTTTTTGCTACAGCATGCCCTGGATTTAACAAGTTTAGAGGATCTCAGGGAAGCTACAGAAAAGACTGAAAGGATAAACCGTAGGTTGCTAAACAGATCTACCACACTTGAGCTGAGGATTTCTTTCACATGAAAATAGTTTGATCTTCAGAATGTATTACTGGGCATGGTTATATAAGTTTGTCCTGTTCCTACTCTTCCTGCGGAGACATTTACTCTGGTTCACTGCTAGAAAAATAAAGTTAGGTTAGATTGACTCTAGATCTCAGTCAGTGAACCCATTCACACATTTTTGAAGCCTACCAAAACTATTGACTTTGAAGGACTGTGGATCATGTGGATCAGAAGCTGCAGTGGCAAAAGGAAGTACAGATCCTACCATCAGTTAAGGCATCCTTAAGTTTGTGCTCAATTATACACCTAAGTACTCTCATCAAACCCTTAATGAAGGAGTAGAACTGCTCTTAAGGTGGACAGAGTTTTCTGTAGGGATTCTGTAAGCTGTGATGTGATAAGGACTGTGAAATGAATTGTTTTCACTGGGATACAATGACTAGACCTACAAGAAATCAGAACCATGATCTCTTCTGGTATATTTCTCAGACCAATCAGTATGCTCTGGTATATTTGCCAATTATTTCAAGAAACACCTAGTTTCACATAATTTTCTGTTGTACCTGACAATACTTACCATATCACAGCTAAAAGCAAAGCCAGCAACTCACTGCTTAAAGAATAAAAGATAATCATAAAAGCAAAGGAACAGTCTTCTGGGTTATGGAAAGCACCAGACTTCTACTACACCTGCAGTGAATTGAATGAAAGGAAAGAAATTTTGTTTTCCAAAGACTTAACCTTTCCTGCCCAGTCCTACCAATTCATGAAACCACACTGGCAGCAGGGATAATGTCACTTAAACCCTAAGATTAGTTTCATAGTTAAAGATGTACTGAAGTGCTTTTCTGGACCTGGGCCAGATGCTCAGCATCTTCCAGGATCAAGTTCATATTTATGAGTGCTTCATAAGTGAGGAAAATCATAAAATTGAATGGCTTTGTTCCCATTAAAATGGAAATATAAAGCCCTCAATGCAAAGTAACCATGTGTTAAGTACCCATAGAACATTTTTTTCCTTTGTTAATTAAGCAAAATTTTCATATGGGTGGGGCATTTCCTGGCAGCTGATGTTGAGGCGAGAGCCATGAGTTTTAATTGCCACTTAAATCCAGGGCATTTCATTGAACAAACAGGTGGAGCATATCCACTTTGAATGTATGCAAACAGCTTGCCTTATCATAGAGAGGAGAATGAGTTTTCTGATTGATTAGTTCCTTTTTATTCCAAGCAGGTTGTGGCCAATTTCAGTAACTGCAGATTTTCCATATTGAATGTTAACACAATCTGCATAGAAAATTAATTGAAAGCGAACACTTGGAGTTTTAAAATCTGTACTAACATGGAAGAAAAAACAACCAAGCAAGCATATTTCATTTATAACTCCTAGAAATGGAAATTATTAATTGAATTATGTGGCTGAAAAGGAAAATAATCTATTTAAATGTGACAAGTCTCACTAGCTCTGAACCAGCAGCCATTTCTAGGCTGACACTTCATAGGATATAAGATTTAGCTAGGAACCAGATATTAAAGTACATTAAACCAGTAACCAAGCTACATTCTGTGATCTGGAAAACAACTCAGTGGTTAATATATATTTTTAAACATAGAGAGAAAGGGAAAATGTATTTGTGAAATGTGCTCCATTTTATTCTAATAATAAGCTATTAGCATCTAAGAAAGATTTCTTTCCTCTAAATCAGCTGCCAAGATTTAGTCTATTTATTCCAAAATAGTCTATTTATTTCAGGTAACATGTAGCAATCAGTTGTCACTGTGATAAGCACAGCATAACTCAATACAGCCTGAAAAAGTATTCTGACTTACATTTTCTTAAAATCTAACCTCCTTTGTAATTGTAGACTAGAAAAGAGTAATAGAATTACAGTGGAATTTTAAAAAGGTGGTCACAGTGGTAGTCTAGAATTGCCAGTAGAAAACATATCCTTATTTAGTACTGTTTCTCTGAGATGAGCTTTAAAATTACCTGTCTTCCATTATATGTATCCTTAAAGAGTTATTAAAATAGTTTTGTGGTATATTTTAATAGGATTTTTTTCTCAGTAAGACCTTTTTCTTCAGAGCCCATATTTGAAGGTGACTATGGCAAGTTTTCAGTGAGAACAGGTAAAAACAGATCAAGAGAAACTACTCTTAGGACACAGTGACTAAAGCATTTAAAAAAAAGAAAGCAAGAGATAGCTCCATCTGCATATTAATTTTTTACAGAAAGTTAAAATATCTGAAAACATTTGATCAGTGGCAAGCTTGGAAAACTATCTTACATTTTCACTTTAAAGTATCTGCACTCATTAAGGTAGTGCTTAATTTTTCATTAAGAAAATAAATATTGAGATCTTTAAAACTGTTACTACTCTTTGGGACATAAATCTCTTCTTTAGGAAACGGAATATTTATTCTGTTATTTATTGAAAAATAAAGAAGTCAATTGGGCCTTTGCTTTGAGGCATTTTAACCTAAAATTGTGGAATTGTAAAACATTACATAACTTTTTAGCCTTGGTGCCCTGTGTGGATGCAAAACACAAGAAAAAATATGAAATCAGAACAATTATATCATGATTAAAGCCAGCTATTCATGAAGGCCAGAAATGGTGTTTTAAATCATGAGCTTTATTGAAGCTCACATATTTGTGTTATGATGATTTTTCTGATATCATATTTAAAGAAAGGTTTCCACAGAATGGGATTGAGATAAAGATGGTACCATATTGTAGCAAGGCCATTTGATGAAAAAGTTTTTTGGTGGCTAAAACCCAGCTGTTTAAAAGAACATCACTTCCATAAAGAGAAGCTGAATTATCTCATTTCTTCACATCAATGGACTACAACTGATATAAGTCACTCTTTCCAAAGCTTTAAAGGAAGTAGTGACAATAACTGGGTAGAAAATTTAACAATGGAAAATATGGGACAGAATAATAAATTTCTGCAAAAAATATTTCACATTAAAAGTTTTATACATCTTTCTTCCTTTAAAAGACTTAGCCTAAGGTGTTAGCTTATGTTAGCAATCTAAAAATTAAATGTTTCATCTAAGAAACTATTTGTCCAGAACATGTGAGAAAAATGAACTGGTGAGAATGATAACACTTCCTGTACAGTTTCCACTGGGATGAAATGGTCTGGTTAATCAGTTGAGATGATTAGAAAAAGCTTTTTAAAATTTCATTTACAATCGATGTCTAACAAGATTTCAAAGCTGATGACTTTATCAAATATTCATCTCTGGAGGTGTTCAAGGCCAAGGCAGCTGTAGCTCTGAACAGCCTGTTCCAGGGAAAGGCGTCCCTGCCCATGAAGGGCAGCTGGAACTAGATGATTTTAAAGGTCGCTTCCAACACAGACCATTCAATGATTCATTGTATTATTTCAAATCAATCTCACCAATGTTTTCACCCCTTGTACTTTAGAGTCTTTTCTTTATTCACATATTTAAGGAGAGACTATAATGAGTTCTGGAATGCAAAGTGAAGGTGTCAGACCTGTACCCAGAAAAAGTCTCTGCCTGTTTGCTGGCTCACAAGGGTGACTTCTCATTTCACTCAAAGTTGCCCCTGTGCTTAAATGATGTTGCATTCAGTATTTAAGTTCTGAAGTTTAAATGATATCGCTCAGTATTTAAGTTCTTTTCATCAAGAATAGCTGGGGTTCTTTTTTTCTGCTATGAGCTCTTCTGGCTATGGGCTTTTAAATTTTTTTAAGCTTTATTTCATTACTGGCAGCACAGAAGTCTTGTACAGGCAAAGTATAAGTTGACCATGACCTTCCTTTAATACTACAGCTTAAGGTTCTAGTCTTTAGCAGGTTTCAAGCATCTGTCTCTTTCTGTGGCATTAATATGTAATACTTTCATCCAAAATTTATCCTTCTTTAAAGCATGCCCTTACACTTCTCTTTACAGGAGCACTAGGTACTTGCAGGTCTACTTACCTTTTCATATTTTGGACACCTCTCAGAGTGGCTTATCTCTACTTATTATATAGGAACTAGCTTCAGACAACATCCTCAACTTTTTAATGGTTAACCTTTTCTAACCACTCTTTCTGGAAAGCTCGAACTTTTTTTTCTTTTTTTTCCTTTCCTGTTTATCTTTTTCCAATTATCTATGCACTTTTTTGTCTACAAGCTCTTTTTGCTACACTGTTCTAGATAATTTATTTTCTTGAAAGGAATTGAGGAGCTTTATTTCCTGATACTTTCCTGCCAGATATTTGGCATATGTTATTTTTTGCAGCACTGCATTTAACAGTTTTAAAGAAATATAACCAAGTGCAAGAAGACAAAGATCAAAAACATTCTTTTACATAAGAATGCTTTTACATGTAATGATATTTCTATTTTACGTGTAAATATATTGCCATGGAGTTGGATGGATATTACTTTTAATGATAAAGTATTTTGAGAGGAGTTTCTATTATATAATTTTTAAAAAAAGTTCACCTTAAATTTATATATGGAGAATGCTTAAAATAATCTAGGTCTTTCATTAATGGTGTAACGCCTGCTAGGAGATTAAAATGATAATATTTGTTAAGGAATAAGATAGGGACACATTCAAACCCCACCACTATTAATATATTCTTATCTAAATGTTGATTTAATGCCATTTTCCTGTGCTTATCTAGTTATATATAAAGTGATTTTAAGCCTATTATTTTTACTTTTTACTGGTATAGTTTCCGGCATCTCCTATGCTTATTCTTACTATTACTGCAAACATGTGCCTCACAAATCATGTTCAAAAAAGACAAAACACCTACAATATAATTAAAAATCTGTCAAAACAGGAAGAAAAGTCAAAATTTGATATATCATTTCTGAGGTTCTGTAAAGCAATTTCATTTTACTGCTTGGTAATTGTCAGCTCCATGTTTCTTTTAAGATTGGAATAAAGTGATTTATGGACATTTTAGTGCTTATAAATATAGTAAACATTATCTATATTATCAGTAGTCTGCAGCATCACCTATTTATTTGTAGGGTTGTTCAACTGCGATATGTAAGAATGAAAGTAGAATCCTAATGCAATTAAAAATAAATTATTTTCTGTGGAATTTCACCTAAGATGTTTTTACTTGGACTAAGGACTTTTAATTTGAACGATTTCAGTAAAATTAATTCACTCATTATAAGGCAAAGAAAGGAAAGCTTTAATTCTGCTAAAAAAATCTAGGAATTTCTCTGAGCAGAGAATTTTTTTATAAGAAAAATATCAGGGGTTTTATAGGATTTAGTCAGAAATATATTATGCGTTACAGAAAAAAAAAGGAAATGGTAAGATAGAAGTGAGAATTGTAACTGGGCTACTGGATATTAATTCAGCTGGGAGAAAGATGGATCCATGAGGAGAGGAAGAATAAAGACTGAAAATTCCACAGACACTGACAGTGAATGGAGAACTGTACCCAAATGAATAAGAGCATGGGCTAAGCAGCCTCAGGGAGCCCTGGCATGGGTTGTTTTGCTTATACATTGCATGAAAAGAGAAAATAGAAAAGTGGTTTGATGAGAAATAGAGAGCAAGAAGTTATTCTGTCTGAACAAGGAAGGAGGAGTCTGGTAGAGAAGCAGTAGTAAGCAAAGGTGATCAAGCAAGAAGGTGAAGGAGGTGACAATTAATAGGGACTAAGTGAATTGGACATGAAATGAGTAGCCTGAAGAAATAAATAGTGTAATACACAGTCACGTTAGGTAAGGTTATAATAAACATGTGTGTAGAGTCTAGGTGTGCTTGGAAAAAGAACAGAATTTGCTCTGTGCTGGAAGCTTCAACACCAGGTAGCTGAAGAGTGCGATTAAGATGTGGATAAGTGTGGGCTGAAAGTCAAAGTAAGACTGACTGCAGGGTATGAATGCTGTGTTTGGTCAAAGCATTCATCAGAGTTAGTGCTTTTGAAACATTGCAGTTGCAGAATGAAAGCTATCAGAAAACAGGTATAGAGAATAGATGTTTTTTAAGACAAGCTTTGTTAATACATAGTAAATTAGGAGATGATCAAGATGGAGGAAAAAATGCAACAAATGCACAGATAAATCGCCCCCAACAACCTCTCTAGAAAACTACAGCTCTATGGATAGTTTCTTGAGTTTTATTTTCTATCAAAATTCTAGTTACATGATACCATCTCATAGCTCACCAATGAATTCCAGAACTTCCTAACTTCAAAACAGTATTCTGAGAGCACTTCTAATATTATGTTAAAATGTTTTTATATCAGCAGCATTTAAAGCAGATATATTTCTCTAACACTAATAGTAGCCAGAATTGACTAGGCTTTGTTCTGTTATCTAGGAAGATTTAATCTTCTGATAGAGCACTCATGATTCAAAGCTTTAGCCCGGTGAACAGCTCTTCTGGGATTTTTCTAGTTTAAAGACTGAGGGGTCTACTGCCTCCTACAATTGTTAAAGAGCATAAGATATATAGTTAGAGATCACCTTCCTAACAGTCAGCACCAGTCTAAGCCTCTAATAGAGCTATTCTGAAGCAGCAGCTTCAGAAACAGTTGGGTCAGCATGGTTCCTTGGGGAATCACATAGATGTCTGGATGCTCAAAAGAAAAATTGCCAGTGATACTAGCTGGCAGTGCTTAGCAGAGCTAAGCTGTGAAACAATTCAGCTGTACTCAGCCACAGTAATGCAGTAAGACTGGCCAACTTTGTCAATTCTCCTCACTAGGTTAGTTCTGTCTCTTGAAACCAGAAATTAATTTTCATGCTGAAATAAGTTAAATGTAAAGAACTTAACATTAAATATTCAGTTCTCTAAATGTATAGCTTTTTGGTTTGGGTTTTTTTTTTCTTTTTCCCTGAGGAAACTGTAATCTATTTTAAGGGAGAAGAAATAAGTTTCACTTGTGCCACTTTCCTATCTGTGTTGACCTTTTTTTTCTCGGTGGTGTTTGATTAAAAAAAAAAATAAAAAAAAAGTGAACAACAAAACCCATCCTTCACCCAGAAACAACAAAACAGCACTGCCCAATGTTCTAAGCCATCAGAAAAAAACAGGCTGGGATCCTTCTTGGTACTTAAAATTTATCTAAATTCAAAAAAATATTTGATCTCATATAGATCTTTAGACCTTGAATTTAACTAAAATTCAGAAAATTCAGAACTCTCAAGTCCTAACCTGAAATTCTAAGCTCACTAGCATTTGTGTCTTGGTTTGCTCTGCTCTGAGGTTTTTGCTTATAAATTCAGAAAAATGTCACTGTGTTGCCTTTGGCTGTTTAAACAGAATAGTAAGAAAAATAACCTTTTCAGAATTACATGAGAAAATGAATAAAACCTGTCTCTTATCACTAAGCCAGATAAGTGCGAGCTGCTTGTGGAATCCTGTAAGTAGCCCCTACCTGGACAGGAAACTGTCAGTCCAAGATGAAAGTGGGAACCAACACCTCATGGGTGCATGTGGGGCTTCAGAGAAGAGTTTCCTAATGTCAAAGAAAATTATTATATAAGACTAAAAATTTGATAGTTGGGAGACACAACATACAATTTAAAAGCCCAGAAAGATTATGGTAAATAGCATTTCAGCATGTTCTCCATATAAACATGATACAAAAGAAATAGCACAAGCCTTTATGGGTTTCTAGTATATTGCGGCATATCTGTTCTCTTATTTATATTATACTTTTCAATTATTACATGTCTTTTGAGAAGGAACCTGGAAACCCTAATGGCATTTTAAGTGCTAATCATTTACAAAAGTAAAAAATAAAGGCAGTTAGGGTAGAGACTTCTCACATTGCTGCACCCATATTTTCTGTGTAGTCAGGTGCATAATTAAAGCCATCAAAGTACAGACAATCCCACTGCTGTCTACAGCTGTCCCACAGCTGTAGTAACTGAATGCTACAAGTTATTTTCCAAAAATTCTCTGTTAACCTCTTCTAATGAATCACATTGCCTTTTAAGACTGATTATTTGAAAATGCCCTGAGTTACTCTGAACCTGTAAATGTTTTAAATACTCTTACCAATCTGCAGAGGATCTGAGTGATTAGAAAAAAAAAACGCAAAAAAACCCCTTCTTTTGGAAGTTTCAAGACTTATTTTTTACTAACCAAGAGCTAAACACACCATAAAAGCAAACTCTGCAACAATCAAATTCTTCATTAATCGTCTATGTTATCAGGAACATGACTGGTTTCTATCACAAAGCCAATGATTTGACATGATACCGCTGGTGTTCATAACTGCAGAGAATGACCTGACTATTTTTCCTTAGAAGAGGTTTGGGATTGAAACTAGAGTGATACACACTAGACTTAGTTTTTCAAGTTGTATGTATGATTACCAATCTAGAAACTTTCAAAGAAACTTCAAAATAATCAGCAAATCGGGAAGCTGCAGCTATATACAAAGATACTATTATTCTTAATAATATCACTTTATATATCAAAAGCATCAAAAGAAAATGATTTATAATTTTTTGGGCTGTTACAATCACCAAAGTCTCCACTTGCCAACACAACTTCAGTTTCCCACCAGCTGACTTAGCTGTTTGAAATATTTGTAAGGAGGGCAGATGCAGTACTTGGTCAGCCTCAAGAATAACAAGTTTTAGAAGTCTGTGCTACCAAACTAATTAAAACATTGGTTTAGTGGTTTTAATCAGAAATTATGAGTAAGTCAAGGATTTTAATGTACCTACACTAATGAATAGGTTGTTCAGATTATAGTATTTTCTAAATAGGTACTCATGAAAGTCAATAAGAAGGCAGGCTTTTAAGATTTCTTTTGGCTAAGAGACTACTTCTTAATCGTGCTCCTGACTTGAGATATTTTGGCTCATATTCACTGAAGTTTTCAAGTAAGATAAAAAATCTAAAGCTTTCGTAATCTGCACTTGACAGAAAGAGAAATAAATATGGAAGTCCACCAAAATGAGCAGATGGGAGAAATTCATGCCATAATTCCCCCTCTCCTGGGTTCACTTGCAGCTTTTTACTTTTATTTTCTTCCTGAGATTTTACTGAGTGAAATACATTTAGTTTCTCCATTCTAGAAGTTGCAAATATTTACTTTAATGTAAAACATCTTTTAAAAAATTAAGCAAATCCGGGAGTGACGTTTCAGGAGAATCCAGAAGGTTATGCTGTTTTGCACCAAATAACCCCCAAACAACCACAGCAACAGCAAATCCAGCCACCCAGTGTTTCCATTTTCTGAGATCTACAAGGAAAGCTAAGCAACGTGTAGGATAGATTTGTTAGATTTCATTCAGATTGGTCATGAAATGAATATTTCTGAACCTTATACCATCTTCAAAGTGCTGCATTTGTTCCACTTTTATATGGAGCAAAAAATTTCCTTTTTGTACAGTTATAACCCGCCAGAGTGATTCTGTAGATTAATATAGAACATTAAGATAAAGTACAACAAACTTTGTCTTTTGAGAGGTTTGACACTGAAAACAGATGCACTTAGTATCTGAGAGTTAATAAATTAAAGCTTCTTTTTAAAAGTGAGCAGTTAGAGGCACGTTGAGCTCCACTCTTGATTTCAATGTAATTGCATGTCTACAGCTGAAATGTTATAGTCTGCATTCTCAGTTAATGCTGCCAGAGAGAAACTGAAAGCAATTTCACATATGCCCTGTCAAAACTCCTGTGGGTTTGGTTACTTGATGCTACAGGAGAGAACTTGCACATACACTGGTTTCATCGCTTCTTGCTCAGTCATTGCATGACTTAGTTGTTTTCCTCTCCAGGCAAAAAGATTTGTCTGTTACTCTGATTTAAAGTGGACACCTGCAAATAGAAGGACCTGATCTAGAGGGAAGTTATAAAATCATTTCAGTACACAACCTATCAAATTCTTAAGCATTCACATTTCAGCTCCTCTCCCCTTTGTGCTGTATTTCATTTAACCAGCACAAACATTTCTTATGATAGGCGGAAAGAAGATTGGGAAAAAGAGCCTGAAATTCTTAGTTATGACAGCATGGAGATTGCACACTGTTCCATGCCCACTGTTTTTTCATGTTTATCAATATAAACTCAATGGTTTCTTATTCCACACCATGTTTTTTACTAAATTATTCTCTTTCCATTCATCCTTAGACTACTAACTCCTTAGGACACTTAAAAACCTTTGAACTTCTGCATTGTTTAATCTGTGAGCTATTGCCAAGACCACTGAAACGCGTTGTAACAGAAATTCTCAGATGACTTATGCATACCATATCACACTGCATATCTAAAAGCAATCTTCTCTACAAAAATAAAAGAAAAGATATCCTTTCTTTAAAGAGGGATTTAGAAATCAATTTCAAGCTTTCTTATCCCTTTTGGGGGTTGGGAAACAAAAAAGAGCTATTTGTTGGATATAGTTAATATTTTTTTTAATCCATGTACCTGATCAAAATGCTGGTGATTATAGAAATTGTAATACTGGAGCTAAACAGGCCAGAAAAATAACATGCCTTCTTCTTAGCCCTCAGTGGTCTCATTTTATGTTCTTGCAAGTGTCTTTGTGAAGCGTCAAAATTTCAGCTTGCTGCTTGCAGACTGATGGTAGCTTCTACTTCTTCAGTTATGTCAAATGTAGAGGAAAAAGAAGAAACTCTCTGAAAACGTCAGCCAGTCATAAGATTAGATCCACAGCAAGACTTTGCAAAGACACAGGCTTTTTAAATTTCAGCCCAAATCACAAAAGTTATCACAGTACCTTAAGAAAAAGTACTGTTACTTTGGGTTATCCATACATACACATTTTTAAGTGTCAGGAGGGCATTTCTTTGTCAGAGTTGATGTTACTACATTCAAACAGATTCTGCCTCAAGGAACGTCACTAAGGACATGTCTAGCAGACAGTAACACATTGTAAAGACTTGGAAAAAAAGGAGAAGCACTGTGATGTGAATTCTAATCTCTACTATTGAAATACATTTTTATACATATGTATAATAGCCAAGATCAAGATTACTGGCTGTGGTTTACATCATCTTGTCATTTTTATGACAGAAAAATACCTAAAGCAGGCAGAAAAGTGAGGTGGTTCCCACTAATTTAAACTAGACTCATTCCAATATTGTCATATATTCTTTTGGGACTTCATAAAAACAGTAGTTACAAGACTGAACTGCAGGATACATAATTTACAACAAATTTGGCCTGTTTTACTTCTGAAAGTTCAGAAAGTATTGCTTTAATCATCATTATCTCCTATAGTTTTATGTTTCTTATTAGTTCATAAATCCTTCCACATGGATTTCTTAAATGTAAAAACTGAGCAGACAAGTCCCCTGAAAATTATACATTTTCCTTGCAAAATGTTTCTTCTTTTCCCGCAATACTTTCAAGACTTCATCACTATGGGAAACCAATAAGTGTGTTATTTCCGCTTCTGTATGCTTAGTTTGCCTCTTTTCCCCCTTTGTTCAGCATCAGCTCCCTAATTTTCAATGTCTTTTGAAAGCATGCCTCTTTACTGCCCACTCACCCCATTATAAACATCACCATATCAATATGGGTGATTGATACATGTGTACATGAATCTCTGAGCATGCCATCAGAGTGGCCAGATTTGGGAACAGACATTATGAGTTGCTCTGAGGTCAATAGGCAGTAAAGTCTTCTGAGCATTCTCCACCTCAGATTAGAATCAATTTCTTGACTAAATAAATACACGGCCAAACTGCAGCTGACAGAAGGAAGCAGTAAAATGTGAGAGTGAAGGTCAGCATTCTGGATAAAATCTTTTACATGGTGAACAGACAGATCTCATCAGGAAATAACCAACTATGACAGCTAAGGCGGCCTTAGCAGGAGCATTGGCAGTGAGTGATTCCTGTGTCAAAGCCAACACCTGCCAGGAGGACAAAATCAAAGTGGGGTCTCTGCACAATTTTTCAAATTGAAACAGGCATTGGTAAGGAAGAAGCAAAATACTTGTTCTTAAAATGTAAGGGTCAAACACTGAATATTTTTTAACTATAGAACTTGTTTGGAAAACTGAAATGAATTGTCCTGCAATAACTTTTAGCAATAATACAAAAGTATGTAGAAACAGTCAAATTTGAAAACAACAGTCAAATTTGAAACTTGAAATAAACCTGGCAGTGATAATGGAATTGAATTTTTCTTCATAGGCAGCAACAATTAGCATATTTAAAGAGAATATCTGAGTCCAATAGTTTATCTACTTTCAAATACATTTTCTTTCCACTGTAGAAAAATATTTTCTTTAATAACCTTGATTTTATTTCATTAACAATTTTACAAACCTTACAATATTCTCCTTCTGGTGGTATAGGAAGGGCTTTTTTTGAGAGTTTTGCCAGAAAAGCAGTTAGTTTTTCTAATATGTTAAGAATCAGGGAGCTCCCAGCTCTTGCTTTTGTGGGAATCAGAATAAAAATTTCAGACCAGTGGAATACAATTTCTCAACAAAGCAACCTGCGAAATATAGAAATTTTTTTTTTAAATCATACCTTTTTATGATCTCAGACTCTTTATTTTAAAAAGTGCTAGTCAAAAGAATAAATGCACATTTGTATTCTCAAACAGTGTAGAGAGACAGTGGAATTTCCACCTATACTTATTCAATCAAAAAACGTTTAACAAAAGAATCCATTCTATTTTTGTCTTTCCTTCTGTTCTTGGTTAATTAAGATTTTAGGCATTAAAAAGTCACAGGAAAATTATTTTAAAAATCAGTAATATATTTGGATTGTATTTATATATAAACACATATATCAGCAGCAGGTTATTAGACCACTAAGGTTTTATCCCAGGAAATAACATTCTACCACAGGAGACAGCCCTCCATGAACGTCTCCAAGATGAAGAGTAAATCTTTTTTTGTTAAAAACAGTGTTAGCTAAAGTTCATAATTTCTCTTCTACATCTTATAAATGCCACTACTTAAACTTTTCTTTCTCACTGTGCCTATTTCTCTTTTCTTTCTGATTTTACTTTTATGTGGGTGTTCAGATTTCTTAATATCCTTAAACTTTATTTATATCCTTTTAAAGCTTACCTCACTCTTTCTTGCATGATTTTCCAACGATTTTTGAAATTACAAGTCTGTTCAAAGTCCATTAGGTACACCACGTTGCTTATTTGAATTCATATTAATGAGTATTTAACAATTTTGCCACTTCAAACTTTTCTTTTTTAAAATTCATTCTTTTCACACAGAAGAATTTCAACTTCCTTACAAAGGATCTATTTTATAACTACAAGAATTAGATGGAAAATGATTCTGTGGAATTAAAGTTTTTTAAAGCAAACATTCATAAAAGCAATGTGTTAAAATTACAATGAGGGAAAGATTCTACTACTTAGCTTTGGATCTCACACCGATTGACTACACCTCACAAATCATAAGAATTTTTTTTCGTTGCGTTTTTTCCTTGTGTTTATTTCCAAATGCTGGTCACAGCTGGTTCAGAAGGAAAGACGTGATCAGATCATTTAATGATTCCATGATAGGCATGACTAACTGCATCCCTGTGGACAGTGCCCCAGTCTCTCCTTCGGAGTCATAATTTATAGAGAGAGTACAGACAATAGTCAAATGAAAATGTTTTTCCCTAGTCAATTAAAATGTTTAGAATCAAACTAGAATTGCCTTTGTTTCTCTTTGACTATTCCTCCTCTGGAGATCTTTTCCTAAAGCTACCCACCCCATCAAAATGGATTATTTCAGAGCATCTTCAGTTTTCATCTTGAAAGAATTCAAAAAGATTTTTCTTGGAAACCCTGACATCAGGCATTGTGATATAAAAAGCAGTCCCATTTCCCCCCCAAAGATGTTTAACTCCTTTGGCACAGGTGTGTTTTGTTTTTTTTTTTTGTTTTTTTTTTTTTTTTTTTTTTTTTTGTTTGTTTGTTTTTTTTTGTTTGTTTTTTTTGTTTATCCTTCCAACCCATCCTCAGCTTGTCCACTGCTTTGCCTGATCTTCCAAGCCATCCTGAGCACTTGGCTATCCCTGCTCTTTCTAAATCTCTTAGCTGGAACAGTCTGTATTCTGGCTAATCCTCCTAAGATTCTCATCCAAACTTATTAGTCATAATAATATAGCAGGTATTCTTGCTCCTTTCTGTTGCTTTGTTTACCAGAAAGACAATCAAAGGAGTAAGAACCTTCTCTTCCCAGAATCTGTCACAGTACAGACAGCCATGCACTCAGAATGCTTCAGTAAAACTTCAGAGGACTTCAAGTATCAGAACCATGTTATCTAGAAGTCTTTCATACCTTTTCTGTGTAACCTCCCATGGGCAGCTCCACACAGCTCTAATTCTTTTTCTCCTTCTTCTCTCACTTTCTTCTGCAGTTCCAGCCCACTGCTCTGTGTCCCATGCACAGCCACCTAACCCTGTCTGCCCCTCACACGACCTCCTGTCCCCTCCTCCTCACAACACAGCCAGCAGACTCCAGTTGACTCTCTACCCCCTAACTCACTCTTTATCACACCCAGCTGTGAGGGCAAGGCTGTTCCCACTCTTTGGTAATTAACACAGCTGGAATATATTGGAGGCAAGATTGCCTTTAGCACAATCTGTGTCTTCCCACAAGAATCTTTTGCTATGTGAGTCCTTTGTTCTGAACATGAGAGATCTTAGATTCTTTATAGTTGCATAAGTGAAACATGATTAGTCTGCATGCCCTTCTTTCATAATTTTTCCTAGGCCTAATTTTTAAGGCTATGAAGAGGCTGTTTTGTTTGACAATGCCAGGTCTAAATGGCTTAAAACTGACAAACACCAAGTCAAAAATAAAAATAAGACTTTGTCATTGCAATCCTCAGCATTGTGGGCCCCTAGAAATGGACAGCTATCTCTGAGAAACACATTGGCAATGCTGATATGCTTATTTGTGCTACAGAAATGATAGAGGGTGGAGAGGTACTTTAACCTGGATTGGTAATTGCAGTAATCAGCACTGACTATAGTTAGTCTGTAGGAAATACCAGTGTAAGGATGTGAGTGAAACCCTGTTCTTCACTACAAGGGGGTCAGTAATTCTGTGAAGAGCCTAAAGACATATGTATTGCTCAGAAAGCAGCTGCCTTGTGCCTTTTCTGAAAGTGGTGGTGATGCTTTTGCTGCTTAGTCTCACCCTTGTGTTAGGTGATTAGGATATTTGGCTGTGAAGAATGTCCTGAATATCAAGACCTTTTATCTTCATATATGAATTTAATGCCTAATGAGTATCTCTTGCTTCTTTTTATTTCCCATGACTCAGGCAATCTGGGCTACACACTCCATCTTCTTCAAACGGAGCAACAGGATGGCTTACATATTAGGAACCTGTTACCATGATCCTGCCATGTGGATTTTCACTGAAAATGCAAAAACAAAGTTTGACAAGATGCTGAAGTTACAAGATCAAGCTTCTTTTATGAAACTTTGAGTCACTTCCTATAGTGTATGTCAATTATGCTTCAAAACACAATTCAGATTCTGGACATAATTAAGCATAAAAATTATCTGCTTCTGGTTTTTAAAGAGAATCAGGCAAACATATTCTGTCTTTTCAACCAGCTATCTCAAGGCAAGAACATTTCAAGCTGAGTAAATAAAGCTCTGTTATTCTTCATAAGGAAGTTTCTTTTGTTTTTCCTCTGCTTCACAAATGTAGTTATTCCATAATCTCTCTTGCACCTGAAAGGGCTTAAGAGGAGGTAGGGCCTGGGGCTTTTGTCTTCCTTGAATTTATATCTCTAAATTACTCTCCTGGTGAGCTTTGACTTGGGGAAGAACTACATTTGGAAAAACAAATCCACTGCAAACTGACAGATAAATCTGCGAAATAAAACAATTTTCTAGCATTCCTCCCAAAATATAATTGGAATAAATTAGTCAAACAGTCTTCTGTTTATAGTCATTCCATGATCATAAGAAAGGAGGGGAAAAAAAGGAGGAATGTAAAATATAATATGGTTATATTATCTGAAAGAAATTATATGCTTATTCACATTAGTCTGTTATTATGCAAACATTGAGAAAAACATGCTTTGGATATTTAAGCAATAGATGTCATATATGGTAAGACAGTTTTTTTTTTTTTTATTTTGCAGCATGATAAAATTGCTTAAGAGAAGTAGGCATGTGTAACAGATGTTGCTATGCACTGTCCTTGATTTATACAATGGGCAATTTCCCTGAGCAAGGCACATATGTGGCATATCCAGTGGAGAGGAAAATACCCCTGTAGCAGATAAGGAAAAAAACAGATTTAAATGAAATTAGCATTTTTATTTTTTCAGTTCAGATTTTTAGTTTCATGTACTTTCCAGAAACACTGAGGTTATGAGGTCTTGATATTTATTAGAAAAATGTACCTAAATACTATTTTACTGTATTTTTGATTATACTAAGTGTAACTAATCTTCATATAAACTGTTTTGGCATAGTCTCACATTTGAAAATGACTTAAAAGTTTCCTCTTCTCTTCAGTGCTTACATTATTATTTGTTAGATAGTGGAATACATAATATCTATTAAAATTTTAACCTTCCTAATAATTACATTGATATAAAAATATCACAGTGAAAATAGATTAAAGGCAATTACTAAAGGCATTTTATTTTTAGGTGTTCAGGTTGTGTTTTCAGAATGTCATTTATTCTCCAGTGAGGAGCTCAGAAAAAGAAACCTGGTATTTAATGTTTTTTTTTTTTTTGAGTTCATATATCATGCAATTGGTAATCAAGACACTATGTATAGAAAATCATAGAATATCTCAAGCTGGACGGTACCCACAGGGACCACAGAGCCCAGCTCCTTGATTCTCAGAGGACTGCCTAAAGAATAAACACTAAGATAACTTTATGATCAACACAATTTCAGTAGAGTAGGTCATAAGAAGTAGTAGAAAATGAAATTGCATTACGCATGAAAAATAAAACTACTAGTTCTGCTTCAAAATTTCCAGGTTCTCTTTCCTTGTCTAACCACCAGGCACATATAAAAAGGCAGTTTGTAGCACACACACACTCAATTACAGCACATAGGTAGAACACAAAAGACAGTAATAACTTGATAGCCCTTTTTGTACATTTTACATCCCTTTCTGATTATCCAGAGTGATTTCAGAGAACACACCTAAATATTTCAGAAGGAATTCTTCCTCAAAAATTTCTGTACTTACTTTCAGTCATACCATCAAATATATTTTCTTTTCCTCTTATGCTTTAGGGATATTGTAGTGATAGAATAGTTTGAGAACAACTTTATTAAATTTCTTTATGTGTGTAAAGCAAAGGGCTTCTTGGTAGAATGAATCACAAAGTTTGTTACACATATATTCTGTCTGACTTCTGGATCTTTAACAGATTTCTTGACATATACCATATATCATTACTAGATCTCTAGAAATTCAGAGACCTCTGAGTATTAAAGTCTTTAAAGCAATCTGAAAGGGGTTATTAACACAACAGCTTAAAATGAATGCTTAGGAATTCCTGTGTAAAAGGCACTCCTCATCTGTATTTCCTTATGGTAGCACCATGCAGCTTAAAGTATGCTCAAAACATCTTAAGAACTCAATCCCAAATACCCACAGGCTATGTTAGGCAATATTTTCAGTCCTTAAGTCTTTTTTTTTTCCTTTTTTTAATTGAAAAAAAAATGGGGGTTTTACGAGATAAATTAAACTTAATTTAGCTATAATTCTGGGGATTGCCATATGGTATCAATAAATAATTTCTCAGTAAAATACTCCTATCCCTTAAAATATATAAACATATGTCAGTGTGTTAGGCTTGCATGGCAAGAGTTTGGTAGCGGGGGGCGCTGCCCTCAAGTCTGATGGAGCCAAGGCCAGCTGGTGCCGAGTCAGACCCACTGCTGGCCAAGGCTGTACTTATCAGTGAGGGTGGCAGCACCTCTGGGATAACAGAATTATGAAGGGGGAAAAACGTGCTGCACAAGAGCAGCCAGGAGAGGGGAATGAGGATGTGAAACTGCCCTGCAGACACCAAGGTCAGTGCAGGAGGGGCAGAAGGTGCTCCAGACACCAGAGCTGAGATTCCACTGCAGACCATGAGGAGGACCTTGCTGAGGCAGGATGTGTCCCTGCAGCCCACGTAGATTTACCAGGGAGCAGAGATCACCTGCAGCCTGTGGAGGAGCCCCTCACTGTGCAGACAGATGCCCACAGGTCAGAGGTGGCTGTGACACAAAGAAAGCCAGTGCTGGAAAATGCACCTGGCAAGGACCTGTGGCCCTGTGGAGACACGAACCTAAACTGGGGCAGTTTTGCTGGCAGGACTATTCCCCTTGTGGAGGACTCATGCTGGAGCAATCTGTACCTGAAGGACTGCACCCCATGGAAGGGGCACACACTGGAGCATTTTGTGAAAAACTGTGACCTGTGAGAACTCACATTGGAGATGTTCACAGAGGACCCTGGGAGAGACCTGCAAGATCAGGGGAAGAGTGTGAGGCACCCTCCCCCTGAGGAAGAAGGAGCAGCAGAAACAGTGTGTGATGAACAGACCGCAGCCCCCTTCCCCATCCCTCCTTGAGGGGGAGGAGCTAGAGAAAATTGGGAGTGAAGCTGGGCCTGGGAAGAAAGAGATAGGGGGAAAGTGTTTTTTAACATTTGGGGTTATTTTTTGCTATCCTAGTCTAATTTGATTGGCAATAAATTAAATTGACTTGTCACCAAGTCAAGGTTCTTTTACCTGTGATAGTAATCTGCAAGTGACTTTTCCCTGTCCTTATCTTTACTCACAAGCCTTTCATTACATTTTCTCTTCCCTGTCCATTTGAGGAGGGGAGTGACAGAGCAGCTTTGGTGGGCAGCAATCACCTAGCCAAGGTGAACCCACCACAGTCAGGTACTCATACTTAAATCCATATCATTCCACTCTGAAATATATCCATACCAATTAACCACCTTGAGCCAACCAGTGATGGCTTCATCACATGGCTGATTATGGATATTTTATGGATATATATACTATGAGAAGCACAGCTATATTCTGCTATTACATTAGTGAAAGCTTTCCCACCTACATCACAGAGTCCAGCTTTTCAGACCTCAAGAATATTCCTCATTCCAGTGAAGGTCTTTTGGTCACAGCAGGTGTCCACAGCATCATTAATCCTCCTGAGTGAAATGGCTCTCAGAAAAAAAAAATTTAAAAAAATTTCACTATACCATAGCACAAGAGTCAGGAATGAGGTAAAAAACAAAACAAAACAAACAAACAAACAAACAACACCACAGAAAAATAATTTCTTTAAATATCATTTTCATTCTTCAAAATTTTTAGAATCTTGGAAGGGGGATGTTGTTTTGCAGGAAATTACAACAGAAAAATTTTGTCAGGTCATCATTTTACTTGGATTTATAATCCAGTTGGAGAAGGTTTAACACACTTTGAAGGCAGTTCATTTTAGTTTGGAGCCTTTGTAAATCATCCCTAGCTGAGAATACTTGAACAAGTCTGCTCAAAGCTTGTTCTCAGAGCTGGATGTAAAGCAAGCACAATTTCAGCTTCAGATGCACTATCCATCCCATGAAACAATCAACGACAAGGTGAGAGATGGAATTAGAATTCAAGTCCACTTCCAGAGTCTCTTTCCCTGAGCATCAGCCTCCAACTCTTTGATGCTATACATAAGCCTCAGCACAGGCTAGCAGCAGTGAACCTGTTGTGGTGGCTTATGACAAACTGAACAGGTTGGATATGCTTTCAGAATAGGAACTTCTTTTTATAACTGTGCCTTCTCTTTCACATCTACTGTGGCAGCACAGGGTAAACCTTTGCATAAGAAATCACATAATTTCAGTAACCCTACAGTTTTTAAAAAGTCTCTATACTCAATACTTATTTGAGTTTTGGTAACTAACATAGTTGTTATTGATTTCTAGGACTGGAAAGCTATTAGGTGTTGTTTGTTTTGAGGTCTTTTTTTCCCCCACAGGCCCACTGGGAACACTGTATTTTACCATCTACATTCTGTTCCACATACAGCTATAGCTTATGGCATTCTATAAAGAATTACATTCTACACTTAGGGGAGGAGACAGGTCAGGTGCACTTCAGTGAGACAAGAGCTTAGAAAGAGACATTTTGTAGGGTCAGAAAAGAAAACATTGTAATCAGCATACTACTGCTGTTGCTGTACCTCTGACCTCTGCCAAACTTGCAGCATCCAACTGAAAACTCTGCATCCTAAAATATTCATTCTGCACACTGACGTTGTTTTCAGTACAACTACTGAATTTTTTTTTTACCAGAAGTGTGAGAAAAATGATATTTAATGCTTTAATGTGTCACACACTCTAAGTTACATGTTGAAAATGTAATACTAGCTAGACTCAAATCCCCCTTATTTATGAGCTAACCCATGTCAGTAAACTTTATTCAAAACTGTCTAAATGGTAATCATTAAAAAGCCAGCATCAGAGGCAAGGAGATCAGGAATAGAAGCATGTATATGTACCTACAATGCTGCAATACAACTGAGTCACTTTAAATCACAGAATCGTAGAAACATAGAATGGTTTGGTTTGGAAGGCACCTTCAAGTTCAAACACCCCTGCCCAGTGACGGGCATCTGCTCTGAGTAACCTGTTCCAGTGTCTCATCACCCTCAGAGTACAAAATTTCTCTCTAATATCTAATCTAAACCTATCCTTATTTTGAAGCCATTCCCCCTTGTCGTGTTACTACATCCTCTTGTAAAAATCTCTATCTTTCTTGGAGGCTTCCTTCAGGTCTTGGAAGGTTACAATTAGGTCATCCCTAAGCCTTCTCTTTTTCAGGCTGAACAAGTCCAATTCTTTTAGCCTTTCCTTTAGATATATTTTAAGTCCAGGATTCCTATATTCTAAGCTATGTGCAGAATTGCCTTTCCCTAATGATGACTGGCTGCTGTATTAGCAGTAGCTATGCTTCTGCAGAAAGCACTTACAGATGCTGATTAAGGTGTTGCTGTACCCTTTACTTCAACTGGAACGTTTCTAAGGAGACATGTCCCTGCAGCTGCTGTAATAAATCATCTATTCATGATGACCCATTACCTATATTTGCATTTATCAGCATCAGAGATCATTTTATTATGTTCATAGTACCAATGCTAAATTACATTTTTCATCTGCTGTTATATAGATTTAGATTTGCATCAACATTCAAAATTCAGTTTTCTAAAAGTAGAAAAAAGTGTTTAAACTGTCATCACCATAAATATATCTATCATCCAACAGAAAGCCTGCAGGAAGGGTGAAGTATGACATAATTATTTCAAGAAAACTCCTCAAAAGAACCAACATACATTCTTACCTGAAAGTTATTCCTGTCTTGAAGAAAAGCTTACCTTCTTGGACAAACTTTGGAACCTTTCTGGACAAGATAAGTCTTCAAGATGATTTAATCTAAAATCTACTCTTTACTATACGAGCTTTCAAAAAGCTGTCAAAATTTATAGCTCACAGAAATAGGACATAGCAGGACTTCTATTAACATATCCAGCAGAGAGCAAATTGAGTGACCCAAACACCATCACAGGGGCAGACTGAAAATGCTTTCTGGTTCTCTGTATTTTGATAGGGAAAATATAATAAAATGTTCTATATCTCTCTTGGTCATCTTCATCTTGCCTGAGGAAAAAGGTATCTATCGGTGAAACCTGATTGCATTTATTCTTCCTTGGAGAGAAGGAAGGAGAGTGTTAGTAACACCACTGTCATTCCTTCCTAATCTCCAGCTTCATGTTAATTGACCTTTTCTGTGGTACAGTAGTTGCCATGGTAAAGCTTATCTGAATCCGTGTTACCCAAACCCCTTCTCTTTCTGTTTCTCCTTTCCTTCACTTTTCTACAAAATGTCAGCAATCTCTGGTTTTTGCTTTATCTTTGAAAATGGAAAAAATGGTTATAAATGAAAAAACCTCTCAATTTTTTTCACAGTTTTGGGCACATGCAAGGTGATACATGCTGTAACTTCTGGAGCCACTCTTGTCTACTGATGAGATGCAGACCAATATCTCCTGTCACATATGGAATTAATTTTTTTGATGAGTTCTTCCGTTTTCTACAAGTAAGAGAAGATTTATGTAGTAATGTGAAAATTGTCATGCAGAATACCAAACAGGGAGTCTTAGCACAGAAATTAACAGTAATGTAAACAATATTAAGACTGACAGAAAGATAATACATTTTATTTATTTCATTTAACTTATTCTGCTTCTGTAAACAGTAATGACTTGAGATGGTTTTGATAATTGATCCTCTCTTTAAGCCATTTCACCAGTGACTGTCCTCCCAAACTGTGCATGACTAGCTGTCTCCAAGTCTTATTTCAAGCTGTAACCATGTTTAAACTATTTAAAGGGAGACATAACTTAGAAGATAAACATCTATTAAATTGCCAAAAATAGAGAAAGTAAATATATTCTTTCCCTCACAGTATCTTTGGGAATCTTAGACCTGCTTCGGATGTTTTATGTTTTATAATATCTTTATATCTTTCTTATGTTGTGGTACCCAAACCTGCACAGAATATTGAAGGTGTCCACACCAACACAGAACAGAGAGGAGCAATTCTTTCCCTGACCAGCCAGTGAGGCTGTGCATGAAACATCCTAGGAATAAAGGACTGTAATTTTTTAAGGAAGACCCTGTGAAATTAGCCTGAAGTATAAGCTGAGAAGACTGTATTTTACAGAGTGCTGCATTGAATTATATAAATATAGATATTCTTTTTTGGTCTGCTTAGGAATTTCTGCTTTGAAAAGCACTATGTATTGTAGAAGATGAAAAAATTTGATGAGGCAGGTGGTAAAACAACTGTGATATTTTAGACTCTTAAAGTCTTCCACTACCAAATCCATAACCTGTTACTCTATAAGGGGAATGGAGGTAGTATAAACAGACACTAAGAGTGTTTTGAAGTAGCTTGGACAGCTTTGCATGACAGCAGGTTTATAAATATTCTTCCGGCTGAGTGGTGGTGCCAAAACCTCCAAATGAATGGCCAATTCAAACTGTGGCTAGTTAACACCTTTAATAACTCAGGATGTTATATGGTGTGTCAGATTTTTCTGAGATTACAAGAAATTTATTGTTAAATAAAGATGAAAATGTGATTGTTTAATATTTTGATCAAGAAACACCTTTTCCAGAATATTTTCTGAACTGTGTAAGTGGGAAATTCTCCCCCTTTTAAAGCAACTAAGAGGTGTACCCTGACTTTATTCACAGAACGCCTTCTGATATAAACGGCAGGAAAAGGAAGAGAAGTACAAATGCACAATATGTTTCACAGACAAAATAGTTTGGGATAATTTTCATTGTTTATTATTTTTAATTAGAAACTACTGTTCCCAGTTAATTAACTTTTAAAATTTTATTTTTATGAATATGTATCCTTTATAAATCTTTATGATTTCCTCCATTCTCTTTGCATTCTACTTTAAATGATTTTGTTGATTGTTTTATTTTCCCCTTGGCTTACTCATGAAAGTCTGACACTGAAATTAATTTCAATCATCTAATATATATGCTGTTCCAGGCATTGTAACAGCATAGAGAGAAATACTGTGTTTGAATTAGCATAGAGATAAACTATTAACCTCAACAAACTACTTAAAATATGCAATAAAGATTTTTCCAAGAAGCAAAGGAAAATGGAGGAAAATGCTATTTCATACCTTAATTTGTCATTTCAACCAGAAAACTTCAATCACTGATCAAAGTCTCTAATGCTATAGCATAGGTGGTACACATTGCACATAACTATGATAATTTTAAAGCTAACAAACATTCTTTAAAAAACATAATCTTTGAAACGTTATACATAATTCCTTCTTTTCTCTTTGTCCTATGGTATGTTTCCAATACCTCGCTTCATTCTAACCTGCCAGGAAAGCAGAGTTATTCTCTTAAGAGTAGGAAATAGAGACTGGAATAACAAGCGAACTGAGTAGTGGCATAAGAAAATTAAAAAATCAAACTAAGCATTCAACCACAGAGATACTTGTCATCACCTTAAGTGTTTCTGTTGCTCCTGCAAAAGGTGTCTAAATCCTCAGAGGATGGACTTGTTTGCTACAAGTTTCTTCCAGTCTGAAGAAATGACCATGACTGCTGCTTGCTGGAAATTTTCCCCAGTCCAAGCTCAGGTTCTTACAAGAAATTACACCTGCACTATGAAACAGATATTTAGTTAAATGTTTTTGCAAATATTAAATTATCAATGTAATCTATATAATAATTGTTATACTATAAAGTTACATATATATCTATATATATACACACATTTAATACACATATAAAATAATGAATATATTACTATTCTTAGACAGAGTTTGGTTTCAAATGAAGCTGAGCTCACGTGCACATACATATATAGCACCAATGTGAAACCTGCTGCAGTCTGTTATTCTCCTCATTAGGGCTGAATTGCTTTTTTTATTATTCCGCATACATATCACTTTCAACTTAAAAGCCAATTTTACAGCTTTTTTTTTGGTGCATGTTCATCTTTGAATTTACAAGTATTTTTACAAAAATTCAGGCAAATTTCTATGGCAATTAGGATTATCTCCTGGACTAAAACTTATGCTGTAATTATTTTTTAAGTTTAATATAGACTTACTAAGTATGTTGTTTAATGATTTGTCTACTATTTTCCAAAAAATGTTAATACGTTAATATGTAAAAAAGTTAAAAAGTAACATAGATTCTCAGCCTCCCTTGAGTGCTAATTATGAGAGGTTTCTAAGCCTCTCTGGAAGTCTCAACAACTCAGTCATGTTTGATAGTCACTGAGACGATTTCATACTTTTTAATCCATATACATTCCAACTGTTACTGCACCCTAAGACAGTAAATCCTACTGCTTGTCTTCATGTGATATGAGACAATAATCCCATTTTTTTAAACTTTGATTCTTGTTGCATATATTTTGCCATGCAAAACTGCATTACTATCTTCCTTATTCACTGCAGGATTGACGTGTTTTTGGAGTATGACTTATATGGGAGAAAAATAGATTAGAGGTTTTAAAACAGGAGTTTAATTTTTTTCCGTTTCTATAACCTTTATGTATTGTAAAAATTGTATTTGAAGATCAAAGATATTACTTTTGTTTGTTATCAAGGTCATAGTGCAACTTAGCTTATTTTTAGATAATTATTCTTTTCTATTAAAAATTGATTTCTGATAAATATTATTTACGTGAGCAACATTAGGAGAATAAACATTGGAATTTCTAGGAGCTGCGGCAAAGATTACCAACATAATGTTATTTGTACAGCTTTCTATAATTCTGTTTTTCAGCAAGAATAAACATCATGAAGGATATGCATCCAATGTACTTATATCACTGTAAAAGTATCATATGCATACAATTTGTAAGGACTAACTAGAGTAATTTTTTACCACATTCACCTGAACACGCTAAATTAAAAGTATTGTGAAATATGGATTCTGGATTATCATAAGTCATCAAAGTATTTTCTTTTCTCCCAGAGGCGGTACCTGTTAAAGTGATATCTGAAAACATTACAAGATGCTAAATAATTGGCTTTCAAATGAAAATATTAATTTTCAACCTGCAGTGAGAAGTGTCCTTTGACCTTTCCCAATGTTTAAAGACATTTACAACAAAGTTTTGTTGATTGCATTTCCAGTGCAGCATATTACATATTATTTGGGGTTAATGTGCAGTTATTTGTTAAAAAAACCCGAAAGAAGTAGTCAGTCCTCTGTTTTTATATATGTACACGTGTGTGTGTGTGTGTGTGTGCATGTGTAGCAAACCAAAGGACAATACAGATATACATCTGAAGTGTTTTTCCATGGATGAATGAATATATTTGTTGACACACAGGTATATTTGTCAATTTCTGTGTAAAACCGTGGATGCCCGTGCATATATTATAATGAACTAATGTATTTTTAAAGCATGTGCACAGATTTATAACAAGAAAGAGAAATATTTCATTCTAGGGCAGTTCACCACCACAAATATTCTTTTATTACCCGGCATGAAATATTCTTTTGTCACAGGGAATAATGTATATTTGTAGTCGAAAATTATGTTTCTGTAAAAGGAATATAACTTCACTTTTGCAAGGCACAGAATAATCTTAATATAGGTAAAAATACCCTCAACATTCCCTCCTTTTCACTTCAACACCCTCTCCCCCCACCAATCCAAACCAAACAGAAGCCTGTCATAAAATAAGCACTCAGTAAAACTAAATAAAATAAAAGTGATATGCCTGCCATGGGATGAAAGAGATGGTGTAATAGTAGTTAAAGCTTAATATGTTTAAGCTTGGGGATAAAGTGAAGCGCATATGTGTCATTCCTTGAATAAAAACAAACTAATAGTTCAGCTATACAACCATAGCTGCAAAGATTTTAGAAGCAGGTAAGCACACATCAGTTTTTATGTGCCATCGAAGGTCTTGCATCATAGTCTCTGGCTGATCCTTCTTTTGGATTAAGAAGCACTTTTACTCACAAGTGCTGTTAAGTATTCCAAATGTGGGCCTTGTTCTTTCCTTTAAGAAATGTGATTTTTGAAGCTTCTATTGTTGTTTTTTGTTGTTGTTCTTTAAAATTTTCTTGTGTTTTTTAACTCAAGCAGGGTCTGATCCCCTCCTGCTTGAAAACAGTCATCCTACTCATGCGTAACTGCCCAGCCACCATTTTGCATTCTCTCAAGCTGTATTGTTATGTTTTTAGAAAGCAATAAGGATGAGGGAAAGTCATAGGTCTCATATGTGAACACTCAGATTTGGCCATGCCACGTTTCCTGGGCTATGTGGAACTTATGGATAGAGACAGCTTTGTATTTATAGGTTTCCCTGGAGCAACTAGCAACTGTTACAGCCTTATAGCAAGGAGCCTTTCACTGCATTTTACCAGCAGTTAAAATCTCCCGACCCCAGACTGCTGGAGAAAAGAAAAACACTACATGTTCTTGAGTGAACTAAGCCAGAAGAAACTTCCAGAGAAAATTACCCTCTCACTAAAAGCAGCTTGAATACACTTACGCATTTCTCCTGAGTGAGCACAAAAGATGTGTCAGCGCTCATGAGAGAGGTAACTGTTCTTTCACTCTCCAAACATTTGCTATCTTATCTACTTTGACCTCTCCTGGATGAAGAAGTGCTTTTCATTAAATCTAAAGTAATGATCCTTTACTTTGTAATATTTTTTCAAGTTAAGTGTTAGCAAAACAGGAAAAAGGACTGCATGTATAGTCAGGTAGGATGCTTTTAGTCTGTGCTTGTACCATTTACACTATCCTATGCTGCTATGATAGGCTGTTAGAAACCATCTCAAATGCATGAATTTGAATAAAGAGAGAAAGTCTAGGATGAGAAAAACACTGTTGAGTCATGAAATGGATTCTATTTTATAGATATATTTTGGTTTTTTTTACAGATTGAAATACTAAAGTAGAAATCTGTTAGGCATTGTGTCATGAGAGAGAACAGCCTGTTCTATGAAGAATCTGACAAGGAAAATTTGCAAGAAAATAATATGTTAAAGTGATTTTTTTCCTCCTCTTTTCTAAGTGATACTTGTTTTAAATAATTTAATTCTTGTTGTGACAGTAACTATAGAAATGAAAAAATATGACTGTCTTAATCAGGAAGAGCTGAAAGCTCAATTTAAATGCTTAGAACAAATGATATTAGATAAAGCTGAATACCTCTATGATCCAGCAATAATATTATACAACATTCAAGAGCTATATACATGATTTAAAAAGGCAGGAAGCTGTAATTTATCAGAATACTTTCACCACTAAAATGCAAATTATGCATTGACAACATATTTAACAGCTCTTATTGTTTCTGCTTAGGAAAGAAATTATCTTTCTGCTGTTGAGAGGGAGCTTTTCCAAATCACTATGATTTTCCTTAAGATCTGAGCTAAGTAAAACATAGTAGTGTAGTAAATCATGGTATCTAATGATAGACACATATTGTAATTTGCAAACCAAGTTTGATGTTCATTTTTGTATATAAAGTATTATGAATTTTACATGAACATTACACAGCCCCAAACAAAATATGTAAAGTGAAAAAAAATACCCCCTGGCTGACCTATTTCAGACCTTCTTGATGGTTTAGAAAGCAATCACAGAGCGATTCTTCTATTCACCCACGTTATATACAATTGCATTCGTTTTGTCTGCTACTGGCAATTTATTCTCTTTTGCCTCAGGGGAACTCAAGCACCTTGATTCCTAGAGAGACACCAACCCCCATTCAGAGGTAGAAGAAAAAATGATGAGTTTCTCCTCATTATTGCTCTTTTCTGCTTCCTGACTCCTTTTGCTTTGTTATATACAGCTTCTGTAGAAATGAAGTCATCCAGCTAAAGAGCATTTTCTGATCTACAAGATATGAAACATATTGCTGAGACAGATTTATAATTTCTACTTGTTTAAGGAAATTAATAGGTGGTTCTCTGAAGAACCACCTCTTATCAGTGGACTGTATCTTAATATACAATGAAATGCAAGCCTTTGAAATGTTTTACTTTTCCAATAAATTTTATCTGCAACAGTTTTACTAGCAACAAGAACTCAACTCAATTTTTTCTTCTATTTCTTATCTCTTATAACTATACTCTGCCAGTCATTTTGCATGAAGATTATTCCATGAAGCAACTGAAATTCTCTATCTTTTACTATTCAACTAACCTATTCTGCAGAACCATAAGAAGAGGTAATTTATACCAAATATTTCCAATTCAGTGAACTCATGTAGGTAACAATCTTTAAGTATACATGGAACAAAAGTGAAAAGGGAAACTAAAAGAATCTAGTTATGAATTTATAGCAAAGTTACTTTTCTCAGTCTAGGTGGTGTTAGATCTTTATCCATCCTAGTATTAGTATTATTTGGTTGAACAAACACATCCAGATTAGTATTGGTTGAATTAGTTGTGTTTCTTTAGCTTTGCTTTGCGGGTTTGGGTTGTTGTATTTGTGTTTTATCAACAGTGAATTTCCATTCTTACCTGAGATTCTGAGCTTTACAAAATGCTACCTTTTTCTAAGTGCCTCTATTGCTGTCAGGTACTGCTATGGACTGCTTCTATGTAAAGGATTTGATCTGTAGGAAGAGAAGTGGCAAGAGGACAAAACAAGCAAAGCACTCAAGACTGCAAAGGATGTGTTGGAAAGGGGATTACTAATATAGCATTTGATAAAAGACTTACAAAATAGCATGACAAAGGATACAAATGTGAGAGCAAACCAAAGAAATAGAAATGTACAGTATTAATCCTTCATTAGAAAACCTGCCCAGATGTCTCAATTTTAATTGTCTGATAAATGTCTTAGAAATAATTTTCACTAAGGAGGAGAGTTTCGAGGCTAGTGTATGCAAAAATACCACCACCATAAAATCAGGATTACTTTAACCAGAAGCTAAAATTATTTTGAAACATTTAAGTAACTACATTTTATTAATAACACAGAGCCTCCCAGAAATTCAAATCAAGCCTTATCCAATAAGTAAAAAGTAGGCTAATGTAATTTTAAGGCAATTGAAGAATTAAATATAAATAAATCAATAAACAGACATCAAGTATCCATCCTGAAATATACAGTATTTCAATGCATAGTAGACTACTGTACTTGTTCACTTGACCATCTTTGCTAAAATTTACGTCTGTGATCCCAAGCATATGTCTATCCTTGCCTTAAGGAGAGGTTGGCTCCAACAGAGCCCTTTTAGAAAAGGGGCCACTCATGTCATCAGGGAATTTCTGGGTGTATGCAGGGTAGGAAAAGTTGCTGAGCTGGCAAGCAAGATCCAGCCTGAAGGCTGTAGCTCATGCAGAGGTTAGGAGGCAGCAGAGAGGATGAGTCTGGTAGTGAGGCTACAAATGCAGAGGGAAGGGCTTCTCTGGGACAGAGGAGAAAGGATCAAATTTTGCTACTATTCAGAAAGTATTAAGCTAATTGAACTGAAACACAAAAGTAAGTTCCAGTCTGCAGGGCCAAAATGGGCAGCATATAAATCTCTCCACTTTTGCTCTCTTTATTCATTGCTTTGACTTCTTTTCATTTTGAAAGTCAATACACTTAGACTTCTGTTTTGGAATAAAATTTATTTCTGAATCTAAACCCTCTTGGTTTCTTTGGGGATTTTCTCCAGGAGGAAGTTTAAGCACATGTGTTCTGCAGCAGTGGCCAAAACATTTTCATAGTTAATATGTGCACAGATACAGAGCAAGACTACAGCTGCAGCAATGCACTCACAAAGGAAAAAAACAACCTATCCCTTATTAAATAATGACATTGAAGGGAAAATATCAGAAGGCTTTTCTGTAGGTGATGTGTTGCTCACGTGAAATGACAGTTTCACCTCACTGTCACAGAACTAGGAGACAGAGTAGAAATCAACATACTTCTCACTCGTCCATTACTTCTATCACATTTATGTTATTTCCCAGGCAGCTAAAATGTAATTTGTTCTGGTTTTCTACTTGTCATACTGGAAATAACACTGTTAACTCTTTCACTGCCTTGGAAATATATTTTTTTGCAATTATCACTCTGATATAAACCCTACAGTAATAGTTTCTTTACTACCTTACTAATTGATTTACACTTTTTAAGCAGATATACTTCTTTAGGTTTTTTAGGCCTTTTTTTTGTTGTTTTTTAGCTTACTAACCTCACTTAGGTGTTCTTTGATTTCTATTATTTTCCTTCTTATCATATTCCAATAATTTCATTTTGCATTCAGTGAAGTTGCCACGCCTGGATCATACCTGTTTCCTGCCTTTTGCTTATGTCCACAGTAAAATTCGTTTTTATCCATCAATTTCCTGCTGTATTTTTCCCAACAGAACACCATTTTTACTTTTGTTTCCTGTGTGTGCACAAACATAAATAATGCAGAATTTGGTAGAACAGAACATATTAAAAGAAAGCCACTAGCTGCTGTGTACATCCTTGGTGTTGATTTCAGTGTTTTTATAGCTTATCCCTCAAAATTCCTTTTTTTTCTCTCCTAAAAAATTAAAATATGCATGTGTCAACTGAGCTTCCTGCCACTTCTTGTTAGAGAATTAAGGAAAATCCTACCTCCTTTTTCTTTTTGAAGAGAGATCATACTTTGGACTCCTGACCTCTGCAGAGAAAAACCTCCCTCTCTGCTCCTTCATTTCTTTTCAAATTTTCAGGAACATTCTACTGAGAATTCAAAACCAAGTCATTCCCAATTAACTGATACAGCGGAGTAATCTTTTGGAATTCAACACTGCACTTTCTCTACAAATACAGAGAAACTTTCATAATTTTGCTAATTAAAATTTATTATGTTAGGAAACTTACCATGGCATAATTCTCCCATGGTGTGGTTAACTGTTTCCCTGTGGCAAGACTTCTGTGAGCATTAGTTCCCTTTGCAAGGGTAAGATTAGGTTATTATTTCCTCGTTGATGAGTTGTGGGAAGAACTACCAATTGCCACCACTCCACCATCATTCTGTTAGATGCAGTAGAGGGAAATGCTAGAAGGAGAGTGCATTGCCCATTAGCTTTTCAAAGCACAGTCATGGTACATTATAAAGGACTACCAGCTGCTGTCCTCAAATGAGTGTATAATATGTGTATATCCTCTTCATACTTGTAACAGTGGCATGTCTTTCTCTAGCTAAGCCTTCTTCCTCTTTTATTTTAGTTTGTATAATAAATTGACATCTGGCAATTGAGAGCTTAGCAAGCTCCTGTTGTACACATGCTTATACTCTTCTCTTATTTCATTATCCTTCGAACAATTCATCCTCAATCAAATTTTTTGCATTCAAATAATTTTTTTTTTGTTAAATGACTTTGTTCATTGGCATCCTTACTTCTATATTTAGAGTTAAGAGTAAATGTATCAGCTTTATTCAATCCAACTAAATGTTTAATTTCTTGATTGACTTTTAGGTTTATACTTTAAGTAACAATATCAAGCCCTGCTCTATTTACTGTGATCTACTTTTCTTTTTCATTTTGTTTGAGTTTATTATTTTATATATTTTCACCATAACATCTCAGGACAACTTCTGTAGTAAGACTTGAACTGAAACTAAACCAATTGTAATTTGAAATTCCACAAACTTCCAATTTTTTCAAATAGAGTAACAGCCAAAGAGAGCCGTCATTTTAAGTTGCTCAACTGAAAACGAGAGGGAAAGAAAGTATATTTAGCAATCTTTTCAGTGAAGGCTGTTCAGAGAGGCAACAATTGCGGAGCAGGTAAGAGGTTGCATATGCTGGGAAAGATAAAGATTCTAAACATAATAATAATAATAATAATAATAATAATAATAATAATAATAATAATAATAATAATAATAGTAGTAAAAAGTGAAAGTAGAGCTAAGTTTCTATAATGTCTTTCCAAAAAGAACAAGAAAAAAATGCTGCGCACAAAAGTGTTTGGTACAGGGTTCTACCTTGCACCCACAGATAAAAATAATACCTGCAGGTAAACAAGAGTTTTAAAGACTGATTTTAAATGGTTAATTTTAAAATGTTTTGTGGACTTTTTCCTATGCTACTCTGACTAAAGGACTTGATAATTAAAATCTAATCTTTATTAAAAAATAATGAGAGCACAGATTTAATAGAAATTGGTAGCAGAGAGGGAAGTCTATTAACAGCAACTTAAACAAACTGAAAAAAAATCAATTGAGCTTAAAAAGAGATTTTAAATTTGTCAGAAATCTGTCCTGGGGAGGAACCCCACTATTATTTCAGTGAAGTATGGCAGAGTTTATAACTGTTTTTTTCAATTTAAGATTAAATCTACGTTTCAACTTAAGATTCCTCTATATGGTCTAAGAATTTTTTATATGATCTATTATATAAGATCTAATTTTCAATCCATGATGTTAAAAATAATTTCTAAGTATGCAGAGTTTCCTCTGCATTTTTAAAGTCTACTGCTGAGCCCAGTATTGAACCTTGGGGGACATAATTTGTGACAGACTTCTAACTAGACCCTGTGTGAATATTTAAAGGGTGTGTGAATAGCACAATTAATTCACTTTCTTGTCCCTGAAGGCTTAGAGATATTTGTTTGCACCTCTGATCTCCACATTCCTGATTTGTCAGAGTTGTTGTGACTACCCTGTGGTATCTTCCATAAAAACAAGGTCTTGAATTTAATTCCGTGAAAGTGTTTGAGGTATTACTTTTTTCACAGAGGAATATCCTTAATTTCTGCTCAGCTTTTGTGCTTTAAACTACAGGGGTAAAAAAAGCAATTATAAGATTTTATAGAAACAATAAAGACATAGAGCACACCTAAGGTATTTTAACATGAACATTGTGACACTAAAGGTTTCCCTTTTACCGTATTAAAAAAAAAAAAATTACCAGAGAGCGCAACACCTCTGTTATTCTTGTACTGACTTTTTTTTTTTTTTAATCTCATTCATTAGAACAGTGAAATGATACGAACTCAGGTCTGTTGAGTGCAAAATGTGTACCGCAGTATGAAAAATGGTAAGAAGAATTTGAAATGACTTCTTAACAAAAAATGCTGCCTACCTTCGCTCACTGATCCTCTATTGTCTCCAGGCTTACTTTGAGTCCCATTTGGGTTTGGGGCTCACAGACTAAAGTGATTTCAGAGGTGTTTTGTTTTTTCCTTCTCAGTTATAAAGAATGTGATTGCTTTTACAGAGAAAAAAAAAGTATTTGAGTAAAACAACCCATTACAGAGTGAGGAGATCAGAGCTTTTGTTTTGGTGAATGTTACTACATTCTACATTTTGTAGGAAATGTATCAACTGGTGAACACTTCTGGTGAATACTGAATGGATAGACGTTGCATTTGCTGAGGATATAAAATGCAGAAATAAAGTTCTTCTCTTGTCAAAAACGTCAGAGTTTTAAGGAAACAGCAAGCTGACCTAAAATCGTGAGTCAGTGTCCATTCACTCCAGTGCTACTCAGCAAATAGACAAAGGATGCCACATAGGAACTACAGTGTCTTGTATCATTTTTGCTGAAACCATATGGTGCTAATTATAGACGTCCTTCTTGTTTAGCTCAGACTAATTTCCTTCGGGTCTTATGGTATTCTGCTTACAACTATACCCACCACACAGTCAAAAGTGCCAAATAAAGTAAAGTAAATGACAATATCATAGTCACTGCTGGTTTCTAGGATATCTGAGAAGACATAAAATTGCAATACAAAAATCTAGATGCAAAGAATATCTAAAGGCCTGGGTGAATACATAGTGATATCAATAGAGAAATGTAAATTTACATTAATGACCCTTGATCAGACTCTATATATGAGTTCAAGCCTTCAGAAAAAAAAAAATTGAAAGGACATTTGGTGCTATTTATGTTGATGCAAACTGACATGAAAAAAAAAACAGATTCTGTGCCAAACAATAATTCAAAATGCAAGTTAATTGAAAAATACTTGTATAAAAGGATTTGAAACAGAAAATGCCAAGATTAAGAAAAGCATTCTATTATTTTTATGTGCAGATTTGAGGCACTAAGAACCAAGCTCATGAGAGAGAAAAAACGCAGAAAACCCTTTCAGGAATGGATTAGTAGTTCAGAAATAGGCCTTTGAAAACTCCACATCCTGCAGGATGATTAATTATTCTGTAGTTCACCATGAAGTATTTTTAGCTACTTTAGCAAAGACAGAAAATTGCCGCCTTGTCTACTGGTGCTGCAAGAAAAAGAAGATTATGAAATGTTTCTCAAGTACATAATTTCAGAAATGCTTTAAGCAATGAGTCATTGCTTTTACTATGGTTCTTGGATTTCTGGACCAAGGTTAAACTTTTATATACATTATTTCATGGCATTAGATGTCTCCCTTCTTGACATAATAAATTTAAAAGAAGCTCATCTTCTCTTTCACTTTAATACCTGTAGGTTTATGTGGAGGAATAGGATCATTAGGAGAGAGTTTTAATTTTTTCTCACAGACTGTCATGGTTATCATGAAAAGCATCTTCCAGAAATAAAAAGGTTTTTTCAGCTCTCCCTTAAATTCCAAAAATGTTCAGACACAATTTTTCTACACAGTTCAATACAATGCATAGGGCTTAAACTCACAGAAAATCCACAAAAGATTTTTTTAACAAAATTATTTTTTTCAAACTCTCAGCCTGAATCTTGGCCTAAGGACTTTATTCCTTTAAAATGGTCTTTAAAAATAGATTTTTCCAGGAACCAGTATGGAACCAGACATAAGTATTTCTGTAAAATTCTAGGGAACCAATTTATTTATTTATAATAAAGTAGAATTGTACAGTTGGAAGGGATTTACAATTATCTAGTCCAAACACATTAATTATTTTTAAAACACAAGTAAACTCATCTTATAAAGAGCATAATACTTGCCTAATATGAAGAACATGCAAGAAGATCAGTGGAACTGAATAGTACTTGACGCGAGGCAGGTGTAGAGGTTCACACTGCTTGGCTTGTATCAAAAAGAGGAAAAAAACCCCTGGAATTAAGATAATTTTCATGTAATGTAAAACTCTCATTAAGTGATCTGATAAAAGTTTGAATACATACGTAATACCAGTTTATAAAAGGTAGAAGTAATTATCAGGGTTGTGAATGTACCCTAAGAAATTACAATTAGGAAAACAAGGTTATAAAGAACAATAATCTTAAAACAAATACTCGATTCTAACCTCTAACAGTCATACTCAGAAACTTCAGCTCCAGTGTCTTCAGTGAAAGAATGGTTTTGTGATTATTTCATCAGAAAGATGTAACGAGCCCTGAAAATATTCTGTGCTAACTTCCTAATATTTATTATTACTTGTATTTTACAATATCTTATCTATCAAGAAACATACTACACTCCCTGCAAAACCTGAATAAAGGATCTTTTCAGAAGGCCCACTCTATTAGCCATGGATTCTACAACGTTCTAAGAATTGATCCACTATACAGAACTAATATAAATAGCTATTTAAGAGAAGGAAGAGACTTAGAGACACTTGTAATGGATCTGGCAATGAACTTCTTTTGTGGAATAGAAAATCTCAGATTTTAATAGAAGGTGAATATTAGGACAGTAATTGCATGTACAGTTCTATTATTGCTTTGACAATAAGTCATTGGCAGTTCAAAGAGATTTCTCAAAATGACATTAAGCAAACACATGAAAGCTACTTTAGAAACTGAAAAAAGGAAGACACATACCTCAGATAAAATAGAAATTAGAAATTAACTTAGGAAAATGACCACCTTTTACTAGAAGAACTAAATCTGTTACTGCTTAAGGGAAAGGAAGAGATTAAGGGGTCCATGATTTAGGAAGACTGACAAGGTCTTAGGAGAGAAGTGGAAGAAGTAAAATAAAAGAAAGAAAAAAGAAACACAATAGTACAAAATACTCAACCTTGAAACAATCTCTTAAGGAAACCAGAAGAAATTTTATCATTTGCAACATTTAATTAAAACGCTTCAATGAAAGCGCTAGGAAAAATACTGCTCCTACCTCCCTCCCTTTGAATGGAAATAGTACCAAGACAACCTGCTTTCCTGTCTCCACCAGCTATTATTTTGCTCTGGTAAAATGTCCCCAGGCCTAGTAGTAATATGAGAAACTAGCAGACTGGAGAAATTATATGAAAAAGAAAAAGACAGAGAATAATAAATTATAAGAAAATGTTGGTATTATACGTTAGATACCTATTACATCCATCAGCAATGTTTCAGGCAAGAATAAATCCTTTCAATATTTCAGACATACAAATTTCCTGTGTAAAAGTTGTTGCTAATTATCAGAGACATAGAAAAGAGAGAGAATTCCTGCAGTATACTGTTATTTTTGAGTGCCTGAAGCACAGAGAGCAAAGCACAATGAATACATGCTGGTTACTTAACTACCTTTCACCTCCTTTTTTTAATTAAAGTCTCTACTGGCATATTGTAATGCACCTTATTCACTGCAAATTCATGGAAATGAGTCAAAGGTGATTATTCTTACAAACTCCAAAGGACAAAAAAATTCACATGAAGCAGAACTTAGCTTCTCAAGCCTTTCAAGATGTACTCGCAGTCAGCGTGCCACCAAGAAAACTAACATAGAGCAGCAGGAGCAGGTGTATTTAACAGCAATATAGAATAAATGTCAAATAGAAAACTTCTTATGGGTGTTCCCAACTCAGTTGTCATCACTAGCCATTAAAGCACCTGTTTACATGAAAAAGTGAATGCAGGAAAGTATTTTTAGCTGCCTTAGGGGACACAGCAATGAGAAACAGCAGAGCTCACCCTATATGGCACATCAAGACTGCCTGGTCTACCAGCTTGCATGGTGTCAAACTTCAGCCACACTTGTTTGAGAACCATTGCCATAGAAAAGAATGCTTTACTCTAGTCAAAATTTTATCTTAGTTTTTGTCTTTTATCACTGATTTTCAATTACACTTACTCCTATTATTTCAGTAACATCTTTGTTTTAGTTGAACTGCAACCAGTCACAGCATCAGGGAAATATGACTGCTAATTTCAGAGCTCTTACAGCTCATTAGTTCTTCCCTATTCTAAATTACCTTCATTTATGAAGAAGAATATTTCACATAATTTTTTTTCTCTTAGATGTTCTTGTCTCCCCCAAAATATTCTGGCAGTGGTTTCAAAGATGGCCTCTCTTTAATAAACTATGGGGTGACAAGAGTTCTTCCTGTTTTGTGACGGTTGAGTACAACTTTGTGCAAAAACTTTGTCACCCTCTGTTACGTGACACCATGTCCCAGGAAACAGTAATGAAGGCAGTGAGGAAATAACAGAAGAATCTATAATCTATAATCTTCCACTGATTCTAGACACTTTTACATGACATTTTTTGTCACTTGAATTGTTCATCTATGATATTCTCCTGTAATTGTCTAATTATTCCTATACAGTGGCTCTTTTATGTTATTTTTAATTGCCTCCACTAAAATTCAATTTCCATTTTGTGATCAATTTCCATTTTGACTTAATATCTTCTTCAATAATTAAAGAAACTCCACAGTTCAGGAAGTACTTATAAAGCTGCATATAGAAAAATAAGCCCTGAGAAAGATCATCACTGACAGGAGTTTAACTATTTTAAAAGTTACAGAGAAGTGAGATCTTAGTCTTCTAAGACAGATCTTTTCAAGTAAAGGGATATGCTGCAAGATAATGTGGTAACCCTACTGTAACTTAGATTAAGACAAGGCATAGCAGGAAGTAAAAAAAAAGTTTTCAGTCATGAAATTTTAATTCTTCTTGACTAGTAAGACAGAAATCTCTGAAGTCAATAATGATTTTTCATGTATCAAATGATATTGTCATGTCTGCATAGACAAAAGAATAAAGAGTGGACCACATGACCATGAGAAAGAGTAGTTAAGACTACACATTTTCACAGGCAACAATATCTTAATATGCTGAAATTGGGAAATGATGAAATCCAAAAAATTCTGGACTTTTGAGGGGTATTAGATATAAATTCTTCGAGATGTACTAGAAATGTAGTTGTTTAAAAGTGAATTGATGTACCGGAAAAGAAGGCAGGAAAAAGTATTAAGTAAAGCTTAATATTGCAGGATCATATGACAGTACCTATTTTTAGGTCAACATTTTGTACCTGACTGCTGCCTGATGCATTTCTGCACTTGAGGATTAATATCTAAAGGAAAATGGAGTGCTTTCTACTTGTGTCTTGAAATGACTAGTTTGCAAATGAAAAAGAAATATTTACCAAAAAAAAGTGTAAACCACAAGTCTCTGTCTAGCTGGCAAAATTCTAAGAAAAGTAAGAAGGCTATAAACAGGTAAAAACAGCAAATAAAAATATCAGTGTAATACAAACTATTTCTTATGCCAATTTTTTGGTAGTAACAGTTACAAGATATTGATATAAAGTATTTTCAAGTCTTATGCTTCCCTTTAAATCTAAATCAATAATATTTTGTTCTCTATTATTTTTCCCCAGTAAGGTTCTGTGATAGCCTCAAGAGGCTCAAAACAAAATGTGCTCTCTTTTAGGTGTAACTTGTTAGTACCTTTTCTTCACAAAAGTGTTTTCCTGTACAAAGTAAACCCCCAAAGATTTTTCTAACCTCATTTAATCCTTTCAATACCTTGATAACCCACCTTGCAGTATTTTATCTTTATAACAGTCATAGAAGAAAGTGCTTTGGTGTGCAACTTTTCATGGGAACAAAATTGCACCTCAGACTTGTGGTATAAGACATGACACAGTAATGTGCAAACCATGAATTATTGAAAAAGTAAAAGAATCTTGAAACAGAATCTCTTTTCCAAAGGTGAGAGTTCAGTTCAGGTTTGCAGGCTGGATATCCTAAACATCAAAGCCAGCCAAAACATGACCTACAGGGAGACGAGTCAGGATATCTCAGGTCACTTCCTGACAATCAATATTTGTACTGAGTCCAACAGTAATATGAATTTTTCACTGAGATAACATAACAGATAGCTGCACCTCCATGTTTAACACCTTTAAATAATTTTCACTTTCTCACCACCACTCCAAATATGATCCGAGCTAATGATACAGTAAGTGGTAAAAAAAACCAAAAAAGTATGCCTCTCCCTCAAAGTACACAAAACTCCACATCCCTACCCTCACACACCCCATAAAAAAAGAAAAAATCACTCTTGGGAGAAAAAAAATACCAGACCTTGTATTTTGAAATATTAAGATTAGTAGGTAACTTTAGAGTATTTAATGTACATATAATATATACCAAACCCAGTGGATTGATCCATTCCCTCTAGAGTTGACTGAGAGGATCTGCTTCAGTCCCATTTCCAAGCCTCACCAGGAATGAAGCTGAGCACTACCCCCCATAGGCACACACAAAGTCTCTGCAGACACCGATTAATAGACCGAACAGAATTGGCACAGGCACCCACCTGAAACAGGGACTGCCTGAGTAATCACCCAGTCTCGGGACTCTCTGGGAAATAAACCCTTCCCAGATCTCACCAGTGTTTGACTCCTAGGTGCTCCATCTCTCTGGGATGCAGCTATCAGGTCTAAAGTCTCCAGTTAACCAGCTTCAAGACCCCTGGAAACCTCATTAACTTCTCCTGCTTGCCAGATAATCTGCCCTGAAATTTGCTACTGGGTCATGTGCAGATTGTATATTATCACTTCTCTGATCACTGGCTGCTCCTTATGTCCATTTTCAACTGCAATTAGTCAGTTGTCCTTTCTTTTGTGAGCCTCTCTCCAGTGAACAGTAGAATGTGGGCAGCCTAATTTCATGGGTTTCTCTCTTACTAAATTCCTTCAAATTTTATGTAGTGGGGTTTAAAAACCAAACTTCCTCAAACTGCACGACTCATTCAGGCTTTCTATAAGCTACCCAAGAGGTAACAAACAGTAACAAATTAGTAAAAGAAAGAAAGAAATATATAATTCAAATATCATGTAAACGTATTAGGGACTTCTAAGGCTAAAAATCTATCTATCTAAGTAGAAACAAGCTGACACAAATAATTGTAATACTTACTAAAATAATGGTTATTTAATGAGCTTAAAACCAGAAAAAAATTCTTGAGGTGATTTCAATTTTAAATTTGTTAGAATAACTAATAAAGTTTGATACAAGCACTATATCACAGTGGGCAAACAATTAATATAAAGGGATTTTCCCTCCTTTTTATAACTTTAAACATCTCTTTTACTGACATCATGCTTCTGACCCAGAGATTATGAACTTCAGATTTATTATCCCAGATTCATGTATTTGTGACTAATACAAGAAAGCAATCTGTTGTTAAGTGCTTTAATTTGCATGGAAGGTACCAAAGAGGTTTATACATTTGATCTAAACCCTGAAGTTCAGAAAAAGAATGAGAAAGAAAATGATGCTGAAGTAAAACCAAAGACAGAATTTTAAGCCTTTTTCCTATAACTTCTTTCTTACTTTTACCTTGACACGGAATTTTTGTATATTCTTTCACCTAGCCGTAAGGGTAAATGCTCTTAATACTTTTCAAGAACAAAGTGAACAGTCTCTTTTCAAAAAAAGAAAAAGGGAAAAAAGGAACCGTTTTATAAATGCCGTATAAATGATAGTTCCTCCTTTTTTCCCCCTAAAATTATAATCTTAAATATTTGCTATATTTTCCTGAAAGAAAAAAAAACAACAAACCATATTCTTTTTTAAACATATGGTAACCAGAGTTGTTTTTTTGTGGTTTTTTTGGGGGTTGGTTTTTTTTTTTTTTTGGTTGGTTGGTTGGTTTGTTGTTTTTTTTTGGGGGGGGGGTTGTTTGTTTGGTTGGGTTTTTTAGCACAACAGTACTTTTCTGAAATGTTTAATACTGATTCTTCTATATCAGGCTCATAACCTCAAGTGCTTTTGGGATTTTTCAAAGTGAGCCTTGGAAACACTGAATGAGTGTCTATACTTAACTTGAAGAGAAGACTTTAACTACTATTAAGACTGGCTTCCAGCTCTAAAATGATAGAAAACTTGGGGGCTTAGGCAATGTCTTAAAAATTGAAAATTTCTGTATTATCCTTATGAAGTAGCATTATAAAATAGGATGAGATAGAAAAATACACACCAATTCCAAACACACACGCATATGCATAATGTACTTTAAACTCAGTATTCCTGTTGGGCTTCTGTGGAATTCTAGTAATGTGGCTACAGGGAAAAAAAAATAGTTACGTGATCATAAAAAGTAATTAATTAGCTTGTGCTTTTCAAAACAAGTATTTCTGATATGCTTGGGCTTTGTTTACACTTCTAGTTTGCAGTGGGTCATCTTGAATTCTTTTATGCTGGAACGCTCCTAAATTGAAAGCTATACAGGATTGGAATTTGTAAGTCAGTAACAAAAAGTGTTACAATTTGTACAGAGACTACAGCCATAACACCACTTTGACCTTCTCCTACTGTCTCCCTTTCTAGATCTCAGTTGCTGAGACTAGAGGTGCCATTCAGTGAATGCCAGCTCATCCATGTAAGAATGAAAGGACAATATAATTTTAAAAATTAATATATATATATATTTATGGAAGAAGAGTCAAGAATGTAAAAATAAAAGAAAGGTCAGAAAATTCCCAAACAGCTGCATTTTTGAAAGAGATTCAAATATTCCTGGTCTGCATTGTGAACTCTTTTGGTACAGTATTTCCTGCTACAAATAAAATATTTCATTTTTTTTTTTTAACAATTCCATCAAAAGAGGTGGAAGGAAAACTGTCTCTCTAATTAAGGTATGTGCTTTTCTCCAGTAACTACTTGCCAAATGCATAAAAATTCAGAACAGTTATTCTCACATTCCATCTTTAAATTTGGAATTTTGTTTATATTTTTTTTTTTTTTTCTTAAATGGAACTATAGGTTTGGCCATGCTGAAGAGATCTTTCATGAAGATACCACACTGTGGTCTTGTGAACCCAGCATGGACAGTGCCTTCAGATGCTGTGAAATACTGGCAGCATTTGTTGGCCCAAGTGTTCAGGACAATTTTCACCCATGAAGCACAGTTTGCTACCTTGGCTTCGATGCTTCTGCCTACAGAAGTACTTTAAAGGAGATAAAAGAGAAAGGTTTGCACAGAGCAAGCCTGCCTTCCCCTCTGCACAACCACGGACCTATTTCAACTCAATTGAAAGGTGTCAGGTACACCTGGAGTAACATAGGACTATTGTTCAGTCCCTCAAAAAATCTTCTGCTTTGAAGCTGATCCCAGCTCACACAGGGAGAGGGGTGAGGAAGAAAAACCAGGGAAAAAATGGAAATTATCCAGTATTATTAAAAACTTTGCAGGAGAGTGGTTACAAAGTATTTCAGGGATACTTGATCAGTGTTGAGTCCTTATTTCAAAATGTTAGGTATTTAAAAAATAATACAACAACATCAATGGACAATTTGATGTATACAAATAGTGGTTATGGATTTTTCATCTGAAGTTTTGCACACTGCTTTTAAAAATCAGATCTTGAGCCAATCAAGTAACAGCTTGCTCACATGTAGGGACAAAAAGGACACAGAATTTGTGTTATTACTAATGCGCAAAGCTACTGACAAGGAATTCAGAAATTTCACAAACTTTTTTTTCAATGTTATCACCTATGAGATTAGATTATGGTTTGTCCTTTAATACATTTAAAAAAAATCTGTTCTCAACCTCTAAAAATTAAATAATTTGGAAAAAATACTTTTAAGACACTCATTAATAGATAAATATTAAAAAGGTCACAATATATGCACTGGTTTTTCCTCAGCAGTGCATTTTATTGGCTGCATTTTAAATGTAGAAATTCAAGCCTTGTTTGAATTTTGTTTTCTATTTTGAAATTTTTTGGGTTTTTTAAAAAAACACTTTCTTTCTTTTAGAAGATGTTCATTTAAAACTGATATGTGTCTGTTGACAAAAAGAAAAGCATAGGTGCAATCCTCTGCAGTACTGAAGTATTAAACCAATCCTATCATCTTACAGAATCTTCACACTATCTGAACTTCTATTGCTATGCCTCACTTCTAAGGGGACATTTGTAAAAACTAGCGGACTGATTCTTTTTCCTTAAGTCTTATTTTAGCTGCAAGAAATCTGGTATACTGCTAATAATGCTAACAAGTGTTCTGTTGCCAGAATGTTCCACTTGCATTGCACTTTTGCAGCACTTTTCTAGCACTGATCCAAACAAGGAAGAAGAATAAATTTAGTCCAAATCCTGATAATAATGCAATTTTTCATACCTTAATGTATCATTGATCTGAATGCCATGAAATTTTACCAAACACAATTGTGATGGTGAAATTTAGGGGCTTCAAGCTTTCCCCATTTTTTTCCCTTTTCTAAAAGTAAATAAATAATTATACTAAATGCTTTGTTGAACCCATAAATGAAGCTTTGACACCCCCATAACCATTTAGAGAAGTGAATAATTTTATGTAAAAGAGAAAAATCCCTACCAAAACTATTGAGTGACTTAGATAATCTCAGCTGGCTAGAAGGTGGTGTTAATTATGCCAAGGCTATGGGTTTGATCATGGAATGAATGACCCTTGTGACTCCCTTCCAATTCAGAGTATTCTGTGATTCTGAGAGTGTTCATTTCAGTGTGGTTTTGTGCCTTCTATCTAAGAGCAGCATGAAACTCACCTGAAATAGCCAGAGAGAATAACAAGAACTTGCTAATGATTATTCCTATTGCAGTAACATCCAGGATATGAAAACAAAGACCAGACTGCATGACTCTAAACTAACTACACCAATGACAACAGTGGGGTTTTTTCCATTTTAAAACCCAGCTTTCTTGAAGACCACAGGGCTACCACCTGTGCAGGGAAAAACATAACTGTTACATAAGACACTGTGTATGGTTTCATTGTCAAGAGAGACACTAATACTAATTCTGTCCCTTTCTGTTGTGAGTAATCATTTGACAGACAGATTACCTAAATATGAGGCAGCATTAACAACTGACTTTGCTGGTGTGACAGTGTTCATGTAGCACAGGCCTCATTACTTTGGACTTGTCAAAGAGAGAGACAACTGTGGACGATGGATAGTGTACTGCTAATGATGCATCTCATGTGAACCAATGGACAGGTTAAGCTACATGTGCTTGCCAAATTTCTATTCCATCAGACAATTAATACAAGATGTTCAGGAAGCAGATGGCCAGGCATCTAAAAGTCAAATCAGAATATCTTTTTTGATCTGTGGGGAGCAGTTACTGGCAGCAGAATTGAAGGTGATTAGCATGTTGTTGACAGTCTCTTCAATCTTCTCTATTATTTATTTAAAAGATGTAATTCTTCTCTGCAAGACACCTGACTTACCTTTTCATCATACTAGTATACCTGTGCCTAAGAGAAGGCCAAGAATTTTCTGTCACACTGAGTTTAGACCACTCTGAAACACAAGAAGCTACAATAACCAATAACAGTGTTATCAGTCTCAGCACAGAAGTAATGTGAATCCAAGCCCTTCTCAGGAGTTGGGATTGTTTTATCCTGCTATTCAACTCAACTTTAGTGTAATGTTTATACCATCATATTCCCTCTAATTATAAGCTGGGTTAGCAAAGTCAGTGGGAAGTTATCCTGATTATGGACAGTCACTTTTTTTTAGTAATCTTCAAATTTTATCTATCTTTGCAACTTTCAGATTTTTTCTGTTGCCTTTCTGAGGAAGACTTTCAGTTTTGTTTTGCTTTGTTTTGTTTTTTTTTGGCAATAGGGCTAACCATACTGTGATGTAGGGCAGGTGTAGTACTGTCTGAATGTTTTATTAGAACTATTAACATTTGTCATGTGATGATTTGTGCACCTCATAAAAACCTACCATCATCTTTGCTGACCCTGTTTGTCACAAAAATAGCCTCCAAGAGATGCTGTTGAGTTCGTGAGAAATTTGGATAGGTCAATAAAGTCTGAATTTTTTTGCTTGCTGCATTTCAATAGAAGATCATTCACTTATATGTATGCAGAACATATTTCAAAATAATCTGATTTTTTCTGCCACACAAATTTACAAGGATTAGCCTTGACACACACTCACCTCTTTTAGATTGCCCAATATGGGTTCATCAAAAAAAAGTTCCCTTCTTATATATCCAAGCACTTTGCAAATTTGAGACAGGATGAAAAGCTCAGACCACAATGATTTTGTGCCCCATTATGTTTAACTTTTTGCCATTGTATTTTGAGAAAGCATAAACAGATAGTGCAATGAGACTCACATAAAGCGAATTTACAGTGGATGTTTGTCCTACCTTAAACTATAATTTTTTTTTACTCATAATAAAGACATTTTTTAGCTTTATTCTATATTATATGATTGCATGACCACAAAAATATATGCTAATCAATCTACTACACCTCCTGGTAAAGTGACAATTTTAAAGGAGTTATTATCTATAGAATAAGATTTGATTCTGATGACTTTTGAGGGAGGACAAAGTTTTGTAGGCTATGGAACAATTGACAGCTGTAAAGCAATGTCAGAAATCTATCTTATGCTCCATGGAGAGACAACAAATCTTCCCACTAACTCTAGGGATTCTGAAAAGTCAACATTTTCTTTACTTGTTAGTAATAGAGAAGTAGACTAGAATAAGAATTAAGCCTAGTCCTGAAACAGTTCTTACCAGGAAGACTACAATTTAGTAAGTAGGCAGAATTTCTTCCTAGGTGGTTTCATCTGTATATTTTCCGCAAATGAGTGACTTTTGCATAGTATTAGACCTTAGAGAAAATCCTCCAACAATCCAAACCTGATGAGTATTATCAATGAGAAAGTATACATCTAGCTCAATCAATATCATCATTCTTTACAAATAACGCAATCTTCCATTTCTACTTAACTTACACTGACCAATCACACTAATACATTTCAATCAGGTAACAGATGAGGGAACTTAAACCAAGGGGCTCATATGGGCCAATCTTGTAAAATTCTCATTTTTGTAGTACTGATTTTAATAACTGCGTCAGTTATAGTTGTAAAATATTTATGTGGAATAAAAGTAGGTATTTGGAATGAATTTTTTCTCCTTTGATATTTGCAGTAGACTGAGACAGGCCTTAATGGAGATATTTAAAGGTTTGGGTTTTTTTCACTTGAATGTTGGTATCTTCTTGAGCACATTGTACTAGAAAGGAATTATTAACCAGAACTACTAATGGCAGGCTAATTTTATACTTCTAAAGTGTTGAAACAAAAATTCAGAAAGCCCACAGCCCCCAGACATTTGAGAAAAAATGGTAAATATTTGGATAGACTGTAGAGAAATCTGTGAATTCAATTTTATATCTCGTACTTATACAAAGGAGCCCTAAAACATAAATATTAGGTTCTAATCACATTGAGTTTTGGCATGGATTTTTTATTTTCCTTTTTAAAGAAATGTCTTTTTTGCTTCTGTTCCCAGCTGGCAGTCCTAATAGCTTGATTAATATTTACACTATGATTTTAAAAGGTTCTTTCCAACCTAAACGATTCTATGATTCTATCAATGATGTTATTTTTAACTTTATTCTACCACTTGATACAACTCCAAAGTGACAAATAACAATATAAAATGGGCTAATGCATACCCCAGTGATGCACTGGAGACAAAAGACATGAGCAACAGAGCTGACAGAAAGCTTATGCATGCTCATTAGCTGTTTTGTTTTCTTCCAGTCATTACGAATATTCTGACATTTACTACCACCGATCATACATTAACAGACAGCAATTTTTACTTTTGATACATGCAAAACTGAACAATTACAGCCTCAAATAAGCTTTTGAAAACAGTTGAACTATATCAAAATTAGTAGGATATGTCACAAAAATTCATGCTCTTGAGCTCACTACCCCCTGAAACATTCAAAAAAACCTCTTCAACAACACCAAGCTGGTGATACCTAGATTCCTTAGTTCACATTTTTCTGTATGTATTCTGACCCCTTTCCACTATCATTTCCCTCCTCATTTCTCATCCCTATTCCCTCCATATTTGATGAGGTATGTGTTGTATATGCCTAGATAGATAGATACCTACAGAAAGATATCTGCAGATACCTATAGATATCTGCAGATAGCTACAGAAATCTTCTATGATTCTATAATCTGCATGAGATTTAGCAATTGTTCTAGGAAATTTTTATGCTCTAAGAGCAGAAGATTTAGATTGGTTAGCACTGTAATGGAATAATTTTTTTTTAAGAATTGAACAAAGCTTACATTTACAAAGTCTAAGAAGAGCACACAGTTTAATTAGGCCTGGTATTCTAGTTTAGTTTCTCATTTTACATGGTGCTGCCTCTTTGACTCCAGACCAATTTCTATCTCAATATATATCAAAAACCTGTAAATTAAAGATGACTCACAAAAGAATTTCAAGGTAAGTATTCTTATAGCGACCCACATGCTGATTATAATGACTGACACTAAGAAAAGTCTCAAATCAGTGTGGCATCATGCAGACTTTTTCACTGCCATCTTTACCATGCAGATCCTCAAGTGACTTCAAAGTTGGTTATAAGTAAGCCTTCATAAATCTTAGCCCTTCTTGCCAGAACGTTTATTTTAATCTGCTTAATCTTTATCAATAAAACATATGGAAGTCATTTGACACTAAATAGAGAATATGTTAAGGCAATAATTCCCATGATTTAAAAAGGGTAAAGATGAAACAGGAAGAAACAAAATGATCCTGAATGTACTAATTTTTATGCTCAATTTATTTCAATACTGATCCTTTACCATGTTTTTCCCTATCTCCATATGCAGGCCTTCATAAAGGATTTCCAAGTTTAGACCAAAATGAAATTTATAGAAATGATTCATCTATTTATCAAACATCATTACTATTCAAGAAGCACATACCTGAAGGAACCACCTGAACCTATTACCAATGCTACATAATAATTTCTAAAATTATAATAATCTGTTTTAAAATTAGGCAATATCTTTGTCCCGTTCTTTCTGTTGTGGCAAGAATATGTCTTCCCTTTCCCAGGCTATCTTAATTAGTGAGATGTTTACACACCTGTCCTGGTGTCTATAAACTTTTAGGTGTTTCTCACCCAGTTGCTGTGATTGATCGTATTTTTTCACTACATTTATTTATCACTCAGATTTATTTTAATTATGCTATTTCAGCCAAACCTCTCAATTTTCCTCTCATTAAATGTATTTCCCATACCCCTGTTTATCCTGAAAATAAAGATTTTTCTTCCTTGTACATAACATTCCAGAGGAAGTCTCATGAGTGTTTTAGGCAAGAGCAGTAACTCCATCATAAAAAATCTTGACTGCTGTTTTCTAAGGATGAATAACCATTTTCTAAAAGTGCTTTGCTTTCATGATTTTAAGTAATCGTAGAATGTGGTGGGCTCGGAGGTGCCTTTAAAATCATCTAAGTCCAACACTCCTGCCTTGATCATGGATACCTTCCACTAGACCAAGTCGCACGAAGCCATACTCAACCTGACCAATCCATTGCTAACTTAGGACACCAAACAAATTTTCTTTGTTTCTACCCATAGTGTTTCCATTTACAGCCTGAACCATTCATAGAAGTACTTTCTGAATTTCAAATCAGTGAATTTTATTCTATTTCTAGTAATTAAGACATCCAATTCTTACTGTATCTCCATCATTTTCTGTACTAATTGCCTGCTTCATTGCATCAGCAAGCTTCCACTGTGAATACATCAGTGAAAAGTATTAAACAAGATTTTCCCCATTATTTATCTTTGAGTTTCACTACCAAACTTCAACAAATTCAACAATTGTCTCACTGAAAAAACTTCTTCAAGCATCTGGCATCTCTGTCTTTCTCGGTATGGTATTATATCAGATATTTTACTGAAATTTGATTAAAACTGAATTTCCCTGTCTAGACAATCAATCTCTTGTCTTATCAAAGACAGATACAAATTTAGTCTGATACAATCTACTTTTGATGAACTGATGCATTATTTTCCAACATTTTTTCATTTACAGTCATGACTTGAACACTTATTTTCAGTATTTATTCATAAATTGTATGCTACCGAGGATAGACTAATCAGCTTGCAGCTGCATGTTTTTCTCCCTTATAAGCTAGATATTATATTTTCCTGTTTGGTGCCACTCCAACTTAGCAAATTCATTATAAATTCCTACTAATAACTGCCAATTTCACAGGCCAGCTGTTTTGAACTTCTGTGAATGAAGAACATGCATTTCATACAATATTCAAGCAGACCATTTTAAATCACCTTTCTCTAAAATATTTTTTTAATCAAACTGTTTCTTTGTATCCACCCCTTACTCATTGTCCACTACTATTATTACTCAATCAGTAATACTCTTTTAGAGCCTTTCTGTCCTCCATTAGCATTTATTTCCTTGCTGACTGGAGAATCTACTCCATCAGTGAGACGTACAAGCTTTAAGCACTCATACTTTATCTGTTGACTGGAAAAATCCTTTCCTCAGTGTTTAAGTACTACACTCACATAGATTCTACTGCTGACAGGTGGAGGAAACAGGAAAACTTATTAAACTAATATATACCTTCAGCATTTTTGAAAAAAAATCAAAACAACAAAATCAAATAATATTTTTTTTCAGGCAATAGACTTAATCTCTCTTTCTCCCTTTAAAATATGGTGTTCTTTAGGCACCTTCACAAACTTTCAATATGGCAACTATTTTTCAAAAAAGCGTCATCCCTAAAAACAGGAATTTCACACATTTTGATTTTGTTGTATAGTAATGGATTTCACAACTTTACATCTCTAATATAAAGCTGAGTTACAATCAGCATATTTCACCGCCTAGAGCTCAAGCAATTTTCCTCTGAGCAGTTTATTAGTTAGTGCAACTATCTTGTGTTACTTTCCTCTCCTTCTCCCTTGTTCCCCTGAATCTTTTCACAGTGCATTGATACACTGAAAAGAAATCCTTTCACTAGCTTTTTAATTTCAAGAGTTGTTAATTTTGTGTAATTCCATTGTAATCGCAGCTTATTTTTTATTGCAAGTTAAGTTGCACTTTGGCAATCTGAGGAAATTCTGTGATATAAGAATCTTAAAAAAAAAAAAAAAAAAAAAAAGCTTTTTCTTGCCGTTATTCAAGATCCAGTAAAGCAAAAAAATTTCTTTTGGCAAACCATGCTTACTGTTCCAATATTTGCAATTCCACATTTACTTTTAAAATTAAAGGATATCAGCCTGTATAATTTGACATTTGTACATTTTCCATTTAAGATTCTAACTTCATGAACATTAAGGTAAGATTATTTTTAAGCTCTATATTTATTGACAGCAATTCCTGCTCATATAATGTCCTGAACATACCTTAACTTCAATACTGTCAAAGGTAACACATGTAATCTTGTTTCAAGAGACTTGACCTCAATAAGTATGTCACAAATATTTTCTTTTATAGTTGGAATTACTTTAATTGACTTGGCATTTGACTCTGTTAATCAACATTCATCTTATCTCAGCTGAAGTAATTTAACCTGAGTTCAATTAAATTAATTCTCAGTCTTATTCTTAGAAAATCACGTTCACAATTACAGTCTGCATAAGACTATTTAAATTGCCCAGAATGAGAAGTGTGATATTCCAATATCTCTATATGGCCCTAAATGAAAGTTACATTTGATTTCCTTAACGATTTCTTTACAATTGAGATTTTCAGCCCAGGTATTCAACCTTCTTGACAATTTTTCTCTATTGTGTGAATTCCCTTTGTTCTGATTTCCTTAGTAGGGCCTTAGAAGTAATAAATGCTCACTCTTTTTTCTCTTGGAAAAAGGGGACAACATGTGAAACCATCAGTCAGAAAGTGAAAAGAAAGCAAAGAAAAGGCAGGTGCCTATGTTACCTATTCCCTCTATAGAGTGATGTTTGCTACAGGATGTTTTGGATGGCCTGAAAAAGTAATTTGACAAATACCTGGAGAAAAGACACATTAGTGACTGTTAAATACAGAAATACCACCTCTGACTGGAAAAAGATCGCGAACCTGGAACAATAGGTATTCCTTGGAAGTATCACTTCACAATTTGACTGTTTATGTACCCTCCTCTGGATATCTATAATTGGATGGTAAATGCTGCTATATATCCTTATAACTCAATATGGCCTAAGTATTCAGAAATTCTGTGTTATACTGATGGATCTGTTTAATGACATGCAATAAACATATTCACCACTTGCAGAAGATTACTTAAAGGAACATAATAATTTTTCCCATAAGAAAATTGGTGTGAGTTCATGGTGTGATTACACAATAGCCTCAATCAATTACGCAGTCAGATCTTTTGCTAAATATCACTTCTGGTGGGGTTTTTTTGGCGCCGTTTTTGTTTCTGTCTTTTGATTTTGGGGGGTATTGGTTTGGGTATTTTTTTAAGACATTGATCCAAAAGTGTACTGAAGCTGTCAACTAATTAATACTAAATGTTCCGGACTTTTAGGAAAATATATGAAACTATGACCATACTGTCTGTATTTACATATTTGTGCAAATGTGTCATAGGATTTTTCACAACAGGACACAGACGTGCTTGGTTTAGTTTTCTGTCTATGATTCAATAGGAATTTTACTTTCTTTGTCATGGTATGTTATGTTAGAATATTTTATATTAGCCTCAGATCACTGCTTTGTGACAGTATTTACTGATATATACTTATTCACTATGCTCTATATGTTACGTTACAATTTTCTGTTTGCTTTAGAGATGGAAAGTTATTTTATATTCAGTTCAATTCTTGCTGTCAGAGAACCAACACAGAATATTCATAGGGTTTTCTACCCTTTTAATTCTCTTTTCTACAGAAATCACTTATGATCGTTTCCCACATGTGAAAGCAAACCAAAAGCTGTAAAATCTTTATAAAAACAATAGATTAAAGAAAAGCCTATCTCTCATTAGTTGTTAAGAAAAGAAGTGGGTTTGCTCTTGCTTTTCTTTTTTGTCTTATTCTTTTATTCTTTCCTGGGGTATTAAAAATAATGATAAATCTTAAGACGTCTTTAAAAAACCCTTAATTTTTTTATTAAAAATAATCTTAATGATTCATTTCACAGGCCACAGCCCAAGCTCAGTAAAACTTCTCATCCTACTAACTGCTCCATTCAAGAATTTTTTCATCTTAAGATGCAAAATGTTTAAAAGAACATTAAAAGCAATTCAATAAGCAGATTTCACTAAAATCAGTCTGTTAATTGCTTGAGTTCCTTTGATAATCTCGTCTTTAGGTTGTGATGGGCTAGTAACAAAGACTAATTTTAAGCTGGTTTCCTAAGCCTCTCTCTACTAGTAGCAAAAAGACATTATTTTAGAGGACAAATTGGAGCACACAAATCACCCTCTCTAAGGGCTTTCTACTTCTTGATGTATAGGGCAAATATAGGGAGACAAATCTCCTGGGCAGATATGGAGACCACTAAAATCAAAGGAGTTTGGAAATCTGAACATTTTTTGATTTAAGCAATTTTTTTTTCCATACAGTTTAAGGAAGGTAACCTGCTATAATAGAAAAAAATGAACATCAGTAAATCAAATTAATGTAGAACAAAAGATGTTAAGAACTATCACTTCAAATTTAATATCTCTTTTTAAATTAGGTCTATCATCTTCTGGAGGAAAGTAAGAAGATGTTTTAATAATTCAAAAACTCAGTTATTCAGGGAAGCTTGATCTATTTGACTACTAAGGCACTGATGACAAGGGTGTCTATACTTGTCTTTTTTATCTCCTGCTTTTTACCCCTGCCTTGACAAGTCCATACATGACTTAGTTCAAAATAATACTGTGAATTTGAAAACTACTCTTCTGATCAAAAAATTCTTTCCTATTGCCAGAGATAAGTTTGGTTCATATGACAATTTACACTAAATAATTAACTATCAATTTCATCTGGTTAATATTCCTAATTGCTACTGCACATACAGCCAGTGGTTATTGTTCCAAATCAGGCAGGGCAGGGAAGGGGAAAGATGGAGGCAGAATTTAAAAATAAGTATAACTGCAAATACTTAAATGACATAGACAGGAGCTCAGCTCAGTGAATCCATCACCCATCTGCTAAAGTAACCACCAAATTTCTCAAAAAAACCTGACCTAAAATTCTTTATTTATGGCAGTCATTTAGATATATATTTATGTAGTTTTAAACTGTCCCAAGTTAGAAACTCTAACGTAAGAATACTTCTATAATGTTATGCAACTAATTAGTTCAGAAAACAATGACATTGACTATTCAGACTTCTCCAACACATTCAATATTATTCTTGTAAATGGCTTGATTTTGTGGAAAATCTGAGAAAACTAATGACTAGGAATGGAATGCCTTTTCTGCCATATGGAAACACAGATTTCTCTGAAGTGCTTTTCTCCAACAGACATTAATTGTGACAAATGACATTATGACCAAAAAATTAAGAAACTTAAATTTGAATTAGTAACTATTGTGGTCTATAAGAAAAATACTGGATTGTCATGTTCAGTTCTACTTTTATGCTGTTATGAGATGTCAACCTGTTGCATGTTGCAAAATCATTTTCATAGGATTGAGGTATTTGGCCAAGTACTCACTGAACATAAGCCTGTTAATAGCCTACCTTGAAGAACAGCAATAAATTTTAGACTGCTTGAAAAATCCCCTCTCTTAGATTACAACAGTGAAGCTCTTAGCTGGACTTTCCCACAGTAAAGCAAATCCACCTTTAACATTCAATGGCAGCAGATGTATTGCAAAGTAGTTTTGGTCGTGTCTTACATACTTTCTGTGTTGATATACCACATTACTGCATGTAAAAGCTAAATATTACACTAAATATACCACAGCTTGTAGGTTGCAGTAAGATTAAAAATTCAATAGGATTTTAAGTGAGAACAAAAACTATTTCAGTTTTAACTAATGTGGTCCGCTCTTGCAATAAGTCTGTATATCTAAAATAGAACATGGATTGAAAAATATATTTATGATCTCTTATCCATCTATTGAGAATTTTAATTGCCTTTTAAAACTATTCTCATTTAAAAAATTAAGCTTTAATAGAACTTCTTCATTTTTAAAAAATGTATCCAGCATTAGTTTCTGAGGAACAGGTGCTGTTCATGAATCTCTCTCTGGATTAAGACACTTCTGTCTGGCAAAGATTGTATTCTGACATAAATGACAGGTGATGCTAACATTGCTTCTTAAACTGTGCCTTAAAATCAGCCAAAACTTTCTACTAGTTTTTCTAATATTTTCTTCTTTTTTCCAACCTTTTTTTGAATGTGGACATTAAAACTTGTTATACCATCATAGTATGGGTCTCAAGAGCACTGCAAATTATTGACCATAGTACAGCTATTTTCTCTAAGAATTCAAGAATCATATAACCTAATTTTTAGCCATTGCATTTCTCAGATGTTCTCAATTAATTTTTCATCCTCTGGGGTGCCCAAGAATTATTTCCAAAAATTGGATATTTAACATGAAAATATGAATTGCAATCTTCAGATACATTTGTGACCCTGATTTTTTTGAAGATATTGGCTCATAGTGTAGACTAAGCTATCTGAAACCAGATTACTCTATAGAACTCATTCTTCTAATTAACATCTACTCCAACAATTATAAGCATAAGTTTTATGGCTTTTCAGTATTTATTACAGTATGGACTAAGTCACTTAGCCTGGTTCTCATTTTCACCTGGATCAAACTTGAATTAGTGTAGTTGTCGGAAATACTTCCTGACTTTGTACTACTTCCTGAAACACACAAGCTATGAAGCCTTGTATATATTGAAAATTCTGGAGTGTCTTGATGACAAAAAATTTTTTAAAAACCTCCAAAATCAAACACTAGCACCATCTCTCCCACAGGGAAAAAAACCCCAACCAAACCAACAACCAAAAAAAAACCCAAACAAACAAACAAACAAACAAACAAAAAAAAAACAAAAAAACAAAAACAAAACAAAACAAAAACAAAACAAAAACAAAACAAAACAAAAACAAAAACCAAAAAAAAAACCAAAAAAAAACAAAAAAAACAAAAAAAAAAAAACAAAAAAAACCAACCAAACAAAAAAACCTGAAACAAACTAAACCCCACACAACCCCAAACTCAAACTTAGGAGAGGAAAAAGTTACTTAGGAAGAAGTGAGAGAATACTGATTTTAAAAAGGAACTGTAAGTTTTGAATCACTGAGGAGAGAATTGTTCTATGTGACTGTGAATCAGTATATAAAATGCTTCTTTTGAGCACCTTTGAGACATAATATTTTGCCCCTATATTGGTATCATCAAAAGAAAGATAAACTTTTTAAAATACTTATTGAAATGAGCATATATTTTAATGTAGAGGTCTCCCCAGTTCAATAGCAATAATTTCAAAAAAGGACTAAACACCAAGGGGAAACCTTAAGCCACTTCACTACTTCCAAAACCCAAAAGAAATATATGCAATATTATGCAAACTTCATAAACTAAAGAACAATGCCAGGACATATCCTATAACATTAACTGTTAATGATGTTATGCAAAAGATACTTACAGGAGGTTATTTCATAATAGGGAATTCTGAGATGGACTAATGGCTCTCTTGAGGCAAAGGGATGTCAATGTCAGAAGTGCAATTAATTTTCTTTCACAAGTTTACAGATCCTACTCCTACACTTTTAGCTCACACTTATATCTAAGGTGTCAAGAGCAAAATGACATCCTACTGCCATTCATTAACATAAAAGCCTTCCAAAGAAGTGCAGTTGGTTTGTAATATCATCTATGTATCAAAGTGACCCAAATCGCGCCATTAGGCTCAGTTTCTACAGAGAATCATTAAAGTTATCAAGAATCAAGGCTCAGACCTTTGCTGCTGCTTGACTAAGAATAAAATGTGATGTAAGGAATTAAGTCCAAGATCTGTTTGCATCTTGAAACAGAAATCATTTATCACTTTAAAATATTGTAGGGAGAATACACTAAGACAGCGGAATTAGTGACACAACTGCCTAAGTAACTGAAAAGTAGTTTCCCCTGAAATGATGCATATGAAGAACATCCATGCAAAGCAGCAGCATCTAAATACTAAACAATATTAATGCTGTAGACTTAGAAAAAACCCCAACATGCTGTAGTCTTGTTTTCTTGTGTAAATTATGCACCTTGAAAAGATATCAGCACCATCTTTCCAATTTCTGGGAAGAAAAAGAAAAAGGATTCTTGAAGGAATTCAGAAGTCTAGACGCTTAGTCCTGACACCAGTGTCAGGACATACCTTGCTGAACCCCAATTTAATGTCTGTGTCCAGAAATGAACTGACGAGCTTTAACTTCTACAGAATATATTTATATGCTGTAAATAAGTAATGCAATGTGCTCTTGGTTGGTTACAATTTGAAAAATTGCAATGTAAAAGCAACACTTTCCTCTACTATAGTTTTCTGAGTATGATGATTGCCAAGTAAACTACTATGCAAAAAATAGAGCATCCTTTGTGTTTACACTTTTTTCTGTATTGTTCAACCCTTTAATAGTTATGCCATTCACAGCAAACAGGATATACAGAAGAGTGTTTATGTTTAAGCATGCATGTATATGCACACAAGCATGTGAATATATATGTATGTAAAAAAACTGTTCCCTGGTCATTTATCAGTTTCACGGGCCTTTTCTTACGGTTCCAAGAAACATCACAAAAGAAGAGAGACATCTGTCATTTCCTCTAAACTATCTTGTTCCCTCTTTCTAAAAATAAGTAATACTGCATAGTTAGTTTAAAAATTTTAAAAAATACTAGAATACATTATAAAAGGGAAAATAATAAGGATTTTTTCTTAATTTGTAAATCTATACATTAATTCAAGAAATAAAAACTAAACCACACACATTTTTTGCTCTAAAATGTTAAGTCTAGAAGAGGTTGAAAAAATCCCACATGCTCAGAACATTTTATCTGATAGTGTATATAATAATATTAATTGGTAGAAGCACATCTGTTTTACCCTGGTTTTTCAGCTACTGTAAACTAGAACATGGTCTATATGGAAAAATCTCACACAACAGAAAAAAATATTTGAACTGCATCTGAGTGATGGCAAAGTTGAAACTAGATTGCAGACATAAATATAACTTATTAAAAAGCAAAGAACTCTGTTAGTATACTGATGATACAGCTATTTTCTTTGGCAATAATCTCTTTCTCCTGCTGTTACTGTATTTATTGAAAGGAACTGGCTCACCACCAATTTAAAATAAATAGAACATTTGTTCCTACAGTATCTTAAGTGATATAGAGCTTCCAAATCCTTTTGAAATCTCAGATAATGTGTATACATTAACTTACTGTAATTAAGGAAGAAAGGGAAAATTAGCTCAGTACTCTTGACCCAACCAAATAACTGTCCTTTGCCTGTACTTTCTATTAATTAGGATTTTGATTCACCTTTAAATAAAATAGCTTTGATAGATAAAACCAGTTAAGCAAATTAAGAGATGACAGAAAATGTGTTTTTTCAAAAGAACACTGACTGTGAAAAGAGTCCTTGTTTGTTATCTCAAGCATTATTTCATTGGCACATTCATTCTGTTCTCAGCTGTAATAAAATGAGACAAAGTCATACACTTGTTTTCTCTTTTGTCTTTTCTCCCAGTACAGTTATAGCAGTCAGGACTCCAGAAAAGCCTGTTTGTGTAACTGGTTACTTAGAGGACCCATTTGCAAGGAAAAGATTTTGCCCTTCTTTTTATATGCTATTAATGAGTTGCTCATGCCTAAAGTCAATTAATCATGACATTCCTCCATTCTAAGACATTCTAAGACAGGCAAGTTTTAGTCAAATTGGTAAAATACCTGTATCTCAAGGAAGTTCCCTGTATTTTTTATGCATCTCTTTTCTGGTATATACTACTACTACTACTACTACTACTAGTAGTAGTAGTAGTAATTATTTAATACACACTGGGTTCTGTTTTCCAGTTTCAGGAGGCATGTTAGCTCACAAATTTACTGAGTTTTCAGCTGCTAAACAGTATAAATATCTAATTAAAATAGCTAATAAAATAAATAGATCAAAATTAGCAATGTCTTCTTGTAATCTTCCATTACATCCTTCTCAAATAAAAGCTCTTTATTCTGTGTCTACTTTTACATCCTTGTTCAACCCTGAAGACACCATAATCACATAAACAGGTTATTACCTAACTAGTTAGATATTTAGTTTCACTACTGACTGGCCTACAGATATTCAGAGATCCCTCTCTTCTCCTATACAGGTAAAAAACTTAAAATAACTCTATCTCCAAATGGTTAAAAAATAGTTATGAAAGAAACCAATGACGTTTTTGCCTTGCCCTCTAATGCTGACACCCTAATAGAATACCTTCATTATCAGAAGTTTAACACCGGAATGATAATATTTGACTTGAATTCTGTATGTCATTTCAAAAAATGTTAAACTAGTTCCAACGTTTGTCCATCAATACATTTCCAGAAAACTAGGACTAAATTTCAGTTGCGTCCTAAACAACAGATCAGTTTTCTTTGCTGCTGAGATGCAATTGCAGGTTATACCCTAACAGCATTTTGAGGGTTACTACTCAATAAATTAGTTGCTTCAAATCTCACAAAAAACAAACCAAATGAAAACAGATCCCAACCAACCAATCCACCCGGTCAACCAAGATAAGATTAAAAAAACACAGGAGACCTTTTTCAGCTGAAACTCCTAGCTCAGAAATTCCAAACCTTCTCTTCATAGCTCCGCAACCCACTCTGCTCCCTCAGTCCACACTGTTAGCTCAATGTAGTCATAATGAGAGAGGAAATATATTACAAAACCTTTCAGCACAGGAAAGCAGTCTCAGTAAGCACAGTATAATGTGAAAGACTGGAAGATGATGGTTTCCAACCCTTTAATGTTTCATGACTTACAATCTAACTTCTCTGTGCAAAAGGAAATGAATTATCACACACTTTTTCAGGAATCGGTCAAGATCACTGTGTTCTCTAGGTTTACTGCTACTTATTGCATGTTATTATGTAAAAAATAAACTTCATGCCTGTGAAATTAACATTGGAACAGGAGATATTTCAACATAACTTAATCAAGTGTCAAGGAATGTTCTGGCAAAGAATGAACTAAACTACTTTTCTCCAACCACACAGAAATGGGTCACTCTTATGAAAGCTTACATATTAGAAGAATTTATAGAATGTAATTTCCTGTTCTCTTTCATCAAAGAAGTACTTGAACAAAATAAAATCATGATATTAAAAAAGAAAAGAATTTAAATTGCATGTCTTCCTGACACTGCAGCTGCTATGTGTACCTTTACCACTCCTGCAAAAGAGGAAAAAACCCATCAGCTCTCTGAATTGAGGGCTGTTATCAATCTCTGTGTTAGTTAATAGTCACTAGTTCCCTGAGGTCAAATTTATGAATATTTATTACAAAATACAAGCACTAATTGTGCTTGAGAAACACAGAATTGGACAAATATATTCTGCACAGCCATTATAGGAACATAAAACATTGTTATAATTGTGGAGTTTTAAGTGCTTGAAGGGTGAAAAACCATAAAAAGGACCTATTAATTTTATCCAATGCATGAGAAATACAAACAAGAATGATGACTGATTAGGGGCCTGTTACACAAACTGCTTTCTTTGTATCATGTGCCCAGGAGAAAAGGGCTGCTCTAGGACAGGAAGAGCTTTCATCATTCAGGCCTGGCAGCCACATATTCTGAAAATGATCCACAGCTTTATTGAACCACCTTGGTATCCAGCCCTTGACAGTAATGGTAAAAAGTCATTGAATCACTGCTAGTCTTCTTTATGCTGATGGAAAAATGCATGAGCAAGATGCCTATGACGGAATGGCAACCGTTTATAAATACCTAAGGACTAACCTTTGACATAATTTCAGGTTTACTTCAAAGTAACTGGAGAAATATCATGCTGCACATAGTTTAGTTTTGTAATTGTGACAAATGGTTCATAATTTTCTGCTTTATGCTAGAGAATGATTTCAGAAATGTTTTGAACATGAATTGATCATTTTTTTAATGTTGAAATGTCAAAGTCATCTCAGTAAAATGTACTTTACTATCACTTTTTAATATTTTGCCTATACAATAATGGTAGAAGAATTACTAATAGATTTTTTAATGTTTTTTGTAATAGTATATCTATTAATATTTATAAGACCAAAAGCACACAAGCTCGTGCCTATAATACAAGTCTGTCAAGAAGCATGACAAATACTAGATCAAGTACTGCTATGATTTAAGAAAATTTGGGAGTGACATCAACGTATATTAACTTTTAGAACTTTTCAGTTGGAAGTTTATTTATTTATGATATTAAAAATAATAATACTGTCTTCAGTCATGCAGGTTAGCAAGCCATATGTTGGCTGAAGTCATCATCATATTTGGATGCTTTAGCTGACTTTACAGGACTCCAGCTCTGAAGATGTCTGTCTGTTTTAGAGTCTGACTTCTGCCCTCAGAGGAGCAACCTTCCTCCTACAAATGCAAACCTGTAATTGACTTGCTGTGTGCTCCTACAGTTGAAGAAACTTTGGGATCCCCTATTAAAATCTGTTATACAATATTTTACATAACTCTGGAAACTTGAGCACCCATTGCATTAACTCAGAAAATGAAAACCAAAACCAGAAACACTCAGACTGCAAGCACACTGAGACAAAAATCACAGCTAACACATTAGTCCATAAAAATGGCTGAATTTGGAAACATCATGTGCTATTTACATTTGAACATGTTTTCTGAAAACTCCTAGTTTTTCACATTAAAACTGTGCTTTTACAATTTTTTTCTGTAAGTTTAAGCCTTACAGAAAAAAAAGGGTTTTTTCATATCTTTATAGAAAACTATTTCACAAGCCCTACATAATAAATACATTTTTAATAGACATATTTGGATGAGGAAGAGAAAATGGATGTATTGCATGTGAATTTTCTCAAAATGGCTTTTTTTTTTTTTAATTGACTGTCAGATTTTGGTCATAGACCTACATTCTATTATGTAGACTTATGAAATTTACTCTTAAAAAAATTCACTGAATATGGAGAAAAAATTACCTTTAATTTAGCAAATCACCAGAATGGAGCCTAGCTCTAAAATAGACAAAGTAATTAATTAAGTCTGGCCCCTATAAAAAATTAGAAAGCATTGGCCATATAAATTAGAGCACCTCGGACACATTGAAAAGTTAAATAAATAAATAGATAAATTGGAGGTAATAAGGCAATATTATATTTTCCTCATTTATGCCATCATAATTGCTGCCAGACAACTACACCTTTGAATCAGTTGGCAAAGTCATTCATTGCTCTTGCAGTCAGCATTCAGTATCTTGTACTGAACTGAAAAAAACAGGTTCATGTCATGAAAAGTTAAAAAATAACACTCAAAATAGCAAAACCATTTGAAACTCTGGCCCATATGAACAAGACCACTCAGCAAATGCTAATAAGAGCAAAACTCTATATGTAATTGTAGTGAACATCAGAAAGAAATAGAGGAGTACCTAAATTCTTTGTTCGTGATTGATTGGAAATGCCAAGCTATTAAAACAGTAATTCCAGGGCAAATGTAGTTTATTTAAGGGATTACCTTTCTTTTGTACTTTTATTCTCATCATATGTGACAAGAGTACCAATGCCATCTCCCCAGGATTGAGTACAATGAAAGCATTAGTCTTTAATCTTTTTAAAAGGGAATATATAGATATGAATAAGGCTTTTATGTAGACATAATCATAACCTGTTATGGCTATACAGGTGCAATCTACTATAAAAAGATGTCCCAAAGTGGGGCAAAGCAGCTACATAGTTTCTCTGAGTTAAATGGTTCTGTTGAAGGAGGAAAACTACATAGTTTTTATTTCTTCACTGAGTTATGGACATAATTACTGCTGCTTTTATAAATTGTTTGAAAGCATGTCTCACAACATAACATGGTAGTTGGCTACTGCTGTCACTAAATCATCACAAATTCTTCTTCCAACAAATTGACCATAACAATACTTCAGTAGAAACTAGATCTGTATTAAATGTTCAAACAGATGTAATTAGAGACAATTCTAAATGAGTCACTTTAAAGTAAATGCATGGTTACTTCCTTGTTTAAAACGTGATCACATGGAGATACATGGTAAAATACATCAAATTTATCCCCTGTGAATATTAACACAGAACTCTTGAGTTTTGCCCTTGTAGAAAGGGACAAAACTCTCAGATGCTGTTTATAGAGGGAAACTAGAGCACAGTGAGATTGTGCAGACCTTTTTCAGAGTAGATTACTACACCTGAAGTGTTTCATGAACTGCATTTAGCATAAACCTAAAACACTGGTTGCACAGAGACTGCAGGAGAGGGAGCAACCAATGCACAGTAAATTGTCATGTAGTCCTTGCAACATAATCACAATGAATCCTTCAAGTATTCCTTTTTGAAAAGTTCCTTAAAATTTACTATGTCTGAAAAAATTCTTCATAGGTAGAAATGGGTATAGTAGTCTATGGCACGTATGAAAATTGTTTTCAGACTACTCCATAAGATGTAATGTAATTTTCTAGAGATGTGCTAGGGGAAGTTTATCCCATCCACTAGGTTTTTGTTTGTTTGTTGGTTTTTGTGGTTTGTTTTTGTTGTTTGTTCCCCCCCCCCAAGAAATTATTATGTTTTAAGGATTATGCTTTCAGCAGCAAATATGGCATTATTAAAATATTTCATTTGTGTAAGTGGGAACTGCATGACTGATTCTCAGCCTCTCAGCACATAGCAGCTTGCTCATGGGAGATATTGGTCTACAGCAACCTTAATAACCACCCAAAAGAGATCTTCTGTAAAGACACAATATCTACTGAAAAGATTTAACTCCTTCTTCTACAACTGCAAATGCTGCAGAACAGCTGGGGACAGTATCACTGATAAGTTATGCAGAATGTTTAAACTAGTAACAAGTTAACTCAGAAGTTCCTACAAAGGCAGCTATGGGAGTAAAACAGAAACTACGCCACTGCAAAAGCAGGTTAAACTAGCAAAGAAAGAAATATTATAGAGGCTGAAATGCGCTAATATGAAAAAATTCCTCAGGAAATAGTATTTTGAAACAATTTGTTTGCAACTATATGTGGAAGCACACTGTGTACTCGTCATGTGAATGCATGAGATACATGTGCCATAGAGCACTAGACCTAGCAAGATTTTACAGGACTACGGAGATACAGCTCTGTTGGGTTGAGCAGTTGCAAATCATCTATTACATAATTTCACTGTTTACTGCCATTTAGAAAAGCCACATTTATTGTTATATTGAGAACATTTTTGAAACCACTTGCAAATTTTTTTTGTCTCATTCTATCTATCATGTACATGGCAGACCAAGTTCAGCTTTTTGAGCTTTGTACAGTAATAGAATTATGACTCGTGCCAGCATTATCAAAATATTTGCTTTAATTGACTCTTCTACTGCAGTTTAATTTATCATCTGTTATCTTAATAAATAAATTATAGAGGTGGAAGAACAGCCATTTACTAAAAAATTTCCTATTTATCATGTCTGACAGAAGCTAAGAAAAGTCTGTGGGGAAAAATGGGAAAAATTGCTTGTTTAATTGCTGCATCACAACTAGCAAAATCTGAATAGAATATTAGTGTAACATATCAGTAAAAATGCTTTTAATGGGCAATGAGGGGAGGAAAAGGAGGACACGGGAAAAGCTGTCATTTAGTACATAAAGTTGGCAGAGAGCTGACAATAAAGCTATTCACATTCAGGTAAGGAGTTCACTGCAGTGATATTTCTCTATTACAGAGATACTGAAGAAGAGACTCAAACCCAGATTTTACTGTTGATGTCCTCTTTTTTGTCTGCCTGTTGCTTTATTTTCACCTTCAGTAAGGAAAACTGATGCTTTGTAAAGGAAATGGCTTTGGGAAGCAGAGGCAAATGTATTTTTTAAATAACAGAAAATGAGGAAAATCTCACAAATGCAACTCCCTTCCAACCCAAAAATCATTCTATGATTTTATGCTTGTTTGCTACAATTGTTATTGGAAGAAACAGTACAAATGGAGCTGCTGATTTCCTTAAAAAAAAAAGAAATGTTTTTCAGAAGGTGGAGCGAAGATAAAGTGGCAGAATTTTCTGGTCTATAAATTATCCTTAAAATAGCCAGAACACCTCCTAAAGTTCCTCCTCTTTTAGGAATATTTCAAAAGTGGAAAGATGGGTGAAATAGCTCTGTCGTCATCAAGCTTTCCCAGTCATTTCTATTAAAGGAAAAGGCAGACATTGAGGCAGAGATAAAAGAAAAGATAACCCTTCTTATTTTGTGGTGGAACAGTGATCAAAATGTCTGGGTTTAATAAAAGAAAAAGTTAAATTGAGAAAAATTATAATCTTCTCCTTGCTCTAATACTTTAAAGCATTTGGGTAACCCTTAAAACTTTCTCTGGTTTGAAAAGGCTGAGTTTAGCAGGAGCAATAAGGCTGCTATGGTCCCTCTTTTAACAACAGTTCAATCAAAGTTGTTTTTCAATAGAAACTAAACTTTAAAGGAAAAAATAATAAAAAAAGCATACCTTCCACCTTTCAGTTAGACAAAATACCAAAATGCCCTTCATTGGAAAAAACAAGGGACTGTTCGAGAAATGTCTGACGGTAGGAATTTTGACGTTATATTTGGAAACATAAATTTACTTAACCTCTCTATTATTATCATACACATATACATATGGATTCAAAGGCACAGAGAACAGAAATTACTGTAAAAGAAAGAATTAAAAAAATAAAAATATTTGGATTTAAAGTATAAAATTTACTCCCATATATGCATGATTAGAACTCTTTTTTCTCAGGCCTGCCCTTTCATCTCTATTACACAGGATCCTATGACATTCACTGTACACAGTGAATGCTTTTTTTTCTTTCAATTATCAATCATTTTTTTGACTACAAACTGAAAAAAGAAGAAATTAATTCCAGTAGGTTAGAATCCAGCACTATCTAAATGCTGAATTTTACCAGTGCAGATTTATTATAGTTACCTACCTTCTTTGTTACATTTAGCTCCTGGAGTCTGCTAATACCTCAAAAGATCTTATTGCATCATGTCATACAACATATAGATCTAGTAATACTTCCCTTTAGCTTGCCAAACATTAAATACTAGCTTTATTTTTGTCAATATATTGCTTCTATCAGCACTGAAAATCACTTTTATGAGCTTAAAAGGAGCACCTGTGACTTTTCAAATTTTTTTTTCCCCTATGGATGTTCTGCTTGAGATTGTTGCTGTGGCACTGCAAAAAATCACATGAATTGAAACATTTTTCCATGCATTGTTCTCCTATAGGTTTTACAGATTTCACTATTTACCCTGCCAGGGAAAAAAGATTTGCCTTAAAGTCTTACAGGGAAAGATTATCATTCAGCTAGCCTGCAATTCACCAAATGTCCACTGATTACAGCATAGATGCTTATGTGTTTGTGACAGCACAAACTTCCAATTTTTAGAAAAATTGAATTATAATGTTGTTGTTATGTTTTTGACAGCATTACTACTTGTGAATATAATTTTATTTTTCAACAGAGACTTTTACACCAATTGCTACCTGAATTGGTTTGGACAATAAACAAATATGTCAACATAAAAAAAGAGAAAACTGTTAACAGTGCTGTAGAAGACGTTTCTAACCCTGCCTGTGAGACAGACTGCTATAGGAAAAAAATGGACACATCACTTCAATAAGTCATCAATATATTACACTGAAAATAGGCAGCAATTTGAAGGAAAGTTAAATAATTTTCTGAAAGCTTCATTTCTCACAGTAATTTTAGTTCCTGTCACTTTGTACCCAAAGCCATTGTACATATCAAAGTAAGATTAATTTCATCAAAATTCCTTAATTTAATCAGTTGGTAACATCAGAATAATCCTTATGCTTGACACAATGGCCTTGTCATGAAAAAAGCGTACTCGCTTCTTATAACAGGGTCTGAAATCCAGACCCATTATCCTCCCAGGGTACATATTCACCATTAAAGTAACATATTTTTAGCAAATCTGTATCCCATGTAACTAAAATAAAAACCTAATTTTCCCAGAGAAATAGAGGCACACTGCAGGCTTTAACAATATTGATTTCTGAACCCAAACATAAGCACACAGACACAGCAAAACTTCTTTATACTTTTTTTGTGGGAGAGGGGCGGCGGGGGAGTGTGTATAGGGGCCCTTTGAAAACGTTACAGAACCTGTCACTAAGAGGTCAGAAGCTCTGCACTGGCATGTTTGCATCTCACAGCACAAGGTGCCAATGCTGACCCACAGTTTCTCATCAGCTTGTTAGGAGACCTGGCTTTGTGAGCCCAAACCTCAAACCACGTGTCTCTTGTTGTGGCACACACTTTAACTGCAGGATAACTTAACAGCAGAGGCTTTGACAACGTGGGCACAGCTTGGGAGTGGAGGCCCAAACACTAATGGTCAGTTGTGGGTCTCTGAAGAAAGCCAGCCTTGAGAGCTGGGGCAGGACTGGGGTTGGTTAAAGGAGCAGAAGCTCAGCAAGGAAAAAAACAGTCCAGAAACAGCATAAAAGAACTGCCCTGACAAAGTAACATCCCTGAAAATACCTGGCCCAGGGACACAGACCAAGAGGTGCAATCAGCAGTGAAACTCAGCTGTCTTTCAAATGGCCAGATCTCAGATATTTGGGGAGAAAAAGCAGATGCCTGATTTGGCTTCTGATGATCTGAGTGAGAGCTCTGGAAACTGACTGCCTTGATGGTTACAGTCAGCAAAGACTATTGCTACCAGAACTAATCAAATATCAGTTCTGTGGTATCATATACTAATTTAGGTCCATTTCCCAAATGTTCCTGTCCCAGTGATCTCTAATTTCTTCTTCTTCCTCCTCTCCTTCTTCTTCTTCTACCTCCTCTTCTTCTACTTCCTCTTTTTCTTTGGGGAGATGGCAGGGAGCTGAGCTATCACTGAGAAATGCCTATCAGAATCTTCTTTTCTTTAATTGAGAAATTTTAATTATAGATCCAATGATAGTCAAGAACATTTAGAAAATTGCCAGTACCACTGCCAGCATTGTTCTACCATGACCAGCTTTACATTACATCTGTGATCACATTGGTGAATTCATTCTGCTAAATCCTCCTGGCACTTCTCAAATTTTTTTTAGTTCTATTATACATAGAACTATTAATCAAAATTTCTATTAATCAAAAATTAGCTCATTTAATGTCTTTTCCAGATCATTACTGCAAACAGTCCTTTAAACCAGGGTAGTTCTCTTTCAATGCTCAAACATATCACTACATTTTACACTTTCCAAAACTGAGGAATTATTCAGGCTCTTTGTTTTTCAGGTCTCATCCAGCTTTTGACCTGCAAAACAACATTAGCTGTCCCCTTAAGACTGATCATTTTTATGGCTTCTTGTGAAAGACTACAAAAAGATTTTTTAAAAATTAAGACAAACATGTCTACATATCTCTTTCACTCACTATTTCATTGACATCCTTAAGGAATTATACTATACTAGAGTACCATGTTTCCCCTCACAAAGGCCAATCTCCTACTAAAATTATCATCCATTAAGTATTAAAGTATTTAATAAATTTACTTTTAATTGATACTTCAACTGAAGTATTTACTGAAGATCAGTGAGTTCTGAGTTCTCATTTGCTTCTCTCATAAAGGTAGCTAAATATTTTCTGCTGTAGAAGCTCCTTGTAATGAATAGCTGAGTTTGGGAGTTTTTGGTTGCTTATTTGTTCACTATGCTCCTTCTGAGCCTTTTGATGTCTCCTGACGTTTAACTTGTAGTTTGCTAACAGTTTTTAAGCTTGAACTTTAAATACACTACTTTTGATACATTAATCTGTAGTAGTGTCTCATCTTTAACAAATGAGAAACTGATACAAATTGTCTCAAAAATAAACATGAATACTTAGAGAGGATGCATTTAACAGACATTCATTACCAAGTGGTCCTATTCTCTCAGATTATGTAAAGACATTTCAATTTGCTGGAGAAAAAAAAAAAAAAAGGACAGCCCTTCCTTTTAACCTTTTCCAATTCCCTGGAAATAGGTCCTCAATTTCCTCTAACAAGGGTTTAACAAAAATGAAGACAAGCGTTGTTGTGGGATTTTTCTTGGAAAATGTTGGTATTATACCTCTGAGGATTGCATGCATTGTTAGATTAACTGTAAAAATTGCATGTGTCACTAAGTGCCTGGAACACTGGGGGGGAAAGGGTCAGTATTCAGTATTTCAACTGTGTGCGCAGATTTATTTTCTTAAACTAAAATTACTAAAATTGCCTTTTTTTTCCCTCATGAGCCCTAGTGAAATTAGTTGGAGAGAGGAAAAGCAACTTTCATATTCCTATTGAAAGCAATTAATGAACCCAATTACTAGAATGCCAGAATACATCTACTTTTCGAAGTATTTTTTGTCACATGCTGAATATTTCATTGCATCCAGGCCACCTTATTCATAGATATTCATATTCCAGACCACCATTTCAAGATGGTTGAGGAATATTATGTCCTGTTAAAATTGTGTTAATTTCAACAATAATTATGCTACATATCAGCAAGGAAAAAAACGTATTTTTCAGAATAGGAAAAGAAGAAAGTTTTAAACAGGAGAAATATTTGTTGAGGATTTGCTTTTATCCAATACTAACTTGCAAATTTTTAATAATGAATGAACAATTCATCACTTCTGCTAAGTTGAATGTACTGGCACAGTGATCTCACCTATGTGCCTTATAGATTAGTTTAATGACTGCTGTGGAAATGACAAAGCTGAAGGGTTATTTCAGAAATGTCATATCTGAAATAAGTTTAAAAAGTTTTTGCCAGAGATTTTCAGGAGCCAGGGATCTAATATCTGACTTTGCTAAAACAAAACACCACCATGAAACAAGTAATTTTGCAGTAAAATGCTGCAGATTATGGCAATGATGAAAACATATTTTAAAATGAAAAAAAAGTGGGTTTGTCTTTCCTTGGACATGCAGAAACTATTGCTAGAAGAGAAAGAGATTTATAATGGCATTTAACTTAAGCATACACGAATGTGCTTCTTAGAAGAAAAACTACATTAATGTAATTTTCATTTCCATGCATTTTGCTTAATGAGTACTTTGTACAATTTAGGGTCTATAATTGAAAACTATTCTGCTTCTTAAACCAGGATTTTTGATTAAATAAATTTTGCTACGTTGTAGATAATTTCAATGAGGTTATTATTAAAATTCTGGTAGATTTTAAATTTTTATAAATCAGAATTTAGAATCCTGCAGGAAAAGTAGCACAGCTAGGATGAAGGGAAATCATATGGAAGCAGATACTTGTAGATTTGCAGAAAAGAATCTGTCAGCTCTTGCAGTGTAACAGAAAATATCTTACTAGTTACTAATTAAAAGGAAGTTGTAAAGGAGTTGGTAAAGAATTTTTAAAAGGAGAAAAATCTTCTGTGTATAAAAGATATACGCACACAATCTCAACTCTCATCTCTCTAAAACCTTCCAGTCATACTTGGAGTGGAATACAACCTGGGGTTTTTTTGACAGGTGTTCAAGAGTTTCCTCTGTTGCTTTTTAAAATGTCAAAGATTCAATTTTTAAAGCTTCTACTCAAGCTCTTTGTTCAAATTCCTTTCTTTAACAAGAAAATTGCAGCTACACCTCAAATATTTTAAAATATTACTTGTTTTTTTTGAATTTTTTTAAAAAACACTAATTTACCATGTTTTTGCATTTAATTTTAGTGAAGCAGCAGACTTCTACATGTTTTTTAACAGCTTAAATGAATGATAGTTCGTACTCAGACTATGTTAGGCCATATGGCCATAAAAATTATATCATAGATGAATAAAATAAAAATCACTGAAACATAACTAACAGCTACAGTTCCTCTCAGATGACGAGACACTGAGCTGTTCTGCAGCTCATTTGGATTGTGTCAGTAGGCAGGAAGGTGAGCCAGTCCATCAAGGGCTCACTGAAGTTCTCGGGATATGGGGTGAGCTAAACAGCAAAGTTCAAATCCTATTTCATTTTGAATTCTCTCCAAACTTCCTGATAATTGAAATGCAAACTTCATTCCTGTGTCAGCTCAAGTTGCAACAATTAACTGGAGCAAGGACTTTTGTCAACAGTCTGAGAGATCTGCTTCACTGGAGAGTCAGAAGTGAAAGACCAACCAAGTGCCCTGGCACAGGTCCAAAAAAGCACTTACATGAACATTTCAATCAAAATTCCTGAATCATCTCAATCAAGACCTTTTTTTCTTTTTTCCACTTTTCTATGACTTTGTGCAAGTTCATAAAACTGTGAAGGCTTTAGTTTTAACTGGTCTTTATTATCTGTTTGAATTCTGAAAAACCCAAAACCACTCAACAAAAACTACAAAAGTCTCTGACCTGATAACTAGACCAGCAAATTACACCGTAGATGTGGATAAATGTAAAAAGGAAAAATCATGTAGCTTCACTAGTTTTAAAATGACAAGGATAAATTAATAAAATTAATTCCATTTTTAAATGCCATTTGCTTCATCTACATCTACACATCTGCTCCTTGAAGGACAGTTCCCTCAACAGTAACTTCAGTATTTTCTCTGGTCAAATTCAAAATTTGAAATCTAGTCATATTCGTTGTTTACATGACTGTTAAATTTTACTTTCATTTGATTTGTAATCACTTAGATTTGCACTCATGCTTCAAGTCACTTCATCCACCAATCATTCCTAGAAAAGGTAGCTACAAAGATAAATGTTATATGCTTCTCTTGAAATTACATAGGGTGTTTTTAATAATTGCAAAAAATTCTCAAAGGTAGCAGACCAACAGTTTTTCACGTCATGGGTCTGCATAAATACAAGAACAGACAACCACAACAAAAATAGAAGCATTCTGTTTCCCCTCCACATTTGTTTATATTGAATACATAGCACTTCAGAGGAAAATCAACAAAAACAGCCAACTGACAGAAGGTAAATAATAAATTGGGTGTTATCCAAATGCACATTTTCTTTACTTCTTTTTCTTACTTGAAGAATATCCTTTCTTCTTAGTCTTCCAAACAACTTCTTTAACACATCAGTAGATCAATTACAGAACAAAAACTCATACTAGTTTTGTTTTTCCATGCAGTTCATAAAATAAAGTACTTGCTAGACTGCCAATCACAAAAAGTCTATTCAGGAAATGGAAACTGATCCAAGCCACAAAAATCAGATGTCTGGCAACAAAGGTTTTCACTAGAGCCTAGCTGAGGTTCAAACAGAATTGAAACCCGCAATGGGTAATGAATCAAAACCACAAGGACTCAAATGCTACCAGAAATGTGTCATCCTGATTCAATGGTCCAAAGTATCTTGAAATATCCCCTTTGGATGAGTTTGGGCAGAGTCTACCCCAACTACTCTCATCTATAAGTAATACGTACTTGCTACTTAACATTTTTTTAAACACTACTCTTGCCAGGAGTCTGTCTGTCTATCTTCAGAAATTCAGGTTTACATTTCACATATGGTCTTCCAGGAACCACTTGTTGGAATCTGCTTGACTTCTCTGGGGTACCCGAGTAGAGATCTCATTGTACCATCAAATGAAGCAAGCAAAGACAAAGAATTTTCTTGTACCTACTTTCACATACCATCTCTACTGAGCTAGGTGTAAGAAATAACAGATAAATGACAGATAGAACAACTCACAAGTGGGTAATAATATTTCCTGGGCTTCCTTTGAAGTGCATGAAAGGCTTTTAAAGGAAATGATTGTCAAAGAGGCAGGGGTGTATTGCCTTTCAGTTGAGAGTAGCAGTTCACAGCACGTCTGTGCCTCTTACTGAGGCATCTATTCAATACCTTCTGGAAATTCTGGTCATGCTGGAGAAGAATGCCATTTAGAATAATATGGATTTGAAGCAACTGTATGAAATATCTTGCCAAAAAAAAAAAAGTGTTTTCTGTTCTTATGGGTAAAAAATATTTGTACTTCTCATTTTAAAGATCTACTTTCAAAAGTGGCTACTTTTCTTTAAATACTGAAGTATCTTGTTATATGATTATGACTAAGACATTTCAAAGCTATCAATTGCTGGATGTCTGTCTACTTCCCAAGTACACTGCCTTTCCAATATATTCAATGAGAAACAAGGCAAAAATATAGATGTATGTTGTCTCAGTTTGGCAGAGGGATATTCAGAGCTGCCCAATTTCCAATCCTGCTGTTATTATTTGTGAATTCATTGCCTTTGTCCATTTGCAGAGCTATTTGCTCCACAGGTTTTTGCTTTGTAATAATTCTCAAAATTTTTCAAATGAGAAATTTAGATTAATACTGAGAAATAAATACTTCATGCTTTTTTTTTTCATTAGGTTGGACTATTAGTTTTTAAAACTGCAGTAGCAAATAAATTCTGATAACTAGTAGGAAGTAATGTTCCTCAAGTTTTCATATTGGAGCTGATACTGTTTAAAATCTTCATTAATAACCTGGATAGCACAACAAAAGAGTCCTGCATAATGTTTGCAAATGACATCCCGCTGGGTGGATCGGTCCACACTGGAAAGATGCTGAATGAATAAAAAAGTGGACTGAATATAAAAAGGACTCTTATGAAGTTCAACAGAGGCAAAGGAAAAGCCTTTCATCTGTGATTATAATAAACCTTTACAGTTGTACAGGTTGAGAACCACAAAGTTAGAAAAGCGGCTTTGTACAGAATAATCTGAAAGCTTACGGTAGGCAACAAGTTGAGCTCAAACCATCCACACACCCTTCCAATGATGGAGATAATCGCATCCTGATTGTACTAACCATCAACTGCAGGGAAGTGATCACTGGAACTGACAGTCATGGAGCATCAAGACCAAGACTTCTACATGTTGGAGGATGAGCTACAGGTGGCCTTGGCACAGACAGGGGTAGGCACCTCAACACGGGTTCAGTTCGCCAGGACCAAGCAGGATTGGTGGCAGTAACAAGCTCATCTCAGTGAGCATCAGGAAAATGTGATGCAACAGTCAGGGCTGAGGTTAAATTGTACATCCAACAAAAACATCAGGAGCCAAAGGATCACAAAAGGATACAGGTTTCATAGGTCAGATAAGAACTTGGGACACAAACTGAGCTTAAACAAAGCCTCTGGACCAAAAGGCAGAGGATAAATTGGCACACTACAACTGGTCAGGACACTTAATGCTTCTGGGTGCACTCAGGGCCTTCTCATCCTGAGTTCTGCATAGTAACTGAGTCCTTCCAGATTTCATCAGTTCTTTCCTAACGCATTTCTAGTCATGTTTCTATCAGTCTGTCTAGTCATGTTCTCAGTCATGTAAATTAATTAATTTTATTTTCCTTTTCATCTGTATGCTGCTGTTGTAAAACTTTTATGCCTTGATTTATTCTTGCAAGAGTTGATTATAAGATCATTTAAAAATACTTATGTATTTAAAAAAACCCATAGTTATCTATTTGTATTTTATCCAATTTAGCTAGTAGTACTTTAGTAATGAAGTCAATGCCTTACTCTAAAAGCTGCACCATGACAGTATGCAGTATACTAAATGCAAAGAAGTGTAGTAGCTTTGACTCATGACAGAAGAAGGAGCATTCCACTATTTTACCTTCAGAAAGAAAAGGATCATTTTCTTGATGTATTAAACATTAACTAATAATTGCTTTTCAACTTTATAGTTCTTTTCTTTAAAATAATAACCATCCTGTTAAAGCTTTGGAAACTACAGAAAAAAAGATTTGATGTCCAAAAATTTACCGCTTTTTTACACAAGAACTGGAGGGAGGGGCAAACATGAAACGAAGTAATTTAAGACAAATTGGGACAAACCACTCTGCATCAACACCAGGGATCAATACTCCGTCCGAACAAGATACATAACACATTTTTAACTTTTCAGAATAAAGCCACTTTCTCAGATTCAACAGCAAAGGCCTTCTTCAAAACAGTCAATCAAGTTTTGGACATATCCATCCATCAATACATTCCACATTTTGTGTACCATAATTCTTGGATTTTTATTTCACCCATCAACTTTCTTAATTCCTTTTCTGCTTTCATTAAAGTACTTATCCTACCAGGTCTTCTCAGTCTGTTTTTTTCTTTTTTTTATTATTGCGGTCTTAGTTGTTACTAAATATAGATCCAGAAAAAAACTTATACATCACAGTAAGAAATGTGGCACAGCAGCATTAATTTTTAGATTACTTGCTCTCCAGGGCATAACACAGTCCTCCAAACCCAATGCCAGGTTTCTAGACTGTTTATAGCAATTTTAAAGTACAAAAAGAAATTAGAAGCCAGTCACCGAAGTTAACCAATGCAGAACACCAAGCTCTTATGGAAAAGGCCACACATTTAAAAAGATGCCTTTTTTAATAAGCGGTCCAACAGTTAACATCTTAAACATTTAAGATCCAGAAAGAATTCATTACTCTGCTCAAATACCATGTGAACTCTTCAGTTTCTATGGCATTGAAGGCCCTGTACCCAGGCAGCTCCTCTTCTTCAAGCTGTTCCAATGTTAGTGGCCAGTCTAGCAATCTTCAGTATAGACATGAGTCCTAATTTAGCAGTAGGACACTGTTTCTCTACTAAATATGTATAAAGTTCAATTAGTTCCCTGGATATTGTTAAATTTTTATTTCATAATATTTTGTGTCGGGTCTAGAACCAAATGCTCCCTTGTTTGCCAGATGATTTTAATCTATTACTCAGATCTAACCACCATTTAAGAATATCCTGTGAAACCAAAAAGCTTCAACATGCTTAATATTAGTATCACCACCACACAATACTCAGGTTTCTCAGCATCTCCAACAATCATCAGGCACGAACAAAACCTAGAAGAAAGAAACTAATTTGGCAAGCTGCAGGAGGAGATGTGGGTGAGTAGTTTGAAACAAGAAATAAAGAGAATCAAGGAGCTAGGGGAATAAGAGAATAAAAGAAAATCCTGAAAGATAATGGCCAAATAATGAACATGTCATCTCAGAGTAACAGCAGAAAAAAAGAAAAATTCAACAACTATCAGTCAGAAAATATCTAAGACTTTGGGAAAAGAAAACTGACAGTACATGAACAAAATTATTTGTGTGAGAAGGACCAAAGAAATAAAAAGCTCAGGGATGTCTACAGAATAGATAGGAGAGACATCTTCACCATTAGGTTTGACATTCTTACTAAACAGCAAGAAAGCGAATGAACATTTCTGTCTGCAAAAGAAAGAGATAAGCTAAAAGAGCTTTTTGAGGTAACAGCAGGGCCAAAATAAAGCCAGAAGGTAAAACTTTGTAGTGGTCATAAGAAAGAGCAGGTTATGTTTAGTGTCTGAGAGGGTGGGGCCGAACTTTCACTGCAGCTCTGCTGGATCAGAAAAAGCTGCAGTACTCCTAAAGCTGTAGTTCCCATTTCCTTGTAGTCTGTCAGCAAAAGGCAGGCAATAAACGTCCTTTATTAAACTTCCCACTGTTTTCACAAAACATCAGGCCTACATCAATTAAAGTATGAAAAGGAAAAGAAAGACTGTGTCTGAGAAATATCCTGAGGGCCAGAAAATCCTAATCCTCTCTAAGGAGTGGAAGCCCTGTTGTTTTTGACTTAAAGAACAATTCTGGACAAAATACTTGAAAATGCACAATAAAGAACATTTGTGCAGTGGCAGGAGATTAACTCAATGATCTAATAGGTGTCTTCCCCCTCTAGCTTCTATCATCCTGATTTAAATTGCTCTTTAAATTTAGAGAGTTAAAATTAAATAAAGGCAACCGTTGTACCAGTATAAGCCTTTGAAAAATCTATTAAATGCATTAATCTGTGCTACAGCTCTCTGTGGGCCAAATTCTTCCTTTACTCGTATTAATGTAGTGCTGTTGAAATCAGCATGAGAAATCTCAGTAACTGTTTATTCCCATTCAGGAGATGTAGCTTGTTTTGTAGTCAACTATCCTAAGTGTTTTAACCTCCAAAATCATCTGAGGGCTTACTGTTGAATATTTTGTATTTGGATGCCTAGTTACATAAAATAATGCAGCTTAAAATTGATTTTAAATCTGTGTAGCCCAAAAACTGCTTTCAAATCCGGTGGTATAAAATGGCAACAGAATTTACTTTGAGCTGTTGTTGATACTTAATGGTAAAAGCCATGAAAGATAGCAGTAGCTAGAGTCTCCCTGAAAAAAAACCAGACATCATTATCTCTGTGATGGCTCTCTAAGAATGTTATTAGAGCAATGACTGGTTTCTCAAATAGCTCTGTCAGCTGTCTGTCTGGCCCCTGAGTTTCATTTAATGTGTGTCTTTATCACAGAACAAGTAAGGTTGGAAGACACCTTTGGAGATAAGCTTGTCCAACCACCCTTCACAAGCAGGGCTACTTAAAGTTAATTAACCAAAACCAATTGTGATCTATCTCCAAGGAGGAAGACTCCACAACCTCCCAGGGAAACTGATGCCAGTGCTCCCAAGTTAAAAAAAAAAAAAGTGTTTCCTGAACTTCAGATGAAGCCTTCCGTATTTTCTCTTTGTGCCCATTTTTCCTTGTGTGCTGGAAGTGAGCCTAACAGAAGACCCTTGCTCCATCCTTTTTGCATCTTCCATTCAGATGCTTACACACACGGATGAGATGCTACCCTGAGCCTTCTCTCTTCCAGGCTGAACAGCACCAGCTCCCTCAGCCTTTGCTCACAGGAGAGATACTCCAGGCCCCATAATCATCAGCCCTTTCCTGGATTCTGTACAGTATGTTCATGTCTCACTTGTGCTGAGGTACTGCATATCCTTCTCATTTATAGTTATTCTCCCATCTGTGTTAACAGGCTAAGTGTGCATGGATTACATGCACAGCAGTAATAGTTCCGTGAGTCTTCTGACAAGTTTAACTGAGTTTAGAAAAGGACTCTTTTCTAAATAAATGAAGCTTTGATTCTCTGAGTAACCTAAAAAATGAACCCTATTATCCCTTCATCTATACAGAATCTTTGTTTTGATTAGAACTTAAATTTGTTGTCACAGGCTTCCTAGTTTCCTTTATTATTTGTGTAATTTTTAAAGATTTGATTGAAAAAAAAGCTCATGAAATAATCACTTAGAACAGATAAGTTTCCTTTTATTCCTTGGCTTGCAACTGCAGTGATGTCAATTATGTCCCAGGGAGGGGCATATTATCAACCATAAAACTGTAAGTGACCTCTGCATCCCACTCATAAACTAAGCAACAATAAGAATGTTAGACAAAGAACCTCTTTGGCAGAAGATTAAACCACTTTAGCTAGCAGCATGGTTACTCAGTATGGGAACCATTTCTAGTGCAGGACTTGCTGTTGTCAATTCCTAATGCATTCACAATGATTATAATACATAATAGCAGCCACAGCAAGACTTCTTTAATAATTACTTTAGTGGTAGGGAAATAGAGTTCTTTTTGTGGCAAGCGAGAAATCACTGCTTGCCCTCAAGAGAGGTCCGCGTCTCAATCCAACATGTTCCTAGTCAAACATCTAATCATAAATACATAAGTGACCTCACTGTACTGAAAAATAATTCTATCGAAAATTTTATAAAATTAGAAAGACTCTGGCTAATTATGTGTACCACAAATCAACTCAAACCATGCCATCCTTATCTTGACCAGTGTAAAGTGTAAAAAATAACGGATTATATATAAAACGGTATGGTAACATCCTCACACCAAATCATGCTTTCTTCTTTAACAGTCAAAAGGACATGGTATTCCTTCCCTTCTATAGTTCAGGCACTAGCAATTTGTCTGTCAGCATGTGCTGATACAAAGCCTGTTCCTAGAGAAACAGATTAACATACATTTTGCCCGAGCCCTTACATGGCTTCCCACTAGGGCAGAAAATATATCATGTTTATTAAAAGGTACTGTAACTTCCACTGCAAAGCTGATTCCTTTTTTGCTCTGCTTGGAAATAAGTCTGCAGCTACAGGTAAGTGGGACACTGTCCTGTTTTAAAAAGTGGTCTTCCACATCCACAAATATAACTGTGGGGCCTCTTCCAGCTGTAATTCACCTCCTCTCACAACAGTGGGCACTGGGTACGTAGTTAACATTAGCAGCAACATAAATATATTCAGATTGATGTTGTAATGTGCAGAACAGGCCACACTATGGCTGGATTTGCATGTGTGCGGAGAGGAAAATGCCAAACATGAAGCTTTTATGCAAAACCTCTACATCCCAAACACTGCTTTCCTTTTCACAACCAGACAGAGTTTCTCTGTGGAAACACACAAGTGTGAGGCAACTATTACTACTTTCAAATTCCACACTTTTCTGTAGGAAAGTGATTTCTGTGATGTAAAGGAGTTGTCGCACCCTACAGAACTGAGTATCATGAACAATCTGTCTGTCTGCACCACACAGGAAAGCCATATGCCTTGGTGGAACCCAAGATCTTCCTTTGAGGCCATCAAGTAATCAGGGAAGGGGGACAGTAGAAAACAATTTCAAAGACAAAAAAAGCAATAAAGGCTTACCTGTGATTAAATTGCTGGTTCAGTGTTCAGCCTTTAATGGAGTTTAATATTGCTGAGTTTTTTTCTTGCTTTAATCGTATTTTACTCATTCTGTATCTCAGCCTTGTTTTCATGCACTTTGATAATCATGAAATATTCTGCTATATCATCCACCTTCTAAAAATGTAATTACCAGAAATGATGTTGCACACTGAAACACAGTAGAAATGAAAAATCAATAGCAAAACAGTCAAATTAATTAGTACTGCAAAAGAGAGGTATATCAGGATGCTTTTTTTCATGTCATCACATTAGCAGAATGATGAAAATAAAGCTAAAATGAACCTATTACTGTGGTCATTGGAGGTCCAAGACAACATGTTCAACAGCTAATCTCACTGGATTAACAGGATATCCAAAATTTATTTTCTGGTTTTGTATGAGCTTCTCTTCTCAGCATTGTCATGGAACAGTTAATTTTCAGTGGGATTTTGAATTTAATGAGGTTTTTTAATAAGGAAGCCTATTAACATTCACACTTGGGAATTAAAAGGGCATCCCAGTCTGTGAACAAATAAATAATTTTCCTTTTCGAAACTATTAAACAACCTGTGTATGCCTTTTAAGGTTGATCATTGCACCCACACTACAAGAGGTTCAGAAAATTTGGTGTCTCTGCAAACAAGATTTACCCCACCTTATGAGGATTTACCTCCTCACTTTTTCTCCTTTGTCTTACCACAAGGAGCTGCTATTTTATCAGCTGTACTGAGAGACTGGGCCTCCATTCCAGTGTCTTTTGCTTTACTGTTTAATCTGGTGGGATTTCAACAACAACGACAAAAGAAAAGTACTAGATATGTGAATGAGTATATATGTAAAAGAACACACATGCATATAGTTCAAGAGGTTTAAGACAAACTTACCAGATAAAATACAATCTGCCTCAGTTATTAATTATCATGACCATTCTAACAAGATAAGAACATTTAGCTTCTACATGTTGGAAATCAGAAGTGATAATCATTACTTTATAAAAGGCCCTCTGAACTTCTTTTCATGCCTTCATTCACATTCAGCTCTCTGAGCTTGGGAATGACCAGCAAAATCCCCACTGAGGACTACTGTGCAGGTACAAGTGTGTATGGTAAACTCTTTAATGCATTGATTGAACTGGTTTTTCAATTAATATAAACCTGCAAACCCCAATATTTTGCCCATGCTTGTTCAAAAAAGGGAGTTTACAGCATGAAGCTATATCTTGGTTTGGGAAGACAGATATCTGCCAGGTAATAAAAAAAAATAACTGGAGTTTCCTTTGGAATGGAGAGTGTAAACCCCCCCTCCACCCCTTTTTTTTTCTTTTTCAATTATAAATTTACAATCAGAGGCTCTTAGGCAAAGATTTGGGAAATAGGAATAGCAGTTCTTTACTAGTATGCATTACAAAGCAAACAAACACAACCCCCCCCCTTCCCCCCCAAACAACTACAGCATTAATAACAAACGAAAACAGTACCAAGAACCTTGATGGTTTTGTTTCACAAAACCCAGGGCAGTTTGGTTTCAGTGTCCCTGCAGGATCCTCAGAGAGCCAAGCTGAAACAGTGGAAAAGTCCCGGGCTGGTAGCTGGGATGGCAGGGTGTCCGGGCAGCGCAGGGGGTGCAGGGTCACGCTGCAGCAAGAGGAGCAGCGCCAAAGAAGCCGAAGGCGAGGCAGAACCGGCCCAGCTCCCGCGGGTGACAGAGAAAACTCAGGATTCAGGCCGAACCGGTGATAGTAGATTTCCCAGGACTGGATCCCTTTGGCCACAGTGAAACTCTTCCAGCCAGCAACAGCCGTTCTCTCTCTCCCCGAACTCCGGAAAAAGAAGAGCCCACAGCTGCCTCAAGCTTTGTCTTTTACCTGCATTATCTCCCCCTTCCACCTTTGTCCACCTCTTTGTTTCGGTTAAGTACTCCCAAGTATCCAACACTTTGTCTCCTTGGTAACTTATGGGGAAAAAATTCTTTAGAGAAAGAAGGAACAAACCTAACCCCCAACAAGCTATTAGAAAAATTCTCACAATTCTGTGAATAAAGCCAGTACAGGCAGGGTTCTGGGACCTCCTAATCTTTTGCATCTGACAGTTGTGCAGTCTGCCAGTTGCTGTATGCCAGTCCCTGTGATCTTGGGCAGAGCTGCAGAGACTCCTGCTGAGGGCAACTGGACAAGCACAATGTTCATCCTGCTTGAACATGCTACTCATGTTTTGGTTACACTGCCATAGAGTCACAGAATTTTTTAGGTTGGAGAAGACCTTTAAGATCAAGTTCAACCGTTAATCAAGCACCACCACCACACTCGTCACTAAACCATTTCCTCAAGTTCCATATCCACACGATTTTTTTGAAAACTTCCTGGGATGGTGGCATCAACTTAAGGCATCAACTCCACCATTTCCCTGGGCAGAGTATTCCAGTGCTTTATAACCCTTTCCATGAAGAAATTTTGCTAAGTATCTAACCTAAACAACCCCTTGCACCACTTGAGGCCATTTTCTCTTGTCTGGTCACTTGTTAGCTGGTAGAACAGGCTGACCTCCACCTGGCTACACCCTTCTTTCTCCTAGTTGCTGAGAGTGATTAGGTCTCCTCTGAGCACTTGTTTCTCCAGGCTAAATAACCCCAGCTCCCCCATCCATTCCTGATAAGAATTTGAAAAATAATTTCCCAATAGGAAGAAATCTAATGGAGCAAGAGTTACAGGTGGAGAAATAAGAGACACAACCTTGGTGTTTCAGACTTGAATAGGGAATGACCCCACATTTTAGTGTGGGTGAAACCATAGCCAAAGTCCTTAAGAATGAAATGGATGTTAAATTCAAAGATATAGCTTAATGTGAGAAGGAAAAAAAATAGAGATAGTGGAGTTTGTTAACTTTCTGAAAAATCCCAAACAATATGAGAATCTGGGAGAAAAAATTCCAAAGGAGGCAATTCTTACAAGTCTTCCAGGTACTGGGGAAACACTTCTAGCTAAAGCTGGAGATGCCAATGTATCATTTTATCACAATCAAGGGCTCAGAGTTCTTACAGATGTTTCTTGATGTGGGTCCAGCTCAAGTTAGAGGCTTATTTGCTCTTGCTCAGAAAAATACCTTGTCCATTCTCTTCATTGATGAAATAAATGCAGTAGGAAGGAATAGAAAGGGCAAATTTGGAGGGAAAAGAGAGCATTCAATCAGTTGCGAATAAAAAGATGTATTTAATACAAGCAGAAATGTAGTAATTTTGGCAGGTACTAACAGGCCAGATATATTTGAGGCCAAAATACTTTGACAGGCAGATTTAAAGTGAATTCACAGATATAGAATATGCATCTATTTTCAAAGTTCGCCTTAGACCTCTGAAACTATACATCATTCCAAGTAAATATGACCTAGCAAGAAAATTCACATCACTAACACCTGGCTTTTCTGGTGCTGATACTGCCATGTAAATGCTGGGGTAAGCAATTGTGTTATCTGCAATTAGAAGGGAAAGAAAATGACATACAAAAGTTTAAATAATAGTTAGAAATCTCTGGTGAAGGAATACTCTGACAGACCCAAAGTAAGAACTTCTCATGCTCTGACTGATCCTTTTTCCCTCTTAAGAATTTTCTTTGTAGTCAGATGGTACATTTTTGTTTAGATATGGCTAATGTTTTGTTTGTGTGTTTGGGGGTTTAAACGAGGTCTTCTATATTGTTCTGGGAAGTTATGTGTTGCCCTTCAGCTTTTCAAAATCCCTTCAGTAATTTTGTCTAAGAAAGAGTGGTTGCATTTAGAAATAGTACAGCTTTCCTTTCTTTCCTCGGATTTTTACTGCCCAGTACCAGTGACTTGTCACAATATCTTGCATAATCTTTGCATTCAACCTTCGAGAATCACAGAATCACAGAATGGATGGTTACAGTTGGAAGAGACCTTAAAGTTCATCTAGTGCCAAACCTCTTAACATGGGCAGGAAACTTTCTCTCATTTAAAAACATCATGTATGTTCAGCAGTCCAGAAAGCATTCATGGGTAAAAAACAGCTGAAAAGATTATATAAACAATCCAAGGAATAAGCATAGAAAGGGCAGGACACATAGAGAATGGGAGAAAGGTTGGCATAGGAAAAAAAGGGAAATGAAAAATGAGCACTACTTGAGCTGAATATTTTAGGAAGGTTGGGAGGAAAATAATCAGGATGTCAGCACACCAGCCACATTTTTCTGCCTTCCAAAGCTCAGTTTAGAGTTAATTCCATGATCTCTAAAGTCTTTGCAACATTCTTCCCTGTGGATTGTACCCTGTCTCTCTGAGGACAGTTTGTTTTTTTTCCTATAATCCATACCACTCTCTCTACCTTATTTAGTCTGGCAGGTTTCTCTTTTCAGTGATCCAGTTTTGCTCTTCTCTCTCTCCTAGTTTTGTGCTTTGACTCTAGCAACTTCCCTTTTTGGTATGTGGCAGTCAAACACACTTCTGCTCTCTCTAAGAGGACTTGTCATATTAAGCTTTACCTTGACAAACACATAAATACAGGCTTAATTTTGGGTTTGAACTTAAATGAGACACATTTAATGACTTGCTTAAAGCAGGACCTCAGTTTCATAATTCTAATCTCATGTTCTTTCAAGGTGTGCACATAGTGATTAATATATTTATAAGTTATTAATCATGTTGAAATTTTTATTTGCACACAAAAGCAGTTATTCTGTAAAATGTAATCAGTTGAAAACTGCCAGTCTCTGGCAGAATACCTCCCTGTTTGAAATGACTGTGTGGTATTTCTCTGTATGTGTGTGCTCTCACTGTCTAAAAGCAAATTGTTACATTGCATTGGGCATTACAATTTATGTTCTTTACAAAAAAACCCCAAAAGAATCCTGAATATATTTACACAGTAAAATATTTATTGAACCTCCCCTTGTGCTACCACCACCGTGCAATGTTTCTATTAAGAAAAGCAGACCACGGAAGATGGAAGATAATTTTAGCAGCAGTTCACATTGTGTGCTACTTCTGCTCCCATAATGCAGTGTATACACATTCCTTAATATGTTTTCAGATGCCTTCTTTCCCACTTTCAAGCCTTTTGCTATCAAAATCCATGCATGAATTTATGTAAACATAATAATTTGGCAAACTGGTACAGAATCTGAGCATTACTCTAGATTGGTTTAAATCTAGAATAGCTATTATTTTCAGTAGGACTGTGTGTATTTATACCAGTGTAAGGAAATTTTGGTAAGGTGCCTCCTAAGAGGAACAGCTTTTTTTATTCTCTTCATAAATGGGGTTTTTGCTCATATCTTTAACAATAAGGACTCCAAAAAGCAATAAATGAAGAAGGAGCTAACAGTCAAGGCTGTTAACCAAAAAGACAATTTAGAAAATACATACTATCTTATAGTTTTAGTAGTTTGGATTCGCTGGATTTTTTTTTTTTAATATGAAATGAAATATCAGGAACCATTCCATACTATAAAAAGGGTCTCTGGGGAACTTCAATTTTCACTTAATTTTCCCCTGAAAACTTTTGAAAGCTAGCCACAGACTTCAATACCCTTCACCTGACATCTGAGATTGCCAGTCAACTAAGGATTACCTTCATGATGAGTTTATTAATTTCTGTCAATTCTCGTAGTATCAACTGAATTTTCCAGTATATTTTTAAGAACTAAAACCCCTCCAAATCTCACCACTCCAAAAAAACTGCACTGAGAACTCCATTGTGACAGAAACCTTTGTCAAGCTCTGTGGAAAAATGAGTTACAGAGATAATATCGCCTTCTTTCAGTGTCTTAAGAACATTGTGAACTCTTACACTAATACCCCCAACATGAAAACGTCAGTATTTAGCAACAGATTAGAACAGTCAGAATACAAGGCAATCATTGTTGCGCAGTCATTTGCCTAATGTCTAATAACCTTTATACTTTAACTCACATGAGAAAGCAAAACTATGAAAAATTTAATTTCACTTAATTTTGTATTAGGAAGGGGGAAGAAATGACCTTTGGCAGAAACATAGAAATGCAAGTATCTGAAGTGATCATTCTGACAAGAAACACAGGCTAATAAGTAGGAGAAACTCACTCCAAAGACATATCTTAAAAAATGTAACCTAAGGGCTTGTTTTCACTGATTCCCTTCCTATGTTAAAAAGAAAAAAATCTCAAATCCCAAACCATCATATTGTAAAAAGGTCCCACTTTTTTTTATGTTTGATGTGAATTTTTTTTATTCTCTAAATTCACATTAATTCCCTCATTCCAGAAGTATTCACAGAATTATAAGGGAAAATCTGTATAAAATCGTTGACACAAAACTACCAAAAAATCAAGCTATTCCTTCAAAATTGAATCTTCTAACAATTTCAACCCCCCACAACTCAGATCAACTCCTCCTGAACAGTCTACTAAGAAATTGCGGCAAGATATTTTTATATGGTGAAATGCCCTTGTACTTCCTATAGATTCCCTCCTTAGTCATTGTGAAGAAGAAATGAATGAAGCAGAACAGGTTATGGCAGCCCTCTGAAAAACTGGAGACAGAGTTCTAATTTTTTTTTTCCTGATCTCAGGTTTTGGTTTTTTGGTTGTTTTTGGTTTTGTTTTTGGTGGTTTTTTGTTTGTTTCTTTTTGGGTGTTTTTTTTTTTTAAAAAAATTTATTTATTTACCATTATATCTTTTACTCCCTTAGAAAAGGCTGAAATATTCTGGATGTAACTCAAAGAACCTTCTGATCCACACAATCACTGGTTGGTTTCAGTGAAAAGATAACAAAACCCTCTCAGATTCCATGCTGCATTTCTTTGGTTTCTCAAACTTATAGTAATCATCATGGCCTGATCTGATGTGTTTTAAAAAATGAGCTGGGTTGTGAAGGTATTGTGTAAAGCATTATCTGGTGGTACTTCAACTGTGATTTGAGATCACCACACAGCTTGTGCCAGAGGCCTGCACAATACTATTGATTTGGATTTGGGCTGTTCTTTTCCGCTATTTATCTTTTCAGCAGAGGGTGACCTGATAGCTTTTTGTTAAACAAGTGCATAGGGAGATGGCTTCCAGCTACAGGAAGTTCTTCATCTGGCACAGAGTGATATGAGAAGATTTCAAGTTAAATATTAAGAGCTATAAATTAAGAGACTGCTTTTTAGTATGGGTTTTAATGTTTGGGGGTTTTTCACCTGCAAGATTTCATCTGATAAAAGTCCTCTATTATGACAGATTTACAATAGCAAATCTCGGGTTTCACCTAGCTGTGAATGTTTAAAAAATAGAATCACATTTTCATGTGAAATATTCCATTTGAAAAAAAAAATCAAATTCTTGAAAAATAAGTGTTGTGTTTGATTTTTTTTTTTTTTTAAATAAAACCAGATATAGGAAAGATAGCAAAATGTTGAATCCAGGCTAGAACTCGCAGCCAGGGATAAAGGCAGATTTTGATGCTGTAATTTGCAAGTGTCCTATGTACACATACAAGTTAACAAAGTAAAAACTGGTTGTGGTTGTCTTTTAATTTTGAAACAGTCTTTCACCCACAGCTGAATAAGTTGCTTGGAGACGCAGAAGTTAAGATTTAGGATTCTCAATAAAATGAATTACATAATCCACACACTGTTCATGCAATTATAGTCTCACAGCCAAGGGAACCTAATCTTAGCCACAAATATAGAATTATGACTTAAACCGAACCTCTCTCTCTTAAATCTTTCCTCCTAAATACCTCCCTGATCATCCATTTAATTAAGATCTACAGTGAATATTGTGAATATCAAACTCTTAAAGGTCATTGTGACCTACGAAAAACAACTGCGCATTTCTCTAGTGGATGAGTAAACATTGATAAAGTTTAGGCCAGTGACAGTGAAATAACCAAGGAAAGCAATATGCTGCAGTCCCAACTGAGACAGACACTGTCTGCTACACCCTTATCTGCATTTACTAATGATTAATTGTTGATCCTGACTTTTTCCCTTCACTAGCTTCTTTTATAACTCTCACTAAATTATACAGGGTATGAGGCAGACTATTCAAGGCACAAGTTTATTATCAGTTTATTCTGTCTCATTAGCCAAAACCTTCATTGTAATACACAGAGGAATTCATTATGCCTCTACTGGAGTTTAACTCATAGATAAAATATTCAGAATAATCTCTTCAACCTGAAATTAGACTGTTTTGCTTCCCCTAAACAGCTCAGTTTTATTTCCAGGTCAGTATAATTAAGAATAACTTCAGCTATAGGTAAATCTATTATTTTAATTTTTGGAAACATTTTCCAGGCTACCAAAAAAAAAAAAAATAGGCGAGAAAACCCAAAATCAAACCAAATCAAACAAACAACAACAACAAAACCCCACAAAAACCACACAACCAAAAAAAAAAAAAAATTAAAAAAAAAAAGCCACTAAAACTGCCCCCTGCTCCCTGTAAGTAAAAGGTAGAACTAAGTAAATAATATGGAACCATCATCCTGCTTTTAATTTTTTTCATCTCTAAAATCTATAAATAGGACAGGAGAAGTCAAGAAAGGGTTATACAGACATGATCCACTTTCTCAGAATTGATAGCTTTCCTGCATCCCTAGCTCAGGAAAGCCTGTTCTTAAATGAAACACTCTGCTACTATTTCTAGGGCATAAAATACAATTTCTGCACCAACATGACTTACAAGATACTTTAATTGCTAGTAGCACCATATCCCAGTGAGCAACAATATTAAGTCTACATATAAAACCATTTAGGAACACTGAGAAGTTTGCAAGTATATTTATAATATTTTTAAATGCTTACTTAACACTAATGAATCCAAGCTACTACTGAAGCATCATTTTGAAGCTTTATATATTGAATTCAGCATTTATTATGCACAGCCATACAACCCTGCACAAGACAGAAATTTTTGATTATAAGCTATAAAAATCTTGATTCTATCTGCTATGAAGTCCTAGTAATTCATATCTCTGAAGCAGCAACGATATGTAGAAGCAGCAAAAATTAATCAGGAGAGCCAGAGTTTTGGGGAAAAGTGTCTATTATTTCTAATGAAGTCTCTTTGCCAGTTCAGAGATTCCAGTGCAATTGCTTTTCTGTGAAGACATAATAAATTTTATGATGTAATACTTTCTAGACAATTATGGCTACTCAGATGTTTAAACCAATAAGCTACACCTAAAGCGTCACTTCTGTTTCACTAGGGCAAAATAAATTTCCTTGTGTGTTTTCAACATCTTCTTTGATAGATAAATAATCTCTATTAAGGTAAAACATTTTCTTATTTTGGATGAATATGCAAGTTAAGCCTGAGAAGATACATTTTTTTAAACAATAAATCCATGTGGGGTTTTTTTGTGTTTGTTTAATTTTTTGTTTTTGGGTGGTTTTCATTGTTATTGTTTTTTTGGTTTTGTTTTGGTTTTTGTTTTTTTTTTTAAACCTAGACTTGCTTTGTTATTTAAAAATATCAAAATGCCAGGAGAGATTGGAAAGACAACCTACTGCTAGCTAGAATTAGGACTAAATGAAAAGCTAAGTAATTCTAGCCTAGTGTTTAAATATCAACCAGACATCCAAACAAAAACCATAGCTACAAGTATCTAAAGCCACTTTTGTGTTTCATACACCTGACTGATGCATGCCTCAGGGATATTTGCTGATTCTCACAGGTTATGCATGATTGATACCTCATGCATGAATAGAAGAGCTACTGCTCCTGATAAAATTTGGTTCTAAAACAGAAAGGATACACACAATAACTGTGGAGTGAGCAAAAAATGCCTTAATTTAGTGTAGCAAAGGCAGCCCTAGAAATTTCCTGGTGTTCTAATAAGAGACATTACATATTAGGAGGGATCACTGTAGTAACTGTCAAATAAATCTTGCATGCAACATGTTTTAAGGTGAAAGATTACCCTTACAGAATATTGTTAAGGAAGCACAAACTACAACAACAAAAAACCAAACATATATCTGTACTGATACACTGAAATGGAAATCATGGGTTAATCAAATTTTTATTATTATTTTTTTTTTTTACCAAGCACTCTAATGGAAAAATCCTCCACGTCAGTAAACAAACACACACCTTTTTTGACCACTTAAAATAAGAGGTTAGGTTTGCCATATCTACAATTAATTTACAAACCAAACAGTTACAGTCACATAATGCAACTATAAAGGAAAATTCAATAATTTTTTCTTGAATGAGCTTACTTTCCCTGAATTACTTGATTTCTCAGGAGTCATTAAAATTTCCTCCTACATCTCTTGGGGGCTAACTCTGTGTAACACCCTATGACATTAATATCTATGAATAATATAAGCATACTCCATTACAATAGTAATACATAATATACATTCACCAGTTTCACTTTAGGAGTTTCATATTATACAGGTCTCTTTCTTAGGCCAGAAATTACCTCCAAGCTATTGGGAATAACTGCTCTTCTCCATCCAATATTGTAAAAGGCCTTGGAGCTTCTTTACAGAAACAAGTAGCTGTTGAATGATAGCCTCCAAGTCACAGAAAAGGGAACATACATCTGCCTAAACCAGCAGCTTAGGAGCTGCTGAAATAATCTTTGGCTATTGTTTTGAGAGGGAAGTGTAGTAATATATTTAATGGAGGAAAGTAAAATTGCAGTAACTTCAAAATACAGGCAGATGAAAGAGGAAGGCTTATGTGTTCAAACAAACACTATTTCAGCCAAACTCAAGTAAAAGGAGTTTAACTGTTGAATTTGAACAATCCAATTATTTCAAATTGCACACTTTAAAACAGGTAAGGACATCCATTTGTTAAAGAAATCTACTGCTACCTTACAGATAACAGAGAAAAAAAAAATGATTTGTAACTTCTAGATCAGAGAATGGTTTTTGTGGTTCTTTCTTCATTCTAGACTCACATATTTGCAATTTACTAGAATTAGTTTTTAGGGTTCTAGATCTCACGATAGGCTTCTGCTGAAATTTTGGTTCAAGGTATATTGACATAACAGTAATAATATTTTCTTACATCGGTCTGATGTTAGTTGTGACAGATAACAGATGTCAACTTCTCATTTTTAAATAATGATAGCAAATAGTTTTTAATCCTAGATGTAGGAGGTTTTAAAAACAGTTCTCTTGGAATGACTTTGAAAATCTGGAGTGTCTAATAACCCATAATTATAAAATCACTGAGAATAGAAATTCTAATTTGAAATGCTCAGTGCATTTCCAAATTTTGTATTACACTAGGGAGAATTCTTTGTCTTTTTTTTTAGTGGGGGAAAAATGAAAATTTCTTCCCTTCACTAATGTTCAAGTGCCTCATTGAGAATATTGGCTATTATCAGCACCAACAAAACATTATTAGGACATGTGCAAGAAAGAGAGCTGATGAAAAAGTGGAGGAGTACTATACAAGCCCAAGAACAGACAAGTCCTTGGTTGTCTGCCACTCTTAAAGCTGCTCTCCTCCTGGATCAGAGCAGTGACCTTGCCTTGCAGCTCTCACACTGCAGGCCAAGTCCATTTTCCTAGGCTGTGAATAACTGGTTTGGGAAGAAGTCAAACTCAAACTTTCTTTCAAGAAGCAAAATTCCCCTTTAACTGAGGCACTCACAACAAACAATTTTTATTTCAATTATCCACATCATTAGAAATTATTGTGCAAAACTAGTCATGATAACCAACATAAACTATGTTCACAGTCTCAGGGCAGAGTGACTTAATGTTACAGTATTTGGATCTCCAAGGTCTTTTGAGAAAACAACATAAACTCCGTCTTTCATGAGCCACTGAATGACCTAGGGACTCAATATTATCACTATGGAAATGGTTTGAATCATAAAAATACTGAGATACTGGCCTGCCTTCTCTGAGAGCTGTCTCCTGTTCAGCCCTGGCCACAGTATGACTGGATAGTGAGAGCTGGGGTTGGGGGAAGGAAGCTTGAAGGTAAAACAGCACACCATGCTGATTCTTGTTAGTTTAAAGGAAGTAAAACTTTAGCTACCATTATGTTTAGCCCCTTATATTATGATCTTTCCACACAATTTTATTTTTTTTCCTACCTCTAACTTCTTTAAAAGAGGGGGAGGATCAAAAGTATATATATATATATATATATGTATATGTATATACACATTTACACACACACACAGAGCCATCTATGTAAGTATAAAATAGTTGTTACTTGCAAAAAGCATTTATCCACAGGCAATTGTAGACATACTAAAGGAGAGGAGGTTGACACTGCATTCAGACAGTATGCACAGAAAGAAATTAGATAAACAAGGATGCCTCATAATGAAATCTGCTTTGTTGATAAGAGGACAATCTATCTGATTGCTGATTTCGCTTACTTCCTGTTGTTGCAGAAATGTACTGTGTAGAGAGATAGCAATGCAACAGTCATTTGAAAATTGAAATTGAAGATGTAGTCATCATGAAACCGGAAATTGTTTTGAAAAACTTACAGCTAGCTCCTTCACCTCCCACAGAAACATTTTTAATACAGAGCTATAGAAGGTATATGTCATTTGGGACTTACAATTTTGACAGAAAAGTCTATAAATATGCATTTAAAAACAAAAAGGAAGTTTACATTTAGGATTTATGTTTATATTTTGTGGCTGGATAGCGACTATACCTGGAAAATCACTAGTTTACTTTTTTGGAAAACAGATGTGCAAAGGATGTGTTTTTAATGTCGACATCACATGAGCCTCTGCTATTTTACAGATTCATTGAACCTCATGGAGAAAAAAACCAACAAATGAAGAAAATATTTTTCCACTTTAAGCACCAAAATAAGACAAAATCCACCAAAAGTGTCTTGCAACTCTCTAGAATGTGTGGTTGCTTAAAATATAGGATAATAGAAGTACATAATATTATAAGATGCGTGGAATTATTTGGAAACATTTGTATTATTTCCTGTTTAACAGGTTAATATGTACTTGCAGGAAGTTTTGTAATCCTTTTGAATCAATGTGTTATGGTATGCCATATTTTCTAAATATCCTGTACAAGAATCATTCCTCATGAGAGAGTGAAAGAAATCAGTCTAAACAAATTTAACTTTACAATTAAAGCAAATGTACACAAGCAAGAACCAAAGAGTAAATCACTTCCTTTCCTGCAGCATTTGTTTACAGAACTTCAGCTCATTTCTCCTTTAACATGTCAAAGAAACCTCTATACATAACCATATGAAAGTATGCCAATACATGAGAAAAAGGACAAGTGAACAGAAAGCAAGGAGAGAGGGAGGGAGTGAAGAAAGAATGAAAGAACAAAAGAGGGAGTAATTTAGGAAATCAGCTACCAAAAAGCAGAATTACATGCACATTGAATCCTTAGGTGAATTTTTGATTTTGTTAAATTGACATAGTCATTTGTAAAGAAGGCAGCATTTATTCACAAAGTAATGATTTTTTTGCTCCTGCTGCAATTGAGTGAGTCTCCTCATGTCAATATTCCACTTTTATCTTCTTTGAATAAGAAAACTATCAACAAGATTAAGATTGTATTTCAATAGTTTTGACTATACTTGGACATTCTGAGACTTTTTTGCCTCTATACATCCAGATTTCCAATGCAGTAACATATGGCTTTAGTAGTAGTGTCACACTTTAATTATTTTTTTAAATCATCAAGAAAGCAGGACTTCTTTTTGTGTCTTTAGATCTCCTTGAAGCCTTCGATATACAAGATGCCTGAGGGTACAGACATGAGAGACAAAGATTAACTTACTGCATTCTTATCTTTCCTCTGAGTGAAATGAAGACTAGAATTATGCATCATGTGTTCCTAGTCTCAGTCATATAAAAAATTGAAGTGTTTTACTTTGCTCCTATTCTGGGAAGCATATAAAAACCCACATACAAATGTTTGAGATACTGTAGAAAACTGACATCTTAAGAATATATCTGAGAAAGTGTAGCCTTTTTCGTCTATATATTTAGATGCAGACAGTATAACCACTCATGTTGGTAAGACTAGATTCATTCTCTGCTTTCCCTACACATAGATCCATACAGAGCTATTTTTTCCCATAAAAATAGTGACCTGAAATCCCTGAAAACATTAAATCTGGGAATCAACTTTTATTTTTTCTCTTTCTTTCAGAGAAGCCCTAGAAAATGGGAAGAATGGCTGGAAGGTGCTTGCTCACTAACTGAAGATGGTAGAAAAGCTCCTGTGGAGTACTGGAAACAATAGATTCTTGTCTGAAGGAACAGGTACACCAGTAGTGAGCAAGGTTTATGTTACCAGCATCATTAGAACACCAACTATTTTGCATACATGGCTTCAAGCTATTGTTGAGAAATATGGTTCCTCTGCTCCAGGAATGATTTATTGCACTACACACGCATTACTTAGAGCTGTCTCTATCCACCTACACAAAATATTCAATCACCTTCTGCTTGAGATTCCTTCTTATTCAGTTATTAGAATCAATTCTGACAGCTTCTCACGCCAAGAAATACCTACTTATAAATATTCTTCTGCTAATTTTTGGTTTGAAGAACATACACGATCATGAAAGGGCAAAAGTGATCTTCTAAAGCATGTATGTTTTCTATGCCATATTAATTATTATATATCCTGCTATATAAACCTGAACATCCTGGAATTTTTGCTCATTGTGGTAAAACAACTCTTTTGAAATAACAAACTTATGAAATATGCATACTATGGCATAAGCACAGTACTCAAGAATTAACAGTCCATCATATTTGACTGAACTGATCCCCATCCCACAGTCATTTCTGAACTATGAATCTGTGCTGTCTTACAGACGGGAATTCCTACACATATCAGTATTTCGTTATACATAATCAGACAGCATTTCTGTGTAGCTTCAGTAGTTGTCCTCTCAGCTAGATCTCTCTCTAATCTGTCTGCCAGCTTCCATGCATCTTTTCCATTGAAAAAATACTAATCTTTTTCATGCCTTTGTTTGTTTTCACTCCATCTTTTATACTTGACATTCAACCCTCTCAGCCTAGTGCAAATCTCATGGAAAACGTAACTTGTTTAATCATCCTTGACTACCAATAGATGATAGTAAATTATTATTTCCTTTATCTGGAAGATAAACTCTATCATTCGTACTTTAAAGTGGATTATATTATGAGACAAAAAAAGCAAATTTCAAATAAAAATTATTGTACTCAATAAATAACTGTCTGAAATAAACCCCAAAAAATCCTCACTGAATTAAAGATATACAAAGTTGTCATGGGTTGACTACTTAATTATTATGACTTAACCAATTATGCAGCCAAATGTAGTGACCAGTTTTTTGATTTATTTTTTTGGAATGTCACACTATAAAATATCTTTTAATATGAGTGAATGGAATTTTTTTCATGATTTTTTTTTTTCCCCAGAATGAAATTCTATTCCTGACAGGTCAGTTTAAGGCTACTGCCATTTCATAAGATCTGTCATAATTGCATAACTTAAGCAATTAAATAAATTCCAAGCCAATCAATTAATGCCAGTGTATACAGGGTAAGACCAGATTGATTTGCATCAGTACAATGTCACAGGCCCAAGTTTTCTTCGCAATGAGGTAAATGAGTGAGAGCTTGATGCACATTGGACAGTAAAAGTGCAACAGTTATATTGCAAGGGACATTAAGAACATTAATGAATAAACATAACAGTCTGAGAATGAAACACTTAAGAATGCAGAACAGTTCTCTGTAAAAATAAAACCAGGAAACCGTAACAATTTAAAATAAAGGCATTCCCAAAAGATGCATCCAATGCAACTGAAAGCAGAAACTCTTCAAATAGAGTTGTTAATTTAGAGTAAAAGTGAGTCCTGCACAAAGAAACTAGCAAGACCATATTGTTAATTGAAGTCAAAGCTGTGAATTAGTCTCAAAACAAACATTTGATGCTGTCAAATTCCATGGAATATACATTAAATTAGTCTAGTTGTAGATGAGAGAGATTCTGCATTCATCCTCTTACAGCTGGAAAAGTTTCTCATAGTGGAAGCATTTTCTGAACCAAATCAGTTTCATCAGCAATTGTCACCCATGTTTTGGTTGTTCCTGTTCCCAACATTTCCTTCAGTACCAGCAAGTTTGTTTGGCACTGTGTGCCCTACAGAAGATTTAAAGGTGACTGTGTCTGCCTGCAGTCTGAGGCCATACTGTGACTGCTGTGAACAGCAGACATTCATTACTTTTGAGTGCTAAAGCAGACGGCAGATGGTGGATGCCTGACTGATATTTTTTAGCGCTCTATGCCATGTATGACTATCTGAAGGACTTCCACATTAAGGAATAGTCATAACAATTTCTGAAAGTCTTTAAAATAAATAAAAGCTTTATCATTGAAGTGCTGAAGTGCTACAGGTGTAGAATCAACTTTTTTCTTCAAGGAACCTCTGGAGAATACTTGTTTGCATACCTCTTTCCAGATAATCAGAAGTTCACTCTTTTGGATGCTTCAATACTCGCCGGGCTTTTTCAGAATCTATGTGGTGTGTGATATCCCAGGCTCAATTGGAAGAATACTGCTAAAGCCAATTGCTTTTCTTAGAAGAAAAAATGAGGGCTATTTTTCCCACAGAATATCATTATATAAAATGAATTATTTCTTTACTTAAAAGGAGAAAAAAATGTGATTCTGTAACACAACCTGAGCCATTAAATAAACATTTTGTGGAGTTCCTAATGCTTTCTTTAATTCTTGCCTTATTTTTTTTAACTTCATCTTCATCTTCTTTTCTTTTCTTTTTTTTCTTTTTTTTTTTTTTACTTCTATGAAGCTCAAACATAATCTGTCAAAAATAAATTGGTAGAGGTCTAAGATTAATAGTGATTAAAGAGGTACATGGGCAATTAACTTTCTGTAATTAGCCTTGTTGTTAACTAGAAACACTTAGAAATTGAAAAAACACCCAAACAAACAAATTTTAGAGCAATATCTGATGAAGGCTACCACAAGAAGCAGAAGAGATAGAAATTGATTCTTTCCACCAATTGCTCCTTCACACCATTTTCTTCTAATTGATTCTTTCCACCAGTTGCTCCTTCAAGCCGTTTTTAAAGTGGCAGAAGAACGTTGGCCTAGGAGTACTGCCAGTCTAACAGATGGCTGTAAGTGCTGCTAGTCAGGAGAAATCAAAATGTGCATCAGTTTTGAGGGTTGGGATCAAATCAAAAAGGGCTATCAGAGCAAAAGCCTGAGCCAGATTTTCTTCTCAACTATAAAGATGTAAAGGTATACAAATTAAAAAAAAATAATTCCATTTTTTTATGGCCTTAATATCAGTGAATAGAAACTTTTGGTCTTTATTAAAGGACCATCAGGAATAAATCCTGTTTTAGATCTATTTATATCTGAATCTTTAGAAGTTGCTTCTCAAATTTGATTTTGCTAGTCAGTCTTACAAGACTGACTGTGCACTTGATCCTGACTTCTGTGAGTAGATCTACATTGGTGTTTAACTTGGAGCCTGGAACTCTATTCAGGCTCAAAATTCCTACATTTTCCAGCACAACCTTTCCTTCACTTTTCCTTCTCAGGTCTTATTCCTATTAGGAAAACAGAAGGAAAAGAAATGGATTGACAGTAACTCAAACATTTTCATGCAAGCAATCTGGATACAACCCATGTAATAGTTACTTTGAGTACAGTTAATGAAAGATAAAAGATCCCTACAAACACAGGCTTTGGGTTTTATTTATCTGCTCTGACCATTTCTAGTGTTGGCCAAGTACACTGTATCTTCCTGTATATTATACCAGTAAGATCGGATTTGGATATCTTATGTTCTTTTCCTTTAAAGCCTGTACAAGAGTAACTGTCTCAAAGCAACATATTCTATTTGATATTGTAATACCTAAAAATCATCTGTCACACTTATCTAGTATTTCATTGGTGAGAGAGCTTGGTGAAACAGCCTTTTCTCCAGCCACAAAACTGAACAAATATAATTTTCTGAATTCAGTTTTTCTGTTTCCTGCTGGTTTAATGTACTTTGCTTTCCCTGAGAACATTGAAGTTGTTGATGCTATTTAGACATTGTATCTTAAAGTCTTTTAGGTCCTATCACTCATTGGAGAACCTACACACATTTTGCTGTCACCTGTGAAAACTTAGAAGGATTTTTTTTTCATTTCTATAGTACAAAATTCACACTGTTATAGACAGACATGAAAAGAAACCCATGAACAAAAAAAAATTCTAAATTCCCTACATCTTAAGAGACTTTACACATTTTTTGCATAAACCACTTAGAAAATTGTGTATAGATAAGACTACAATTGTTGCATGAGAGTCAATTAACCTCATAAAGCAGGAACAATATATGGATAATGATCTCAAGACCTCTTCACCTTTTCAAACCTATGGAAAGGAGCAATTTTTCTTCTGAAGGAGTTCTTTCAAACATCTTATTTTTGTAATAATATTAGACCTTGTTTTTGTAATAATATTAGATTTTGTAATAGTATTAGGTGCTTTATTGGCACCTTAAATGCCAGGGAAAAAAAATCTAGTAAAAATTGCTTTAAAATAGCTGTTCTTTGAAATACACAATTTGTCTTCTTTTTATCTTAAAATGTGTACAGCTATTCCTATATAACTTTACAACTTCCTGTGGTATTATTACTAAAAGTTTGCATTATCTTCTAATCAAAACCAGGGGAAAAAATCCAGTGCAAGCAGATGTGAGTTATATCTAGGAAAACTGAGCTAGAGGTCAGATCAAACAACTCACACACCTGAAAGCAATGTTAGAGAAAGAAAAGAATTTGAAAGGAAACCATAACCTATATCTATAGCTTGGACAGGAGCATACATCTTCTGTCAACTGCCTCCAGCCTGGGCCCAGCTGATTGCTGCCACTCTTACACCAGGAGCTATTGTTCCCGGTGGTTTTGCTAGTTATGGGTCTCATATTAAGTCAAAATGATTTAACTTAGCAAAGATCTGAGGCTTGCTTTGTTTAAGCTAGTATTTTCTAGTTTGTCAAAATAAATTAGGAATTCTTCTCATAGAGGGTAGGAAGCTGGCTAAAGAATGTCACACTCTTTGATCTTTGTATTGGTTGTGATCTGTAAATAATCTGTATGAAGGATACTGTTAACGCAGTTCTTTGTACTTACAGTTTCTTCATTTACATTTAGCTAAGCAACTTGGACTGATGCCTTAGTGCTATTTACTTATGGCTGTACTTGTCCAAAACATATAGATGCAGTTTATATAGCTTATTTCATGAAATTTCACCACCACTAAGTACAGTATGAATTAAAAATGTCTGACACTGTAAAATTCTGAGCTACCTGCATTTACTCAGGCTCCAAAACTGAGTCACAATAACTGAAAATGTTGATTCCAGCATCAGAGTTTCAAAGTAAAACCTGACTCTACCAATGGGACTCATTACCCCTTTCTATTGCCTTTGGTGCTCTTAAGGATATTAGCTGCAACAATGAGGGAGAGCATCTGAGAAAAGATGTAGATCTGCCTCTGTTACCACCTAAAGGGTGATAACATTTGCCTACAACTCTGACAGAAGAGACATGTTGACTCTTGCAGTAGAGAAGTTACTAAACTTTATTTAAAGAACTTTAAAAATCTAATCCTGCAAGATATTTTAATCCTAATTTTGATCACTTTATGTCGAATATACATAAAGCACATTTTTAAGTTTGAAAAATTCAAAGGAAAATCACAATGAAGTATGCTATTTACTTTTCACACTGTATTTGACAGAATTTACTGGTAATATTTAAAATGAGGGACAAAATATTAAATTTGATTAGAATCTTAATAGTAACTTATTACTTCACACATATTAATGGAACATTCCCCACCAATTTAGAGAAAAAAATGTCTCATTATGATAGCATATTGACAAATCCTCCAATTTTAAATTTAAATCAGAATTTCATACACTTACTATTATTTGTTTACATGAACACAGTAATAAAAAATCTTTAATTTTAATAGGTAATGTATGTAGACATGTAATCAATATCCTCTTTTTAGTCTATATTTTCCATGCTAAGCTTGTGGAATTGTTGAGAATTGCAAAGTGATTTCACTACGCTCACTGTTTCTAATTATCAAAGATAACTTTATATATGTTTAAACTAGGAAAGAAGCACTTTTCTCCCCCAACTGACTATCGATATAAAGGGAACCAGGCAGTCAAATAACTACATAAGATGTCTTCAAATATAACCTTTGGACTGTAGAAACAATGAAATGTAAATGCACTTATGTTTAATTAACATTATTATACTGTTGTTATTCTGAAGTATGGACTATATCAGGGCGTAGTAATTGCTGTGCTTGTCTTACCATGAAATTGCTGACAAAGCAAAAGTGCATTTATGATTCCACCAGAGATTTTAATTAATTTACTCTGTGGTGAATGGGATACCATGTACTTTCACTTCAATTTCCAGTGAAGTTTCCATTGCTTCTCCTCTCTCCACCCCCCACATCTTATGTGTAGGGGTGGTCAGAAGAAAAGGAGCTTAGAAAAGTGTGTAAGAGCACATATTTAACCAGGCTATCTTCTTAACAAGTGTTCAGATTTAAACTGAACATATTCTGGAAACTAAAGATTTCAGTTGCTGCTGCAGATTTTCCCTGCTTTGCTCATGCAATATTAGTAAATGACAGTTCATTCCAATTCTGATCTACATTACCAATTGAATCCTTGAAAAGTCTGAAAAATCAATTAATTGTATTAATCTGAAACATGGTCTACATTACAGGCTCAATTATATATTATTTTCAGGTCAATAAATAAGTAACTTACGAATTTCTACTATTCATACCTGACCTGTCCCTACACTAAAATGCACAATACATTTCCAGGTTGGAAAAGAGCAAAGAAGACAGCTGTTTTTAAGTGGACACACTAGTCTGTTAAACATAATGATTGATTTGCTCTCATGTATCAGCCCAAGAAAAAGCAAACTTCCCTCTCAAAACCACAAAGCATTCATAAAACTGTGTTAATTTTCACCACTCTATTTCTAAGGTTTCCAAAACATTTGGCCTCGCAAAACTTTCCCCAGAGGAAGAACCAGCACAAAAATAAGGACAACAAAAATAATTACTTCTATTTTCCCCAATCCTGTCTTTTAGTGAATGTAGTTCAAAAGACATTTTTTCAACCGTAGGACAGAAACAAAAGTTGTTGCTGCATTGCATGATGAAACGCCGTGCATCTAAGCAGATATGACAGATTATCCCTAACAGCAGGGTGATAGCACAGCTGTACTCCACTCCTTCTGGTTGATTCTGTGACAATACAAATATTTCTGCACACCATAACACATTATGGGAATGCCAAATGTCCTCTCTGTATAATATATACAGCACATGATTTCATTTTTAAAACCAAGATAAATCTAAAACTCCGTGCAGTCACTTGCCAATAACTAACAGAAAGTATCCCAACTAAAGCAAACATTAGTACCTGAACTGAAACTATTTTTCAATTATATTTTTCCTGAGAGTTACCTAGCATGATTTGATTAAAAGCAGCCAATTCTTAAAGAATATGTATTTTGACCTAAAGTACTTTGTACACATGAAGAAGACATCATATTAGACCACATACAACAAAATAAAAAAAAGGAAGCTATAAAACCTCCTTAAATTTTCTGGCTCCCAGACAGTGAGATATTCTATTTTCTTTCAAACAACAAGGAAAAAAATTCCACCCCAAATTTCTAATTTAGAGGTGTGGGGAAGCATCTAAATAAAAGTTATGTTTATTGCTTGATGTATTTATTTTTCCATCTAAAGTCTCTATTATCTGTAGTGATGTGACATGAATCACCCTCAATTTTCCTATGGAGGAATAGTCCCATGCACCAGTACATGCTGGCTTCCCAGAGAAGCTGTGCTGTCTCCATCTGTGGGTGCAATCAACACCCAGCAGGACATTATCCTGGACAGCCATCTGTAGCTGATCCTGTTTGATCAGGGTGGTTGGACCAGATGATCTCAAGAGGTCCCTTCTAACCCAAATCTGCGATGTCAGCATGTCAGCTCACTGCATGCAGAATGTAACATTTACTTAGCTGTGTCTTAATAGGTTTATGCGCCTTGACTGACATTTTTAGAATAAGCCCAAAAGCTGAACATTATTTTTTGACACTGTTGTCTTTACTCTGCACTTAAATGAAACCACAGACTTCCCTTAGTTTAAGTTTGTGCAACGGAAAAATGGCTCAAGCAAAGCTAAATGACAGAAACGTTTTTCTTTTACAGTGCTTACCAACTCTCAGTGGAGAGAGGAAAAACTTTTGCAATGACAAGATTTGCAGTTCGCTTGTTTCCCACTAAATGACATTATGCCACAAAAATTCAACTTGCAGCACTGAATAATTAACAATTAGTTGGCTGCTATTTAAAGCTCCCAGTGGGAAACACACAGGCATGTCTGTACAATGTACTAAGAAAGGTCAAGCCCTTGCGCTGCATTCAGTGTTTAGATTGTGTTTCAGTGGCTTAAAGCGCAAAGAAGCTTTAACAGAGTTAAATTTACCATTGACATAAATGGGGGTAATTGGGACTTCCGAACAGACATCGTAATTTTCCCCTTCTTACAAGTGAAATAAGAGTGAGCAGAGAACTGAAATCTTACGCAGAAATGGAGTCAATCTGTCTTCCTTTCTATGGGAAGACATTTTGGTAAGTCTAGAAATGAGAAATACTGAGAAATCACTCCTAATGCTCAACTTGCCACTCTTTCTAAATGTCACGAAGCATATGATATCTAAAAGCAGTTTTGATTTATTGATTAGAAACTTAAGGTCATGTTATCTCATGGGCTTGTGCAGAAAGGAGTTAGAAATACCATTATATACAGGAGTTATTTGTCATAGAAGAAGGTTACCTCTTTTACCATAATCTGTAGGAAAAACGTATCATTTGAGTTTCTAAATCAGTCTGTAAAAATGATTGAAGGCTGAATGCCTAGCTCCAGAAATATTCCTTTGAAACCTTCTCTTAGAATGTTAATTTAGATTATTTGAAACCTGCTCTCAGATATTTTAAGCATGTTCATTTAGACCATATATATGCAGATTAGTCCCACTCAGAACTGGTCAGGTGGTCAAGAGATTACTGAAGTACACAAAATCCATGGGAATTGATGTTATACAAATTTGGTAGCATTTTGTTCCAAACAGTTTTTTAAAAGCAGTATTTAGAACCACAGAATATCCCGATTTGGAAGAGACCCACAACAATCATCAGAATCATGTGTCTCCTTATTTTACATGTGTCGAAAATTGAAAGAATTATGATCTTTACAGTATACCAAGATCTTAACTTTTAAGTAAGCTAACTTTAAAAATACATAGATATTTTCATTTTTCTTAAGTGCCCACTTCCTCAAAACCATACATTCTTTAAAAAAATTTTTGGATGTATATATTTCTCACAGAAATAGTTATACTTTAAGCCCAGAGGGATTCATTTCAAGTCTTTTCCCATTTTACATCAGATATTTCATACAACAGACTTTTCTTTGTTTTGAAACAGCTTGTAAGAGTCTTAATTAATCTCCTTATGGATTTTGAAACTTAGGTATCCATTTCTATCTTTTGACCTGAACTCATCTTGATGTTAGAAGACAAAAAAAGCAGATGAGAGCAGATTGTATATGAATAGTTTTCTTCCAAGTCATGAAAGCAGGTTTTGAATTAATTATCATTGCAGCTGCTCAGCAAGTGGCTATGACAGTGCATTTTGACATAATGCAATAATAGGAAAAGGTTGAACTGAATTTTCCTCAGAAAGCCAAAATCTAAGTGAGACGTATGACTTGTAAGTTATGTGACAAATTGGTGTCATCAGAAGAAGGGCTACATTCAGGAGTCATAAGCGAGCAATATACATAAACGTGTATAAACAGAGAGACAATTCTTGGGTGCGAATGCATTTACCATTAGGATGACTACACTTTGGAGTCTACACATGTACTGGAGGTCTAATTCCTACTATTGACGTAAAAATCAAATGCCAGAAAGCTTTAGGTGCCAGATTTTAGTTCCAGCCAAAAAATGAGATTCCCATCCCTTGCTACATACCATGTTGTGGGACTCTAGCAATCCACTTCAGTGTCCCAGTATTGCATGTATGCAAATAAACACAGGGCATTCGTGGTTTCAAAGAATGAAACCCATTGCTGTCTTCAAGGTTTTTCATACTGCTAATCCTATATAATGTCTAGAGTAGGTCTGAGTGCTTAGAAAAGTTCAACATTGGCTCATGCTCACTCCCTTAGAAATCAGTTGAAAAGCCCTGCTGTGACAAAAGGAGATGCAGAGATTTTTACCAGAATAAACCTTATGTATAACTACAGCAATAGGCCTGTGGCAGTATTGTTGAACTCCACATAAATCAACACCTGCTAACTGCCAAGTCTCTTAGTTTGTCCATCTGTGCTGTATGGCGAGATAAATACCCTAAGTCACTGTCAATATTTTAGGCTGGCACAATGATTCATGACAATGAAGATTAAGGGCTGACAGATGGGGAAAGAGCTATAAAAAGATATGCATTGCTTTTGTGTAGATCCCAACTTGAAACACAAGTACAAAAATAAATATATTATCCTTTTCTTATTTTATAACAATTCTGGTTTTCTTTTAATGCTAAGATTTTAAATCATGCTTGAAGACATTGGATCTACTTGGTTTATACTTTGTTAGAAGCTCTCAGAGAATGTCTGTAATTATGAAGAGATTGTCATACTGTTGTTCTTCAACTAGAAGCTTTACACACTTTTGGAATTCCTCTCCTTCAGAGAGAGGTCATATGTTGAAACCATTATTACGAGAGCTAATCTACTGAAATGTCTCTATTTTTAACACATTTTTTTTTTTTGTATGAATAAAACTCTAATGCAATTTGCTAGGAATTATTAATTCTAATCTCAGTTTCTCTCTGCCTCCAGATTTACTGGTTAAAAGGGGACTTGGTGGAAAGTAAAAGAAATTTCATACAATCTATGAGCCTAGAAGAAATGTCAGATGAATATCATCAGTATCTTCACATTCTTTCCTTGTATTTAGTTTGTGCCTGAGCTTCTGGTAACATCCTCATGGGTGAAATTGGTCAAAGGACACAAATTAAAAAATATGAAATTCTAGTCAACAAAAGAAGACTATTTATACTATGAGGATGGTCAAGGGCAAAAACAGGTTTGCCCAGAGTTGTGAATTCTCCCATTATGGAGGTATTCAAAGACTGATGGGATGCATCCAAGGCAATCTCATCCTTTGACCCTACTTGAGAGGTGGAAGACATGGTGATCTCAAGACATCCCTTCCAAACCTCAAAAGCCTGTGAATTTCAGTTGTGTTAGTGTGAGAGATTTAAAATTCTCAGAATACATGCTTATGTTCGAATAAAGACAATTGTATGTTTTTCTATGGCACATAACATTTAAGCTTCAATACAGAAACTCGGTGGTTAAGTATATCTCACATTAAATGAGAGAGAAAAAATTAAAATATTAAGAAAAACCCAACACACAAAAAAACTTAACGAATACAAGAATGAAGAATCCTGAACTCCTGAAGTCTTATGAACTCCTTGCTTCCGTTGCAATCTTGGCTGTGCTTCACTTTGGTAAAAAAGCCAAAACTTAGGAGATGTAATTTTAGTTTTTCTGTTTTGGATGAGTGGCATTTGAGCTTCCACTGCCAGCAGTCTTTTGAAAAGCATAAGAAATACTTTCTATGTGTGTATGGCTACGACCTAAAAAGGAAGTGTCTCTTCTAAATCAGCCCAGGCCAGGCTACTAGTTTTGTTTCTATTTAATTCTTGGCAATGAACTTTTCCTATGACAAAATTTTTGTTTTTCTTCTTCTATAGAGGTGTCCTGAATTTCTAAATAACAAGTGAAATACCAGAACTTATTTAGGTCTCTTGAAATAATTTTACTGATTTTTATTAAATAAAGAAGCTGCATTCTAACTGCTTAGGACTAACCATATTTTGGGGACACAGAAATGGTCTAGCCAGACTTCTCCTTTACCCACTGAGGCATAGGAAGTGGACCATGAACCCTGGTATCCTGCCTACTTTTCAGTATTTAAGATCACAGATCAAATTATTTTAAGAATAAAGCTTGTTCAAACTTTTCTATCCAACATGGTCTGTTGCACAGCATACCAATTAACAGAAAAAAAACTCCAAACCCATTTTTTCCCATGATGAGAGAGCAAGTCACCACTGTGATGGATTCTGTGTATATTTCTTATAAGAATTGGTTGAATTAACACATTTTGTGCTACTTTCAAAACTACAAATAACTTTTTAAAACCAACCTTAACTCTTCATTGCAAAAAACTTAGAGAAAATGCAATAATGAAGCACGAATCATCAGCTAAACTAACATCTAAAAATCAGCTGAGAATATTTGTTACTGATGGATACTTAGCATTGTGGACCAAAATCTTACCTTACATGCACAAAAGCATCAAATTCAGAAAAGTCATGGAAGTTTCACAGGGTCTAACTTGACAGGGGCCAAATGAAAAACACCTGCAATTAATATTTTTCCATATAAACTGAGCAAGTATAGGAGAAGCTATTGAAGGTGGAAATATTAAAATACTAGATTCACAACTACATACCAGGAAACACAGAGGATGTACTTCCAGAAGTGCAGTTTTCTTCAAATTTTGCCTTAAAGCTATGATTTGACAATAATGCTAAATAATAGAACTAGGGAACTATGGAAAGCAGTAAATAGGGAACAGTGTAATAAGAAGTCAGCTCTAAGGAGAGTAAAAACCCTGGAAAGTAAAAGGAATTGATGATAACTAATATATGATATAAAATTGGAAGACAAATAACACTTTCTCTATCAGTACACTATACATGAATAATATATACATACTTTAGACCTAATCCTATCTTCTATATATCATCCACCTAAAGTAATAAGCAAAAATGCCAAGAACAAAAGGGGAATGATTGTTCAACACACTGCTGCATATAGTATCTATTTTTTTTAAGAAAGAAAAGAAGAAAACACACTATTTCAACTGGAAAGATGAAAATTAGAAAAAAATATCCTTTTTAAAATCTTCATACAAAGACAGAAACTGTCTGGGCAACAGTAAAAAGGATGCACCTGAATGAAATGCGTCAGAACCTAAGTAAAAATTTGGTAACAATTACTCCAGTTGGAGACCACAAATAAGGCTGTAGTAGTTAAGACCCAGATAAACAAGCAACACAGATGAAACAAAGAACCCCAACAAATTAAGCACCTAGAAGTCAGCTCAAAAAAAAGTGACTGAAGGAAGATGAGATGTGACACATATAGATGCGGGTAAGAGAAAAATATAATTGAGAGAGATGTGAAAGTAATCACAATGTGAAACTGAAGCTGTACTTGAAAACTGAAGTAAAATAATAAAAGGGATGTAGAAAAGCATTTTCTGTAAGATGACATTTAGATAACTAAAAAGAAAGCAATAGAAATTGTTTTAAAAACAAGGAGATCAGTAATTTCAGTTTCAAGAAGTAATGGAAACTGGGAATATGAGCATTTTTACTCATCTCTGTAGGCTGTCTTAGGTTTGACCTGTAAATCAATAGATGATAGTCTGAATCATCATTAGAAACTGGAGCTAATCAGACATTTTCCACATTTCTTTCAGTTGAACCAGCAGCCTTCCTACACCTCTAGATAAGAATGCAGATCTATCAGGCTAGAGAGAAAACACAGAAATGAATGTGGTTTCAGGCTTTCAGTTAAGGTACCTCCATCCTAAGTGAAAGATACATGTTGTGGTCCCTGCCACAAGTAATGTTTGACCTTTGAAAAAAGTTACTTTCTACCAGATGAACAACAGATCACAGAGAAGCAATTTAATGGCTACAGCTTTTCTACCGTCAAAGACACACTGTGTAAAGTTTCCCTTGACTTTTTTTTTTCCTGCACTGGACTCCCAGGTCTGAGAGAGAAAAGTTAAATGAGACACTGTCACGCTTTAACCACATCCAGCAATTAAGATCCATGCGGTGGACCCTCCCATTCCCCTCCTCTGCCCCACTGGAATAGGGGGCAGAATTGTAAAAAGGGAAAGTTCATATGTTGCAATAAGAACAGTTAAATAATTGGAATAAGGTAAAATTATGATGATAAGAGCAGGAAGTGGGGAGGAGGAAGCAAAAACATCCATAACAGTACAGCTACTCACCACCCACCGACCAATGCCCATCCCACCCCCAAGCAACAGTTGGCTGCTCCTGGCCAACTCCCCCAGTTTATACACTGAGCATGATGCCCTATGGTATGGAATATCCCTTTGGCCAGTGAGAGCCTCAAGCTCACTCTCAGCTTGTTTCAGCTATGCTCACTCACAACTTCTTGCGCATCTCCTCACTGGCTGAGCATGAGAGAGTGAAAAGTCCTTGACTTAAGGTAAAAACTACTGAGCAACAACTCGAATATCAGTATCAACAAGACTCCTATACTAAATCCAAAATCCATGGTATTATTCCAGTTACTCTGAAGAAAATTAACTCTATCCCAGCCAAAACCAGAACAGAAGCCATATAAACATGAAAGATTAATTTCATTCTGATGGTCAAAATAACCAGAGTGGAAAGAAGAAAAACTGTATTAATTAATAGGTAGGAAATTGTTTTTCTTTCACTTTTCTGAAAATCATGTAAACCGTTTTGAATAATTTTCTCTCTTATTAAATCGGTGACTTTTATGAATGGCTCAGCATCTATAACTATCATAACTATAATAATCATTCTCTGTGTCTGATGAACCAAACCCATCAGGAAGTTCAGTCCCACTTTTTTAAAGCACATTGATTTATTAAAGAGGATGAAGAGAAGTCTTATCCTTCTTGATCAGACCTGGAAAACTAACCTAGAGTTCACTGGCATGTCCCTTAAAGTGTGACAATTGTACTATTTTCAACAGTTGCCTCATTGCCATAACCCACAGGGCTTGAACAGCCATGAGGCGCCCCTGAGAAAAAAAATCTGTTTGATTAGGTTTACCAGCAGCCTAGCTATGTTTTGAAATCTAATAGCGAGAAAACAATGATGTAAGAAAAAAAAATTATTTTCTTATTTGTGTCCATTTTCCATATTACTTTCTTTATTTCCTCACTGTGTATATATAACTCCTTGTCTCCCCTTGAGAGACTTTTGAGAAGGGATGATGACTTTGTCCTGTGCTCCAGAACACTCAGAACACTATATTGTTTTCATTTTGTGAACCTATTTTGTAATACTGTAATTCAAAGGCACATTATTAAAACAGAAATACAACAGCAAACAAACAAAGAAAAATCAATCCCCTAAAAAAAAAATACACAAAACCTCAGCCTATTCCCAACATTAATATTAGTGTGATGTTCCAAAACACAGTCCTTACAGTACCCAGAATTAGTCTCAGACTGAGAAAGTACATACTATAAAAATTTCTTTAGGAATTACTGATATATTCTTTGTCCTCTCTCTAAACTTTTTAGTTTTGTTTTGGTTTGGTTTTGGGTTTTTTGTTTGTTTGTTTGGGTTTTTTCAATCATTCTTATATAATTACATTCATAGTATTTTATTTCAAACACTTAAAGTGATTTTGTACTTCTCTATTCAACCAAACTGGCTTCAAGCATGAATTTTTAGTCTGTATTTTCTCTGTACACTTCCAGACATTACTTTAATCTTTTACTTCCTGTATTTTTTTATTTACAACCCTAACAGTTTTCTGAGTGTGAAAAGCATTTTTCTTCGTTTTCTGAGAAAAGACTTTTATTCACATATCTTTCAGACTGCAATCATTGCTGTTCTCGGCTATGGGGAATCTTGCTGACAATGGACTAACTTTTGACCCAGACACATGCTTCAACTTTGCTACAATAGCTATTTTAAATGCTATTTCTGCTTTTCTGAAAAAGGTCCCTCAGTCCAAAAAGCTGGATTGAGTAGTTTGCATGTGGCTAAAAGATAAATACAGTTTGAATCACCTGGGAGTAAAAGCCTTCTCCTGTAGGCTCACTTGAGCTAAAAGACTGAATCCAATTTTGTTTTTACATTGCCATAAGATAAATGTGTTTTGAATGCCATTTAAGTTAAAGAGAAGTAGTTTGGTTTTTTCCTGTAAAAAAAGCTGTGCTTTTCTTCTGGCAGCAACTCATTTTCTTAAGAGCTCTTTCTTCTCAGAATCAACATGTAATAAAGATTCCTCTGTGTTGATAATATTACTGTGAGCACATTTGAAACACAATGCAAATTCTTTTTAAGTTGGTTTTTTTACTCTTAATTTAATAAACAAAAAAAAATGTCTTGTCTTATAAAAAAAAATGTTTCTTTTCACATTGTCTTTTTTTCCTCTGTTTTTCACTTATTACCCCATCCTGGAAAAGTGAATTTTCTGCAACAAGAAATAACCATTTACTAATAAAAGAAAACGGCTTGCTCTCATTTCAATATACAAAATAAGCAAATTTTGTACAAAAAGATTTATAATTTGTTCTGAGCTGTTTAGCAAGAGTCTTATCCTGTCTAGAACAGGAAATGCATTTCATAGAGGCAAATTCAACATCTGAGATATTATCAACTGAATATTTAGGAATACTAGCATTTAATAAGCTGATATATTTCATTGTGAGTATTCCACAAGCTTTTCCCTTCCTTAAACTCAGAAATTGACATATGGGTTTTTTTCCATTAATATAACTTCAATTGTCATGTTTCAAAAATAAGTTATTCCTTCCATTTTCCAGGTATTAGTGTACAAAGCAAGTGGGTGGGGGGGTGAAGAACCACAAAGGTAAATGTGAGAAAGCTTGTGGGTTGAGACCAGGACAGTACAATAATAATAACTATTACTGTTATAGCAACTTGCGATGAAAGAGGAAAATATCAAAGAGAGAGAAAATAAAAGCAAGTGATGAAAATGGATAGAATTCCTCACCGCCAAACGACTCGTGTCTCAGAAGCGGGACCCCACTAATTCCTCTAGTTTTACTGCTAAGCATAATGCCACAGGTATGGAATATTTCTTTGGTCAGTGGATTTCAGCTGTCCCAGTTGTGTCCTCTCCCAACTTCTTGTGCCCCTGACTCCTTACTGATGTGGTGTGGTGAGGAACAAAAAAGGCCTTGGACCCATAAGAATATTGTCCAGCAATACGAAAAACATGTTTGTATTACCAACAGTTTTCCCCACAGCAGCTACTGTGAATAAAATAAACTCTATCCCAGACAAAACTAGGGCAGTACCATTATTTGTACTGTATACGTTATTTGTATTCGTTAAGGCTGTTTACATAGCCCTAACAAGCCAGGCTTCCACACAGTGAAATTCTTTCTACTATTTGACTGAATTTCACCAAGTAATTTCACTGAAGTAAATAAAAGTCATACCAAACAAATCTGACCCCAAATCCTTCAATTTTTTTCATTCTTTGCACCTCTTGCTCCTCCACTTCATAGGTGACTGTTCTGAGACTGTCATGACTGAAGAAGAATTGCAAGGCTGCATTTTCATGTGAAACACGTGACTGGGTCAGGGTCAAGATCAAGAAGGTAGTATGAAAGGCCAAAAAGCACACGACATGCCATACCCACTTCAAAGTTTAGTGAATGCCTTTTAACTCTTGTTCTCAGTCAACAGAAGAAAATTAGGTAACAAAGTTGAATGCTGCAAATTGCTTTAGGCTATTTAAGTCCCAAGTGTCTCACTGAGACCAAATTTCAGAACTGTGGCATGCATATCCTATCTCACCTCTGCGTCATATATATCTTTTTTTATACCTTTAAAGTTGGCTTTATGCAACCAAACATCTACTTTTTGTCACATTATCAAATCTGTTTACAGGAAAAAGTAATTTAGAATGCTGTTCACATTACAAGCTTAAAAGTTTACATCTGAGTTTAAGATCCCCAACATAAATTTTTTGAGGGCTTGATGACAAATATATTTTCCTTCTGTAAGGCTCTCTGTTAAGCAAAAACCTCAGAAATGTATGAAGATAGACGGGTATCTGTCCAACAGAAATGTCATCCTGGTTTTGGAATTGAATGGTGCAATTTGATTAAGAAATATCAGTGCACAGTGACATTTTGATGTATACATGTATGTAAGGGGGTTTTTATGCCTAAAGATTAAAGTGCTCTCTCTGCTCCTCTGTCACCTGTTAAGCACCTGACATTTAAGATCGCTTGTTCTACAGCTCATTACCTGTTATTGTGACCTACCTCTGATCTGTTATGGGTACAGCTTCTATGATTTTGCAAGGCACCCTACCTGCCTACAACAGCCCCTCTTGTAAGGCAAATCAATCATTCCCATTCTGCTCATCTATTATCTGCAACTTCAGCTGACAGAAGTTGCCGCTGCACATCTCTTCTAGGACTCCCTTATATTTCTTTCTGTAGTGTTATCTGAAGACTTTTTTTTTTTTTCATTCCAAGAACTGTTTTATGTTTGCAAAATAGATTTGGCAAGACACTCAGCATTTACAAATGCATGGTAGAAGTTCAGTATAATACCAGACATAGTCATTTTACAGGTGCAAAACTTGATCGCACAGATGTAGAATTTCAATTTTGTAATACCAAAATTGATACTCAATGTCTTATAATTAAGCCTGAAAAATCTATTTTTTCGCAAACATTTCAAGGATATGGAGTAAGATTGTTTATTTCTTACCCACAGACCTTCATATCCACAATGACTGTACAAAATCCATGCAAATTTCAAAAGGAAGAAATCTAAAAGATTTGTTCTTTTAGTGAAGCTTGAAATTCCTACCAAACAACAACAGAACCAATGACTGAATCACTCAGGCATTGGGAATACTTCAATCATATTAGACAAAAGTTTTAACTGACTACTTTGTCTAATGCTTTGCCACTAATTCTCCTCTATCTGGGCATTGCAGCATTTAAAATTTCAAGAAGAAAATCAAACAAGCAAGCAATCCATTTTATTTCAGTACACAAGATTCAATAACAGAAGATTTATTTGTATGTTTCCCAGAATTAGATCATATTAGAGGGTACTGCCTGTGTAAAAAATTTATCTAAGTATAACTCCTATAACATGAAAATATTGTAACAGCCTACCCAAGTCTCAGTGAGAAAGGTTTTACCCTGCTTACTAAGACAACAATAGTTGTCCCCACTACACTAGGGAAACTGTAGAGCACAGAGAACAATTGGAGGCATGGATGGGCAGCTCTGGGGACTGAGACACCTACATAAGGTGTCCACAGTGACCAAAGAGGCCAAAACCAGAGATGAAGAAAACAGAAGCCATCTCATAATTGTGTGTCCTGGCAAAAGCAAATAAACAGGAACCACTCAAGATTTTATTTTTCTTCTGCTATTTTTAGCTGGAGAGAACAGGGATTTAATGGTATGATCTCAGATGCTTAGATGTTTTTATTCCCAAGAAGCATTTTGCTCAATATAAAAATAAAAAACATAAGCTCACAACAGGGATACTCACAGATATTCACAACTCCCAGACCTACCTCCAGCTTCATTCAGAATGGCTGAAAATTATAACAATCATAGCCTGTGTAAAATTCCTGAGCCTATACTGCAAGCACCTTATTCTTTCCATATTTTTTTTCCTAACATCATGTTTCCAACCCTATGTGAGAAGTTCAAAATTCTAAAACAAATGCTAACTCTTAGTTCCAGAATTGAGTTAATTTTCTTATAGATGTGATCAGGAAAGGACTAGCTACAACATTTTCTGTGTTTAAAGAATGACAGTGGCATAAGAAATCAGACAAGATAAACTTTTCAGATTTCACACTGAGTATTTGGAGCATTCCTTCAACTTAATGTTTTCTGATAGAGTCAGTTTTTAGCAAATTATAAGGAAAATGAAAGCTTTAGTTTCCATCTAGCAGCAATAAGTAGATATCAACAAAATGTGTTTCTCTTCAACAGCACTGTGTTAAAATTTGCTTATGGAAAGAGATCTAACTGCTTTGCAAGATCCTGAGTAGAGTAGAGTAGAGTAGAGTAGTGTAGAGTAGAGTAGAGTAGAGTAGAGTAGAGTAGAGTAGAGTAGGACAGAACAGAATAGAATATTTCAGTTGGAAGGGAAAATTAAACCATCTTATTAAGGACATTATCTAATAAAAAATAACATTGAAAGCTTGCGTTCCCTTTTTCTGATTATCCAAAATATGATTCATAGGCATTTCTAGGTTAGTATTTCTACTCAGAGCTAGCATATTTTTCCATGAATCAGCAAACCACCTCTCTACATACAAAAGCAACCATTTTCTTCAAAGCTATTCTCTTTGCAACAGTTTTTAAAAAGCAAGTGGAACTGTCTTCCATCCGCCCTGAAACTTGTCATGGAGCATCTCTAACACGTATATTTCTAACAGACATTGTAGATAATGTTTGCCTTTACAAAGGAAAGGACACACAAAATATTTTTAAGGATTCTAAGCCTCAAAATATTTGTTCTATTTCATAGCTCCCTTGACTGATCTGCATGCAGTTTTAATTTCAAAAGGAGTGACAAGGTGTGAAGTGTTTGCAACTGCAACTAAAACCAGCAGAGACTCAGTGTGCTCATGACTGAGAGAATTGCTGTTTGACTGCTGAAAGATTTTAGTCTTCCAAATCATTTGTAAAATCACTCAAGAGTGTTGTTATCCCTTCTTTTTCTTTCTTTATTTTTGTTCTTAAACAGCAAGCTGGTATTAACGCTGTCCTTGTTAAGATTAATGTGAAAAAACTTCACGTTTTGTGCTTAGTTAGAAGAGAACAGAATCTGTCCCTAAGGGGTTTTTTGGGGTTGTTTTTTTTTTAGGTATTAGAAACAAAATGAATATTAATTCATACTGACTTAATATATAACTGATAATAATTTCTGAGTGAAATATATGAGTTGTTTTCCTCCACTTCATTATTTCCTTTATTTTTGCCTTTTTTATTTAACATATTGATGAGCATCTCTTCTGTATGGCCTGTGTCCCCCAGACACAACTTAATCTGGTGCTTCTAAAATCTAAATAGATTTATGGAGACTGGGAGAACTTCCACTCAACAAACTTATCGAATAAAACTCACATAACATTCATACACACATATACTCCAATTCTATCAAACTGTTGGTATTTGTGAATTTGCTCACAAATATAGAGAGTATTTTGAAAACTAAGTTTAGTTCTCTTCTGAATACATAAATTTGTTCACAAGAGCTTCATCTGTGAACTGGAGAGAAAATCTCTTATTCTCCCTCAGCAGTAGCCTGTCAGTCTAGGAACTGCATAGCACAGCCTGCAGAGCATTTAAAAAGTTACTAGAAGCAGCTGTAAAGAGACACAAACAGTGAATGTTTTTCACTTCAGAGAAGGTGTTTAACTGTAGATCAATTAAATATGCAGCTGTAAGTTTCGCATAGATGTGACCGAGAGTGTGACAGAGTAGGAAAGCTTTATTCCAGACACTTGCATAGACCCTAAATAAAGCAGGAATGGGATCAAAACTGTATTCTCTTGACTGAAGTCAGTAGACTTGAAGAGTAACTTACAAAGTACTATTTTAATATTAGACAAACAATCACTGTTTCTGAAGCTGACTGCAGTTTAGTGCATGGCTCATGTTTTCTTCCCATTTTCCACTTCATCACAAGTGGATGAAGCAAGTGAAGCCCTCTCAAAGCTTTCCTAGTACTATCTATACATACATTTTTCTGTTCTAATTTGATGCACTATATTTTTTTATGGTAAACCATGCCTTCAGCTGGCTGAAAACTCCAAAATTTGCCAGGAGCCAAATAGTTCAGAGCTGCTAAAACATTTTTCCCAACAAGGGCTTTTCAAACTCAGGAGCCAAGCTACTTTAAGTGACTGTATTAAATTACACCACTTTTGAAGCTTGTCACCAGTATTTCAAACATAAAGGAGCACCTAAGCCTGCATCTTTATTAAGAACAGCCCTAAGTAACTAGTTGAGTAGCACGGCACAGCATTAAGATGCTGCCTTTAAAAGAAAGAATCTTAATACTCTAGGACAGCTGTACTGTGTGAAGTAGAGATATCACAATTTGCTGCTCACAGTAGGGCTCAGATGCTGCCTGGTTAAGTAAGAGTCTTAGCTGCACATTCTGCTACAAATCAACCAAATGCTGTTTCTACTGCAGCTGCATATAATCTTGCAAATGAGAATGGGATGCTAGTTTTGGAGCACTGTTTATGAGTCTTTTTGCAATACATAGAGATCATATATCATTTTCTACATGTCACTCAGATTTGGTTAAAAACATAAATTACTACTTATTCATAAAAACAAAAGAAAGAAAACTATTTTATTATTCCCCTGGAAAACCTAAACAAATTATGCAACATCACACTTCCACCTACTAGAAAGCAATAAATTATGTATGTAGACAAGGAAATAAGAGTGGAAGTATCAAAAAAACCAGATTCTATAATAAAAATGCTGTTCACACTACAAGACATAAGGCTTTATCTGTTTTTCTGTTCTGATCCATTATGCTCTGGGGATCATCTCAGCCTCAGAGCAATTCTTTTCAGTTAATGTATAACTCAAAAGTGGATGAGCTGTGCGGGTTTCTTTTGCTTTGTCCATCCTGGTAGCCAAAAATGAAATTATAAATGTCACTGTGAAGGTGCCTGTATTGGTGAGATACAATGAGCAATTTCCTCATTTAAAATCTCCAGCATGAAAATGTATTTAAACTCAGGCATAAAGGCCAGCATCACCAGAATCTTAGGGTTTGAATGAAACTACTAAGTAGAGACTGGGAATTACTTCAAGGTGCTGAGTATAGGTTGTCAACTGCATGCCTGAAAATTTCTGAGTGAGGGAGTGACAAAATTAATTGACTAAATTACTTTGTCAGGGAAAAAGGTAGCTACTCACAGGTTTCCAGGTACTTTTTGATATACAAGCAGCTCAAATTCCTCAGTTAGATGTATCAGGAATACAAGCCTGTGGGATTGGGAGGGTTGTATTTTCTGAAAGGAGAAAAAAAAAATAAAGGATGTTTCAAAAATTGGCCTAAGTTAATACTGCATATCTTTTTTTTTTTTTTTTTTTTTTTTTTTTTTTTTTTTTTTGCTTTTGTCTAAAACTGCCTGAGTTGAACCTGATTTTCCACAGAGTACAAGGAATCCTCGTTCTTCATTTTCCTGAGAGGAAGTCCATACACGGTGTCAATTTTGTGGCTGCTCTGAAATAATTTGTTAATGAGCATTCAAAGATGTTTCTCATTCTCCAGAAACATTCCTTGGCTACATCAGTCACCCCAAAAAGTGTGTAGCTATCAGTTAAGAATTGTACAGCAGCTTATTGCAGTGGTCGACTACAACTGGACTGTTGTGTCAAATGACAGAGTATAAAGTAGAGCTGAGTCATTTGGTTCATGCCTACTGTTGCAGTTCTTTCATTTTCCTAGACTCATCTATTTCTTGCACAATATTCCAAAACTCTTCAAGCTTAATTCTATTTACTATTAATTGCATTATGAGAAAGCCGCAGAAATACCACATTCACTTTTCACTCTTGGATAATTTGCTGTAATAGGAAGTCAGAAAGTAGGCTGTTTATCATGCTAAAACACCTCTGAACTGAAACAGCTTTGGCTAGTGCAGGAAATGCAATTTTCTGTCTAATGATGAGCTAAGTTTGAAAGAAAGGATATAGGAGATTTCTCAGGTTTTAGCATTTAGGGCAGTAAGTCTAACAGAGGGTGTTTTTTTCTTAGTTACCTTTATATTTATGCTTTTGAGTTTTTTTCACAGAACTTCCAATCACACTTTTCTATAGATTGCACATTTTCCTCTATACTGTTTCAAGAAATAAATTAACATCAAAAAGTATGATTAGTGAATTATTTCTCTTTGATCCACACATCCTTCAATTTTTAATTTATTTACAGAAGTTTCTTAATTGAAGACCATGCTACCTCATCCAGATTTCCCTGTAATTTATCATACACAATTATTAAAACATTAAAAATTAGAATCATAAATGCATATCACCATTTCTCTAATTTCTTTACTTTTGTAATCCCCCTTTCCTACATTGTTCTATCTACAGAGGGGAAATGATATGGTAGACACCGTATTTGTGCTCTCAGTTTGTTCTTTAAGTTTCTCTGAAAAGAGTGAAAGGGTTAAAAGGATTTCCTTAAGTCTTGGTCTTGCTTTAGGTAGGAGCCAAGGGCTTGGGGATAGAAGATTCAGAGGTTACAGAGTATAGTAAGTGAACAGGAAGCCGGCAGGGGAGGAAAGAAATGAAAGAAAAAGAAAGAAAAAATGTCTTACAGCCCACTGTTAGAAGAGGACAGAAGGAATCTTCCTATGGGCTGGTGGTGAGGACTGAGTGTGCTGTAATACAGAAAATCAGGGAACTGGTAGAAATCAAACCCTGAAACAAGTTTCCCTTCTGCTAGCAAACTGTGGGCACACCATCCTGTATATAATTTCTTACAGTTATTCAATACTGAACACACATGGCAAAGAAATCCTCACAGTGTGTGGAAATACCTACAAAGAGAGTGATATCAACTATTAACAGTTAAATTAACTGTCATGCAAAGTTAATGATAAAACCTGCAATAATTCCCTATTCCATTTACTCTAAACTCATACAATCAGATGGGATTTTTTTTCTTTTTTTTTTTTTTGATTTCTTTTGTTTCCTCCTAATCTAGTAAGATTATATTAATTGGTTAGCACATGGTGCTAATTACACCAAGCCTGGGGATGCAATCCCGGTATTGGACATTCACGTAAGAGCTGGACTTGATAACCCTTGTAGGACACTTCTAATTCAGAATATTTTGTGATCTGGAAATAAATTCCTAACTGCCATTATTTTGAAGACAGAGAGGAGGGCATACAATTTTTTTTAAAGCAAAATAATTAATGGAAAATGCTATCAGTATTTCCTTTAATAATTTGTCCCTTATCATGAATCAGACCAGAACCATTAAGTAAAAGGTAAGAAGTTTTAAGGTGTTATGATCTTCTGTTAATCCTTGCAACCATATAAGATGAACAGAGAAGATAAAGAAAGAAATCCTGGAAGAGGAGAAGTGCTGATGTCATATTACAAAACATTAATGACTTAGCTGGCTACACTAAGTAGAAAATATATTTCTGTTGGTTTTTGCAAGAGCTGAAGAAAGTACAAAAACTATTTCTGGAGAAATATGTCCAAAATGATTTGTGTTTGCACTGGGATAAAAAATCATAGCTTGAAGCACACAAAAAGTAAACAGTCCAACAGAACAAATATTAAATCTAATATTGGGACAGGCTCCTGTGAGCTATTTGCTACTCTGTTGACATGTAGTAGTCTGTTCAGTATTGCAACTTACATTTTTATACTACAAATATGAGCACAACTCCTGGGTTAGGTAAGAATAAATAATTCAAAAATGATTCAAAAAATATTATTTCTTTAAACACTGTGGTGCTTTGTAGCTTAAACCAATGAATCTTGATTGTCATATTGTCAAAAAAAATTCTAACTTTTTGAGTGCATGATTGTCATCTAGCCGCCTGAACTTCTTATACGTGGAAATTTTTTTTTTAGAGGGAAAAATTTCAGTGAATATTTAGTTTCTCTATATTTGCAGAATTCACAGCAAAGGAAGATTACAGGAGCATCTGAAGGTTAGTTACAAAAAAGCCCCATAACAAAACCCTCAGGACAATTCAATAAGTACTATTAGACATACAGTTATGCATACTCCAATATATTCAAATCAACTTTTTCATCTTTTACTTCAGCTCAAATTAACTTTCTGTTAATGGTATATTAACAGAATTTATACAATTGGCTTAGTCTAAGGATAATCACTTTTGAAAAATTACTAAATAAAAAATTCCTTGTGTGTGGTGTCTCAGTTGCTGGGATTGGCTCATATTTGCACAAGTTCTTTGAGGCAGTCAGTTTATGGCAAAGGAAGCTCTACAATTAAAATAAATTACTGTGTTCGGGAGAAAAAGGCAGAATATTTGATATGAACATAGTAAGTGAGGGGACATCAACTGATATGAACAATGATGGGGAAAATAATGGCTATTGTTCTTGTAACAGGTTTTGAAATACACTTTGCTTTGAGAAGCTGGCAAATCTTCAATTTCTTTTTTAAATAAGTAATTGGCTTAAGAGAGCAGATTGTCACAGATTTTGGAAGTTTTCAAGCCGCGTGCTGGCATCCAAAGCTGTAAATAAGTACATTGGAACATAATCTGAAAACCTTCTTTTTGTTTACCAGTAGCCCAGAGAATTAGGAAATATTCAAATTATACTACATTAATAAATTCTTCTGCCTATTTTTACTAGGTCGAGAAGATCTGTTAATGTCTTGATGCAATAAAATATAATCCCCTGTAATCATTATTAGTCAGGTATAATATGACTTATAGCATTTGCTCTTGAAACTGAGGTTGATGCAGAAGAAGGGAGAGTTATAATCCTATTTGTAGCTTGACTTAATGAAACCTGGAAACTCCTATGATTCCTGCCACTAAAACCTATAAGGTGCCATAAGTAAATCCAAGCTATATAGCATGACAAGAACATGCAGACACTGGTAAATAAATTGTGTCAAAACACCTTCTATAAACAGCTTCATAAAAACACATTAAATTGTCAGATATTTTGTACTGCTTCTATGAGAGAAGATGTCTTCAGTGGATCTCCTGGATTTGATGACATCTCCTCAGACTTAAGAAACTGAGATGAAATATTAATCTCCAGATGCCAAATTTCTTAATTTTTAGCACTATCTGATTAATTTGATGCTTTATCCCTCACAGTAATAACATGAATATATGTAGCTGGGAAATTTTATACATATTCTTAAGGAAAAGTAATTGAACGCTTCATTAGATTTCATAGTCATCTAGTCATCTTCTATAGTTCGCTAGGTCAACTTCTATACTTAGTAGGGGTCATGAGGCATTGTAAATAGTTTTTTAAATTATTTAAACCATATTTGGAGCAAGTAGTATAGAAAGAGTGAGAAAGGTTCACTGTATGTCTGAGACACCTGCTCATGTCTCTGCTGAGACCTGTCACATTGATTCACTTTTCACTTATATGATATTGTCTGTTAAGAACATCTGTATCCTAATTGGTCAAACACCATGAATGCACTCATCCTGACACTTAGGAGCTGCTCTTTTCCTTTGACCGAGTCATTAATGTGAGAACTGGTGACAGACTAAGCTGAGTTTCTGTGCTTTTAACTCTGTACTAGCAACATGGCCCAAACATCCTCCACAAATTCCTTCTCTGATGGAAGAGCATCAGTAATCTCCCTCTTGACTGTGTAACATTCCCTCTCACTCCAAACTTTCCCATCTATACATTATCATCACTCATTACAAAGCAGAAAAACTGGGATTGGTTTCACCACCAGCTACTCCCGCATTTTTCTCATAAAACCTTCCAGCTTTAATTTATTTATCAATCTCAAAAGCCAATTTTATTTTCTGGAATAAACACTGAACTTAGTAACTTTCCACTGTGCAACAAAATCAAAAGAAGTTGAAATTCCTTGGAATCATGGAATAGTATTGCTACTCGCAACTCTAGAGCTTTTTGTAATATCTTTCTTATCAGTCTATTTTAAGAGAACTTAGAGAAAGAAACAAACAAAAATCCCAAAACAAAGAAGCAAAAAAACCCAGACAAAAACCCCCACAAATTTTGATTTTAAAAATCCTAATTTAACTGGATCAAGGTTCCTTTTCTTTTCAATTCTTTCTGCCCTTATATGCATACAAGGTCAACCATGTAGCTGTTGTCAGTCCCTGGATGGAAGGAACAGTATTTTAGACAAAGAGTGGAAGTGGAATGGCTGACAAATAAATGTTTAAGACCTAAAATTAAACTTCAGAGAGGATGCCTAACAGAGGGGGGAAAGCAGACAAAATTTAAATCTATTTCATACCTACCTCCTCAATCCTACCTCACCCTCTCCCCAAAATTACAAGAGAAAAGCTATCTAGTGGCATAATAATTACTATAAAGCACTGACTGCTGTCTTTCACTGGTTAAACAGAACTTCGAAAAGAAACTGCACAGAAGAACCAAACAGCATAAATCTAACAAAATAACCCCATAAAACAGTTCAGGAAGATGCTACTTCACCTGAGGGAAAGAAATATAGAACTGGTTTGTGATCAACCCCTTAAAAACAACCTTCAGATAAGCAGTGGGTAGGGAAGGCTTTATACGATGTAGTCAGAGTAAGACCTATACAGATTCACCTCACCCTGACCATATAAGTTTAGGAGAGAGTGACTGAGAATCTGAAATTGCTAGAAAAGCAACATGAAATTATTCAAGCAAGGTTCAACAAGAGCTGCTGTCTTTACCTTCTGAATCCTCCCCTCTTCTTTTTGTATCCTAGCTGCAATTCCTCTCCTTTACTTCTCAGCTATGAGAATTACATAGTAATTCTCAGCTTTTGTCTTTTCTTGGTTGTTTCTATTTTTCTTTTCCTTTTCCATGTTTTAGCCATATAAATGTTACCTTGTTGAGTTCTAGTCAGCTAAACACAAACTTGCTTTTCCTGACTTTTTCTTTTAACTTCAAACTAGAAGTGTTGGGAGCTGATATCAAACAACAAGCTGAAAATCACTGATTTCCAAATAAAATTTAGAAAATATGCCTCTCACCAGAGCCATGTGGTGGGCCACTCAGAATGCTCTGCTGAGGCCACTCAGAATGTTCTGCTGTCAAGGCCAAACAGCAAAGTCTGACAATTTTCTTCAGAGAGCTCTTCCCCATCTCAACCACCCAGGTATTCCTGCTGCTTAGTTATGCACATATGCCTCAACCCACTTCATTCTCTTATTTTTCTACTTATCATATAGAATTTAAGTTAATTTTGGGTCTTTCATACTGAAAGCTTAATACCCTCTAAATCTAATTTTATTGACTCTCCACTCTGTTGCAAAACTCAGCCCAAAATATTATAACATAACTCACAACTCAGGATCTTTTTTGCCCCCAAAACTGTGAGGAAAGCACAGTTTGTTTCCAGCTAGGCATCAGTCTATTGTTTTCCCTTCACCTGAACTGGATTCTGTCTTTTATAAACTTACATTGATATATATTTTATGTCAAACAAGCTTTGTCTTACTTTTTTCCATTCCCTCACCACCAAAACCTCCTGCCGCAAAACACATATAGCTTAGCCCACACTTGACATGAACAATCGGTTTGCATCTCTATTTCTTACATTTTTTTTCATATTTTTATTATTAACATTCCAAAAGAAGGATTTTTCCTAAACTTAAGAAGTTCCCTATATGGTTAAATTTTAAATACAACCGTACTAACAGTCTGTTTAATAACAGTAATAAAATAGAAAAGATATATCTTTCTGTCAACATCCAACAGCCCTACAATATGCTGCTGAGAAAAATCTGTGCATGATATATCTTAATCTTTCCACTTAGATGCCATGTTACATGAATAAAAATACTGAAGTCCGAGATGTGAGATTATAGAAATTATTTAAAGCTCTCATACAGTAATTTTAAGTGAGTAAAGGAAGTCTCTTTCAACCATTCCTTTTGTTAACATCATTATGAAATAATAGTTACACACCTTGGATATGTACTGCATAATATAATTTTGTGTTGGAAAAACAAAAAACTCCTAGTACTACAATACTACTACCAATAAGCAGAAATCTGGATGCTTCTACAGGTTTTGCAAATAAATCTGTATGAAATACAAAGATTAACAGGCATTTAGTGCACCTTACTAGCTGGATTTCATTAATTCTGAAGCTTCCCCATGCTATTTTCTGAAGGAGATTGGAGCAGATTGGTGATTTCTTTTGCATGACACTTTTCCCCATTTAACATCCAGCATTAGCTCCATTATTGTTTCCAATTTTTATGGTGGAATGTAATTAATAATGAGCACTGACCCCAAAACGAGCCAAAAACCTAGGTGGAAAATTCTGAAGTCTTTACAGAAAAGGGCATCTCTAAGCAGGATGTATTACTCCAATGAAAAGCTTACTCTGTAGAACAATGCAATATATCTAGTAATAGTAAAAAATCCTCTCTAATCTATCTAGTACAAGTAAGGCCTGTTTGGAATTCACTCTCACTTGTCAAAGAGCAACTTTCTGTGAGATACCTTAATCTGTCTTGAAGTTTGAAATTACACAGATTCTGTTCCTGTGCAAAGTATATTTTGTATTTAAGAATGCCAGTGCAGTCCCACCATGTTGCAAAAAAAAAATGAGCAGAATTGCCAGTAGGAAAACTGTTGAAATTTCAGCAGTAAAACCAATTCCTAGAATACACACACAAAAAAGAGAATATTTTTCTGTTTTTTCTCTTTATACAAAGGAAATACTACTTTAATTCTCTTGACAACTACTGTACTTTGATAGCATATTTGTATAAAATGCTCTAGGAGTAAATTTGCTTCATCATTACATTTTACTGTTTAACAGCCACACAAGGTTTTCTTATTTTGAGTCACTAGCAGCCTTTTACTGTCCATAGTGTGGGTAAAAAGAGATAAGAAAAATATTTTTTCTAGAGAAAGAGAAAAAAAAATTAAGCACTTCTCTCTGACTTTTTGCTTGTCAACAGAAGTCTAATAAGAAATACCTTTTAACTTTGGTCTTGCTAATATTAGGTTGAAAAGTTTTCATTAAGAGGCTTATTTATTTTAGCCTCTCACTGAAAGAAAGGCATAAGTTTAGCACTGAAAAATACACAGTAAAGACAGTTTAAAATGGGTCTGCTCAGCTGCTTCTCTTCATAGAGAAGTAAATTAAATTAAGTGAACTTGCTAGTTGGCTCTTGTGTGTTTGAAGTCTCTTCATCAATATGAGTCATCAAGCACTCAATAGGGTTTATCATAGATAGCGTGTTGCAAAAATGACAGTGTAAGTGAGGTTTGTATGGAATAAGATGTGGAAGGAACACACTTGTGTTTTCCTTCCACAAGATATGCTGTAAGAGTTTTATGAGAAAATATTGTACTTTACTGTCAGACATTTCTCCATCCATTAATAAACCCATAATCCCTGTGAAAAATATAAAGAAATTGAATGCTTTTGAAATGTATCCAATGCACTTACAGAGCAATATTTAAAGGAAATGGATCTTGTAATCACAGCAATTCAAAATAGCAACATTTCAGCTTTGAACTGCAAGTTTACATTTCATTTGAAATTTTCAGGCACTGCAGATGCAGAGGGATATCTTATGGTCAACCTCATGAACCCAACAGCAGATTTGCAAACATAATGTTGAGGCCACATGCACTCAGTGAAAATTTGGAAACCTGTGTTCAATACCAGGAAATCCCAGTAGAAAGTGACACAAATCATCCAGTCAGTAAGGGCCATAAGCCCTTATACAAGGACAATATCCCTAAGTACAACATCACCAGCTGGTCAAAGGAGGTGGCTGTCCTGCTCTGCTCTGCACTGGTGTGGCCTCACCTTGAGCATTGTGTATACTTTTGGGCACTGCTATATGAAAGAGACACTATAAAAGAGCACCCAAAAGATGGCTATGAAGGTGGTGAAGGCTCTGGAGGGGATGCTGTGTGAGGAGTGGCTGAGGTCACTTGGTCTGTTCCATCTGGAGGAGACTGAGGGGAAACCTCATTGCAGTCTACATTTCCCTCCTGAGGTGAAGAGGGACTGTCACTGATCTCTTCTTGCTCATGACCAGTGACAAGACTTGAAGAAAAATCATGAAGCTGTGTGAGGGGAGGATTAGGTGGGATATCAGGAAAATGTTCTTCACCCAGAGGGTGGTTGGACACTGGAACAGGCTCCCCAGGGAATCAGTCACAGCTACAAGCCTGAGTTCAGGAAGCATTTGGAAAATGCTCTTAGGCACACGCTGTGATCCTGCTCAGGGGCAGGAGTTGGACTTGATGATCCTAATGGGTCCCCTCCAACCCAGCATATTCTATGATTCTAAGTGTGCAGTTCCTTACTTATTCAGAAGGCTAGTGAAGGAAATACAGAAGATAAAATTTGTCTTAGCTCAAGCAATGTTATCAGACATTATCAGTTATCAGACATTATCATTTCATGTCTCTTATCATTCAGTATCTGCATTCAGGAACACTTTCCTAAAAATTATGACGACAGCCTAACTTCTTTTTCCTTCCCAGTTTAGAAAAACTACTAATCCCTGATAATGTTAACAGGGGCTAATATAAGGTTTTTCAAGAACAAAGAGAATCTTCTTTGAAAGTACTGTATATGTTACCCTCTGTTATAATACTTTTACTTGTTTTAAGTATACCAGATCAAATAATTATTAAAATAATTTGGGGGAAATGGATACTATTCTAACTGAAAACAGGTTTATTGTGTAGATTGTTATTTTTCAGAAAAAGAAGAAGAGGCAAGGGAGAGTAGATGAGACTTATTTTTGACCAATTTTCAGTTTCTTTTGATTTCCCTAGCTAGACTCACTTGTCTCACTGGAATGAATGGCAAGCCATAAAGAGTTAGATAACAACATGAAAGAGCAAAGACGGTCAAGCTACTTAACATTATCAAGCGCATGGTTCAGTAGTGAATCGATCTCAGTTTGTGAGCATCTACAGCAGGACAAAACTTTTATAATGAGTTCCTCAGTCCAGCAGACAAAGACTCAACAAAGATGTAAGAGCTGGAAAACAAAGCCATACAAAATCAAACTAGAAACACGGTGCACACTTTTTATGATAAGAAACTAATCACAGAAAAAAATTTAAGCAGGGATTGCAATGGATTCTCTGTCAATGTCACTGCCACTGCCAACATCATCTGATAGGATAGCTTTTTTCATTTTAAAATCCAATATTGCTCTTCAGGGATACACAGAAGTCCTATTTAGTGTGCTATAGAATAGCTAGGATCATATTGTTTCCTCTTTGCTCGATCAAATATGAGTAATTATATCAGATATGACTAAAATGAACACACATTAAGGGTTTCCATCCACGAAACAGATTTTTCACTGAAGTGTAAGTGATGGCTTATTTTCCTTGCCTTAAGGACGACAAAATTCCTAGAAATCTTGAAATTAGTCAGGTTATTGTGGGAATACACAAGACAGAGAGTAAGATGATTTGGAAAGAAGCAGATGTCCCTAAAGAACCATAAAAACTCTGTGTGCATTTATTTATTTATTTATTTATTTCTGTTAAGGGACTATACGGTTCCAATGCTTCCCTAAAGAAATATCCCACGTTTCTGTTTATTTGGCACCCACAGCCACTACTCTTCTGTTAAATGGCTACTTCAAGCAGCAGAATCTGATTCTCTATTCATGTATAAATCAGCTGCAAGCTTTGGACTTTGGGCTCAAATTACAAAGCAAAGTTCTGTACTCCCTAATTATTCTGTGCAAGCTAGTAAGACATCCATAAAAGGGGCAAATATAAAGCCACAAATATAAAACGCCCTTGCTCACTAAATGTATAGATTTTATGTATTTACTACTTTCTTTTTCTCACTGTATAATTTCTTCCCCTTCATTTATATACCTAAAGTTTCTCTTGGGTGTCAAAATACACAGTTATCTAAGGGAAATCAATGTTTGTGAAATAGTATGATGCCAAACTCAGGTGCACTTCAGCAGCAGTTCATCACACTTTCTTATGCAGCATCATTCCAATATGATGGGAATGGCAACTAAATTCCAACAGACTACATAGACTTCATTTTTAATCTCTCCAGGGTAATTTTTCTTTACCTGAGAGCTTTATGGCTTTACATCCTTCCTTGCATCCCACAACTAGCTACATTTCCTATGAGCATAAATTTAGAAAGAAGTGACTATAAAACGTGTTAAACAAATGAAAAATTTTAATACTGATGATTTTTCTGTCATATGTTCTGTCATCCAGCCGACTTGTTCAGCTAGTGGCTGCACATTGTAAAAACTGCCTTTTAATATGGCTTTAAAATTGGTATTGACTGTACCTCCTAAAGGTCAGACCTGAAGGTATTGTGCTCTTCACTGCTATTTCCAATTTTCTCTTCTTGATTGTCAAAACCAGCCAATGAATACAAGTGCATACACCTTGAAAGGCTGCCCTGACTGGATTGCATTATGCTAAATTGCCATGCATTAGTCTGTTTTGTATCATGTTTGGTTCAGATAGAGCTAATTATATATTTTTGTTCTTTGGGTGGGGGGGAAATTCCTATTGAGAATTAGTTGTGAAAACTGTCTTGGTCTTTATTGCATGAAGATCAAGTAAAATAAACCTAGTGCTTTTTATTGGTTTATGATTGCTACTTTTTATTTAAAGCATTTAATTATTTCCACCCCCAAAATAACAATAATTAAAAAAACAAAACTACAAACTAACCAGTTCTTCTGGCTAGGAAGATAAACTGTACAGGAAGCAATTTCCATAGGAAATAGAAAAGGTTAGTTTCTCATCTTAAGGATGGAATAAAGAAGAAAAAAATCCTTTCTGCATAGCAATATGCTCAAACCCTTTGATTTTATTTAAAGCTTGTGATATGGAAGAAGTGAGCCATGTTATATTTAGCCCATAAAAAATGTTCCATTGAAAGATGAAATTCAGGGTAGATTTTTTTATATGGAGCACTCCATACACATTTGATGGAAGTGCAAGAAATGGAAATCAATGTTGATCTTAACCCAAGGACATTGGTTGAAGAATAATAGCAGACTGGGGCTGGATAAGAAATGAACTGCAGACCAAGCATGAAAGATTTCCTGCAGACTGTGCTCATGCAGAGCTTTACCTTTAGCTGAAGAAACAAACCATGTTCTTGAGCAGTCAAGGGTTTCTCTTTGTGCCCCATAGTGGATTTTTTTACATAAATTAGTTTTAATTGCCCATTTATTTTTGTATAGGGCTGGAAGCAGGTATATATGACAGCCTCTGGTCGTACTTATATAGAAAAGGTTAAACTACAAAAGTTTTACTTCACAAGTTCAGGAAGAGTCAATAATTCATATGTGGTGTAACTACAGGCAAAATTCCCAGGTGTTTCTACGCATACCAACTAAAATCTATCCATGGCATACTCTCTACTGTATTTATGTGGGAATTTCATTTCACGATTCCCTGTTATTCTCTCTTTTACTCAATATATTTCCTTTCTCCTTTCTGTGGTCCCTAAGGTTCTAGTTCCTGAGATTCCAATTACATTTGTTGAGAGCCCACTTGCTGCAGTTCATTCTTAGTAGTTCATTGACTGAAAAAAATGCAATTCAAAAAAAAAACCAAAACAAGACCAAAAACCCAACAGGTAAGTATTGAGGGTACTTTGGAATTCCATTCTGATCTAGAAATACAGCTAAAATTCAGAGGCATCTGAGAAAGAAATTTTCTAAAAGGTATAATTTAGAACACTGTTCCTGCTAACAAATGCATCGTTATGAACAACCGCTGACAAACAATGTCTTCTTTACCTGCTTTGATTGGTTGGGCTCTAGATGTGGTAAAACTTCTGATTTATGGGGGTTTTTTAATTTCCTGAAAAGTAATTTTACAATGATGCCTAGGGCATGGGAGAGGCTCTTTCCTTGGCTTTGTCATAAATCTAAACAAAAAAATTATAATAGGAATGATACTTTTCTCATGGGTAAAACTCTTACTTTGTGCTATAAAAAGGGAGAGAAAGGAAGAGGTAATTCCATTTTTCATAGCATCAATTTAGAATCAATTTAACTTAGCTGCATAATGAAAATTAAATGAGAGAATCATGCACATTTTAAGTGTCAACAAGATATACTTATGCTAAAACATTGTCACCTTCAGTTACTATGATGCTTTTCATTTTTATGCTCTTAAATTCTTTACTTTTACAATCATCATTTGCATTAGAAAGATAACTGTAGATATGTTACAGAATACCATCTACAAATAAATATAGAATAAAACTATATAAATGTGCCCACAGAAAATAGCCCTAAAAAAATGAGTTTATAGAAAAATGCCCCCAAAGTACATTGGAAATTTATACCACTCATAATTGCTACTCCTCCCTAAATCTTTAGTAATGTGCCTAAGAATATACATACTGAGAAGACTTGGATTTTAGAATGCCACTGAAATTAGGTACTCCAGAGATATACTAGATGAAAGAAGTCATGTCAGACTTGATAATATAAAATAATAGGTACAAGGAGCCATATCTGGACAAAAACTTAAGGGCACGGATCATTATAAAGATGAACATTCTACCAAGAACTGAAGTATTACAGAAAAATTGAAATAAAATGAAAAAGTCATGCATGATAAAAACTACCTGGAAGCACAATCTAGAAATAGCTCTGTTCAGTGCCCATCTATTTTTAAAATTTGACAAAAATATAAAAGTTCCAATTACGTACATCTCAATGACCCATATTAAAATGTGGGATTCCTGATTCATGCACATCTCTCACAGATTCTTGATTATTAGTTTTCTCCAAATTTCCATTTCAGGGATTTTGAGAGTGACACATTAAGAAACTTTCAGATACCTGTTGGGGTGAGAGTTAAGTGGTGATGACACTGGAATATTTGAATAAAGATATGTCGACAATAAAAGAATAACCTAAGTAATTTTAAAATCCAGCACATCAAAGAAATGGTCAAAAAGATAAAAATTGTCATTCACTTTCATAGGAGAAAAAATAAAACAGACCTAACAAGCTAAATGTAAAACTATAGTAAAGCAAAGCAGGTGATACCTCAAGATGAAACTTGAAGAAGGCATGAAATAAAATGTTTCCAAGCACAGAAGAAGTAGGATGACTGTTGAGTCAGTGGGGCCAGCAGATTATCAAAATACAAAAAGCACACTAAAGAAAGGGAAGACCACTGCAGAAATCACAAGGGAATCCTTTCATCACTGTTCGCTACGGAGAAGGTCAGGAAGGTTCCCTTCTTCACAGGGCATCAGATGAAGAACAATTTTTTAAAGAAAAGCATCAATAGAAGGGGTTTTAGTACTAATTAATAAATTGAACAGTAACAGTTGTCAGGACCAGGCAATTTGTTCAAGAGTGAAGGAAGTCTAGTATGAAGTTGCTGAGTTACTAACTATAACATATAAATTATTTCTCTAATAAGAGGAATAAAAACCAGAATTTAAGAGCTAAAACTCTTGAGAAAGGACTCATACAAAGACTGAGGGAACTACAGAAGAGCAAATTGGATAGCCACCAGGAAAATAATTAAGAATCACTATTCTAGAATTAATAGATGACAGATAAATACAAAACATTTGCTAGAGTTTCACATGGCTTCTATAGATTCTTGGGAGGACTACTGCCTAACAGATTACTTTGAAGCTGTTAACAAACATAGATTAATTGATACAACTAATCTGGATCTTCAAAAAGCTTTTGACAAGTTTCCGTTCTACAATATTTGACCCGTGTTATTCTTCCTTTTTCAGTCCTTCTAATAATTCTGTTTTTACTAAATGCATTCTTTTTTAGGTTAACTATGTCAATTTAATTTCATACTCTATTCTTTTTTTTCAGCTGCTATAGTTTTAAGTTACTAAAAAATCAGAAATCAGACAAAGATTTGATGCACATTCATAGAAAGCTGTCTAGGCTATTGATCAGCCAATTTGCAGAATTTCCTAAGGTCTTTTCACAACAAAATTCTGATACTGCTCCCTCTTAATTTAATGATAAATGCATCTCCTGGGATAACACACAACTCAATTTTCAGCCTATTGTTTCTTCTCTTCAAAATGTAATTAATATCAAGTTAACAGGAAACACTGTCAATTCTCAGAGGTAAATGTCCAGTACCCTACAGAAAAATGCACTGAAGGCAGTAAATTTTTTTGAAATCTGGGAAGAACACTTCTATAATTCTGAAGATCAAATTTGAAAAAAATAAGATAAAAATATTTCTTTTAAGAAATCCAGAGAAGGAACAGCTTCCAAATAATGGCTTTTGATGTCCTCTTTCTAGTAGCCTTTCAAATATTCTTTTTTAAGTGAAGAGGTATTAGGAGTCATATTTGGACCTAGTCATAGATGGTGGTTGTTGTTTATTTTTTTAATTACTTTTTGCAAATTGCAGGTGTATAAATCAAATAAGAATATAGTTGAGCTAGACAATGTAGCTATGACTGCAGTTCAGAGTTTCATCTCAGCTGTGAACTCTGTGTCTTAGTCATGAAAAGGGTTGAATTGTTTCTCTTTATAACAAAAGAAACAGGCCCACATTATCCCTGTTTCAGTCCTATGCTATTCACTTAGAGTATTTAAATTAAATTTGGTTTTTGCAAGCAAATCCAACTAAACCTTTAAAGAAAATGTCTCCATAGGTTCATCTACTAGAGTTTTGTTTGTGGAGGACAGAAGTTTAGCCTTTGAGTGGCATCTACAGCATTCAGCAATATCAGATACAGTACATAACTATCCTCTTTATGTAATGAAATATTACCAAAGTATGTCCTTTTAAAATATATTTCTTTCTCTTTTTTGTTTTCTCTTTTTTTAACTAAAAAGATAAAAAAGCAATGACAGAGAGAACAATGTTTAATAAATACCAAGAGGAAGTTACCCAGCCTTAGTTCAATTTGTTACTACTGCTCACTGTTTTGATTTAGTTATTGAATATTTATCTGTGACTAATTCTTTTATTGGCTAGTTACCATCAAAGATTATCATATAAACCAGAGAAGGGAGAAAACAATATGCCTGTCTTCCCCTGCTCCCACAAAAAAAAAAAAAGAAAAAAAAAAAAAAGAGAAGAAGCCCCCAAGCCAGCAAAAATCTACCATATGTTTCAGTATAGAAAAGATTATATGGGCTAATATCTAAAACCTTAAAATATTGCCAGGTAGTTTATTTACTATAATTAAAAATAACCTTACCAAGTACATAATACTGTTTGCAATAAGATTATCTTCGCTCTGTAATTTCAGTTTTGTGTATTTGAGCCATTCCTGACATTATTAGCACTGGACTACACAGCACAGCCTTAGAAAGCAAAAGTAAACACAACATTTTTTTTTAATCATCATTAGTCTGAAAATGTTAAAACAAAGATCAGAAAAATTATTTGCTGTAGCCCAATATGGCACAGAAATAAAGAACAAATGACTAACCACTTGTCTATAATCAATTTAAAAATAGCCACAAAATGAAAAAGATAATCTTAAATCTTCAATTTATATAAAATTTATGTAATCCAAAATGCCATTTGTAGAGGCATTATAGTGCCAAAGAATTGAAAATGTCCAATAAAAATGCTCAAGTTCATGTAATATACCACATATGAACCCTTACTATAAATCACCACGGCTTTACTGTTCTAAAAGTTCTGAAATTAATGCATTTATTCTTAACATCAGTGTTAAAGAATTGCAGCAAATGTTTAAAACAATTTTGGTGGGAGTTTTGAGGTTGTTTTTTTTCCTTAACTTCAGCACTGTAGTTCTAATACCACAGAATTGCAAAGTGGCTTTCGTTCCTGAGAGAAGTCTTCCATTAGATTCCAGCCATAAGTGGGATCACACAAAATTCAAAGTCACATCAAAAGCAGCAAATCAAAAGGCAAGGAACGAGATGTCTTTTTTCAGGATATAGTAAATATTTTCAAACAACCCTCCCACTGGTGATGACTTTGTGTTAGTGGCTACAAAGACACATCGCTTAGATCACCAGAGGTTGACAGATTTCACATTTCTTCTTTTTCTATAAGGAAAGATTGTCAAGAAGTTCTGAAAAGCTATTTCTGTTTTGGGGGCAGATGCTATCAAACTAGTTGCAAATTTTGCCATTTCATTCACACTTTTGGTTAGTCCAAATTTTAAAAAATCTCCTATTAACCTTCAAAAATGTGGCTCATCACATTAGTTTGTATAAGTTACATGCTTAGTCAATATATGTGCAGAATCCAACACAATACAAGAACTGCTGTTTCTAAATATTTTTCAAAATGGTGTAATAAGTATTTAGAGGATTTTTTGTTCTTTGCAGTAAGTTATGTTATGCAGGAAAACAATATTGCTAAATAGAAATGGAGAAAATATAGGGAAAAATGAAAAGATAAAAGCAGAGATATCTTTTAAAAAGTCAAGGGAGTAGGCAGAAAATTAATACATGTAATTTGAAAAAAAAAAAATGGGAACACGATAAATGAAAATTCAGAGATAAAAGAACCCAGGAAATGAGATGACATATTTTTAGCAAGTCCAAATATTATCTGCACTAATGAGCACTAGACAGAAAAAAGTTTAACCATCTTTCTTGAAAATGGGAGAAAACTCAGAGAACAGGACTGCAAGGAAACCAAGAGAACAGTTTGGCAATTATAGACCGCAGCCAGTCTTAATGTTTTTATACGATGTGCTGTATCCCCTGAGTCACAAGGAAAAGGGATGTAGTTGTAGTGAGTAAAGGATACGAATAATACTTTATATTATTCCTTAAATTATTTTTTTGTACCACGAAGATTTATATCTGAAGTCAGTATAAGAGTACTTGTAGCTTCACTTATCTAAAAGGATGGAGGGAACATTTGTCTGCTTGGCTGTTGCTCCCGGATTGAACCATTTTTGGTGTTGCTACTTGATCTGCCTAATAGGATGAAGCATGCTTGCTAGGAACAGGGATGTACCATCACTACTCCATAGAAGCTACTAAAAAAATAACTCAATGTGCTCATCTGTTGGGATCTGAGATGATCTGAGACTGATCCTCTAAGGTGTAAGGAAGTTTAGTAAATTAGTACTGCTGTAACCCCCAAAACTAAATTTTAGGAGCTCTGTGATAATACAGAATATAACCTTAATATCAGTTTTAATTCTAAATAAGTGTTTTTAGTGAGAAGGTGGGCAGTTACCATGCATAACCTCTGATAACATGGAAAGGTTTTTCTAAATCCACAATCTGCTTTCTAGTTGATTGGCAGTACCCAATGGAAGACAGCAAAAAGTAAATTCCAACTACTCATGTCAGAGACTTAAAATGCAACAATTCCCACCTGTTCCTTTCCACAGAACACTCATCAATTTTGATAATTGTTATGATCATATACAATTTAAATGTTCACATTAATTCTGCTAATTATGTGACATCACGGGGTATGATCAATTATCTTCAGCATGCCCTGCACTTCTCTTAGACCTTTGTATTACCTTATAATTGTCAGCTCTGCTATTTGCTGCTCTCAGACACTGGAAAAAAACACAGTTGCTGATTATAAAACATTTGCAGAGGATTTTTCCTACGTGGAAGATCTTTCAGGAAAAAATAGCACCTGAGTGCTACTAGTTCCTTTATAGATTCACTCCACATGATTTCTACAATAGATGAAGGATATTGAGTCCCCAGATTATACACTTTCCTCTTCCACTAAACTTTAACAATAGTTTCTAGCACTGCATGTTTTCTTGTTTCCAGTTTTCTCTGGAGAAAACTGTCAAGAGATGGAGATCAATACTTCATGCTTCTCAGTACCCCTCAAGTTTAGTTTTCCATCCTTTTCTAACTCATTGTTAGCCTTTCTTCTCCTTGATCATTTTGCATCTAATGCATAACTTTTGCAATAGTCAAGACATGCTTCTGTTGTGAGCTACTATGAAGAACATCTGATGGAAAAAGCACCCTCTTGGTACTAGCACCAAAACATGCTCAGTCAAAGTGTCTTCCTTCTTTTAGGTGCTAGTCTTATCAACAAAGGGATACCTCTATCATCTCTAATGGCCAGTAGTTAGAGCTACACTAACCCACATCCCAGTGTGCTGTGCTGCACCGCAGAGATTTCATTTGTGCTACATTACGAATATATTTTTGTTTAAACAATGACACCGCCTAATGCTTTGCTTGACTAGGTTTCATGTGATGGGCATAATTTTCTGTTTACATTACCTTTATATGTTCTGTCACTGTATTTCATTTTATTTATAATTATATTAATTAGGAGAAATGGAAATCAAAATATTCAAGTAAATTAAAATATTCAATATCAATTAAGTAACTAGGAGATTAACTCTTCTAAGTGATATAGAAGGAAGGCTTCTCAGTATATATATTTTATATATAACATAGTTAAGGAAAATAGTGCATATAAAAGCAGTTTCAGTGACTAAGGCAGCATTTAGAATTTTTTTTTCTGCAGCTGTTACAGTTTTGAGACTGTTTCTGTCACATAAAAAGCTGCAGTAGGCATACTTTCATAGAGTAAATAAAACTATGGGTAAACCCTGCACTCTTCAGACCCCATTAAATAGGATTTTTATTCTTGTACTGAACTGTGTAGCCTTAAAGAACACTGAACAGTTCAAACTCCAGCAGAGAGGCCTTATTAATAAAGACCATAAAAAAGAAAGACTTATTGATATCAAGGATTCAGAATTCAGATCAAGTAATTAATGAATTATTTTTTGATAGTTTCTTGTGTTTGAAGAAGTAGACTGCCGTCTACTTCATCCTCTCCTAAAACACAAGAGATACTTGATTTCAGAGCAGTGAACGAACAGCATGCGATGACTTGTTTTCCCTACAGTCTTCCAGTGTTTCATGCTTGTTTTCTCTATGGGAAAAGCACCAGCAAAACACGATTGCTGTACCTGTAAACTGGCATTTGTATTTCTTTGTAAAATCTGTAAACAACATAGATTGTACCAGGAGAAATATGATATGTTCTAGGTTGAAAAATTAATCACTGTGCCTAGAAACCAGATAGATGCATTAGTACAACACTGTGCTTGAATAATCCTTGTTTAGAGACATGACATAGCACCTAAGAAATCCATTTAATATTCATAGAATAATACGATTTTTATGTGTGGAAAAGGCGTCTAGGATTATCTTATATTATCTAAGACTGTCCAGCTGTTAACCTAGTGCCACCATGTTCACCACTAAACCACATCTCAAGGTGCCACCTCTACATGATTCTGAACACTTCCAAGGATAGCGACTCCACAACTCCTATGAACAGCCTGTTCCAAAGTCTGACCACTCTTTTTGTGACCAAAATTTTCCTAATATCCAACCTTAACCTCCAATAATACAACTTGAGGCCATTTTGTCTTGACCTGGCACTTGATACCTGGGGGAAGAGACCGATTCCCACCTACTTAAAACCTTCTCTCAGGCAGTTGCAGAGCCCAGTAAGGTCACCCCTGAGCCTCCTTTTCTATAGGTTAAACACCCTCACCTCCCCTAGCTGCTCCTCATAAAACTTGTACTTCAGACCTTTCACTGCTTTGTTGCCCTTCTCTGGACACACTCCAGCACCTCAATGTCCTTCTTTTAGTGAGTGGCCCAGAACTAACACAGGATTTGAGGCATGACCTCACCAGTGCCGAGTACAGGGGGACAGTAACTGCCCTTCTCCTGCTGGCCACACTATTGCTGATCCAGGCCAGAATGCCACTTGCCTTCTTGGACACCTGGGCACTCGCTGGCTCATGTTCAGAGAGCTGTTGACTGGTACCCCCAAGTCCTCCTCCACAGTTTCCCAGCCACTCTGCCTGTAGAACTGCATGGGGTTATTGTGACCCAAGGGCAGGATCAGCAATTGGCCTTGTTAAACTTTATAGAGTCGTCCTTTGCTCATTGATCCAGCCTGTCCAGATCCCTCTGTAAAGCTTTCCCGCCCTTCAACAGATCAACGCTTCCACCCAACTTGGCATTATTTATGAACTAAGGATGTACTTGATCCCCTCACCCAAGTCATGAATAAAGGCACGAAACAGAGCTGGCCCCAGTACTGAGCCATGGGAAACACCACTGGCTGTCAACCGGATGTAATTCCATTCACTACCCCTCCATCAGCCCAGCCATCCAACCAGTACTTTATCTAAGGAAGAGTACACCTGTCCAAGCCATAAGCACCCAGTTTCTCCAGAATTCTATAGGAGACAGTATCAAAAGATTTACTGAAGTCCAGATAGACTACATCCCAGCATCCACAGCTCTTTAAGGACATAACCTCGACAAAGGAGGAAATCAGGTCAGTCAAGCAGGACTTGCCTTTCAGAAATCCATGCTTGTTGGGCCTGATTCTCTGGTTGTCCTGCACATGCCACATAATGGCAAAGACAATTATCTGCTCCATGACTTTCCTGTGCTCTGAGGTCAGCTGACAGGCCTGTGGTTCTCTGGAGTCTCCTTCCAACCTTTCTTGTAGATCAGCTAACCTCCAGTCAACTGGGACCTCCCCAGTTAACCTGGACTGCTAGTAAGTGATGGAAAGTGACTCAACAAAAACTTTCACTTTCAAGTGTCCTTCAAAACACTTGATTGGATCCTATTCAGACCCACAGACATGTGCCTCCAGCTGGTGTAGCAGGTCCCTGATCATTTCTCCTTGATTATGAGTGCTTCATTCTGCTTCCCATACCTGTCTTAAAGCTCATATTCTGGGTACCCTGAAGAAAAACTCACCTTACTTTGAAGACTGAGGCAAAGAAGGCATTAAGTACCTCAGACTTTTCCTGAGCCTTTGTCACTATGTTTTCTTGTACATGCAATAAAGGATGAAGATTCTCCTTGGCCTCCTTTTGTTGCTGAAATACTTGTACAAAACAATTTCCTCATCTTTTACAGCAGTAGCCAAATTAAGTTGTATCTGCACTCAGGCCCTTCTAATTTTCTCCCTGCATAACCTCACAATACCCTTTTAGTACTCCTGAGTTACCAACCCCTCCTTCCCAGGGAGATACACACTTTTTTTCCCCTCTCTGAATTCCAACCACAGCTCTATGTCCAGCCAGGCTGGTCTTCCCTGCTGGCTCATCTTTCGACACATGGGGATACTCTTCTTCTGCCCCTCTAATATTTCCTTCATAAAATGTCCAGCCTTCCTGGACTCCTTTGCCCTTCAGGAATGCCTCCCCAGCAGACTCCCTCGACCAGTCTTCTAAACAGGACAAACTCTGCCTTCTGAAAATTCAAGGTAGTAGTTCTACTGACCCCTCTCCTTACTTCAAGAACTGAAAACGGTCATTTTGTGATCACTTTGCCCAAGGCTTCCTTCAGCCACCACACCTTATACCAGTCTTTCTCTGTTCACAAACAGCAGATCCTATGGGTCAGCTTCCCAAGTTGCTCCCTTATCAGGAAGGTATATTTCTCACACTCCAAGAACCTTCTTGGACTTGGAAACACTTTCTCTCTGCTATGTTGTATTTCCAGCAGACAGCTTGCAAGTTGAAGTATCTCATGAGAACAAGGGCTAGTGATTGTGAGACTTCTCCCAGCAACTTATAAACTATTTAATCTATATCTTTATCAAGAATAGGATATCTGCTGGTTGGCCTTCCCCTTGATCCTTAACCATAAGTGCTCGGCCCTGTTGTGGCCTTCATTAAGGTCCAGACAATCAAAACACACTCTAACATACAAGTCTACACCCACACCTTTCTTTCCTTTCCTGTCATTTCTGAAGAACTTGAGCCACCCATTGCAGCATTTCAGTTGTGCAAGTCATCCCATCACACTTCTGTGATGGCAACTATGTCATAGTTTTCCTCTGCACAGTGACTTCTGGCTCCTTCTGTTGGTTGCTCACGCTGTGTATATTGGTGTAGATGTGCTTCAGCTGTGTGTTGATCCTGCTACCTTTTTGGGGGGACATGTCCTAATTCCCACATTAGGAGCCATCCCCAGGCTTTCCTCTAGCACTCCTGGTTTTATCTCCTTCTCCCTTTAAATCTATCTTAAAATGGTCAGTGGGATGTGCTAACTCCCAAGCAAGGATCTTTTTCTCCCTTTGAGACAGGGTTACCCAGTCTGTCAATAGCAGGCCTGGTGGTGTCATGTAAACCGACCCCTGATCAAAAAAACCCAAAAGGCTGTTGGTAACAGCAGACTCTGAGCTATGTATTAATCTCTACAATGTTCCTATTTCTTCCTGCATCATTGCCTGCAAGTGACAACATTGAGGAGAACATTGCTTGTGCTCCTAAAGCTCCAACTAGTCATTCCGAGACCCTGAGGTCTCTATTCACTGCCCTCAAATTTCTTATTGTGACTTCATTGCTGCCCACCTGAATAAACAGTAATGGATAATAAAACACACCAGACTGGAGAATTTCTTGGTGGTTTTTCTTACCCAGATCCCAAGGAGGCAGCACCCTTCCTCATGGGTTTGATCAAATTGCTGTATTGGAGCCTCTGTTTCTCTCAGAATGGAGTGACTGATGACAATGACACTTCTTTTTTCCTTAACAGAAGATGAATGCTCTACAGTTGATGGCAAACTACCAAAAATGCAGAACATTCTGGAATTCTCTGTATATTAACAAAACTGACTGATCTGAATTGTGTTCTGTGCTTTGTTCCTCCTGAAAAAATGGACTTGCTTCTCAAAATTGCTACCCAATTAACATGTAGAAGGGCCCTGAATATTTAAAAATCTCAGCCAGAGGACTGACAGTCTCTGATGGAAAGGTCAGTTTTCAATTGAGAGTTTGTTTTTTTTCCCATTTCTGTGCAATAGCCCATAATGAATGAGCAAACTGTGTTTCAGGATTGTAGCTCAACTGGAACACAGAAATTAATTGTGCCAATCAGTCAGCAAGTAGCAACCTGTTGCAAGTGCCTGCACATATTAACTATGAAATGAGTCAAAAGAATAAATATTCAGCATGAGAACCTTATGAGAGCATAGCACAGTTATGTTTGCTTCCAGTAAAATTCACAGCACAGCTGTATTTGTTGTGCCAAACAGAGATAGAAGTCTAAAGCCAAAATTGGATTAATTAAGCAAGGGTTGTAGGATCACCAAGGGCTGATCCCAGCATAACAAATGAGAGGATGCTTCCAATTCTTCCTGTGTGCTGGCCAAAAAAATTGTTCTGTAGCAGGCTGTACTTGGAAAGACAGCTCTGAAGGCCATGCTATTTGGGTAACCTTTTACAATTAAGCCACAAATTAATCTGCTTGTTAATGTTTGTCATCATGGAAAGACACTTTAAAAATCCTAGATACATTATTGCTGCCCACTACAACCATCTGCAAGAATCAGCTCCTTGGAATAAATTTTGAGCTAGTGTATTTTGAGCTAAGGCCATGCTGAAAATTAACGGCTTGGAAAGGTTGTGGTTTTTATCCATTTTATTATATATGGTGTGTTAACCATGTGCGTATGGTATTATTCATGTATTGAAATCATTCTAACAAAAAAAATTACTGAGATAAGTATTGAATTCTCTGTTTCTGTTGATGGAGGATGGCTCAGCTACCACCCTTGTTGATGCACCATTGTTGCTCAGAGGAAACAAATCTAACAAGAAAAATAGAACCATCAGAACTGCATTCCCAGAAACTGAGTACAACAGATGAAAATCTTGAAACTAAGAGACCCAAAAATCCCTCTTTGAAGAAGTAGGGAAACATAACCCAGAATCCATGAGACAGAACCCCAGGCAGACAGACTCAGTATAAAAAGAAGCTTCCTAACAATTGCACAGCAAAACATCAGGGCTCTCTATTGAAGGGCAATAGACATCCCTAAATTTAGAAGTTTATCTAAGCCAGATCTCAACAGCATTTGCTGAGGCATAACAGGGCAGGCAAGATGAATTTTTCCAGTAAATACTGGTAATTTTGCTACTTACTTTTACTCTTCATTATCCAATTTGCCATCTCATAATTAAGAACAAAATTTTTCTATTTGCTGAAGTAATTCTGATTTGATTTTAGCCACAGAACACCTTATGGCAGAAAAGTAACTAGGTGAAGGCAAAAACTTGCAGCACATTTCCCCAGAGTCAATAGATTGAAATCAAATGGTGTATACCTATCACATGTATGTACTTTAAAAGGTTTAAAGATCTTAGTGCTGTTTGAGGAATTGCATCATCCTGCTAAATTAAACTGAAATTAAGTATAGGGGCTGGAAACATCTCTTATTTTCAGAATTTCCATTAGAAACTATAATTGCACTTGTTCTGTAAGGAACAGGAACCAATAACATTACTAAATATTCATGAAAATTTGGGAAATGGAAAAGATAAATTGTTAATTTATAATTAAAAAAACCCACTTGTTTGTGTCTACTAAGAGCATTTAAATATACATATTACCATTATTATACACCACTATCTATATGGACATTAAATGAGAGTATTAGAACTAACGCACTTGGTTTAGAATTTTATTTCCACTGTCCCTCTCTTTGTCTCTTATTTTTCTTAAATACTGCTCCTTGTACCTAAACAAGAACTCTTAAGATTAAGAACTCTTGATTAAGAACTAATTCTGCAAAAGCCTTACAGCTTCTTACTCACTACAGAAAATCATAGAATCATATATTATCCTAACTTGGAAGGGACCCAAAAAGATCATCGAAGTACAGCTCCTGGCACTGCCAAGGATCTACCCAAAAATCACACTGTGTGTCTGAGAGCCTTTTCAATGCAATAGAAATGCAAATGGAGAAGAGGCACCTGGAAACGGACCTGTATGCACATGGTCAGAACACTAGCTGCACTTCAGGCATCCCTTCCTGGGAACGTATGCTTTGTTAAAAGAACCATGCAATACTATAAACAAACAGACTTCCCGTGTTTTCACCCACTGAAAGATTCATGAAGCCTAACATCTTCCATCAGGGCAGTGAGTACTACTACTGCCAAATATTTAACAGGGAAAAAAAAATCTAGAAAGCTTGAGCACAGTTCTGTGGAGGGCTGTGTAATTTTTAAACAAAACATTTTGGGACAGATGAAGAATCAAGCTTCATCCAACATTAAGAGCTGTCAGTGAGATTGAAGGAAAATAAAGGTGAGAAAAAGGTGGGGGAAAAAAGAGAGCTATTATATGGTTTAATATCAATTAGAAATCAACAAGAAATTCCTTATGTAGAAATTGCTTGAGGCATTATAGTAACGATTAAAAGGCTTAACAGCAGTTTTGAATAAAGTGATCTAAAGATGCAACAATGGTGATTTATTACTTTTATAAATGAAACCAAGTGTTAAACAAAGTTGACTCTAACACCCAATGTCTGGAACATTATAAACTGTTTAATGGAAGGCAGGTGTTCAGGGTTGCACTACATTGGGTTTTACACCAAAGAATTACTCTAATTAGCAAGACTAGTGTAACTGTTCAGGTACATCCACTGGTATAGAAGAATTCATAGATTTAAGCTAAAACTTACCAAGACTGAAGAAAGAAGAAAAGACAAATCAGCTACAGGACTTGTAATATTTTTCCACGTATACAATGGAAAATAAAAAGGCAAAAAGTCCTACAGCCATCAATAAAAGGATGGGAGAAAGTTATGTTCTGATTCCATAACTTCTCCAGTAAAAGAAGACAACTAAATTCAAATCAAACCTCTGAACTTCATAGTGCAGTTTGTAAATAGACAAAGCTTTTGCACTGCAGATAAATAAGTCTTTGACTACCTTATTTCATCTGTGCTAGCAGACAGTGTTCTAGCTAGATTGTGAAATCAGTCACAATGCCAGGCTCCATAAATATCAGCAAGTGCTTGTTTTTGATGTCTATTTATAAATGCCTACTACAAGTAAGAATTCCATAAAATAAAACAGTAGTGGAAATTTAGTTAACACAGAATCCTGCACTTCTAAGAAGAATTGAATGAGTGCTATGGTTTTTGAACACGCTTGTCACCAAGTGAAAGAGCAGGGAGATAAATCTCTGTGGACATAGTTTAATATTTATTAAGATATAGTTTAAGAAACTAAATATGTAGGAAGCTAGTTTGCACTGGAAACATTCACCCATGTGGAAATTCATTGGGGAATCAAATGCAGAATTCTGTCTCCCAACAGAGAATCTGCATCATTATAGCACCTAAGACTGCTTCTAGTGCATCTGCAGTCTAGTGTGACAACTCTAAATTCATACTCGCAAAATTACTAACAAGTTGTTTGTTAGGTTTTACAGGAGGGCAGATGGGAGGAGAATCAAATTATTCCAATTAAAGCATGAAAGAAATGATTTATGGGCATGATCAACTCTCTTTTTGACGCAGGTACATACAGAAGCTTGTAGGATAATATGCTGAAGTGTTTGATGAAGAAAACCATAAATAAAACTCTCATCCCTGAATGCTAAAATGATGTAGTGTTCATGCAGTCATTTTGTAAAGCAACATGAGGATAAATGCTAGTGCTTAGCCAACATATCTTTGTAGTAATTACTAGAGACAGGACAGAGATAGATAGTGATTATGATCAAGCAGAAATGTTCAAATTGATGCAGAGATTTTGGAAGTGAAAAATCTAGTTTTCACCTTAGGACCAAAATTATATTAGGAGTTATACTGCAAGCCATTTCATCACTAAATTTCTTAGTTGATCAAAACTCTGCAGTTATCTCCACATGATAAGCTTAGGCGAATAAGGTGGTCAAGAGTACTAGAAGGTGGTTCAAACAGAACATACTTTAAAGTATATTTATGTACATAGAATAAATGATCAGCATATTGCATTAAAGATGTATGTCTGACAGAGAACTTGAAGATACCAAATAAGTCACTGAATAAGATGACTCGCCACAGGATCTTAAAAATAAGTCTTATTCATGGAAAGAGTACTTTTAAGATAGTTTGGAAGTATTATTGTATTTATCTCAGGGGTTTTGAAATGACATCAGGTCCACACTCCAGGATGTAAATGGCATATTTCAAAGGTGATGCGTAACATATGCAGCACAGATGTGATACGTAACATATGTAGCACAGATGTAACACTTCAGAAATTAACCAAAAAGGCACCTCAACAAATGAGGCATAACTCAAATCTAGAAGAGTTTGAACTAAGTCTGATCTCCAAGGCTTGCTGAAGAGGAAGGCATAAAATGTGAATAAGTTTCATTAACAATGGTATAAACCTGAAGGGGAACTGTGGATTGAGGAATCTGAGTTGTCGTTTTGTCCATAATGTGATGTCAGAGCAATTTTCCTTTGTGGGGAACGCATCTTTTATTACAGGGTCACAAGAAAACAAATGCCTATACAAAAGATGAAGTCCAAAACTGCTAAAAAGAAACAACATGCAGGGTGCAGTACAGGTTAAAAAAGCAAAAGTATGGAAGTTGGACTGAAGCCTTCCTCTGTGTATGTTTTTTTGAACACTATAAAATATCACTGTATCTCAAGAAAATGAAACCAAACCAAAAAAACACTTCCATGATAAAAAGCCCATCTAGTTTCACCAGGCTTGCATCCCTTCGCATTATTACCAGCACGCAGCACATAAAATATTTTGAGAACATCCTGGCCTTACTGGAGTCAGTGGGAAATTTGAAATTGTCTTCAGAGGAGCCGGGATGAAAGTCAGCAGTCCCATTGATTTCAGCAAGACTATTAATTGTCTGAGGCTATGCACAAACATGAATCTTCCAAGAAGCAGGGCTTTGAACAATTCAGTTTTGTGTATTTACGAATTGAGAAAAATGCTGTAAATCTGGCTGCAGCTCTGGCATAAGCTTCAAATGAAATTAAGTGCACTATTTCATTATGTTGAACCTCAGCTATATGCAGATTAACTGAGATGAGCATTCTGGATCAGCAGGTGTCAGTCCCCTGCTGTTAAATAAATTTAGATAAGCAAAGGCAAGAGCAGCATCCTGCAGCAGAGACGAGGAGCCCTGTGTGCTCTAGCTCTGCATTAGGGAGTCTGAACAGACAGGGAACCATCTTTCACACCAAGATTCTGGTTCCAAGACCTGCTGTTTTCAGTGTCCTCATTTTTATGGGATAGGAAAGAGGGCACATGTCCAGACTGAGAAAAGATCTCAAGGTGTCTAGGCTGTTTGCTTATAGACATGGTATTTCCTTAAATGCTCAGGTTCTTTCCAGCTTACATGGGACAGCCCAATTCTGTCAGCTGCACAGTTTCTGAATTCAGAGGCACCATGGGGAGGTCCCAGAACCACCACATTGCAAGACACTCTCCAAAGATGGAAGGACTCTACATACCACTTTGGTTCCACATAAAAGACAAACAAACCCAAAAAACGTAGGGGTTCAACTTCTACCTTATCTTAGTTACAAATTTTCTTTTTGTTCTTTTTTGTGTGTATATTAAAAAAGAGAAAAATTTTTGCATTCAAACTTGCAACCTGTTCTAACCGTGTCGAGATTTGTCTTTGTAAATCTTTTGTATCAGATTCTCACAAGCAAATTTCATTTCCTGTCAAATAAATTAAAACTGAGAACTAAGAAAGAAACAAACTGTAAAACTTAATAACACCTAAGTGGTACAGCTTATACCAGGTGAGTGCATTCCAAGTACAAAATTACTCAGGTGACTCCCCTGTCACAGAAAGTGCCTTTTTTTTTTTTTGTCTTTCCTAAATAACCACTACTATCTAAAAAAAATGGATCTTCTCCTTTTTTTTTTTTTTTTTTTTTTTTTCTTGAATACATTTTGTCGTCACAGGCTGAGGAGACTGCAAAAATGTATATATTTGGGTTTGGGGTTGTTTTGCTTTGTTTTCCTGGGGTTTTGTTTGTTTAGTTGCTTTGGTACATGGTAAGAATAATAATTAAATACAAATTATCTTTCTCCACTCTTATTCTGTTTAGTGCCCTACCCCAAACTGTGGATATTGGGCCTGACATGCGCAGCTGCTTTTCACAGTGCACAAGGAAAACATAAAATTGCCCTTGTACAAATAACACTTCTTTTTAAGGCTCTGTGGTAACTACAGCAATCTGATTTGCAACCACCACTCTACAACCTGTCTAATCAACTCTGAAATGGATATTAGATCCAATTCACTGACTGTCTTCTTTCCCTTCCTATAATTTCTTCTACAGCTGATCTCTTAGTTCCATAACATCATACAAAGATATAAAGTATATATTTAAAGCCATTAGACTTTCAATTCTACTGAACAATACTGGTTGTACTGTAACTATTTAAGTTCAGTCTTTTATCCTATTTACTTCAACTATATCTTTTTACAATATTTGTATTTCACATAAATCCTGTCATCAATAAAATTAGAGAAACACATAATTAACCTTTTCTCGAAAATCCATGACAAAATTGAACATTGAGTCCATTGTTTTTCATTTATCTCCACCTTATAATAAAGTTTGCATTAAAAAAGGCACCCTTAAAACATGTACATTTAATTTACTACATTTCAGAAATTGTCACATTAGTTTTAACAACAAAGAAAAGAATACAGAAATAGTTAAGATGTCTGCTACCATTGTCTAGTTCAGTCCGTTAACTTCATATTCAAGAATACATCTATGTAAATAAAAATATAAAATGTAGTCCATAGTGTGCAATCAGGTCAACTTTGTGATATTATGTAAAAAAAAAAAAAATAGAAAATATATTCTAATATTATTTACCACACTTTGATTGTTTTCCTGCCCAAAACTCATAAAATAAGTCACATTCACCATATGGAAAAGTACCAAAGTCCTCTATTTTTAATTATTGCTTGGAAAAACAGATCAATTGAATCTTTAACATTAAAAGTTCAGTTCTTTAATAAAGATTTCTTGTCATTTTATTAGCACCATGTTCAATTCGGTTTAAAGGTGTTTGGGTTTTTTAATATAGAGGACATTTGAAAGACTGACTACTAAAGGAGAGGAAATTTAATGAGAAAAGCATATTTTTAATTAATTTTACAGAATACTTTTGATAAATGAATGTCACCTTTTGAGTGATTAACACCTGAGACATTATTTCGGTCCTAAGATACATTCAGCTATCCAGGGAACAGAAAATATATTTCATTATTTATATCACTGATCAGAACAACGAAGATTCTACTCATCAGGAGAAAAAACACTGAAGGAGCTCTTTATTGACAACATACACATTAATATCTAATTATTAGGAATTCTGAAAAAGACCCTATTCAGGAGGGATTTAAAATATATTTTCAGCTTGCTTACCAGAAAATGTGTACAGTATGTCTAAATAAATTTTAGAATTAATTTTTTTTTAGTTCTCATTATGATCTCCAGGTAAAAAACTGGAATGTGCTCCACTATGTGAACTTACCATCACCCTGCCTGGAGACCTGCTTTGAGCATTCTACTAATTTTCTTCTTGAACTTTTCTCCTTACTGAGGAGTAAGGGTAAGGAACTGCAAAGACATCACCTCCTATCCCAGCAAGAGCTGAGGACAGGCAGAGCCAGGGCATCCTGGGGTTCACTGTATTCCTGCAGATAAACATCCATATGTGCTTTGGTAGAACTGAGTCAAGGCTATCTGCTAGTGGGATGCATCATAGTTAGCCAAGCAATTCAACTCAAGTTCATGGCAAAGCAGTATCAGAAAAGGATGCTCAGGGTCTCCATTTTCAGAGTTCGTCTTGAGTATTTACTTGATCGGACATAAAGCAAAGCAGTCCAGGATTACCGAATACACAAAAATCTTATTCTTTCAGAAAGTTGTGAGTGTCGCTGGAATTGCATGCTTGCCTTGGGTTTACAGTCTTTGTGGGATGGCCAATTCTAACAGCTCCTAGAGACACACAGTGACTGAGGACTAAACCAAAACCTGGGGTAACTTCCCACCTTTGTATGCTCCAGAACAATTTGGCCTTTGTACTTGGATTGCCATACAGTCAAAAATAGTGCATAAATAGATAAATAAGAAGGAAATCAACATTATATGGTTTAATTAAACCCCTATAAACTGTGATTTTTATCTCACTTATACAGAGAATATGTTTACTTAATAAAGTGTGCACCTTCCATCTAGTAATTGTCAACCATACAGGAAAAAACTAACCTCCAGAATTGGAACTTCTTCATGAAGTGTATTTGATATAAATATAAGTATTATTTCTATGCATAACATACACATTTTTTTTTTCACAGTAACAATATTGTGGGGGAAAGACAAGGATAAAGACACCTGCTCTTCTCCAGGTCTGAAAAAGACTGAGATGACAGCACAGAGACTGAGTTTATTGCATTTAAGACAAAATGCTGTAAAATAAGTGGACTATCCCCAAGCAAGCTGGAAGAGGACTGGAAACTGTAATTGCACTAACATGCTGTGTCATGTTGCTGTGGCTATTTTTCTTCTTCACCTAAAATCATTTGTCTCTGATACCTTAAAATACTCACTGCATTTGTACACAAGAAATTAATCTCAGAAAACTCTTGAGTTGCACAAGTACAGAAATATACTGGAGACTGGGGTGGAGAGGGCACAAAGGGGAATATGTGCACTTATACATAAATTATTGGCGCATGTGTTAATGATAGGTACACAGTCACCTTGTATTTTAAAAAATAATTCATATCAAATATATTTTTATATACAGTCAAAAAAAAAAAGGTGCAAAAGCCTAACAGGTGCTACCTATCAGGTACAAACAAGAGTATTCACAGATGCCCAATGTAATGTATTGAAGCAATATGCTTGAGTATTTAAAGTGTTTGTGTTTTCTTTGAAATGCTTCATTGAAAAATACAAAATGTTAAAATTTTTCAGATGTTAGCACATGCTATGTTGACAGTAACTCCGAGTTCTGTTCTCAGAGCTCTTGATTTATTTCTGTAGCCAAATGGATTTTTAAAAGCTCAAAGACTATCTAGGATAGGTACAAGCAGGCAATTTCAGGTATAGCTCAGAAAGTCTTTGGTATTAAGAAACAGCTTCATGAAGAAGCCTAATTAGTTTGCACCCTGCAAAGAGTAACTAAATGATCTGGAAAATGAGAAATCTTTGAAAATATTTGTTCCATCCATACCAGGCATTGGAACACAGACTGAACTTAACAACAACATCACTTACTAGCTTCATTATCACGATCCATAGGAAGCATTCATTATTGAAAATAATTTAAAAAAAAATTGTTTCAACATAATTTCCTGAAACAAAAAAGTTCATTTAAAGATGTATTTAGGGCAAAAAAAATTGGATACAGACATCTTTCTAATTTTTTTCTAAATTTAAGCCTCCCTAGACTTCTTTCTATTTGAAGAGGGGTTATAAGCCTATGGTGCTAAAGAAGGATTACAAGGGAGATAGCCACTCACTTAACTTTGAAATTCACTGATAGTTTATACAACTCCTTTCCTGCCTCTTTAAAGGATATTATTTTAAATAGATGTATGTAATCTTAGGATGACACTTTACATTATACAAGAATCTTTTGCACTAGGCAGATTTATGTCACTTTTATTATTAAATATAAACCCATTCCTTGATTCTGAGCCACAGCTGAGCAACTAGAATTACATGTATTCCTATTGAATAATTTTATTTAGACTTTTACTATCAATAAAAAGAGACATGGTTTCCACAATGAAACCAAATGACTCCATAATAAAGGATCCATGAAGTTCTTACCTGATATTAGATGTTTGTTAAGGGAAGGTGAGGTTGGTATTAGTTTGGGGCTTTTTACAACTTAGGTCAAAATTATGTTAAAAAACCCCAGATGATTACTTTTAAGTAATGAGATATTAATGTATTTTTGGAAAAAATACGTTATATGCATATTATTTATATATAATATGAATATTATTTATATTTTTAATTTGCCACACACAAGACGATTTTTGCAGATGACTGATTGTATCACATATAGTATTTGGACCCAGCGTACTAAAAGCTATAATTGTTGGTGAAATACTGTTCTTAATTGAAATCAAATTTAGTTTTCCCTTGACTAATTTTAACTTAAAAAAAATTAAAATTTACTTACTTTTAAGATATTTTGAGGATATTATTTTGGCCCATATTAAAGATTACATATAGGAAAATCATATATAATTATGTATCCTGGCAAAGCAGATATTTCTGAATTCTACTTTTGATTTGGTTTTTTTTTAAAATTATATTGCATAAGTTTTGATATTTATAATGTCACTTAGCCAATGAGTAACTTCCAAAGCCTGGATTATGATGCACAGGACTATGATTGATATTCCTTCATGGCACTCAGCTGCTCTCTAAAACTGGGGTGAGTGGAAGGGTCTCTCACTTCCCTGACTTCTAATTTCTCTGAGTGTATGATCTGTTTATCCCTTTCTGACAGAGGGCACATTTTCTCCATCTCACTTTAGTATCACCTTTCTGCTTTGGCTCATAAGAGACAGTTTCGTTCCTGCAAAGGGAGACAGACCCCTAGAATCCTAATTCTTATAAAAAACTGTTTTCTCCTGAAAAATTATACCTGCATGCTGTGTGGCTACTGGCTTCAAAATGTCAGTGTTTTTACAAAACCAGATAGAATCATGATCCTGTCTTAATAAATATTAAGGCACTTATTTTTTTAGTTCAAAAATCTCAATAAAGGAATACTAGGTAAGAGGCTCAGTGCTGGTTGATGAGGAATGCCAGCACTGGAAGCGGTCCAGATGATTTGCAGGACAAGAGTTACCTAACTTTCTGGGCAGAATAAAGTAGGTAGGAACTACCACTCAGCATTGTCACTGATAAAGTCACTATGTGCCAGTGTATGTAGGATGTGATGAATGTGGGTTATGTTGATGAAGACAAGCAGAAAAGATGACACCTTTGGCTCTTTGAGACAACCAAAGCCCACGAGCAGAGCAAGCTCTGACAGTGTGCAACAAGTTCTAGGCAAGGCACGGATTTCAGAGCTGTGCTGGCAGCAGGGACTTTCCCTCGGGGGAAGCACAGCTTCAGAAGGATATAGTTTCAAAGTGTTAGTAACAAGACTAAGTATTTCATAATCATTTAAGAATGCTCACTTTCAAGCGCAAAGCACACTACACTCCCCTTCACGTTGCACTCATTTATGACAGTTTCCAGATTAATTTCAAGACTAACCAGCTGCCTCCTTGCAAGTAGGTAATTTTAAATAGATTTTCAAGTACAGGAATAAATATTTACCTGTGTCATGGAATCACTAATATATTCTTTACCACTGTTACCCCTAGCTGAGCTTCACTGGCAACATCTTATTCCCAACTGCTCAGGAAAACATCTGGAAAAAGTTGCAACCATCATGAATATTGAAATGTAGGACTTTCAAGTCTCAAGCTGAACCCTGATTATCTCTGAGGGGAAGGTTAATTTTCAGACTCAAGGGTATTTTTCCTCTTATATAAAAAATTGCTCAAAATGAAGAAATTGAATTAAGTTTAAAATTCTATCTCAGTGAGAACACAGAAATCAAAGTTGGCTCATGATTAGAGCAATTCATTAGAAAAGTATTAGATTAGTCATCTTTTGAAGTCTTGGGCAGCCTTATTGAAATTATGATGCAAAGAGTAATTTAGAGAAAGCTGTATGATCCTATGTTTCTTTTTAAATATTCATAAGATATTTGACACTACAGGAAAACAGACACTGGTTTCTGATACACAAACACAAACTTGATAATCCAATAATATCTTCTGACCTGAAATTTTAGAAAAGTGTGCTGATATATTATTTTGTGTGGAGTTTTTTTAGAGTTTGTTCTTGTTGGGGTTGAGCTTTTGCTTTTTGTTTTTTTTCCCGGAATGAAGGCAGAAATCCAAGAAAATATTTATTTGCTGCCAGTTACTGTAAGTTGGTTTTAGGTTTACTGACTTTTTTTTCCTTTTAAACAAGCCAAACTGATGTTATTGCAACAAAAGCAGTATATTGAAAATAGAACAATAATAAAGTAATTTATCTGTACCATAGACTACTAAATTTTTTATTACCTGTCAGGAAGTATTTATCTCTAGCCAGAAAATAATTCAATTAATTTTACAAAACTAAAACTGAATTCAAACAAAAACCTGCTATGAATGGCAGCAATGCTATAATACTAATTTCTTATCACACAAGTTTCAGAAAACATTAAATGTTAGGGTTTTTTCCGTACAGGAGAGTATTAACTTCTTCATAAATTTTATATGCATAACCTATCCATATGAAATGCGCTACCCAAAATACATGTACTTCACAAAAAGTAAGCTTAAAACCCCCCAAACCATCCAATATAGTGTCCAGTTGAATATCTTTGTTACACTAACATCAAAGTAAAAAAAAAAAAAAAAATTCTGGAAACAAGTAATCCAAACCTCTGCATCAGAAAAAAAAAGCAGTCCTAGAGCTGGACTAGCAGTTGGGATCCATTCCTGTGTGCTTGCTCCTAGGACTCAAAAGCAGAGCTGAGTGCTTAAAGAACACCTTTTATACCTGTTCCATTCCTCCAGCATCAAGAAATTGTAGCAGCAGAACAGTGCTTACTATTTCCTCTTCCCCATCCCTGGAAACTTCAAAAGCTGAATCTGCTCATGTTTAGTTTGAGGAGTCTGTTTCAGGGGGAGTTTTTGGCTTTGTGGGTTTTTTTATTTTGTTGGTATTAATCTGTGTTTAAAACTTGATCTTTAAAACTCTGATCGTTTTAATGAGATCTCACTTGTTACGATAATTTTTAATATTTGTGGGTGAATAAGAAAGCAAATGGATGATGTCATGCCCTAATGAGAATGTTTGCTGTCATGGAGATTAATAGGGAAAACGGATTATACCACCAACTGTCGCTGCACTGGATCTGAAAATCTTGACTGTGTGAATAAAATAATAATTACTGATGATGGAGTGAATGACAAAGAGTGTAAATACATTTTTGGACAGTTCCTAAATAACAAAAATTCTAATCACATAGTACATTAATTTTTTCTTAGATTAAACACTAAAACAACAAAATAGCTAAGTAGTATAGTCATTTAGGAGATTATACTTCTGCTAGAAAGAAATAGAAAAGCTAAATTGATACTATAAATAGCCGCAGAACTTTAAAGAGACAGTACAATCACTTTTTTTTTCCGTGGCTTCCTTCACAAGATAAAATAAATATTCTAACTTTAATAACTGGTATCAGGAACTCTGTGCAAAGAGAAGGGAGCATAGATCATCACCTAGAATGGAGGCTAGACAGTGTTAAAGGAATAAAGCAGGTATTTTTTTTAAAAAAAGGCCTTCAAAGAATACACCTTGGGCAGTACAAGAGCCTGGCCAAGGTTCCACCCAAGACGGATGACGGGTCATGAGTTTTCACACTTTTATAAGTTTTGGTCTTTTTAAATGGGAGTTAATCGTCCAATTACATCTTCAGGTTATGAAGCCCCATCCTTCCAGTTTTCTCTCTTCAATTCACCATTATTTATACTTTTTGGGCCTGAAGCTGCAATGGTGTTCTTGGTTCTTGGGCTGGAAAAGGATTGTTTTGTCTAACTACCCCGTGAAGAGAACTTGCTAACCCTTTATATGAAGTTCAGAACTATATACTAATGTAGTATAGAATCTGGAAGATATGAAAGCTAAAACTTAGAGCATCATCCTACTTTTTCCATTTGTGCCTGTGCAAGACTTGGCAGTCATCCTTTTGTGCAGTTATTACACTTATTTTTGCAAAGATAAACAGTGCCCTTTAACTCTTTCTACTAAACAAACAAGGAGGCCACAAACAGGGGTACAGAATGGACCTTTAGGACAACAACCATAACACAGATATAGTAGTATGCTATGAAAATATTTTACAGAAGATTTTTAAAGTTTATTTTTTATCTCTGGAGCTTGAGACAGAGCCTGGAAGAGCTTATAAGTTAAAAAAAAAAAAAAGATCTAGACATTGTTTTCTTAGATATTCCTGGAACAGGGAAAATTTTACACTTTTCATTTTCTCAGCTGAATGCAAGCTTGTTATCAGCACACAGTAATTACTCAAGGGCAGCATAAACTATGGTCATGGGAGGAAATTGTGACCTACAGAAGTTATTCCAGTAGTCACAGCAGCCACTTATCCAAAAGCAAATGAAAATAATTTTCTGTCTCTTGGAGGTGTAGTATCTTCTATCCTTATTTTTCTTAATTACAGTTTTTTCTCTTATTTTTCTCTGGCTGACACATTGAGTTTTAAGACCATATGCTTTTTTAAAAGCCTGTAGCAACCTTTTTGTTTTTTTCTTCCCCATAATACAGTCTTATTATGGAGTTAGTGGCAAATTAGCCTATTAAAGTGAACTTCAGGGAGATTACTTAATTTATTTTTACAATTGCTGGTTGGTTTTTTTTGCTAAAAAAATCCATGGCACATTTCCTGACATCATAGTTAAAGGGATATTAAGAATGAAGTAAGAACTTACTTGTAGAAAGACTAAATTGCCAACACCAGTTTTGTGTGTAAGATTAAAGCTCTACAGACAACAGTTATTTTCTAGCAGTAAATTATACATACTGTATACACAGTATGTATATAAAGTGTGAGGATAATGGCAAAATGAATATTACTCTGTCACATAATGAAGAATAAAATGAGCTGTAAGTTACACAGAGGGTCGAATAGTGTGGTAGCTGGTGACAGCCACAGTACATTTTGATAACATATCTAAATATAATTAGACATAGTTTTTTATTATCAAAAGTGAACTACTTCATTAAGAAACAGGCTTTGAGAGATATAATTTATTTCCTGTTGCAGAGACAATGAAATACTTATTTCTGTGGGAACTTGAAAGGATTACCTGTGACACAGATCAGTGTCCTGTTTAGTCAAATCCTTAAGAATTTAAAATAATTATTCAACTCAAATTCTGTCCTGTTATTGATCAGAACATCTGTCTTTAAAATGTGAAGGGTATTTAAATGATAAAAAAAGATTTACAGTGAACAACAGGAAAAAAAATTCAAACATCTTCCTTCCAAAAGCAGATACAAGAAGCTTCACAACAGATACTTTATTATTTGGCACTAGTTTGCTCTTTGTCTTTTTTTTTTTTTAATTAACCAAAGACTTCTCTTAAAACCCTGAGTGGAGATGAACTACAAGAGTGATTCACATGCTGTTACTAATTAAAATTTTGCTTGTTTTGAACATGAGAAAAGATCTTTCCTTATATTCTCCAATAGTTATCTGGGTTTTGGGCTTGGTTTTCTTCTTTATTACTGAAGTTTTGGGCACACTGAAAAATTAAACATTGGGAATTTATCCCATTGCACATTTTGAAGATTAATGTAACTCTATCCACCTTGAATACATGGAACTGTGAAAGTGGGAGCTATGAAGTGAAACAGCAAAGTTATTTGTGATTTATAAGTTCCTAAAGGCTTTACATCAAAACAACAGGAAGGGTTTTCATATGGTCTAGAATAAATTCTGCCTCTTAGCAAACACAAAAAACCCCCTAAGAATGAAAGTTGATTTAAAGGATCTAATCTTCCTGCAGGTGAAAGCACACCCCTATTGCTACTTACTGTAAATGAGACCCTCAGTTTTATTCCTAGCACCAAGAATTTCCTGTCTTCTGAAGGATTTATTGCCCTCCAACCTGAGTTTCCAGCAAACAGTTCTTTTCCTCAAAAGATGAGATCAATGGCTTTAAACTTTAAAAGGTGTAATCTTCATAATTTTGAAATTTTAAGTTATATTATAGAAAGTTACAGTAGACATAGCCTGTCACGAACTGAGCTGTAATTACAACAGATTTATGCAGCTACTCTAAAAGCTCTTCTAGAAGTAAAGTAGAAAAATTCACTCATGACTCATCTAGCCATCCAAATGCACTCATATATCTAACTGCACACTTTCTTCCTTTTAACATACATTGTGGGTATTGAACACAGGTAACAGTGGAACACAAACACAGCAATATCCCATCACAGTGTGATGAAACAAAGACACCACCCTTGCCAGGACAAAGGCTTTCACAAAACAAATTGAGTAAAAGGCTCCTACACTCTCCCTCCCCTGCCACGTATCCCATAAAGGCCAGTCCCACCCTGACACACTGTAAGTTCCTGCAGTACCCACCAACCCACAGGATCCAGTTCTATGCCTGCACTGCCTTCCTGGGAGAGCCTGGGGGTCTGCCTTAGCACCTTGAGGCAGAATCACCCATCCCAGGCCATTCTTTAACCACGCTAACATGTAAGGACCTATTTTTGAAAGGAAGAGAGATAAGCACAACAATAAAATACATCCACATAAGGCTATTGAATGAGGTATATGAAGATGCATCTGTGCAAATAAACATATTCTTTTTCTGCAGCTTTCTGGAATTCTCTCCAGCTCCCTTTCTTTCTTGTGCTGGGAATGATTTCAAAATAGTACGTAAGCAGTTTTAACATTTCATCATCTACCCAGAAAGCTTTGGGTTATTTACTTTGAGGGTTTTCTTTTGTTTCTTTGTTTTGTTTATGGTTTTTTGTTTTGTTAGGGTTGTTTTGGTTTCATTTCTTTTTTTTCCTTCTGCAATCATTTGAACTTTGAGAGTACCATTCACATGGTGCTACTGAAACTTGGGAGAAGTCACAGTAAATTACTCAACCTGGCAGCTTAATGCTGCATACTTGATATGAAAGCTGATTTGAGAGAGATTTCAGGGAAAGCCTGAGGCTGTGTTACCTCTCCAGGGTGCTCAGAAGCCAAGACTGCTTGGAACATTCGAGCAGAATACTGGCACTCAGAAAGGAGGTCACCTCCACAGTTTGAAAGCTGGCAGTATCCAGCTTTCTGTTATGGCATATCTGAGAGCAAATGTTGTTTAACATAGGCAAAATATACCCCTTTGTCATGACTTTTATTTTTTCACTGATGGGAATAGTGCGTTTTTTTCCCTTGTCTGAAGATTTTGGCCAAGTTTTGCATTATGTCTCAACTAAGAGAACTGAACTCTATTTTACAGAAATCTCACTTGCTGAAAACTTAAAACATCTCTTTCAGACATCACAGCGCCTAGGGCTGTATCATCTGCTCTAGTGTGATGGGAGCATTTATTTCATGGTACCATTTTTCAATTAGATATTTGAATCACTGAAATCTATGAAAGCAAAAGGTCAAGATTTTTTCTCTGTTTCTATAAGCAGAATAGTTACATTATTTTCTATTGTTCTACTTGAATTATAGAGATATATGGTAGGCAAAGATGACCAAAGAAATTTAGTTTCATGGAAGACCTCACCATATCTTTTTAATTTTTTTCCCTCTTACCCAGAGATGGGAGGCAAATCTGCTCATATATATGTAATACAACAGAATATTCAAAATATATAATTCTGGAATTTTCTCAATTTTTTTCTAGAGGAAACCAAACCTTTATCAGGAAGAAAACTACCTTCTTAACAAAGCCCAAACAGACAAATATAACTCACCAAATTGCCATTAAATATGTACTTATTCACCCAAGAGTGTTTCAGGAAGCTGCATGGTGCATGAATAAATGATCACATTGCTGCTTTCAGTAAGAAATTTGCCAACGAAGTGGTTTAAATAACAGAAATATAGAGGCTTTCTGTCAAAATAATGGAAAGGGTGAAGTTTGTCAACTATTTCATTCTTGCCCACGGAACTGTTTGACTGAAGGCATTTCAGTACAGGTACTCAGAGCAGGAGCAAACCCCCTTGCAGATAAAACATCATGAAAACCAGGACTAAGCGTTTCTGAGATTTTGAAAACCTAACCACTTTTATATTGTCACTGAGTGATTGAAACACACAACTGATGCAAATTCCTTATCATGATGTTTCACAGGCTTCTGACATTACTTTACTGCAATAACAACTGTTAATTAAATTCACTCAACTAGAACATATTCTAGTAATCACTGACTTAATTTACTGAGAATTTCACATTTTAAATTATTAAAGATGAAAGGTACAAAAGAGAACCATTTATCAAACCTGCTACACTTTTCATGGTATAAATTCTATTGATTTCTCATAAAGAAGCAATCTAAATCAACAAGTCCACTATGACATGATTATGTTTCTTTTCCAATATCAGAGCTATTATTCATGCCAAAGATGATCCTACTAACTCTTTTTGGTGTCATATATAAATGTAGTCATTTGTCAATAGTCTCATCCTCCCCAAGAACATCTTTTATGTGAAGGGTTTTATTTTGTTTTTCCTTTTCCTAATTGTGAAGAGGTCACACTTACCCATGGATGTGTTATTTCCTTATTCTTCCTATATATGAAAAGTCTTAATATTCAGGAGGTTAAGTTGTCAGTGTTCACATTGTATTCCACTACTTGGAGTCAACAGGACCTATAAAGCTCTAATATATCATATTAACTGTCTATTGCAGCATCACCACCAGGGCAGGAAAAAAATTATAATTTCCATTGGTCCTGGGTAAAACCTGAAGGAAACTTTACCCTGGTTTAACGTAGCTGACAGCACAATGTCCTATAGAGTGACATGGCCATGTAGTGTTAACTGATTATGTCACATCCCCTGCAGGTCAGTGCCCATTTTCTGAAAATAGTTGGAAGATGCCGGACTGAGGTTCCCAGAGAAGGAAATAAAAACCCATAGTCCCAGTAATTTATCCAGAGTCGTCCTGATGAAGCAAGAGACATCTCCAAGCATCTGTCAGCTCCCAGAGGTCTGTCTTGAGAGCAGACACATCACAGCGAAGGAAAGTAAAACAGCCAGTTTTCCCAAACTCTGGTTTATACACTAAGGAAAAAAGCAAACTGTGGATTGTTAAACATGAGAGTGACATCCACCTACGAACTATCAACATGTCACATTACATAAGCATTTATGTTGATGACCCAAAGAAAACAGAAGGCTCTGAAAATCTGTTCCAGCTATTAGTTTTGATTTGCTCATCCACATAACTAATCCGTGTAGCAGCTAGCCAAATTAATTAAAGAATTATATAAGACTAGTTTTAAAGACTAATAGAATGGCTGCATAGCTTATTAATGCTACATTTCAATGTTTATCATGCCAAGGAGCTACCCTTAAAACCACATTATAGGTGTCATCAGAATCAGGAGCTCAAGCAGTGCAGCACTGCAGCACAAATAAAATCTAAGGCTTTCTTTCTTGGAAACAGTATCTTTTCTATTTCCTTTTTCAGCTATAACTGCATAAAGAGCTGTAGGAAAACACTATTGTTACCTCTTTGCCTGCTTCCCAACAGTTATTGTATTGAACAATGTAGATAATGCACATCTAATGAGTATTTCATTCTCTCTGCTTCAGATCAGGCAGAGCATACTGAGTTTCCCTGAGACTGATTAGTGTTCCTACAGAACATCATAGAGAGCAAAGTGTAAGCAATTACTTTCCTCTATAAAAATGCAACTGCCTTTAACACATATATTCAGTGGAGAAGGGAAAAAATAATACTGGGTACTGCTAACACTTTGTGGCTATGCTTCTGCAGTCATTATTACAGTTATGCTAATATGAGGATTCAATTCTGAAAATGCATTTTGCTGCCTGTCATAGATTTTATCATACATCAAAAATAAATTACTATAAAATGAGCCTAGTATAACTAAATTTCAAGTTTTCTGAGAGCTATTGATTGCCTTCTCTCATTAACTGCTACTGAAAACTGTTCAATAAATTATAACAAAATAATAAAGGAGATCATTGCTTTTAATAATGAAGTTTCTGTGTTGCTTATCTGTGGAAATGACTAAAGAATATATTAAACTTAAAGAAGAGAGTAAAGCCGCTAAGTCATGAACAGACCATATTCCCATTTTGTCTAAAGATGTCTTATTCCCCTAGCATTTAAATGAAGCAGTGTGTCCATATGTCACAGATTGTGTACAGTGACAGCAAAGCTCTGGGGTTCAGGCAAGCAGCTTGTTGTGGGGAATATCATTCCTGTGATGCTCTGCTAACATACTCATTCTAAACCCTTTTTGGAGAGATCCAAAACACACCTTTATATTGCCAGAATTACTTTCAAATTCAATAACATTTGTTAATGGGGGCCAGAAAGGGGACAGGAGGAGAGGAGGGGAGGGCATGATGAAAGAATAAAAAGGACATGGTGTTAATCCTACTGAAAGTAAGCATGGGATTTTATTTACTGGGTCTTCAGAATGATAAGAGTAATTCTAGTTCAGCAGAAATCCCTAATAATAGAAGTCCAGGATGCTAACAGAGCTCTTTCAGTGTAAAAGCACAACCCAAGGAGGTTAGTTACTGGTGATTAAAAGAATGTAGTCTTCTCAGCTGTGTGAAAGTTTATTTACAGGCTATACATGAGAACAAGAACATATCCAATAAATTTGAAATGGTCAGGTGCAAAAACAATATAAAAGTGCTAACAAGAAAACACGCAAGAGACTCACAGTCCTTATGACAATGAGAACCACAAATTATTTCGGCATTATTCTCTGAAGTAAAGGATGCAACACCTGACCTGTGACAGTACTTCAATATCCACATGGAGCCAGCTCCTCTTCAGTAACAGAAGAATGCTACTTTTTTGATTTCCTTCTTCCTATATTTTGTGTATGATTTCAGAAATTGCAGAATTTCAAAGAGCAACCTCTGCATGTGTCACATGTCTAACACAAGGCAACAGATATCACAGCATCAATTTATAGTGAAGGCAAATGCAACAACAGGCATGTGACAAGGAAAGACCTGGGATGATGGCAGGGGAAGAAATTTGTGGATAATGGGCAACAGAGATTAAAGCATGGTTGCAATGCAGGAGAAAGTGGTCAGGGAATAAAATGCATTGGGCAATTGAGAGGATAAAATATTCTGTTGCACTTAAAAATAAACCCAAACCGAATAAAGCCCACAACCTCAACAGAGGTACTTGGTTTGAGTTTTCACTCATTTAAGTGATTCCCTTCCTTGATCAATAAAATGACTTTAAACTACAAATTTTTCTTTATTTTTTGTTACACTACACTGTATTTTTGATGGTTAGGCATTAACATTTCCTAAGCTCTTCACACAAGAAAAAAACCCACCTTACACACACAAGAAAACAACCCCTATATATCAGCTAAACCCCAAGAAGTATGATTATCTCCTACCTCTAAATTTTTAAGCCATCTTAGGACCAACATAGCCCTCACAAATTAGGTCTGTATCATCAGATTTGCCTTCTCAGTTTTAAGGATCTTCACCAAAAAAGAAATGGTCTATTTACATATAGATTGGCCAAAACCGATGCTACATATATGCAAACATTATTTTATATTTTGCGTTAGATTCTAAAAATTAACTTTTAATTATTTTGACCCAGTGTTCATGCTTATTTTCTCTGATATCATTTCAAAACATTTTCCCATCTTCCTGCTATAAACAACTTTAGTGTTTTCTAATTTCAGTGCCTTCTGAATTCATGGTTGGCTTGAAAAAAATACTATATTTGTTTTCTTCTTCCCAAAAGATATAAAATGCGCAAAAAATATTACAGTATCTGAATCGGAAGAAATTTTTTTGAAGGAAAAAAGCTCACTTCGCAGCTTTCATTCTTTAGCCACCTATTTTTCACTGACTTTTTGTCAAAACTGATAATAAATAACAGAATTAATAAGATACCTATGAACATTGGTGTTATTTCATAATAACCGAATTGACTACTATAACATGAAAAAGCAACTAATAAAGTGTCACCTATAGCAGACAAATATAAGCCAAAGGCTAGGGCTAGGAACAGTATACTAGTAATGTAGTAATATATTGTTCCCATCAGACTTCGTTACAGTTCCTGGATTTATTTAATTCTATTCATGCCTAGCACAGCTCTCAGAAAGAGCTATTAGAGTATATCATCTAGCTTGTCACAAAAAGAAATACGAGTCATCCATTTCAATCTAAAAGTAAACTAGAAAAAAAACCCCAAACCTAAATCACCTTTACCTACTGTTTCAATGTGCTCATTCTTTGTTACTGGTGAAGTTTCTTTGACATCCATAAAATGATAATGTATAGCAAAACTGAGGTCTTGGGAATGACCATAATGCCTAATGAGATATAAGATGTGATTCCTGCCCCAAATACATGGCAGAAGGATGCAAGTTCAGGAAAACAAAGTAAAGTTTAAAAACAGAAAACAATTTCTACATTTTAAACATTTAAAATATTTGTCTGCATTGCTTCCTGTTCTTTTTGAGGGTCTCAACATGTGAGAAGTTTAAAATGCCACAGCAAAGGAGGACACAAGTTCAAGCTCTTGTTTCTTCCATTCTTAAGACAGGAGAAGGGAAAGGTCTCAGTGGCTGTCACTATAGGGAATTCCAATTTCATTGGTTTCTTTAGTTTGTTGGGTTTTCTTCTGTTCACTCTGCCCCCACAACCCTCAAAAGAAAAGGTCAGGCAGAGCACAGTGAGTTTCTGTGCTTTGTTTTAGTGCAAAATGCTGGGCAACAAACTCAAGCTGGAACATAATCTTCAGAGACAAAATGAACAGGCATTAGTTTCATGTACCATACTAAAGAACACAAAAAAAAAGGGGATGGCATACATGTACTTTAATATTTAATGTACTTTGATTCAACTGATTAAATGTATCTAGAGTGAAATGGAGTGAAAATGCAGGAATATATATATATATAGTTATTTAAAATAAAACTGGAGAAAAAGGAGCCATGTAAAAGATGGTTTGCCCCTTCTAAATCAAAGAAAACTTTAAAAGGTAGTATTGTATATTTTCAACAAAGCTAGTATTTAAAGTACATTTGTCTATGGCAAATTAAAATTATGCGATCATAGCTGTAACACTTCAGCAAATTTATAAATTAAAAAAAGATATTAACACATTCAACTTTGAACATAGCACTAATTTAATGTTGTTGATTACAACTTCCTTCAGTCTCCAACCTGGGTACCAGAGAACAGACAAATTGCAAAACCAGATTTTTACTGACAACATAGCGTACTGAAGACTGATTTGATCAGGTTACATTGCAGCTAAAAATTTGAGAAATATGACCAGGCATTTTTGCTACAACATTTTGCTGCAAGACACAGCACTGAGCACTAAGAACTCTTTCTAATTTATATGTATAAGAAATTCACAATCTAAATTTGCTGATCACGGGTGTATTTAGATGTGTAGTAATCAGAGAAAAAAAATGGAAGGTTGATTTTTTTTTTTAATCTACTTACACTCTTCTCATGACTTTCCTATTTTCAAAAAAAAAAAGTACTCCATTATCAGTTTTTCAAAGTGACAAATTTTTAATCAATTGTAGTAAAGGTCTTCATTACGTATCAATTTTCAATATGCAAGTCTTTGTAAACCTGTCAACATATTTTAAAATTCATCAGAAGTAATATATTCTAAATCACTTCAGAAAAATCAAGTATAAGAACACTCAAATGAGAACTATCCACAAATACATTATAATCCTCTTAAATAGTCAGCAGCTTAGTGCTGCAAAATAGTCACTTAAGAGGGATTCAGCTGATTAAAAGATAACTGTACCAGACTGGTGAAGCCTAAACCTCACTTTCAGAGGAAAATTACTGCCAGTGATCTTACTCAGATGGGATGGATTGCTTCTCACTCTCACGACTGCTTATAGAGGTTTACGTGACAAGCCTAATCTAGGTACCTGAATTTCGCATGCACAAGCTTAGGTTAAAAGAAACATATCACTGGAATTCATTTAATCATTTTAATCATGGGACATTTAAGAAATAAATTTAAAGAAAAAAAAAGCTTTAGCTAGGTGTCTCATCTAGGCAAACCATCCAGATCCTCTATAAAACCCTCTTCTCTTGATAAGGTGGAATCAAAGTCTTAAGTAAACTGAAACTATTTGCTCATGGGTCCTTCAGAAATTGAAAACTTGTGGAGTAACCTAATTGGAACTACCACTTTTCAATTGTACTAAATAATTGCCTGTGTTTTCAACTCTGCAACTACAAACCCCTTAAGCCTTTTTAAAATTTTACCCTTACTATTTGAAGTCAAAGATAATTTTCTGTATTTTGTGTCTTATATCCACTCAGTTTTGATAGTCAACAGCCATACCATAGCTGCAGTTTTTTTCCTGAATCGTATCAGCAAGAAAAGCCTGAGACCCCAGAAGTACTAAGAAATTTCAACCGTAAGAAGACATCCTGAAGGAGCAGTTTCAGTATCTGCCTGGGAGCAACAACCTTTTTGAAGTATGAGGCCTCAGAAATCTCTCCTGTTTCCTGAATACAGTCCATTTCGGTATTTGAAGGTATTAGTCATGAAGTTTTCATTTATTTCACTTTTTATATTCCCTCTGCCTTGTGCTCTGCAAATAGAAGTTTCCAGTAAAAATAACAGGTGTACAAAAGAGTAGAGTTTTCTGCTGTTGATTATTCTCTAGTTACAGGGATTTATTTTTTTTCTCTGGGAAATGTAGCATTTTTGTTTACTATCTGAGTGAAATCAAGAGGATGAACATCCAGATTTCAGCTTGGATTCAACCAAATCCTAGACTTAGTTTCGACCAAGTATTTCTAGTATTTTGGTTATACATTTCCATGTCTCTGTTCCACCTTTGCCACCAGTTTTCATTTATCTGAGATTGTATTCCAGACTACTTGAGATGTTTTTCGCTCACCCATGTAGTAAATTGCAATAATTGGGAACACAGGCTGGATATTCACTCCTTCACTGCCAAGACAAAATATGCAACAACTTTGCCAGGGCAAGATCAACACATGCAATTGCATGACAGCCAACAAATCTATGTGATCGATAGGTATCTCAGCTTCCCTTGCCTGGCACAAATTAAGTTAATCCAATTGTCAGTAGATTTATTGGTAGCTTCCTTTTTTGTCTCATGAAGTACCAAACTTTATTTCAACATAGACAGCAGGAGAAAAATAAATTATGATGCCCCACATATTTGTTAAAATTGGGGCCAAATGTCTTTCAGCCACATTTCTTCACATGCATTAGTGTGACCTCTAGGCAAAGACAGCTAATAGACTAGTGGGTCACCACCGGGTTTGGAGGGAAATTTTAAGTTCAGGGCTTTTAGTTAACTAGTTGTAGCTTGAAGCAATAATTATTAATTTTCAAACAGTGCAGTGAACAAAAGTACAAATATCATCAGAATCAATAGCCTGGGGTTTTTATCACTGTACTGTCATTCTGACCATAATTTACAGTCAGTAGTTTTAACACTATCTAAAAATGGGTTATTAACTTAAAAGAACTTGAAAAATCAAACAGAATATATAAACTAAAAACAAAACAAAAAAAACCCCACAACAACAACCCCCAACAACTGTTTTTCCCCTAAAAAAGGGCAAATAATAAAAAGAAGAAATCACACCAAAAAGTTCAGACCTTCTGCTGAAATGTGATAATCATATGAGACATTGAAACCTCCAGATGAACCAGTGTCTCCAGTTCTGAGAAATAAACCAGAAAAGCCTAGGAAAATTAGTCCCTTACATACTAAATATTTGCTAGAAAATATTTTGTTTTAATTCCTTATTTCTCCAGTTACCTTTATGTTTGATGCTGAGACTTTGAGAATTCCACAATAATCCCTTTTTTTTTCTAATGACATTCCAGAGACAAAACCCCTTTATTATTCTGTTAGTGACTCTGCCTTGTGCTGCACCACTGCACTTCAACAGAACTGACTCATAAAAGCAGCCTTGTCTAGAGATAAGAGTAACTGGATCTGCATCCTCAGTGAAGAAAAATTTGTGGTCGTTCCAAAATATTTATTTATATTATCATCTAGGCAGGTCTCAACTAGAAACTATATTTGCTTGAAAAATATGCCCTTTTCCAGAAATTATTACAAGAAAATGCTTTTTTTTTTTTCTCTGGTTAAGAAATTTGGAAAGTAAACAGTTTAAGTAGTCAAGGTACACCGTTAACTTACATTTTCAGTAATACAATGAAATTCCTTCTTGGTGATTGAAAGTGTGTTGAAGTTGTTATTCATTGCTTAGAATAATCTTCACAGTGAATTATATCATTCCTCTCCCCACTTGAATAAATACTTCTTACAATGCCAGCTTCAGAAACCAGATTTATATAAAACAAAGCATTCAAGGCAAAAGGCGAACAAAGAAAGACCTGTACTTCTCATGTAAACAAAACTTGGCTATGAGAACAATGTATTGGCTGCACTCCTTGCATGGGAAAAAAGAGTGATGACTGTTAACTGGAGCAAGGCTAATATTCAACATACAGGTAAACTAATCTTTTGCAAATTCATTACAGGCATAAGATTAAAACCCACTGATCTGAGTGTAACCATTAACGAGAAACCATTACTCCAATTTAAGGAAAAGTGCTCCACAAGAGCTTGCTCCAAATTCAATTAAATTCAAAATTACAGTAAAAAAATAAGTGAAAAGAAGCATAAACAACAAGCTGATGTGATAAAGTTATTATGGAACAAAATCAGGAAGATTGCAGGGCTTAAAATGCTACAGTTATTGTATAGTTTAAGAAAGTGACATTCTGAGTATTTCAAAATACAAGAACCATTTGAATTATTGACTGAAAGCAGTTTATCTCCTTTATTCTTCCTTCCCTGTGTTACACAAAAGGGAACCATTTCCAAAATGATGTACTAAAATTGAACTAACCATTCCACAGGTGGCAAAACACACTGCTTTACTTTCCAGACTGGAGTGCTGCAGCACCAGTTCCTTACCATGTTCCTCTGTTCCAGATATATTTCTTTTTGCCATTTATGATTTAAATAACTATGAGAAGGTGGAATAAAATTATTTAATTTAAATGGCAAGAGTGGGAAGCTGTGATACAACTTACTCTAAACTGTCTATTATTTTGTCTCACAATGACTTTCAAAGAGCAAATTAGTTGCCTGTAGTTTTTCAGTACTTGGTGATTTACAGAAAAATTAGTTTTTCCATGTTTTTCCCATTTTCCTCATAGATTTCCTTCTGCAGCTGGAAGTCAGACTGATCTCTTTCAATAATTTGTTTACTTTTCCTTAATAGCTGATAGATATTAATAGTAAAAACTGAACTGGATCCTTGATAACAGTAGCACTTTTTATTTCTGACAATATTAGAACAGAATATAAACTCCAGTAGCTTAGAGCTAGGAGGAAGAGAGCCTTCAAGATATAGTGGCCAGTAGGTAGGCAGGTGCAAATGTGTAGGAAATGACACGTTTACTTCATTCATAAAGGCTGCAGCGAGGGGAGGCTGGCATTTTCCTGAATAGGGAGGAGAGCCTGTAGCAGCCCCTCCATGGGTTGATGCTGGAGGAGAGAGTGCTCAAGTCAGGCTTAGGAAGAAAGCCAAAGTTCCCTTAGCTACTGAGTACTTCTGTATTTATGATCTCAGTGAAACATAAATTCAGTTACTTGTTTTCATTACTGTAGAAAGCACACAGAATTAATTTATAAAGAGCTTTCAATGCACTACACAATTATGTTGTTTCTAAATACCAAGTTTTGCAACACATGTGAAAAAAGATTTCAGATTTTGTCAACCTTCTATACAGCCCTCTTTTCAAGAAAGTATTGATGATGAAATGAAAATAGCTTAAGAAAAATTAAAAGCATTTCTATTCACAGCAGGAAGTCCAAATTTCATTTTTTTTGTCTTCAAAATTAAAAGCTTAACATTTCTACAGTTATTTTTTCAGTTCTTAACAATACAATCCCCACCAAACTCACAAATTAGAGCTATCATTGGTTAGTTAGACAAAGAAATGAGTAATACCAACAAATCCCATGATCTTCAACTCTCTTCAGAAACCAAAATTTGAAAAATTAAAAAAAAAACCCCTCTTGTTCTAGAACAATTAAAATCTCTGAGAGCAAAATTTCCCTAATATTTTTTAATGGAACACTTAATATTTAGATGCTTCTGGAAAGATGAATTTAATTAACATGATATTGAAGTTACTAATGAACATTTCACACATCCCAAATGGCAGTTTCAGTTATCACTCAAGTGTATCTAATTTATCTGAATGGAAGTAGTCCACTATGTATAGCAAAAAAGGTAGAGCTCATTTAAAAAAAAAAAAAAAAAGTGAAGAAAGAGTTCTACACTACTGGATCCTAAGAGAGCCTATGGCTTTTAATTTTTCATTTTATTTCACTTACTTACTGGAAAAGGTAAACCAATACTTTCCAGAGATGTCAATCTATTCACACAGGTCCCTCATGAAAAATACTCATTTATTTTTATAACTCATGGCTGAAGAGATGATTGCTGAGGTTGAAAACTATTGATATATCAGTGAAGTCTGCTAAATGATCTGTATAGAAGATTTGAAGTTATCACATGCTTTGTTTTATGAAGGTCTTTCTAACTTTGAAAATTTCTATTTTTGGATCATTTCATAGCAGCAACACCACAGTTCACACAGTTTGTGGGAGCTCTGTGTCTTTTGTACCAGCACCAGTAATTTCATCCCAGCTCTTAGCGGGCTGCAAGAAACATCCTGAGGGATAAAAACTATTGTTATTATCTGATTTTGCGAAGTTATTCTTCAACACTAAGATTTATTAAATCTATGCATCAATGCAGTCCAGTTTGAGACTGCTAAACCGCTGAAGGTGCACAAAATTTCTGAATCTCCATGTTTGTACATTAGCCAGAAATGACAAATCCTAGTTGCTCCAGATACCAGATATCTGACTCCAGCATAACCCCCCCTTATTCTGACTTTTTCGTTTGATTGGTTGGTTTTCTTTTCCAGTTCAGGTTTTCATTTTGATCATGGTAAGATCTTTGCCAGAAAAAAAATTTTAAGCACTCCTTAGTCAAAGTATGCCTTTCTTATGAAAGATCTGCCACAAATACAAAAGTCAAGGTCACACTTATTTTTACTATTGTCCATTTTGTAAATACTTATTTGTGTAAATCAATAAAAATATGCACAGATTCTCTAAATGTTATACTCTCAATTTGAACCCCATCCTTCTTAATCTTGGTCTGTGAAATTTAAAGTTTGTTTCTTACTTTGATTTTTCAAGAAATTTCACTACAAACATAGTTCTATTTTTGTAGCTGTATCAGAAGAAGTCATTCAGGATCATATATTACTGATTATATGAAACAGCTACACAACAGGCTGGGGAACAGAGTTATGTGCAGGACTATTCTCCACTTGCTTATTGTGTTCTAAAGGATTGTATCAAGTTTTATTGCTAAAACAATATTCTATCATCTTTATTAGAAAAATTATTTCAGTATTTTTCTTGGTTTTAAAGGAAGTATCACAGTATAATGATATAGAAAACAGCATAAGAATAGGAATGTATTTTCCAACAGGCAGTAGTACCATCAATTGCATTGATAAAAAATATATTTGTGTACTACCACTCTGGAAATTCATGCAGTAAAGCAAGAGATAGTTTTAATTAATTCACCATTTAAAGGCTGCAGAAAATCTGGCTATGCAGGACTAGGAAATAAAAACTAAGCTGAGAACCTAGTTAGAGAGAACAAACATAACACTTGAATGTTCACCCATTTTCTCTGATTTTGAAATGAAAATAATTTCATACAATACAAAAACTTGCTGATGAGTTCTTTCCAAGAGAGTACCTTTGGGCAAGTTAACGCAAAAACATGCTGTATGCTTCTGTTATGTTATCCACCTGTATTCACTAAAGGTCCACTAACACTATCCATATTTTATTACTTTCATTTGTCTTCCCCGCAATCCAGAACACTTAAAGGACAAGTTAGCATGAGAAAGATACCACTAAATTCTGCATTTTCTTCTTATAAGATACTAGCTTTGTACAGGTTGTCAGCAAATGTGTAGATACAGTACGTCCACAAAAAATAAACCAAACAAAAAAAACTACCCGCCCTCTCCTGCTCCCACCATGAAAACCCCAAACCAAACCAAACGAAACAAATCAAAGCAGCAACCATATACAAAAAACATCACCCCAACAACAACAAAAACCCCCCTAACCAAGTAGATTTTTTTTTCGTTGAAGTTACAAAATTCACCTCTATGGAATTCATTGATCTTGAAAGGGCTTGTTACAATGCAGTATATATTTAGATGATGTAATTGTTGTGCTTTATTCATTAAGCAGATAAAAAGTATAGAGCTACATGACGGACTTCATATTGTTAAACTGAGGCAGACAATTTACCTCAATACCACATAACCTTCACTGAAAATAAAAAGACCTTTAAAAATAAGGATATAGCTTATACTCTCTTCACAAACCATATTTTATTATATTTTATTGTTACTCAGTATTTTTTTCCTACACAAGCAATTGAAAGGTTTACATCATAAATTTTTATGATTAGATGGATAAGTAGTTAATAGTCCAAGAAGGCAATAATTTTATAAATTGTAGGAAAATGAATGGCAAATAGATTACTGGTGCTGCTGCCTTTTCGATAAACCCTCCAATAACATTAATCATTCTAAAGGACTTTTATTCAAATGCTTATGTTCGGAACTCCTCTTCCATACAGAGCATTCATTACTCAATGACAAATCCTCTAGGCTGTTTACTACTATTGGACATTTTCCATTTCTTACCTCTATAATTTTTGGGCAGTTGGTCTTAATACTGGGGAACTTAGAAGAAATACCAGGGGAATTCAATCAACAAAGATAGAAATTTCCATGATACAGATGATAATATGTAGAAACTTACTTGAAGGTACACTCCTAACATCTGGCCATGAAACCTTGTGAAGGTTTGCTATTTCGTGTGTTCATTTTTTTTTGTGATTTTCTGGATGAAGATGTTACAAATCTGTTCTGCCATGATAACATTCAGACACCACTTCTGTGGCATCCTGTGTGTAGCCATAAATACCTACCACACATTCAAGTGGCCTACAACAGTATCAGGGCTAAAAGAAAAATCAGCCATGAAACATTCAAACATTGCTTCTGAGATATCTTGACACCATATTTAGCTTCCTGATAACAAGGGGAAGCAGATTTTAACATCTATTTGAAAAATATTGTCCTCTATTTACACAGTGGTAAGGATTTCTGTGCCCTTTTAGCCATGTATGATGTTAACCAGACAATATCACAGTCCTGTGATTTGTACCATACAGAGATTCTGCAGCACTAAGAAAGACACTAAGGCAGCAGTGACTGACAAAGAGTAATTACTTAAAAAGGTGGGAAAAAAATAGAAAACAACCTTATTTATTAAGTCTTTAAAGCTTGATCCAGGTAGTTTGGGTTTTTTTGTTAGTCAAAGGAAATCAGCCTGTTTCTTTCGTCAATAGACCCATATACTTACATCAAGGAAGTATCTTTTTCTAGCAGAGAAATATGAAGAAACAAAGTTATTTTTTTCTATATAATACGTTGCTAATCCTTACACAGCCTCATTTTAACCAGGTCTCGATTCCATTTCTGTCCTTGGTCTTCAGAACACTTCTGTACTGCGTCTACCTTTTTACTATCTAAATTTTATCTGTTTAATCCTCTTTGTTTTCTTATACACCAAAAATTAAAATTTAGTTTCTTTGTCTCCCTTCTCTTTACTCCATACTCAAATGTGTCTTTGAACTCTGTTTACTGAGCCTAACGTTATGTTACTCATACTAATGCATCGCATGGGAGTTTACCAAAGGTTGTATCTGTACATACACTCGAACAAATAATTCTCTCCTCTCTTACTTTCCTCCATCCCAATCTTCTCTCTTCTGTTCTTGCTTCAGCATTTGTTGCCTTTACTGTCTGCATTATCTCATTGTTTATCAAAACTGGGAAGTGTCATTCCTATTTTTTCTGAGATGAAAATAGCAGAGTGGTGATACATTTATTTGATTGCAATCAGATTCATTACAATTCTATACTAAGACTACTGAGCCTCATGCTCCTACTTCTGCAAACATTATGAAATAGCAGAAAATCTTAATCTGCTGTCTTCCTCCCCATCCCCCCACAAGAGCTGCAAGTGAAATACCTGTGTGATCCTCCCTTCCAGCGCTCAAGTCTCTCTAGTGCAAGGTCTAGTTTTGAGGGAAAACAGCCATGCAATGTTTTTCATGTTGTCAAACCTATGCTAAGCTGTGAAAAAATACATAGACTAGAGCAAAGTTATCTAGGAAAGACAAAACTGCTGTCAAAGCTAAGCTCAGACATTAAAGAGGAAAACACAAATATGCAAAGGCATACAATTTATCCAAGGATGACTAGAGATTTACCCTTCTGCACACAACCAATGAAATCTTAGGCAGCAAACACACTTCTGGTTTCACCGGAACGACAAACATATTAATGTCTCATCAGTTGTGCCCATTTGCCAAAAACCAAGTGCTTTGTAAGTCCATGTTGTTTAGAAACTTCTTGTATTCTCTGCTTATACATGGTAAAAAACTATTTCAAGTAATCTGGACTGTGAAGGATGTCAAGACCAAGACTGACCATTATAATTAGTCAAAACCCACATCCTTGATGACCTCTGCTCCCTCACAGTTTGCTATGTTCAGCAAAGCAAATATCAGAGAAAGGCTACCACTACTAAGTAACTTGACGGAAATTGTTAAAAGACTTTTGATTAGACTTTGCGCTGAGATTCAAAAATATACTATCTTTCCATCTGAATTTTTTGTCTATTCTTTTGTCATTGATTGCACTTCCTGCATCCTGGATATGTTGAAACAACGTAAAGATTGCTACGGTGCCACAGAATCGTAGAAAACTCAAGGCTGGAAGAGACTTCTAAGATTATTGAGTCCAACCGTTAACCTAGCACTTCCAAGTCCACTACTAATCATGTCCCCAGGTGCCATATCCACATATTTTTGAACATTTGCAGGGGTGGTGATTTCAGCACTTCTCTGGACAACCTTTTCTTAAGCTTAACAGCCTTCTCAGTGAATAATGTTTTTCACAATATCCAGTCCAAACTTCCCCTGGTGCAACTTCCGCTTACTCCATCACTTGATATATGGGGGAAGAGTCTGCTCCCCACCTGGCTACACCCTCCTTTCAGGCAGTTGTAGAGAGCAACAAGCATCCTTTTCTCCAGGCTAAAAACCCCTGGCTCCCTCAGCCGCTCTTCACAGGACTTGTGCTCCAGACCATTCCCCAGCTCCATTGCCTTTCTCTGGACTCTCCACCACCTCAATGTCCTTCTTTTGTTGAGGGGCCCAGAACTCAGTGAGGGACACAGTGTCCTGGGTTGACGTATATTCTATCACCATCTTCATGAACTGTTGAAACCAGGTGAGGCAGTGCTCCCTGCCTCCTCCGCTCTGGCTTATCTTCTGTTAATGGGCCCATCAGCACCTTTGCTACACAGCTCACAGATAACCCCCTCCTGGACTATCTCTTGTTAATGGGCCCATCAGGCCTTATCACATGACTCACCATCCCATTGTGGGATGCTCCGCCCAGAGGGAGAAACCAAGCATTCCAGCCTGGATATAAGCTGAGACTCTGAACACCAGAGGGGCGCTTACCTACTGGATTCCCAGATGACCAGAGCTACCAGACCTTTCTACAGGATCACTGCTTCAGGAAGACCACCTCATCTGGACTGCTTCCATCACACTGATCAGGTTGTATTCTGACTCTGTCAGTGGTCTTTTATATTATTGCATCTATTTTATTTTACTTTCTTTCCTTTTTTTTTTTCCTATTAAATTGTATCTCTGACTTGGAGCCTCTCATTTGTTTTGCTTTCAAACCACTACACACAGTGAGGAGTAAAGGTGCAGCCCCATCAGTGCCACCACATGGGGACCATCACTGCCATTGTCCTGCTGGCCACACTGTTGCTGATCCAAGTCAGGTGTCATTGCCCTTCTTGGTCACCTGGGTACACTCTGGCTGATGTCCAGCTGGCTGTTGACCAGCAGTCCCAGAGCCCTTTTCACCAGGCACCTTTCCAGCCAATCTTCCCCCATCCTGTAGCACTGCATGGGGCTGTTGTGACCCAAGGGAAGGGCCCAGAATGTGGCCGTACTGAGTCTTATAAAATTGGGCTCAGACCCTTAGCTCAAGCCTATCCAGATCCCTCTGCAGAGCCTTCCTATCCTGCAGTGGATCATACCAGTACCAAAGGCTTTAAAAACATCCAGGTAGACACTATCCACTGTTTTTCTCTCACCCACTGTGCAGGTGACCTTGTCATAGAAGGAGATTGGGTTGGTCAAGCAGGACCTCCTTTCCATAAACCCCTGCTGTCTGAGTCTGATCTCCTGTTTGTGACAGCCCTCAAGATGATCTCTTCCATGACCTTCCCTGGTACAGATATCAGACTGAGAGACCTGTGGTTTGCCAGATCCTCCCTCCAGTCTCTCTTGTAGATGGGAATCACATTAGATGACTTTCAGTCAACTGGGTCCTCCCAGGTTTGCCAGGATGGCTGATATAAAATGAGTCTACTTACATCTCCTTTTATTTCTGATGTATTTATAGGAAGATGTTTTGTTGTCTATTATATCAGTAGCCAGACTAAGTTCTAACAGGGCTTTGAGTATTCTAATTCTCTCCCTGCATATTTTCACAATATGCTGCTTGTGGTGAGAGATAGGAAACAAGCAACATGGCCCTTCCTGTCACTCAGGCCACTTTTCATACTTTAGATTGTATAAAACCGTTCTGTCAGTGGGTAATGTGCAGGTGTTTAAATATACATATGAAGGAAAAACATATAGTTCTGATAGAAAACTGCATTTGCTGAGAAGAAACAGCAATATCAAACAAGAGGTTCAGAGTGGTTTTGACTCTAGTGATTCACAGATCAGCTTTCAAAAGGGGTGAGGAAAAGGAAGGATGGTAGGTATTTTTTGTATGTCACAATGTGAACTAGATAGCTGAAGGGCATTACAGGTACTTCACTAACCAGGATATATGTAGAAAATCAAGAATCCTCAGATAATCTAATACAGAAATAGTTTTTTGCTCTGGGAATTTGAGAGAAAGTCAGCAAGCTGGAGGATTAAAGAGTTCTGCTAGTGGACACTAGAATGCTCCAGGCAGAGAAAGAGCATTTGCAGTCAAGTAATGATTGCAACTATCCTCTTCGTACAAAGGAATTTCTTTCATTTTATGAAACACTGAAATACATGTATGAAGCTCTAGTTGCCATTCTGTCTAACCTATGGTCTGTATGGAATAAGAAAAATTCAGCTCAGTACTTTAACTGCTTTTCTGCTGGTGAACTAGGGAACAAAAAGATGCTTATTGTTCCCGTGAGAACAAGCACTTGCTTATGAGAGTCACAATCCCCCTTCCCCCCAAAACAACAAACAACTTAAACTGACCAAACAAACAAAAAAACCAAACCAGAATGAATAAAAACAAACTTTTGTAATCCAATTGGTCCTTGTGTGTAATCTGCAAGGCTGTGCAAAGCAAATTAGAAAAGTCAAACTTTTTTTTTAATATCTTACCAAAGTCAATTAAAAAAAAACTGATGGAAAAATTATTTTAATTTGAATATTCTGGAATCTATCTCAATGTCTATAGACATTTATCTGAATTCCTGTGAGGTCAGAAAAGTGGTTTCACTGTGCTTTAGACCCAGCTCCTATGTGCTTGTGTGAAAGACAGAAACACAACCACAAATTTCAAGTATTTACATGTCACCAGCAAAGCAAATTATGCAGAATGTAAGCTGAAAATGGAAATCTCCATCCCATAATGACAAAGAATTAAAAACCTTCCCCCATGTCTGGCAGAGCCAATGCCATTGGCCAATTGGAAATGGTGATAATGCCTCAGTGATAACATACTTAAGAGGAGAAAAAAAATAAGTTATTGCACAGATGTGATTGAGGCCAGAGAAGAGCAGAGTGAGAATACATGACAGGAACAGCTGTGCACACACCAAGGTCAGGGAGGAGATTCCGGAACTGAGATTCTCCTGCAGACTGTACTACAGACCATGACTGAGGCAGCTGTCCTGCAGCCCACTGAGGACCACAGAGATGCAGAGATCCATCCACAGCCTATGGGGAGATCCACACTAGAGCAGGTGGGTGCCTGAGAGGAGGCTGTGACCCCATGGGAGACCTGTGCTGGGGCAGGCTCCTGACAGGAACCCACACACCCATGGCGAGAGGAGCCCATGCTGAAGTAGGTTTCCTGGAGGCCCTTTTGTCCCCACGGAGGACCCATGTTGGGCTATGCCTGAAGGACTACACCCTGTGGAAGAGTGACCTGTATTACTGCAGTTTATGTAGGACTCTTATCCATATGATGTCACACTGGAGCAGGTCATCGAGAGCTCTTTCCATGGGAGGGACCCTATGCTGGAACAGAGGAAGGACTCCTCTTCCTGAGTAGTGAGAGAAACAACATGTTATGAACTGACCTTAACCCTGGGGGAAGGAGGTAGAGCTGGGATGATGGGAAGGGTGGGGGGAAGGTGTTTTTAAGGTCTTATTTTACTTCTCATGATCCTGATTTTGTTAGTAATAAATTCAATTAATATCTGCAATCTGAATCTGGTTTGCCCGTGACAATATATGCTGAGTGATCTCTTCTGGAGAGATGTATGTTTGTTATATGTTCTCAACAGATAAACCTTTGTTATATGTTCTCTCCCCAGTCAGTTGAGAGGGTGAGTGGGTGGCAGAATGGCTTTTTGTGGGTGTCTGGCATCCATCCCACATAGATGTTTAAAGTAAGCCTTAAGAAATCTTCAGGTTTACTTGGATAGAACAGTACTGGGCACTGTGGGAATTGCCACTCAAAGGAGAGTGTCTGTCTTTTTTCTTCCCTAGCTTGCAAGAAGAAAGCAAATACCTAGCAAGAAACCAATAACACCAGACACTATTTTATGACAAAATATTGTGGTAGCAGGATTTATGTTAAGGAAAATGCAGGTCAAACTAAATACGTCCTACCTACTAGATCACATGGGGAAATGCTGAAAAGACTGAAATCATTGCCCGTTACTGAAAAAAATTTTTCATCATCAAATGGTTGCTTATATTCTTTCCAGATAATTAAACTAATAATATAAGTGTACATAAATAGAAAGAGTAAATATTTGATCTTAATAAAGGATTTCAATCTTCAAGTGTAACTAAGCTATTTGTGTCAAAGAGCACTTAGTCTTGAAGTTTTATCCCCATATGAATTACAGATAATTTAAGCACAAATTTCTTCTAATGAAAAAAGGCATTTAAAATGTCCACACTGCCCTTGGGAGGTCTGGAGGGCTGGCCCTGCCTGGACACCAGGTGCCCACAAAAGCTTCTATGTCCCTCCCCTCTTGAATTGGACACAGGAGAGAAAATAAATTTCAAGGCTTGTGGGACAAGGAAAGATCACTCAGCACTTGCCACCATAGGCAAAACAGACTTGACTTAAGGGAAATTAGTTTAATTAGGGTAAGATAATGAGAAATAAAATGAAATCTTTGATCACCTTTCCCCCACACCCCTGCTCTTCTCAGGCTGAACTTCACACCCTATTTTCTCTCCCACCCCTCATTAGCAGTGAAGGGGGATAGGGAATGGAGGTTACGGTCAGTTCATAAAACACTGCTTCTGCTGCTCCTTCCTCCTCAGGGAGAGGACTCTTCTCACTCTTCCCCTCATGTGAGACAGTAGTCCATGAACTCCAGTGTGCATCTTTCCTATGAGCATAAGTCCTTCACAAACTGCTCCAGCATGGGTCTCTTCTAAAAGGTAAAGTCCTTCAGGAAAAGATTGCTCCTGTGTGGTTTCCCCCACGGGGTCCCAAGTCTTTTCAGCAAACCAGCTCCAGGGTCACCTCCTCTCTCCACTGGGTCACAGGTCCCAACCAGAAGCATGGGCTTCCCACAGGGTCACAGCCACCTGTGGACATCTACCTGCTCTAGCATGAGGTCTTCCATGAGCTGGAGGTGGATATGTGCTTCACAGTACTTCTCCTTGGGCTGCAGGGACACATCCTGCCTCACCATGGTCTTCACCACAGTCTGCAGGGGAATCCCAGCTCCGATGACTGAACAGTCTCTTGCCCCTCCTTCTGCACTGACCTTTGTGACTGCAGGGCTGTTTTCCTCACATTCTCTCTACTCTCTCCAGCTGCTTTTCTGCAGCAGTTTTTTCCCTGCTACCATCTCCTCTGGCTGTTTTAGCCTTGGCCAGTGACAGGTCTATCTTGGGCCAGCTGGCATTGACATTGTTGGACATAAAAAAAGTTTCTGGCAGCTTCTCACCCATGTATCCCTCCTGCTACCCAACCTTGACCATGCAAACCCAATACAGGAATAGAGAATTTACTTAATAGCCAGGTATAATTTTATGCTTCTTTACCAAGAAAATGTCAACTAAAACCATCTATATTTAATTTTAAACAGCTATGAACATGAATAGCTGGAGGGTCAACACAAACATGGAAGAATTGTTTAGATATGGTTTAAAAAAAAATCAGTTTAAATGTCCAAGTATTATGTTTCATAAATTTCTGCATCACTGTTTTTCCATTAGACAAGCAACATTTTTCCTGCCATTGAGGACTACATCAAATATATTGATGATTTTTTTTTATTTTAACCTAGGAAAAATTCCTTATGAACACCCTTGCTTCACCCCTCAACTCTGTTTGAAATCTTTTATAAAAAAATCATTTCACAAAGAATCAACATCAAGAGCTAGCAGACACTCTCATTAACTCCATATTTATTACTGTTTAGGGAATTCATTGAAAGAAGTGGGTTTATGATAACTTTAGAGTATACTTCATTCAATTCTTAATGATGTTTAACATTTGGCATATGTTTTTCAGCTCAGTCTTTGCATACAGAGATTTATAAATGGTGTGTCAGAAAATAAGTTTAAATTAGATTTCTCCCTATTATGAAAAACATTGATTTTTTCCTAAATTCAATTGTTTAAATCAAATGTTACAGAATCATTCTTTTCATATGAGATATTTGTAATGAAACAGCTAGATTTTAAATGTACAAACAAAATTGTAGAATCTTCCAAAGCCAACTTGTCAGAAAATCTATCATAGCACTCCTGGGTCTTTTTGAGATACTCCATAGTTTTCAATTCTGAGAAAAAATTTAGTTGAAAAATTTTATATTAACTTAAATCTAAAGTGTCCTTTTACCTTGCCATAAGTTGACAGCCAGGGTGAAGCGAATATTCATTATATCTCAGAGTTATTACTTGCAATATGTGAACCATGTGTACCCTTTCCATAACTTATTCTGTTATTAGGACAGCATTTCAAAGCTTAAGGTGACATAGAGTTCATTTTCACTCACTGAAAACATGAATGTTCAACACTTTGTATGATACTCTATAAATATAAAAAACTTTATATAAATATAAAAACAGAATCCTTCCCCTTACTGCCACCCTGAATGTCTGAATAAGGCAGGGAAGACATTTCAGTAACCACTTATTGGCAACAACATACTATATCACTCAACTTTGCAAGCTCTAGATAAATTTAAGCATTTAGCATACCAGTATCAATTTAAACACATTAATCGGCTAAATTAATACCAGTGATAATATTGCCAACTTTCACTGTTTCTGAGAAATTATGAGAAAACCCCCATATTATTTCGATATCTAATTTCTTCTTTACTTGTCCCCTAATGACAAATGTCACAATAATCTTGCATCATTCTCAAAACTGTAAAATTTTCTGAGTATATGCCTTTGAAATATAGCTATTCAGTAACTCTAAGAATCTCAAATTGCCTTTAATTTTTAGTAGTCAAGACCTGTGAAGTCTTATTCTACTTCCAGTTTTTTAATATTAATCTCTCAGAAGAATGGAGCTGTTTTAACTATTGTCAGAATTCAACATTCAGCAGCTTTTTGGTCAATTTGCATCACAGCAGGGTCCTCTTCAGCATTCTGTGCAATCTGAGATAGATTTTTTTCTTCACAAGAGCAACAAGATCTAATCACTAACTCCAGGAGAGAGAAGAAAAATAATTTGTTGCTTTTGCTTAAAAAATTAAGTTTTCTTAACAACTTAGATAATTTATCCAGTTACATTAATACACTTAAAAGGCCGTTTTCAAAGAAACAAGCTAACTAATTTCATGACGAAAATGAAAACTCTAAAATTAAATAAATTTTAGGAGTTAAATTTTAAAAAATTACTAAAAATAGTTGAAAATGAAATCCAGGTAAAATTAATAATTCATTTAATAAAAACCCAAAAGTAAATTTGACACTCAAAATATCCACATAGAGAAATACAATAATGTTGCCCAGATATATATTTAAAAAAGCCCAAAACATTGAACGTATAGGTTTATAAAATTCAAAGATATCATCCCCCTCTCTCAACAGTGTTTACCAGACCCCCAGCCAAAGTTTAAATTAAGTTTTACAGATTTTTTTTGTAGCTATAATTATACAACAAACTTAAAACTGCTGAATCTCAATCACTGCAGAATTTTGGCCCTCCATGGATAACAACATTTTGTGGAATGATTATTTTATGCGGTAGTTGGAGTTAGACTCCTGGAACAGCCTGGAACCGACTTACTAGAGGGGCCTGGACCTTACCTGCTCTTTTTTCAGCTAATTTTTTTCTGGTATAATTAAGTGCTGTAAAACTTCCCATAACTGGAATTCTGGTTATCTCCATGTCCAGGAGTACTACATTTCATAAGCTCGATCCTGTGCTGCTGTGGCTATCCCAGCAAACAAACAGGATGAAAGGGCACGAGGCACAGCTCTAGTAAAGCTTACAGGGAAAGATCAGCACTAACCTGCTCCTGTAGAACCACCAGTTACCGACATCCTTTCCATCAGCCAAGACAAGAGAGTATCTTACACAAGGTTACTGGAGAAAGCAATACCATGATATTGGAGCCTCCTTTGAAAAGGCAAAGAAAATAATTTCCACTGCAAAATGATAGTAATGGACATTGTGCCAGTAACTCCACTGTATATTAGCAGTGAAATCTCAGAGACTGCCATTGAAATGGCATCAATCTTTTCATCATGAAGCATTCTCCCCACAATGAGCAGGGCCTTTTGTCATTGACTACATGGAGGATTTGCACCATTAATATTCTTCAAGCATGCATGAACTTCTCATCAGGAAGACGGAAGGGTGTTGATTCCCAACAGTCTCCCAGCACAGCACAAAAAAATTATAAACCACCAGTGGTGGAACAGGAAAGAACTCAACCAACTCATTGAAATATTAGTTAATACTACGTTCTGTCAGAACTGTGAGCATTGTGTCTTTTCTGTGCCCTCCCTTCTTTTTAAACTATCCTTATATTTTACACCATAAATAAGTATTATTTTTTCTTCAAACACAGGATCATACAAGGATCATACATGTAGTTTTACTAAAACAAAACACTACAAAAAATTACAACCACTACCAATAATCCCCCACCGCATGTACCAAAATGTTTCCACATTTTCAACTGCCATCCAAAAAACTTTCTCTTCTCAAACAAGTCCCAAGAAAACAGATTGCCACAAGAAAATTACGGAAGTTTAGTTAACCCTTAAATATTTGTAATCCTCAATATCAAAATACATCATCAATTGTTGTGGTTTCTTTTTTTGCTATTTCAACCAAAAATATGGAAATATGCATACATAATTAAAAAATTATATGGGAGATCAAAAGAAAGTTATCTACTACACATTTTTAATGATTTTGAGAAAGGATTTTGATGGCACAGAGAAAGACAACCAAAACCTCGAAGTTCTTAACAACAAGATTTTTACAGATATTTCTTTCTTACAATCTTTTAAAAATCTTTGCAATCAAGTCCTTTCTATTTGCACTTTTTATGTAGTTCCATTATGTCACTTCTAAATTATTTCCACTTTTCAAGATTCTAAATGTAGAAAGAAAAGGCTTCTATAATTTTTTCTAAGAAAAACAAAATCCATTACCCTTTAAAATTTCATGTAATTCTTCCATTGTCATTTGATCAAATTCCTCAAAGAACAAGAGAAACAATTTAGTTTTTCTAGTTTAAAACTACAGTGTACTTTATTATCAATGCACTAAAGATCCTTTGAATGCATTTGGTAACTTTTACATCACTAAACACATCATATTGAAAATATAAAACCAAATACTAAAACCCACAAACACAGTCTGAAAGGGAAGATTAAGCCGCTCCTCTATATGCTTTAATGTCCAGGAAATATTATATTACTCTATATTACGGCTTGCACAAGAATACTTCACGCATCAAGCATCTAAACTGACTTTGACAATTAAATATGCATGTAAGAAGGAAACAATATTTTACTCAAAATTGAAATATTCTGTTGATACAATATAGTCTGAAATGCCAATTCACTTACATATTGTTGAGATCATTTAAGTTCAAACTAATTGTAATCTAAAAATGTGGATTAGGTCATGTTGCAACATATAGGTCATAACTCAGTTTCACCATCGTCTTGTGACACTACCCTGAAAAGTAAAAAGGATTTCAAGAAGTTTGTAATAATAGTAATCAATTCCTTTAGCTTCCTTTATAAGGTCAAGGGGGTTACTGAACCTTAATTATCATTTTCTCTTGCAATTAAAACTGAATACCTTTATTACTCATGAATGGAAATACTAATTTCATTAGCTGGTCAAAATAAAGATCCAGTATGTCTGTCTTTGTACAGCTGGCTATATACACCCACAGTTTAGCTGTTAAAATTAGAAAACAATGTAGGAAAAAATAAATATTTTGTGTGTAAAATCTACCAAGATTTCATTATTAAGCATCATCTCAGATGTGTTGCTAAAGTACGTTTTTTGGTCTCATCTGTGGTGTAGCCCTGGATTACCAAAGGTAATATATTGTGGTAATAAAACTCGCTGCTCATCTCAGATTTTCTGGAGTATTGTATATTTTATGGGGTCAATTTTTAGAAATTTGTCATTTCCACAGTGCTTGCAATTTCATGGTATTGAAGTGTTAACACCCAGCTGCACAAAGAGGTTCTATCCTGTATTTCTTCCTTTAAATCTGCTGTACTGCAACAGAATCAAGTAGATATAAGCCTGTATTTTTCTATTTTTTATTTAATAGTAGTGATATCCTGTTGAAGCTTCCAGAGGAGTTGTAAATTTTCTTTCCATAGCTGACACTTGTTACAGGGAGCACTGCTTAAGTGTATCTCTCCATTTCTCACCAGAGATATGGGAAGATTTTATTTCAACATATATTTTCTTTCTGAAAGATATCACAACAGTTTGCTCTCCTTTTAAGGAAAATTGCAGCTTTGCTTCCTTTAGAAATTCATTCTCACTGAATTCAGAACTATGTGCAATGTAATGCTAATAGCAGTGTTAATGGCAGAATGCCATTTCCCTTTTCTAGGTGTTTAAAAAACACCCCCACAGAAGAAAAACTCACCAACGCACAGCTGTTTAACATCAGGAAAGATTTCAGGATCATAGCTTTTGAGGATAGAAAGCTATATCCTTGTGCTTCTTATAGATACATGCAGGATAACATCTTTGCAACTACAGAAGGGCTTTTGTGCCCGCCCACCCAAAATAACTTCAGTAAAGAACATGTCAGTGACAAACTGCATCATTTTTTCCAAGTGACACTTCCTGGTCTGCAGAGAAAAACCCACACAATGCTAATTTCATTTTTTTTTTTTCAGGGCTTTTCGCAGCAAGTTGCATTGCACAAAGCATGATCATTTCTATTTTTAAATCTTACTAGAAAAAGACAAGAATTACATCTAGATGATTCTAAGAGGCCTGTTTGGCTCTGGAAGAGGTTATAGGGATGGATTTGCATTATACATCACAGGGAATTAAAGAGGAATTTTAGGACCTCACTTTTATCGGAACATTCACTTGGCTGAATGCACACTAATAGGTTGTTTGTACACATAGAGCACTAACTATGATATTTAATAAGGTAGGTCATCACTTCCCTGTGGTCTGGTTGTCAACAGTTATTTTTTATTTTATGTGCCAGTGGTAATCTCTTTGGAGCAGTAACTGCATGTGGTGTGTCAACCAACAAGGCTTGTATTCATGAATAAAACACCTATGGCTACAGCAGTGAAGGGAATGCTACAGAGCGGACAACAGCATGAGGAGAGGTTGCTCAGAATAGTTGAGAACACATGGGCAAAAACTTACAATGTTACTCTTTTTCTTCTTTTCATATTGCTCATATTTTATGTATCTGTATGCTATTATGATTGTCTTTTTAAATTTAAGTAACTCTTTAAAGAAATAGTAACAAACAATCACACACATGAAAATTATTTCTGTAAAATAGAGACAATTTCCTGTTCTTAAACAGAATAAATACTTTTTGTTCTTGCCTGTCCAAAATCCTTCTGTTTCAGCTGATTTCATTGTATTTAAAACTTTTATTCTCCCCTCCCCACACTCACTGATAAATCTGATAAACTCAATTTTGTTTATCAGATACTGATGGGTAGAGTGCTTATATCAAAATTTTAGCAACAACTCAAACAGTGCACTGGCATTAGATAAGATGACGTAGGTGTAAAAAACTGCACAATATCTAAGCAAAATTATTTTTTCATTACATGAACAAGATATAAAGTGATCTGAAAAGCTTATAATACTGTGTTAATCCAAAGATGTTTTCTGACTGCAAGTAACAAACTGAGCTTCTAAGACAAAATAGTAACTAAAAGTGTAGAAAATACGTTAGATAACCCAGTCTTTTACACTTTAAAAAGGTGAGTGACTAGATGAAATGAAAAGTAATGATAATTAGAAGTCCCTGCTCAGGGTGTTTATCAAGCTTTGTTAAGGGTGATTGTGCTGCTTTTTACTTTGCTATGATATAGGTGAATGAAATAGTACCCCTCCCTTAAGTCTCCAAACTTCATTCTAATTTCTGAAACATTCTTAGGCATTATGAGTAGTTCCTCACTTCAGCAGCCTGCTCCTTGAAGCACTGACTAAAGTAAATTTCACAGAAGTCAGCTGAGGCAGGGGTTTGCAGTTCACTTGTCTGGCACAGACCTTCAAGAGCAAGTTAGCTGACTCCAGGAACACATTCAGCAATTCAGAAATAAATCATCTGTACTTAACATCATAAAGGTTATTTTTATTATGGATGTTTTTGGCGATCTTTTAGACTTCTGGAAGGCAATGTGAAGATTTTTTCACATGCTCCTGTACTAATTTAAAGGTAGCACATAATTGAATGTTGTATTTTACCTTCTTAACAATCTTGATCTCTTCAGGATATAAGAGAGTATAACTTCTTGCAAGATGACTTTGAATTCATATGTGATGTGATGAAAATCAGGGAAATTATCAGCTTTAGCATGGATTGCAATACAATGCATAAAAAGGGAGTGTTTCATTTGTATTCAGCACAAAACATATAAACTAAGTTAATAAAATTTTCATACTTAGCATCAATAGGTTCAGAAAAAAAATCTTTTGTCTGCTTAACAGAGGAATCAAAAACAGAATTGAGTTTTTTAGTGTGTTTTAAATTTCATAGTAGCTGTATCAGAGCTATCTTATTAGTTTGGCATTATGCACATTAAGGCATAATTTCTAGGAATACATTAAGTTATATTACTAGAATTTATTCTATTTCTATGACTACTTTGTATATAAATTTTATATAACTTATACCTATTCAGAGATAATCTGGTTTTGTTCTGTAGTTTAAATTTCATATTTCTTTTGTCACTAGTAAGACTAGACAAAAACTTAATTTGACATTACTATACAAGGAATTTCTTTTAGTTTCCATATATAGTCCCTGTCCCTTTTAGCCTATGTTAATGATGACCTATATTTTCCATTAAAAATTGAAAATAATATTTTCAGTGTAGAGCTATTTAAAAATAATCATCATTCACAGTTAGTTGTTAAGCCATTTTCCTACTAGTTCACTTGTTCCAATGAAATTATGTAAGAAGAATCAAGTAAAAAAATTATTACACACTATTTTGAAGTAAGGATTTAAGGATTCATATATGCATGAGATTTGCTTACTAAAGAACTAATCACAGGATTCTGAAAACAACTGAAGCCTTCACAGGTTTTTGCATATAGACCAGCGACTGAACAGATGGAAAAATAATCCCATGGAATAAGGTTCAGTATAAAAAGTAAAAATAAATAAATAAAAGTTATAGACCCAAATTTTCACCAAATCTGAAGAAAGCACAGCAACACATAGTAAAGAACATGATAATATCTCCATGTTTCATTAATATAAATAAATGTGTTAAAATATACTTTGCTTCTCTTATAATTTAAAAAAAAATCATCTAAAATAATTAAATATCAAGCTGATGTGGTCACAGGTCAAGTGACATAAAAGAAAAAATGATGTAAAAACATTAGGTACACACACAAGTTTTAGTTGTAAATACTATCATCAAGAAACTTATCTTCCTCTTTATTTGTGACTTGAGACCTTCAGTAGAAAAAAAAAAAAAAAGCTCTTGAAGCCTTTCATGTGATATCGGGAAGTATTTGATGACTTTCAACTTTCAGGTTATACAGAGACACTTTTTTATAGACAACCAGGATTGTCAGGAGACCCACTGGATAAAATGTGTTTTTAGTGTTATATCAAGTGACAAGATAAAATCTATAATTCTAGACTATTTTGTTATTAGTAAATTATTTTCCCCATAAAAACACTGTTTCAGGGTGATATTTTTGTTTAAACACATCCCTTCCAAAATTAAGTAAATAAGATATTTACCCTATGGTTTTCTTGGAAGTTAAAGACTGACATGGGACTTAAGTATCTTTATAACCAACATAAATTTTGAGGCAACTGAGGCAAGGTTTTAAATAGGGTAACAGAGGAGGGTGCCAGCTGTAATATGATCCTATGTTTCTAAACATTTGGGCCCTTTTGGGCACCTTTATCTATCTAATGCGATTTTTCACGGTTTCTTTCAATTCTACCTCTGTTTCTTCATTCTTTCTCCCTTCCTTCCTCTAGATGTTTGATGGATTAACATTCCTCTTCTTAGTTTGAACTTTTTGTTTGACATATAATTTTTGAAATTGTTTAAAAAAGTGTTGGAACCCATATAGTATCAGATTTTGGCTTGATGTCCTTTTAAAATGGAAATGTTTTTATGTGTAATACAAGTACTTTTCAATGCAAAAATATAACATGCTTCAAAATGAAAAGAAACTTAATTTACTGAATTCATCAGGTGAGAAAATTAGGACATTGAAGGACAAAGTGTGTTACTCGAGTTGTCATACTTGAAATTGATACTTCAGCACCTTTTAATAAATCAAAATACAAAATGGTCTTTTAATCAGTTCAGTTCCCTCCCTCAAATTTCTTCAGCCTTTGTTCTCTGCTAACAAAGTACTTCTCAAATTGTAGAAAAAAGGTAAAGGTTTCCCTCCTCCCAACTTTCCTTCCTATAATTTGCATATAACTGCTGCTACAAAATTTGTAGCTGAAGTCCTTTGGATGCAAGGTACCTTTACAAGTGATATATTGTTAGTGTTCATTGAAGCTATTACAATGTAGGCATTTTCTTTGACCTCCAAGCATTTTGCAGAAAAGTAGAGCAGCATTACAACCCCTAGAGCATATAAGTAGCTACACCAGAGAACACATTTCTAAGGAAGACTTACTCCACTTGAACATGGAAATGCCTGCATATAGAACAACTCCTGGGTTTCATCTGAGTATTTTAATTAAATGCAATGCCAAAACCAAAGTTCCGTTACAATTCTATTTTTGGTCTTGAATTTCCCCAGGTGGTTAATGTGATATGATAAAGCCTTTCAACAGGAGAAAAACCAGGATTCTCAAAGCATCACTGAGCAGAAATACTCAGGAGTGCACTCACTACTTATCACGTAACTTAAGCAGGACTGTTTAATTGGAAAGTGTATAATGTGTTTTGGTCTGCCAAGCATTCTTCAACGTTTTAGTGATAAAACTCTTTGGAGATACCTTATCCATAATAGCTCTGTGTTTGCATCACAGGCTGAACAAAGCAGCAGTGCTGAATCCCTGTTTTTACTCTGAATATCTCCATATGATCACCTATAAAAGTTCAAAAAGGCCCTTGAGGAAATGGAAGTCTGTCAAACACTGAAAGATGATAGAAGTCCAGAGTGTTCTTCATCACTACATGTAAGAGAAATCTTACTTCACAGAGGGCGAAATGATAATTTAGAGACAAGTAAAGGAGATCATGCTTTGTGTCAGCATAGAATTACATTTAATGATCCAAGAAGACATTTCAAGTCCTATTTGATGCAGAGAGACAAAAACCTTCACTCCAGATTTTTCAGCCTGTTAACATCACTGTCCATGACCATAGTTTAAAAAACCAAACAAATAGTCAAAATCACAATAGTTTGATCAGCTAGAGTTGCAAATGCACATAAAAATATAATAAAATTAAGTCAATTGCCAGAGAAATTAAAACGTGTGTCACCAAAATTCTGGACGCATAAATATTCAAACAGTTTGGATGAGGTCTTTCTACAAAATTCTCAAGGAGTTCAATATTTTTATATCTTCCATAGAACTGCTAGTATAATTGTTGAATTAATTATTGCTAAAAAGAAAATTCTTAAAATTCATATGAAATTATTGAATTTTAAACATTCATTTTGCACTTCAGACACCATCAAGTCTATATTCTGTTTAAGGTTATTGAATGTAACTTAAAATACATTTTTTGCTTGGCAACTAAAGAAAATATGGAGAAGAAAAACCTTGAGTGTTTTCCCCACAAAAGACTCCACTACAGCCACTGACGTACATTATTTTTGGAAGGAGGCAGAAAGGGATATATGACTCACTAATCGCACTTCTCTCAAGAAAAAGTATAGTTTAATAGAGGATTCTCTACTAGGACTAGAAATAATCCTGCTGACAATAAAAACTCCAGTCCATTTATATCTCATCTCCCTACAACATAAGTATTTGCACTAAGATTTTCAAGACTCTGCACAAAGAGCAGATTCTTAAAGCTGCAAACCATACCCTCTACATTTTTCCTCAAGTTGCTTAAATTGTACCAGTATACCCACAAGAAGTGTGATCCTGAGTCTATTTTTACCTCATAAAAAGTGTATATAAAAATAGAATTAATAACTATGCTTCACTAAATTGAATTATTGCTTAAATCAAATCCAAATCCCAAATTTCCTGAGTTTAGCTTTGGTATTTGCTGCTGCACTAGAATTTCCTGAGATCAGTGAGTAATAAGAGTGAGTAATAAGATGCAAGGAATGCATATTACAAGTTGGAATTCACTGAAAATCACTGACAAAGAAACTACTTGAAGTTAAGGAAAAAAACCCTAGCCATGTTGCTAATACTAAAATATTCAGTCTAAGACTTTCACTTTACCATGTTAAAACTGCATTTTCTTCCCAGAGGAGATATTGACCTGCTCTAGGCACAAACTATGCTGACTCCATAGCAGTGTGACTGTACCTCTTCCTAACACCACCTCTTCCTCAACACTCTCATTTGAATTAAAAAGAAGACAAATTGGTTAGGTAAGACTTGTTCTTCTATGAACTTCGATTTTTAAACCTTTGTTCTACCTCAATGCACTTTCATATCTTTATTCTAAGTGAATAAGCACTCAGCATGAAAAATTCTTTACTTCTCCACTATTTCTGTAAAACAACAGCTAATACATATTTATAGTTTTTTAAGCCAGTTAACTGAACTCAAGATCTGTCTTTAATTCATCTCTTGGTTTTAACCAATGCAGAAGCTGCAGAGATTATTCATAGTGTACTTTTTATCTCCTTGGATGCAAGATCAGAGATGATTCACAAAAAGTTTAAAAGTTTCTCAGCTCAAGTGACTATGCAGTCACATAAATATTTTAACCAAATGACCTAAATTGTGTTATATGCTGCCGAGAAGATTCTAGTTGCATTCTTTTCTTTGTTTCCTCCTCTTTACAGATTGGGTTTGGTTTTTTGGGGGTTTTTTGTCATTGCCTGCCTTAACCTCATAATTAATCTACTTGGAGATCACCTCAGGTCTGGTGTATTCAGAGCAGACAAGTTCTACTGCATGGAGCTGATAAATCAAAGGCAGCACAGACTCGTTCAAAACAGACACTTGTTTTGGATTCTTCTTAACAGTTCTGAAGGACTGACACACTACATATGTACAATTCCAGCCAGCTAGGGATGTGATTTTAAGGAAGGCAGTACTGTAATCAGTTCTAGATAGTGATTTTCTGATGGATTCCTGCTGTTATACAATTCCTTCTCTGTCACTCCCTACATCTTTATTTCTCATGGTAATTAAAAAATAAAAAAAAATATTTTTTTTAAAAAAAAGGAAAAAAAGAGAAAAAAAATCAATGCAGTAAATGATGGTGTAAGAATAAAAGACTGGATCTATATAAATTCCAGCACTGAGATACAAGTCCATCATTCAGCAGTTGCCTAATATTGCAGTTTAATCCCTGTGCTCAGGATTTTACTGTTGAAGTCTGTCAGTGCTTTATGGTGCTTGTGGTGTGTAACCAATGAAATCCTCATCCCACCAAGTACCTGGTATATAGAAAGGGATTTTCAACAAGTCAGGCTGCTTACCAGCTGAGTTCTTTGTATATTGGCTCCCGGCATAAAGTGAAAACAGATCTTCTTTTGCTTAGGGAAAAACCACCGCAAAACAAAACCCAAAACAAACAGCATAATTACAGAAGACAGAGCATTGATAAATGTAGCTACTCGACTTCCCCAATGTAGTGGCAAAAACACACTTATTTTAATTTTTTAAATTTATTTACCAGTTTCTTCAGGAAATGTAGGGGCAATAGTATGTTTAAAATTAGTTTGTGGTTCAAGCTTATATTTCCTCTGTGTCTCTGCAAGTGACATTAGTGATTCAGCCCTTCTGGCTGTAACAGCAAAATTCAGTCTCCTCCCAAAACACTTTTCCCTTTTCTATAGAAGAAGAGCTTCTTATAGAAGCATGAACTTGGTAGGTTTGTGGGGGAGAATCTGTAGAGTGGTGTGTGAAGGATTTGGCAGAGCTGGGAAGGTGGTGGAATACAGAGGGATCTAATAACCGTCAACAGAGCTGTAATGATTTCCAGTCTCATCAAACACCTTAGAGTCATTTTCAAACTCCTTCCCAACTTTCTCCGATTCATCTCTGAACCATATGTATCAGCAACCCCAAAACAACTTCTGCTGCAGAAATTGTTCTCCCTCAAGGTCCCTGAAATAAGTTATTTTCTCTTTATCCTTAGGCCAGTGAGTTTTAGATATGGCTTACATTATTGAAAAGGCTGAAAGAGTTCTTCAGGAAAGATGAGTCTTAAATTTCATTTTGCTCTAGTGCCTAGGTTTCTTAATGTTGGTTGTTTAGTTGGGGATTAAATCCCTGAATCCTTTTCTAGACTTCAGAGTCTAAATCCCTTATTTCAAAAAGTTTTCTTTTCAAAAAAGCTCCCAGGAAATAAAGAAGCGAGACATGTCTTTCAGGTGATGAACAGAAAGATAATTTAAGCCAAGATGTTATTTCATTTTTGTTCTCTACTTGAAAACATTCAAACTAAACAGATAATCCCTCATTTTGTAATACTTTCATTTCAGGTCATAAGTGAAGAGCAAGGGAGATCATGACCCTATAACCTACTAGCTCAGATGCTCACATGGTGCATTAAGCAGCAGGAGGTTTGCTACTGACACTTGAATTTCACTAATGCTATTTAAAAGTAACAGTCACAAACTGATAGTACAATTTTTTCCAAAGCATTGCAACTTTGTCCTAAGGTAAAACCATGTTTGAATTTCCAGTCCCAAAAGACTTGGTGGACCAAAACCTACACACAACATGCATCACACCTTAGAAAGATCTTTGGTCTGTGCAATAAGCACAAAGCCAAGTTTTTGTTCACGAATTTCATAAGATAAAACTTTTTGTGGTGACCACGTTGGTGGTTATACCTTTATTTTTGGATAGCTGATTTCAAGCCTTTGGATGATAAAAGGTCCAAGTCAACAAAACTTGTATTTTCACTGGTCCAAGATAGCATGATAAATTAAAGTATTACATTCTCTGTCAGTGTGAAAAGAAGTGGAGAACTTTATTGATAATCAGCTTATACAAAATTGTGACTCTGTTTAGCACCTTCACCAAGTTTTTTCTTCTATCTGGAAGAAAATCCAATTGTTTCCCTGGATTTGCTAATAGCATTCTGTCTCATGAATGAAATATACCGGTCATTTCCTTCCACACTGACATTCAAAACAGTATGTGGGACACTCCACATAACTATATTTTGTTCACTGACAACCCAAGGGATTGTTAAGGTTGGAATAATCCTCTAAGATTGTTGAGTCCAACTATTAACTGAGAGCACTGCTACATTTACCACTATACAATGTCTTCTAGTGTCACACACATATTGTTTGACAACTTCCAGGGATGGAGATTCCACCACTTCTCCAGACAGCCAGTTCCAATGCCTGTTCACCCTTACAGTGAAGAATTTTCTCCTAATATCCAATACAAACTTCCCCTGGTACAACTTGAGGCTCTGTGCTCTTGTCCTGTCACTTGTTACCTGAGAGAAGAGACCAAGCCCCACCTGGCTACACCCTCATTTCAGGGGGTTGTAGAGAGCAATAAGTTTCCCTCCCGAGCCTCCTTTGCTCCAGGCCAAACAACCCCAGCTCCCTCAGCCACTCCTCATCAGACTTGTGCTCCAGATCTTTCATCAGTTCAATGCCCTCCTCTGGACACACATACTGTACCATGTAAACAAACTAACAAATTAACATCTTGAATTGGCGCCTAATACTGAAAGAACAACTCCTTTGTTGCTCTGGTTCCTATTGAGGTGCCTCAGTAGCTGGAATAGTTCTCTACAGAGTTGAAGGTGAGGTTCAAAACTCTTCAGGGAAGCTCCCAGGTATTTTTCCCTATGAGGTCAAGCTGCAACCAGAGCTCACTCAGCTGGATATGTGAGTCAATTTCAAAAGTACAAAGGTGATTCCTGTAACACAGTAACTGTACCAGTACTTATCCCAGTACCACTCACTGCTCAACTGCTGAGCTACAGGCTACTAAAACAGCACTGGTTGATAGTACCCAGGTAACCAGGTAGACATAAAAAAAAGTGTCACTGGAAAAAAGCGGCATTAATTTGTAAAACAGATTCATGTAGGCTTGCGATCTGCAATGGAAAAAGCAGCAGAAACTAACAGAAGAGAGGGAAAACAAATGCAGCACCAACCACAAAACACAATTAAAAACAAACATTGCTTGGTATGGTATTGGACAAAGTCAGAATGGCTTCTGAAAAATAAAGGAGCATTATCAGACTTGGGAACTAGCATTTAAACTAGTTAAGTTCATGGATAACAGATGTCTGGCCAATACTACAAGGTTTTCAAGAAGATTCATTGCCAAAGCATCTCAAAGAAGCCAAGTAGCCATGGCATAAAAGGATGGCCCTGTACAATTTGTTGAAAAATGGTGAATGGTCATAGTGGAGAGATACTGTGTTGAGGTTTTCACATGTGTTGGGATACATGCTAATCAACACTACAAATATATAAACTACTCATTACAGAGAAAAAAAGAGTGAAGTGGAAATGGTTGTTTGAGAAATTACTTTGTTTAAAATAGATTTCAGCACCTACATTTAGTAAGTTCACTCTTGTATTAAAAGAAAGCAAAACTGGGGGCTACAATAGATAATTTTAAGGAAAGGAAAAAGGAAAAAACAACAAAAAAACACAGTTCAAAAGTGTAATAGCAGTCAAAATAAGCTTGGTAATTGTTAGGAAAGGTGTTGTGCTTGACAAAGCACATAGTGAAACTATTTAGATCCAAACACTATTCTTAAAAAGCTTAGAAGCTTAAGAAGTGCAAATTAGGAGCTCAGAAAAAGCCATGGTCAAACAACAGCAGTTTCCAGAATATAACAGAAACCAGTTGTATGGAATGATTTCTCAGTACCCAAAGTAGTATCATCAGCACCAAAAGAAATAGGTTGGCTAAGAAGAAAGTCTTTCAACACACAGTGCAATAAAAATCTTTCTATGAGCTCTGAAGTTTACCCCTACCCCCTGAGCTCTGCTTACACAGGGGCCAGCACAAAAACCCATATGAGCAACATTTTCTTCCTTCACTAGAGTTTAAAAGATGCATTTTCTGTATTGTTCTGGTACTGGTTATCTTTGTGCCTTGAATTGAAAGGAGGATTTGCCCTTAAGAAATAAAAGGAGTCTGACAGTCATGTAAGGGCCTTTCTTCTGAGGTAATACACAGAAAAGCTTTTTCTGGTATTTGATTTGCCACACTCCTAAATATTCTCAAAAATACTTGTAAGTGAATTAAAAAAAAATTCCATGGATCTGTCCTTTTAAATTTATTTTAAAGTACGATAGAATTATTTATATTTTAGGAATTTTTGCTACTTTACCAGTCAGAGTCATTTACCCAGCAGATCTCTCTTGTTGCCCAACAGTGCCTGTTACTTTGATGTTGGAGAAATAGTTAGAAGGAAAGGAATCTTGATCTCCAAAATTACTCCATGCATTCAAAAGTAACCGAACCCCTTGAATATTTGAAGTGAAACACTTAACTTTTGGCAGATCCTTTAAAATGTAGAGCTAGAATGCAGCGGGCTAAAGGAATGATCACTAATAAGGAGTTTTAGGCACATGGTGCCCACCAGCTTACACTGAGAAAGAGTACTGAACAGTTTGGAATGTAGCTTGGAGCAAAACTAAAAACTCTTCGGCTTTCCACCAGGTATACACTACAGTTTTATTCTCTCTTCTGGAAAAGTAACAAGTTCTGTACATATTTGCTGAACAAAAGCCCAAACAAAAGTAGCAAGTTCTGTACACATTTGCTGAATAAAGCTCAAACAAACAATCCTAGAATATAACCCAGAGTTAGAGCACAAGTCACACATGCATCTCAGTATTTACAAAGTATTGGTGAATATAAAGACTTTTCAATCAGAAAATATCTGTAAGATGTTTTGTCAAACATGAAAGGAAGTGTGCAGAAAAAGCAAAACTTAGTAGAATAGAGTATTATGCATGTGTTAACTATAAGACAGTTTATTCTGCCATTCTAAGTACAGTAACCTCTGCAACCACGCTAGAAGAATTTGGATTACACAGCAGCAACTACAATCAAACCTACAAAATGCGCAAACCCGCAAGTTTATTTGATCTGACTTTAAAACTAGTAAAAGCACTTTTCCAAAGCTTGTATTACATTGTGACTTCTGATGGGAAGGACTGCTTTATATAGCTGATTCTTGAAAACTATGTTTTGGTATGTGTTAGTCATTAAAGACGGTATTCCATAAAGAATCTCACAGCTTGAAAGACAGATATTTTTTCTCAGGTTGAATTTTCTTTGTATTAAGGAAAAATACACTTCCATTCAAAGTATACTGGCTTTTTGGAGGTTTGAAAAATATCTGAAGGCATTGCTTTTGTATAGTTAAAAAAAATCTTATTTTCATGTAGACACATGCCTTTCATGAACGTCTTAACTCAGTAATTGCCAGATTCCATGGATCGGTTACTAAAGCCTGAAGGCAAAGGTATGTGCCATTCCTGATGTTGTCCTGCCCAGCACCAGCAAAACAATCAACAAGTAAGGAATCAATGAGGTGTGGTACCTGACAATAGGGATGTAAATGACTAATTAGTAAATCTGGTTTAGCTATTCTGTATTTATTTCTCAAGCTCCCAGCTTCATTTTTAAATGCAAGGTTTGTCCTGTATGCTTATCTCCAGGACAGGTTAAAACTCCAAGAATATTGCCTCCTTAGTCCATCTAATGACTAAAAGAAAAAGTGGAGTTTTCATTCAAAATAAGGGGAGAAGTCTAATTAAAAATATAAAATAAGTATTAAATTTTCTTTCTCATGGAAAGCTGGTCTAAAGTAAGGGCTGTTGAGTTCTGGGAAATCTTATTTTCAATTAGTCTTGAATCTTTTGTTGTTGCTGTCATCATTGATGGTAAGCTATGGTATGCTTAGAATTTCTGTGGAGAATATGTTTACTGTCATTCATCACTGAGATTCACAGACATCCCATAACAGTAATTAATGTGGTTGTTTACTCAATGCTGTCACCAGAAGAGGATATAGCTTGTAGAGTGGAACTATTCAGGGGTCTGAAAATATTTTGTTTGTCAGTCGCATCTAAAACATGAGCCAACAAGTGTCTCTTTTAGGGTTCTCTACACATTTCAAGAAAATCAGAATTCTTGGCCAATAAAGAGTCTCTGGTTTAAATGGTTGTTTTGTCTGTAAAGCCAAATTAAACACTTCATTAACTCATTTTTAGTCAAAATTCAAAATTATGAAAGGATGACTGGTTTTCTTTGTAAGCCCTTATGTGCTGTTACTTGTAACCCTCACTCGGTGACAGAGGAGACTCCAGCATAAAAGTCATTCCTGTTGCTCATCCCCTGGTCAAACACAAGTTGCATGATGCTTAAATCATTTGCATAAAGCGCAAAAACATTCACCAAAAGATTTAGACAAAAAAGGCACGGAAATAAAAAAAGGAAGCATTTCTTCTGCTCCACAGCTCAAAGCTGTTCCTCTCATCAGGGTTTCAGAGACATAGAAAAACATAAAGCTTTGTATCATAGAAATCCTGTGGTGACATGTAAAAAGGAGAATTCAAGTTTTTTCATTTGTAAAATGAAAAGAAACAAGTGGTTTCAGAAAGGAATAAGATGTTACCATATCTCCCATAATAGATACTGAAAATATCTAGTAAGTACAAGATCTGATGCCATATCTGAGGGAAAAGCACAAAACTGTGTCAGGGGAGGTTTTGATAAATATGAGGAAAGCCTTTCACACAGAGGATGGTTGAGCACTGGAACAGGCTCCCTAGGCAAGTGGTCACAGTGCCAAGCCTGAGAGAGTTTAAAAACCATTTGGACAACGCTCTAAGGCACACTGTGTGACACTTGGGGTGTTCTGTGCAGGGCCAGGAATTGGACTGGATAGGAATCTATTATCTTAATCAGACCCTTCCAACTCAGGATAGTCTATGATACTGTCTTCTGTTCACTTCTTCCTTCAATTCCCTACTGTCAGGGCACACTTGAGAGGTTTATAAATATCTGCTCAGCAAACCCATTGGGGTGGTGAATTAAATACCATGAAACAGGACTAATCAGCCAAAGGAAGTACACACAGAGTGTCACGGTATGAGTTTTCTGCAGCACTGCTAAGGATTGCTTCATGCAGTAGTGCAGCTGCATGGGCATTCCATGCCAATATTCAATGAAATAGCACATCTGCTCTAGCAGACTCAACTAATCAAACAAAAGTTATCACTCCTAAATGGAGCAAGAAGTGAGACATATCCTATAAAAACATTTTTTTATAGAAGCAGGTCTATTTAATGTTTTAAAACTACCACTGGAATAGCTGGTATGACCTTCAGTTTTCAATGTGCAAGTATTTTTAGCAATCCATAACTGTCATAGTTGATGAAACTTTCTACTACCATTTACTTTCTACTAAAAGCTTTGTAAAACTTCCATTGTTCCTGACAATTTGTAATAATGTGTGGTTGTTCTAATGGGTGCATATGTGTGATTGCAATATTAAGAACACACTCTTTGATTTAAAGTACTTTGTTTTTAACAGGAAGTGGTATAGTAACTCTCAGAATTTTAGAGTTGGTTTACTTTAATAACATTTTAAAACTACAGTTAATTTCTTCCATTGCTATAGAATATTTTTTAACCATTTTCTCTTTCTCAGCTGAAAAATTAAGTTTTTCAATGAAATCTCTAAAACAGCAAGAAGCTGTTATGTATAACACTGTTCTAGCTGTTATGTATAACACAACACATTTATGTTATGTATGTGTGTGTATATAGATTTACAATACCAAGTTAGGAAATATAATTGTTATAAGTTCTTCAGTCAAACCTAAGGAGAGCACAGCCAAATTTTTAAAGTGCCTTATTAAAACCAAAGGAAAACCTGTAACTTTAGTTTACCTAGGTATATCTTAGGAAGGTTACAAGAGATATGGCATTTAATCCTTACAGTATTCTTTCTTCACATATTCTTCTGTGACACTTAAACTAATTTATAGAAAGATCATAAGTACAGATTTATATTTAAAGATTTATTTAAAATCATAAAGATTATATTTAAAGATTTATAGATTAAACCAATTTATACAAAGTTCTAAACATTTCCTTCATAAACTGGGAAAATGCAAGAGAAAGCCTTTGAAAAGTTTTCTGGTTTAAGTGTTGATATCAAACATCAAGTCACACAGGTATTTGTCAGCTTGCTCTTACTGCTTCACAGGGAAAGTGTCACAGCAGAAAGCAGATAAAGAAAAGCCTTGTACTACTCAGTGGAAGTTATTAAAGGATTAGTTGACAAGTTTATGACTGTGGGGACCTGCCTGGGTGCCTTGTGTGACAAGAGAACAGGAGCAACCCCCATAGACAGAACCAGTCCCAGCCGATGAACAGCACTGGTCTCCTTGTGATAATGTATTTAAGAAAGGGCATAAAGTGCTGCAAGCCTGTTTTGAGACGCAGAGTGAAAAAAAGTGTGGGCAAAAAAGCCCTGCAGACACCAATGTCAGTGTAGGAGTGGGAGGAGGTTCTCCAGGCACCAGAACAGGGATCAGCCTGCAGCCCATGCAGATGGAATGGAGGTGCTTATACAGCTGCAACCCATGGACGGGAACACAGAGCAGGTATCCACATTGATGCTTGGCGGGAGAGGATGTAAAACACCATGAATGAATTTGATCCTGAGAAGAAGGGAGAGATGAGGTCAAAGTGGGCTTACTTTTGTCTTTGGTTCTCACTCTCTTATTCTTTTTTTAATTGGCAATTAATCTTCCCTAGTCAAGTTTATTTTGCTCATGATGGTAATTAGCTGGTGATTTCCTTGTCTTTATCTTCACCCCTGCACTTTTTGACCTTATTTTCTGATCCTGTCTTGCTGAAGCAAGCGAGAAAGAGAGCAGCTGGTTGGGGGTCTGACAGTCAGCCAAGGTTAACCCACCACAATTTTTGTAGATCTAGGATAAGAATTATTTAGCCACAAAGGACTCTGGAGAGCCTTCCAGAGTAATCTAAAAATAGAATTTAACTGTTTTATTAGAAGGCTAATACAATATCATTTCCTGCAGCAATGACAGAGGGCATCAAGAGGTCCTGTGTGCTATGCATAAGACCTTTAAATGAGGCCAACTGCACCTCTTTAGATAAATGCCTTTAGAAATTTATTCAATAACAACCGTTATCAGCATTGTGGAAAAGAGCACCAAGTGAACCTCAGTGACTAGCTCCTGATAGCATTCAGACCCAAATGAAAGTAAACATCGTTTTAACCTGCCTACAATTTCCCTACCAGTGATTTTGGATTCCCAATCTGAGTGTGATTTCTGAAAGGCAGGTACTCAGCATTATCTGAAAGTACCATTCACCTAACAACATCTTTGATAAAAAAATCACTTTCAGAATTCTCACTCCACTTCTTACTTAGAGGCAATTCTCAGCGCAAAGATGCAGTTACTTTGGTTTAAGCAAACAGGAATCAACAGTTTTAAAAAAGACTCTGAGAGTACTAACTCCTGAATTTAACAGCTTTTTGTTCAAGAGCACAAAACGCTCTGCCTTACTGATCTGTGATTTAACTTTGCTTGCTTACACTGTTATAGGTGCAAATTTACAACATGAAAAGTTATCAGTTGTTAAAAAGTCACTTGACTAGGGTCTGTGTGACCATAATGAACACTGGAGTAAGAATAAGTGCAAATTAAAAGAAATCATATGAAGCTAAGTTTTATCATATCTACAGAAAATTCTAGAAGTTTTCTAAAATATCTATATAAAACCAGAATGTAAATAAAACCCGCCAATATTCACAAATATCCCAAGCTGTATCAGCCTAAGGGAAGTACTCTGATTTCTACAACAATCTGTTCTCATAGTTCTATGACATCCAGTGTCTTCCAGATAAAAAAGCAATAAAAACGACTATCCTGATTTTAAGCCCCAAAGTAAAGGATTACTGTGATAAAGTCAAGCAGTTGTCTCTGTAGAGCATTTTAGATTGTCTGCAATAGAAAAAGCTGAGAGTGAGACATAAGTACAGGAAGAGAATCTGTTAGTGTCTGACATTAACTAGCAAAAAGCTCTTAAACTGTTAAACCAGTGACTCTCCTTCCTAGGGTTCTTACCACATTCCTTTGGGGTGCAAGAAGTTGAATAGCCTTTTTTTAACAAGGACTACATGGTAGGTTCTCCTATTCTTTTTAGGAGTATTTCATGTACATTAAATGGTGGAACCATAATCATAAAAATTCAAAAAGCATAAATATAAAAAAAAATATGTTGAACAAGACACAATATAATAGTACAAAACTCTGGGGAAGAAAATATTGCTGTGACTTCCTAGTGACTGGAAAAGAACTGAATCCAGGTGCTGTAATTAATTCATTGTGAAAGAAATAAGTGGATTACAGCAGAGAATACTAAATTCCCAAGGTTGATTTATTCACAATTATTTGAATGCCTGAGCAGGTGTCTTGATAGCAACATTAGCAGCGAACTTTACAATTCACAGGTGTAACATCCTTTTCAGAACTACAGCAAAGACAGCTGTGTTTCAACAATTTCAGCCTGCCAATTGTTTCTTATACTCCTGCTTTTCCCAAGATGTTGTGTCCCCCAAACTGCTGCAAACTTTTTTCACTCCTTCACTACAAAGAAATGAAAGATTTTGTGCTTAGGCAGACTTATAAGGTTATTTGATGTATTGCTGTTTTGCAACTACATATATAGCACAATCAGCAATTCCCTAGTGTACAGGAGCAAGGTTACTGTTTGCAGTCTTCAAACTTTTCTCATTTAAAAGCCATGCAAAACTCCAGTGAAAAGTTTCATGTTTGCCACAAAACTTATAAGTCCATTTTTGATATTAATAAATGTCCATTCCGAAGGTGATACAGCTTCATGATCAACGAAGGTTTTCTTTTTATATCATATCTGTGAGACTATTGGCCTGATTTTACAAGGTAAGACATGGAAAACTAGAGTTGTGAAACCAAAGTACATAACTGGCTTAAATGGCTATTCCTTAAACACAGGAGGAATTAGTAATTTTTAGAGGATTAGTAGGCACCTCAGAACTCCATTGATAAAAACAGAACAGTCTATAATACTTCATAATAACATGTTGGTATACAAAAAAGAAGATAAGTTTTCTCTGTGTTGTTGCTGCATTATTCTGGCATTTAGTAGGAAGAGAGTCTTATTAAGTCTCAGAATAAAAATCTATCCTTCTATGAATCCTCTAGAAATTAAAATATAGTAAAATTTAAGTTTACATGACATCTATAAATTCTCCTAAGATACATCAGATATAGTCTGACCTATTAGGTTCTTTTAATTAAAAGATTATGATTTCAGTGAGATATTTGGTCAGTTTAAAGGCAATCAAATGAAGGAAATAGGCTTCATTGTGCCTCAAATCTTGAGAGCAAACTCTGAAAGCTGCAAGAAACATCTGTGCTCTATCAAACCTATTAAAAACCACGAAGACAAAAGTACCAAGGAGCATCAGTGCATTAATGTTCTAACCTCACTTAGATACAGCAAAATATACAGATTTATTGTTCCACCAATTATCATGACTTATCCTCACAATGGCTGCCTAGTCTACATAAGAAAGCTAAAGCCTTTTTGGTGTTGGAAATGTGGTCTAGCTACACCAAGGAGTGAAAGCACAGGGCTAGCAGAGAACAAAAGCAACTGCTGCACTGAAGGCTGTGCTTTTTAAGAGTGGCATTTTAGTTCTAATGAATCTCTTCCTGACGTGCCAGCATATCAGAAAGTACTACTGTGATCTCAGTTCTCTGCTCCTCAGAGCAGGGGCTAAAACTGACAACTCACTCCACTTCATAGGGAGAGAGACTACCTCTTAGCTCACGAAACTTAAAAGTGACCCTTCTGGCTGGATAAGAGAGACAGACTCCAATGGGAGAGGCATCAGTTCTTATTCAGCTGAAAGGAAAGGTGGTTCTGATGACAGGATTCAAAGGAAGAATAATTAAAATACAGCAGAGTGGAGGAGCATTTTTACACTGAATGATACTTATGATCCCCTAGTGGATGTCTCCTTTGCTAAACTTCAAATTTTATTCATATCTACAACATTATGAGTTTTGTTCATTAAAATGATTCAGTACCATTATAACTATGACATTTTATTATGACATATGCTAAGTAACTGCAATCAGGCTATAATTACTTCGCAAATATATTTGAAAAACCTAAAAAGGCTCTTAGGAAATTGCATACACTCTTCTTAATGGCATTTGTACAAACCATATATTTCAAAAATCGTCTGCATTATAGAAGTGTTTCTGTGCATAAGAAAAGATTGCCTGACTCCCCAGTGGCTAAGAAGAGTTAAACATGCACTAGCATCTCTGATGTATCAATTAGTCATATAAAGTAGAGGCAAGTCAAAAGACAAAACCTACAGTTACATAGAGAAAAATGTTTATCAAGAGCCCAAGAATGGCATTTGTGATCACTTCTGAAATGCCAGTACATGGTCACCTTTTCCAACTAAGTCATATTTTAGTATTAAAAATGTGATTGAACTTAAGGTACAGTGCTAAAAGCAAAACATCTGTCAATATTTTAGAGCTTGAACAACCTGTTAAGACTGAAAAGCAAAATGTTTTCATAAATTCTTAGTGAATTTCTGAGTGTATGTGATACTTTGCTAAAATATAACAGACTTGATTAACTCAGGGTAATTTATTTATTATACTGTTCGTTTTCTTGTTTCTTGTGTTTTGGGTGTTTATGCTTGGTTTGGGTGTTTTTTCCCCCACAGTATGTCCTCATAGCCTTGAATTTCCATTCCTTGTTTCAATAGTAAATCAGAAGCGATAAGATTTTGCAAATAAACATTTTAATCTTTTCTAATCCACTGATCTAATGAGTTCTTGTGGCATTTCCAGCTAACCTTATGGAATAAAGAATTTGGCTACTCAGAAGATTTTTTTTTTCCTTTATGTTATAGGCAAAATTAAAGGGTGTTATTTCCTTATTTATTTAGTAAATTCTTTAGTCTGACCAACCCAAACCTAGCTAAGCAGAATCTAACCCTCTAATCAAAGCAAGCAAAGAATTAGTAATAGCTAAATGAGCTGGGAAGTAATAAAATCATTGTAATACAAGGGTTCTTTAATAGACTGAGAGGTCTGTTATTTTTTGAAAAGTGACCAACATAAACCTGGATCCAGAGCTGAGTGTTTGGAAGAATTATTTTAATTTATTTTAAACCAAGTTTCTTTAACTGTTTAACACATTTCTTTAACATATTTTACGTTTCTTTAAGACATTCCTTAACTATTCAGAAATTACAAGGATGTTTACCTTGTGCACTGGGCAAGGCCTTAAAGTTGGAGCTTCTATTTGCAGGAACAGAAGCAGTGCCCTCTGGAATTGTCCATTTCATAAGCTCAAAACCAGTGAAGATAATATATATGTTCACAGTATGGGACTGGTTGGTCTACTAACATGTCCTGTGGGACTCAACTAATAGCATTATTTTTGTCAGAGTTGCCAGCAATAATGTGGATTATTTTGAAAGTTTTGAGATACCAATCTTTCACTGTCCTCCAGGGCTGCCTGGAAGACAGAAGTATAGTTTCATGAGAAAATAGCAAAGTATTCATCTCACATTAGAACAAATATGATAACTTTGAACTTCTGAGGAAAAGAAAAAAAAAAAAAAAAAAAAAGGTTTTAGCCCAGTCTGGGCACCTATTTGGTGTCCTGAGTGTTCAAAACCACATACTGGACAAAAAGGGGGGAAAAAAAAAATCAGAACCATATTCTTGTTCCCAAATAAATGCCTTAAGGTCTGACTTCATCATGCGCCCATATAATTTCCAAGAACTCATGTACTAATCTGTTTTCATTTTAAATGTAAGTGTAAATAATTATGTTATAATCATTTTAAAAAATGCATACAAACACCCATGAACCTTTCAATCTTGACACCTCCTTTTCTGTGGCAACTTGGTCTTTTGTGGGACTTCTTTGTGTGTTTTGATTTTTTTGTCCCCTCTGGTATTGAAATGCCATTGTGAGGTGCAGAAATGTCAGAATAACATACATTGTATTGCATTCTTAGAAGCATTCAAAAATCATTTGAACAGGGCAGTACCATAAAAATAAACAAACAAAAACCTCAACAAAGATCCACCTGTGCCATAATATCAGCTTTATATAACACTTTAAATTATTGCAAATCCTTTCAGCATTCTTAGTTGGTCAAGATCTATCTGGAGATTGTGTCACTCAAAGTTAGGTGTTTTCATTGAAACCAGGTTTCCGAACTTCCATCATAGAGCTTAAACAGGCGGAGCTATGAGGCTGACTAGACACCATTACAGAAAATAACTCAGCTCACTCTAGGTCCTACTGGGTAGATCTTAGCAGTGCTTATTTAATATTGCAAAGGTAAAAAAAAAATAACCAAAAAAACCACCCCATACACACTTATAGATTGGAATCTCTGTCAAAGAACACAAGTATTTGACATCATATTCATTGCACTTTTTTGCCAGTGAATGCTTTTATCATTTTACTTTGCCCTACTACTCTAATCTACATACTTATCCATGAGAGGATTTATTTAAAAAAGAAAAAGAAAGAGCACAGAAACTTCAAGTTCTTCCCTTGTTCTATTATGAAAATATTTTAAATGCATTTTATGTTCTGTAATTGTAAACAAACAGTCTTATTCAAGCCTTGACTATCAGATATATATGCTTGAAAAGTATTTCAAATACAAGAATGCAATATGGGATGCTTGAAAGCATTATCATGACATTGCCTCAAGTTCTTTAATGAAAGATTAAACTGCATGCTTTACGTAAGGGATATTGTCATCTGAGGCTCTCTTTTTTTCTTCCATAGGAGCTAGAGCACTTTTCTGCAAAGAATATACTCTGTATAAAATGGCCCTGGAATTTACTTTCAATTTGAATTTTTACTTCTTGTAATTTGAAAGGCAGCTTTGTGGCTGTTTTTGGCCTGCTACGGTTAAGGGGCATATCTTTAAGTGAAATTCTAAAGAATTCTCAGATAGTAATCTCTTGGAATTATGCATTTCATCTGTGAAATTGAAACACTTTCTTTAGAAACAAAAAATACTGCAACCTCCACTTATGAAAGGAACAATAACAATATTCAGCAAGGAAAGACCACTCCCAGTACAAAAGTCTAAAGTGTTTTCAATAGGATATATTTAAATATCTGTCCTATCTAGAGACTTTCAAAGCAAGAAGCACAATGAAAGGAATTCAATTCATTTATTCTTTGACTATGGTCTACACTCAGATGATTCCAGATGGAAAAGTGTGGAAAAGGGAAAAAAAAAGGAGGAAATCGACACTTTCTTACTTTAAGAATGGACCAAATTCACAAATATGATGATGATAATTCCACAGACAAATTCAGAACCTGTGGGAATTGGTGGAAAATGTATAATATTGGCACAATTCCTAGGAAACTGGTTTAATCTTTAGATGTTAGGGAGTCTGATTAGCCTCCAAAACACTACAGAGGACATTTGCATTTATCCAATGTTACATATCAGATCCTTCAACCCAGTCCATCAGATGTGGCCAACAAATTTCACAATTATTTCAAAAAGGTTCCCACCCAAATCAAAACATTTAACATTTTAACATTTAACATCTTATCTCCAGCCACTAAGCCATTTCACCAACTTCTCCACAGACTTGCAATGTTCAGCCCAAATGTGCTTGTGCAGACTATATAACTGCTAGCTTTTCCATCACTGTTGTTCTTTACCTAATCATCACTAACGTTCTACTTTTGAAACTTAAGAGAACACATACCCCCTTTCAACTGTTATCAGACCAAACTAAGAAAGCCAAAAAAGTTATTTTTCTCTCAAACCACAATATAAGAATTCAATTTTATTATTATGCTGACTGTCTTCCTTCAGGGCTCAACTTGGAGTTCAACTCTCAAGTTGCACACAAAAGAGATCTCATGAGTTTTATAAAGTAGTCTTATGACTGCATTTTTTTTCCTAATGGAAATGCCTTTCCTAACTGGTCATAGGCAAAATTTCTAATTTGTTTCCCAGTACGTCCCTTTTTGTCATATCAGTGTGTTACTGAGAAAATAAAATTTGCTCAGATTTGATCCAGATTACTTGTGCTCTTCACCACACTATGAAACAGCTTTATGCTTTTCCTCATTTTCATTATTTTTTGTCAAAGTTTAGTTTGATTTTTACAACTTATCTAATGCAGTTTTGTCCATTTTTTATTCCTTTTTTTGTATCCTTTTAAAACACAGAAACTAACAAAACCTTTTTTTCCCTCTCCATTCTCCAAAGAACATATTCATAGGCATCATGCTTATTCTTTCCACTATAATTTTTTAATATTTTCATTTAATTGCAGGTATTGTCAGAACACTGCAGAGTTCCAGAGCTTCCTGCAAAGACCCCGTCTGTGATCCCATGTGGCACTTCAGAGGTGAACAGGCCTATCATCACCTTTGCAGATTTCACTCTTTTGCATCTTATTTGTGCCTCTAATTTGCCCACAGCTCTGGCTAGATCTTCAGCAGACTCCCAGCTAGGATATACCCAATCAAGACAAAGTATCCCTAGACCACTCAAAAAAAAAAAAAAAAACCAAACCCCAACCAAAAAAAAAAAAAAAAAAAAAAAAAAAAAAAAAAAAAAAACACCAAAACAAACCCCCCCCCCCAAAAAAAAAAAAAAAAAAAAAAAAAAAAAAAAAAAAAAAGCCCAAAAAACCCCCAAACTTTCTGGGGAACAATAGATAGGACATTATGTCCAGGTGCATGACTGATAACTGTTACTTGAAAAAAAACATTTTACATAATGCCATTCCATACCTACATGGCACTTTTGGGTGGAGTACTGCTATACCAAACAGTCTGATATAACATTGCATATCAAAACAAACAAAGAAGTTAGAATTAGTTTTCTAATAGAAGGAATCTCATCACAGCTGAATTTGACCAAGACATACAATTTATCACCAAATTTACATAAACATTTAGAGAACAAGAGAAAAGAAACTTTTTCTGTGTTTTTGGTTTCGCAGATATCTCTTTGGCTATTACAAGCCAGATAATTATGTCTCTCACCCAGAATGAAGCATTCATCTGACTCTACTCCTACACAAAAATAACTTATAGTACCACCAAAGTATCCATTTTTTTGACAAGTTTGGAATAGCAACACACCAAATAATTTCATTACTACTATTTTTCTTTTTTTTTAATCTCCCATTGCTTGAAGAGAGATTGCAAACTATGCTCACAGACTGTTCTGTCAATAGTGTGACTGCCATACTTTTAAAGAATTTGCCACACCTTTTGAAAGCATTTAGAAACAGAAAGATTTCTAAGAACAACCTGTGCATATTTCATCACTGCCAGTTTCTAGTTTAAGTTATGTAAAGCAAGATAAACAATCCGTGAACATCCAGGAGGTGCACAAAGTTTAAGGTATAAGGTTAATACAAAAACTGCCTAATTCTATTTCACAATATCTCATCTTAAATGCCTTTTCAGAACTAACAGAAACACCGCATGTCATTAAAGTCAGCAGCCCATATAGGCATCCATCCATCACTACAGACCTCACTGAACATTTTAAACACACTTGAAGTTTCTAGTTCTAGCTAAATGATCAGTTTTTCTCTCCAAAGGAAAGACATGAAATTCATCATGCAATTACCTTAACATCCCGCTGTGACAGAAAGGGTCCTTGTAACTCATCTGTGGCAATATACTTTGTTTCTTGTATGGCAGCTGATCAGAAAAAGAGCAGTCAGACTTGAGTCTGGGGCAGGAATTCTTTCCAGGCTTGTGGTATAGCCTTTTCTTGGAGATTAAACCAAATTTGTGGAACAAGCTTTTCTCCTGGAGAGAAAGGAGTCCTCCTTTTTTCTGAAAGTATCTGATCAACTTCAGCTGGGCAGGCACACCCCCAGGAAATAAACACATCACAGGTGTGAAATAGGAGATTTGGAAAGAAGAGCTGGGAATAGGAATCATAACTAATAAGCAGTGGGGAAAGGAAGAGCCAAATGGAGTTTCAGGATGAAAATATTTTTTTGGTTTGCTTTTTTTCTATATGTTGATGGACTTTTTTTGCTGAAAGAAATTCATTGCCACCAATGTATTTAATTAAGAAAAATGTGAATGTATAAAATAAACTCCTATCTTTTCAGACTCAAACATTCAATAAAAATTCATTGGCTTCAGAAGAACAAATGTTTCTTGGTTCTAGATAGTAGTTGAAAATTCAACAAAGATAAAAGAAATAGGAAAGGACTTCCACATAGCTACAGAAAATCTTAGTCCAAATACTTGCTTCTTCTTAGTTCTGGATAAAGTTAGGAGCTGTTGTCTCAAGCAGTCCCAGTTACAATTGCTCATTTACTGCCTTGCAGCTGCTCCATTCCATGTTCAGCTGCCAGAAGTAAAGGACTCCCTCCTTTGGCGTGCAGTTGACACAGCTGAGTGTAGGATAACAGCGCCTTCTCTCAAACTGCAAGTGCAAACATGAGGGTGAATTAGAGAGAATTCTGCAGTGCTTTGATAAAATATTTCTTTGCATGTCTTCTAAAAAAAAAATCAAATCTTGAAAACAGTCTAAGGGGAAAAATATTTTTTAGCTGTGCCCTGCTCTAGGAATGTTATCAACAAATTTCTCCTAAGTAGCAAATCATCTGCATTAGCCTTAAAAGAAAATACCCTTAACAACTGGCACTGCTAATCATAATGATGAGTAGGGGAATCATTATGTAAATGATCATTTATGAAGCATCTCACTGGCATCCCAACAGGACAATAAAGCATTTTATAAATAAAAAGAGTCTGTAAGGCAGAGTAAGAATTTTCTTGGGTTTTTTGTTTTGGTTTGGTGTTTTGTTTTGTTTTGGTTTTGTTATCAATGACAAGAGTTCTTTTGATATTTTGGTCATACTGAATAAGGCTGCAACATGTTTGAAATAATTTCTGAGAAAGATTTTGGGAGAAAGTAGGTCTGATACTTCCCCTTCCTATTGCACTGTTCAAAGACAGTAAGCAAAGATTAGCAAAAACTTTGCTAAAAAAGCCCAAATTCTTAGTGAAAATTCAAATTTGAGAATGCATACCAAAGTATGACATCGGTAGCATTAGGATATTCTTATTTTTGATGCCACAAAGTTCATATGTAGTATCATAGTTTAGGCTATCCACACTAATGGGATAAGGCTGAAGTCAGTTTATCTTGTGTTCCAGTAGTTGTAAGAACTCTTGCAGACTCATAGCAAAGATTAACCTAATATCATGTAGTGCTTTAACAGCAGACCGTAGTAATTGTTAAAAACAGAGGAAAGTAGTGAAATATTTTCCATTTTCTGATTAGAATGTAGGGGTTTTCAGAACTAGAGGCCTGATCTACAGCATTATTTTTAATACCGACTGAAAAAACTGGTCTGAAGTTTTGATCCAGAAGCAGTGTATAAACAGATGAATCAGATCAGAAAGGAAAACTGTGCATTTATCAAAAAAGGTCTTCTGATTCTGAGATTGTCTGGAATCAGTTTCATAAAATTAGGATTAACCATATTTTCAAAATATCAAGAATGTGTTAGGCAAGTCACAATTTGTGACATTTCTGGATTTTTCTTTAGACAGCACTCTGGAAAATTGCTGGTGAAACAGAAGTGTCTGAGACAGCTGGAGAAAAAGTTAAGATCATACAGAATAAAATTTATGATTGTGGACAAGAAAGAGGCTATTACAAATGCCACTCTAATATACACACACACACACACATATATATATATATATATATATATATATTTACTTTTATCTAAAGGAATAATTTGAGAGGCAGGTTTGCAGGATGTCATTGCAGCTAGCACCTGCAGCAGGTTTCATATCTGAATGTCCTGATTTAAACCTTCTCTTTGATAAACCACAAATCCTAAAAGGTTTCTGAGATCTCAGGCACCTTCTGTTAAACAGATTTCCCACTTGTCACTTGTCCAAATAAAGTTTGAATACTACTATGTTAGTAAGAAGAAAAATCACCTCAAAATCAATTCACCAACAATAGATTGAACAAAGGAGAGCCATCCTGGTTCCTAATTTCCTTGTGGTGAAGGAGACTTGAAAGTTCATCTATCAGGCAACTTTTCTGCTGTGTAACTGGATTTCTGCAAAAGATCCTGGCTGGGTTTTTTTTTTTTTGTTTTTTTTTTTTTTTTTTTTTTGTTTGTTTTTTTTTTTTTGGTTTTTTTTGGTTTTGTTTAGTTTTTTGGGTTTTTTTTCTTTTCTTTGGTTTTTTGTTTTTGGTTGTTTTTTTTTTTTGGGGGGGGGTTGGGTTTTTTTTAATTTGTTGGTTGGTTTCTTTCACTCCAAATAAAGTGAGCTTCAAGAGGTTTTGACTATGACACCTGGAACCAAAAAGTTGCGAGACAGATGACTTCAGCAGGATTCAATTCTGGGGCACTGGCTAAATCATTCTTAGCTACAGATTAGTGTCAGTGTTTGCAGAAATTTCTACCTCTATGCAGGAGTGAGGTAAATTTAGAGGACAAAAGTATTTTGTTGTAGGAGCAATACTTTTTTTCAGGAAAATGGTTGTCTTTCTCATGCAAATTTGTAGTTATTAATTTTTTGCATATGGTAGTAAATTACAAAGCACTGAAAATGCAGAATCTCAATTTCATCTTCAACAGCATAAAAAGATCTTGAACAGACCACCCCTCTTTGTATTCCATCCCATCTGCCCATCTTTAATTTCAGAGGCAGGGCAAAACAGTCAGGTAGGTATATAGGTAAATAATTAGTGCATTGAAAATTCTTCAGAACTACTGCACTGTTTCTAGTTGCAGTAAAGTGCTGAGATTTTAGGACAGTTCTCCAGCAAAATGGGAAGAAGGAAGAAAATGACACATCATTCATCATGACAGTAACTGCAAATGCCAAGGAAACTTCTTGCAAAGCCCTTCCAGAAGAAAGAGTTTACAGTGTGTATGACGAACGGCTTGTTAATGGATCCTTCTTAAAATATGTGATTGAATTCATGCTGCTCAGGAGCCTTAGGAGGAACCCAACAACATATTTTCAAGCACCTAGAAGATATTAAGAAGACACTAAAAACGTTTTGAGAAAATGTCTTAGTATTCTCAAGAGCTACACATACTGACTTTTTGACTCATGTATGACAAAGGGATAGAACTGTGTTCCATACCTGAAGTTCTTTGTTTGTTTTTGAAGATAATTATCCCCCAAACTTTTGTCCTTCTGAAAACTGCATAGACTTTCATTTTTTAAAAGATTGTTTGAATTTATTTATTTATTAATTTTCCAAGGCTGGGACAATTAAAGATCTGGGGTCAAAATAAAATAACCTATTTGTGTACATTTGTGGAATTTATAACAAAAATTGCATTTGGACAAAATTTTTCAAAAACAAGATTTTTTAACATCACTGTCCTTTAAAACCCCAAATGGTATAGTTGGGGAAGATATAATTCAGGTAGAAGAGTACTTGATTCTTAGTGCTGACACTTATGTCTCTAACTAATAGAAGATGCAAATGATGCTATTATGAGAAATTAGATCAAATGAGATAGAATTGTCACTACAGATCTCATAGAAAACCTAATTTTTAGTCCACAGGTTTCATAAACCAAAACTAATAAGTGCTTTACAGTCCAAAATGTTCTTCCAGTGTTTTCTCCTTAGTACTGATGTGCTATATAATCAATTTGAGCTATTCAATAGGAGGAAGTTACTATAGACAGGTCTTGCAGACTAATTGTGTTTTCAGGAGCAGTGAAAGGATGAAATGTAACGAAATTAGATGAAAGTTTAAACAGATCTTTTCAGTTCCAAGGAGAGTTGATAATGCCTGTTATGGGTATGTTACACTCAAAGAACTGTTACGGCCAAAAAAATCCCATAAAGGCACATACAGAGCCAAGAATTTATTTTTAACCTAATAATAATCTTAACAGTCTAAATAAAATAGAACCAACTGATTGGTATTGCTACAGTAATATTAACTTATAGTCCAAATTCATACTGAAAAGCCTTAGTATTGATATCATTAAGATTGTTATTCAACACTTAACCAGTAACTACTTTTTTCTTTGGTATTATGTTCACTGTTCACGTCTATTGCATCACAAGGTCGATTTTAGTTATCTGCATCAAGCATAGGAGTGGTGGCAGACCATCAGCATCCTGAGTTGTGTCCAAATAGGGCTTCAGTTTAGAGGTATGTACAGGATCCCTTTTGCTTCACTGCTGGAATTCACCTGGGACTATCTTTACATGCTTTCTCATCACAGTCTGCTTCTTTCACTGATTCCCAGCTGAAGTTTGAAGACTGCACCATGGCCTCCCTCAGCTTTATTTTCCATAAGGGGCTACTGCTCTCTAGGTAAAGAGTGAATAACTTGGTCTGTCAGACCTTTACAGTCAAGTCTATTCACAGGGGGTGAGTAAAGCTAGGAATTAGACCAACAGAGGATAATAAAAAGGTGAGAAAAGTAACTCAGGCCAAGGCAAGTCCAGACAAGTCCTGAGATCTGCACAATCATGTCAAGACAAAATCTGTAGCCTTTTGCTTGTCATGGAAAAGGTCATATTTACCATACTACTGGCAGGGAAAATATGGCAAAAATGGTCAGGTAAAAGACACCGAAAGAGCAAATTCCTTTAGTAGATTATATAACGACAGAATTTGACTGTTCAGTCATTATAGTTTAAAAACAGGAAAATCATTGAAGAAGGCCAAGGATGCAGCAAAAAAATGGAGGGATCTGATTCAAAGATTAAATTTTTTAGGTCAGAAAGTTAGGTAGAAAATTTATTATGGCAGTTAAAGCATTCTGTAGGTGGGGGGGGGGGAGAAAAAAGAAAAAGAAAAAAAAAAGTAATAGTGGCAAAAAAAAAGTAATAGTTGCAAAAAACCCCACAAACCCAAACAGAAGCCTACACAAGCTCACACATTTAAAAATTCCACGAGCTGAATGTCACATTTTTGTGTTTAAAAGCACTGAGATGATTTTTCTCTGAACATATGGATCTCTGTAGAAGAAAATTAGGTGTGGGGCTTGTTTTGGAAATTGTCACGTCCAAGATCCCACCCCAAGGGATGCATCTTGCGGCGCTGCGTCGGAAGGACACGTGCTGATGTCACACTAGATGGCGGTGCTGTTCACTGGGCGCACCGCCTCCAAGCCTTAGTGTGGGAACGGCTTCTCCAGGGACACTTCTGTTTCCTGCTAAGTGACAGCTTACCACTGTGTTGACGGCTAAAATGAAGTAATGCACATCTAGGGGGGAAAAAAAAAAAAAAAAAAAACAAAAACAACACAAAAAAAACCAAAAACAAAAACAACAAAAACAAAACAAAACAAAACAAAACAAAAAAACCCCACACAAAACTAAACAAAACCAAACCTGGATTTTATGACAAGTCAGGAATTTCTGTGTAGACTGCATATGAATTTGGAAGCTCAGATATTGTTAAATGTATTTCATGTTTGATACGCCCAATGAAAAAACAAATTGTAAGATAAAATCGTGTACTGATCACAGGCAGAATTGTATGTGAGCTCACAGTGAACAGCAGAAAGTGTTTTACTTCTAGATATACACCTAGAGGAATTATTCTAACATTTAGTATGTAGAACAACACATTTCTTATCATAGAATGCTTTAGGTTGAAAAGGAACTTAAAGGTCATCTAGTTCTAAACCCCCTGCCTTGGCCTGGGACAATCTGTACTTGACCAGATTGATCAGAGCTCCATTCAACCTGTCCTTGATACATTGCTATGAATTGTCATTCTTAGAACATGCTTTTCTAGGGATGTAACACATTCCAGGCAAAATGGATAGGTGAAGACTGGGAAAAAGGGAAAAACATTATTTTAAGAAACACAACTTGCTGTGCTTAAACAATTTCAATTGTACATGCACCAGTCATTCAAGCAAACTCCCTTGTGTAATTTATAGAGTAATGTAAAAAATAAAATGACAGTTGCAGGAAAAGGCCCTTTGCATAAATTTCATTGAATTCCTTTCAGTGATGACAATTACCAAAGTTTAACAAATCTTAAAGCACTAAGGACTGCCACAAGTATGTAAAGACAGAAAGAAGTCGATCCAGCATTCATTTTCTTCAGTAAAACTCTCCAGAGAGCAGAGAAGATGCTAAGAGAGTCTACCCAGGCTTAGGCTGGCTACATTGCTGTTGCTGACCTGGCTACAGCCAATTACCTCATAAAACCTCACACAAGAAAAATGAGATTTTTTCTTCAAGACCTAAAAAGTCCCAAACATTTTATCAAAGTTCATATTAGTAAATTCTAAAAGCATAATCTTAGAAACACCAAATAAAATATAGGGTAGCTGTGGAGATATTTATGTTTGACTTTCCCCATCCTGAAAAGTTCAAGTTCTGCCTCTTTTCAAGGCTACCTCAGCTTTGATGGCAATGAAGAGATTTTAACATTTCACTCATGACAACATGATCTGGGTAAAGAAAGCAGTAAATACTCACAGAGCTTCGCTGAAAAGCTGAATCCAGCAGAACTCTTGATTAAAGGTTTGTTCAAAAAGCCATGGAGAGCAAAATGACTAGAGCAACAGAAACAGTTGATTTTTATCACTGTACAGCTTCTGTGTGGTGCCTAGAAACCCAGTGGCATTGATTCAGGACTTTGCAAGAAACTAGAAAAGCCGTGCAGTACTATTTGAATGTAAGCTAGTCCCAATTCACTCATGAGGAGATAGAAAAGGTGTCCTAGAATATAGTATTTTTCAGTATTTCTGAGCGATACATGAAAATGTTAATGCCATTGGATGAGGTATTTATGAAATAAATATATCAAAATCTCTATTTATTTCTAATCTCTATGTTCAATATGGAAAAGTCCAAAACTGCTAGAATAATCATTTAGGTTGGAAAATACCTTTAAAATCATTGACTCCAACTGTAATCAGGCTAATGAAGTTCTAAATGTTTGTGAGATCTTTCCTTCACAGAAAAAATTGCCCTTCCTGGTTTTTCCAGGGTATGTCAAGAGGGAAAATTAAAGAGGAGAAACTAAAAAGATCCTGCTGGTAACATCTTGCCTGAGACTGTGACAAAAATTGCTGACAAATTCAAACACAATTTGGCATTGTGAGCTGAGTAAGCCAGCAGATCCCACTGAGTACTTGGGGTTCCAGGATAAAGGTGTTTGCCTCAGAATGTTGCAAAATGTGTATGCTCTGCATAAAAAATGAGATATTGGCACACAGACACATACTGCTCCAATTCAGTATTAACAAGAGAGAATATTATGGAGAAAAAGAAAATCTTTCAGAGTTTTTAAAACAAAGGAATGCTGACAACGAGAACAGTGGCGCTGTTGTAACTGAGGCTTCCAGTAAGCTGATTAAAGTTTGTTTGTCCCGGTCAAACTGAATTTTTAACTGGAGTCTGACAATATAAATGTAAGAAACTGAAGAAGTTCCACGATTTCGTGCTTGCAGGGCCTTGTTTGCATGTTTTTCCAGAGTTAAGAGAAAAGTCACAGTAGTTACTTTGTGCAGCACAGAAGCAATTCTTAGAAATTCTGGCATTTGCTTATAATCTGCAAGAGCAGGGAAACCAAATGGCAGCTACTGCAGTGAAACAGCACAAAGCTTGCTCAGCTTTTTTTTCATACTGTCATTTATATTGCTTAAAATGGGAAAACAAACTGAACTAGTTTCCTGGCATGTCATTGTTTTTCTCAGTACTTTTCATTTCGTGTTTTAAACCTCATAGGTCAGAACTGGACAAAGCTTACTTGACCTGCCTTGAGAACAAGCAGAGAACAAATGTCTTATAAACAGAAGAAAGTATTTGCTTACTTTATGCTTATAGTAGTAACATGCGGACTATGTTGGTTAGAATTTGAAGATATTTTTATTTGACAACTTATTTTGTGATAGGGTTGCTGAGGTACAAGGTATTATGACGCTTAATACACTTGTCTTTTCTTACTTAATTTCCATTCACATGCTGTGAATTCCACTGGGTTCCTGACTGTTTTAAATTTTAGACCTATGAAACATAAAATACATGAGTACAAAACTTAGATCCATAGAAACTGCACTTATCTGCTTCCAAAACTTGGGCCTCTAAATTCTTTTGTGCACATCAACTTCCTCCAACATTATTTCCAGAAGATAAAGTGTCTATTTCTGGGACATATCAGGATCTGACTATATTCCCAATATGCTGAGCAATTTGAGGATTTATTTCAGACCCATGTCAGCAGAGAGTAGGCTCTTCAGACAAATAGTGGGGTCTAATCCTGTAAATTTTACAGGATTACAATTAATTACACCTACAGGGTGTTCTTACCCTGCACTTTATATCATTCTAACACCAAGTAATCTGATCAAATTAATAAAAATCCATCTCCAATATTCAATATAAATCTAAAAGCCTGGAAATTACTAGCTAATTTATTTATATTGCATTGAGTAAAACAAGAAAGCTCATTCAGGGATGGGTTCTATCAAGTTTTTCCTGAGACATCAACGCTCCCCATCAGAGGATCCAGGGCTTTCATCTGTGGGTGTGAACGCCACTCCAAGCTCCAAAGTTCATGTTAAATTTTGTTTCAGTCCAGTTCTCCAATATTTTTGTTTCTTTATAAAAATGCTTAAACTATATTAAGCACATGTAAACACCAAAATGACAGTTAATTCTGATGATAAATTTTACCCTTCAGCAGTCTAGGACATAGAATTGCGTATTTCAATTCATTTGGAGAAACCCCAGACATCCCCATATCGTGTCTACTTTGGATGAAACCATTGTGTTTCTGCTCTGTAATGGCTCTGTAGTGTGTGGCTCTGTGGCACTCTTCTCAAGTTACAACAGGCTTGCTTCGTTCTCCACAAATCTTGGCTATTCAGCACTTTCAGAAACAGTAAATTGAAACTGAGTCTAAAGTATCCTGCTGGAAGACAAGAACAACTTCACTAAAATCAATGAAATCACACTAAGTAGCAGATGAAATCCAAGCAGAATGCTGGGTAATATTTTGTAATAGGAAAAAGCCCACACCTTCTTTGTGATTATTAAAGCAGACTAAGTAATGTAAGAACAAAGTACATTTTTATTTTCTTGGATTTTTCTGCAGTTTTATGTTTTCTTCCGAGGTCTCTTCACGATCTGAATTTGTCAGTGGGGTGTACCAAGGGTGTTTTCCTGTCCTAGTAACCAAACACCTGAAGGGCATGAATAGTCTATCTTGGTTTAAAGGCACTTGAAAAACAGGTTAAATAAAGATAAATTGTTCTCCAAATGTTTTCTGTGATCCAAAATGCTCAGACTTCTTTGCAGACTAAAATTGTGTGTCCCCACTTTCCTGTCAAAGTGGCCTCATGAGCACCAGTAAGGAAAGAAAGGTGGCTTAAGTTTTTTGTTCTTCCCAAATTCTGATTCTGTTTATCTACTGATATAACAATATCTTTCAAACAGCCAGAGGAAACAAATCCTATTTTGTCTATCAAATACTTTGCTTTAAGGGAAGTAAATATTTTATATACAATGCCAAAGGAATTCCTCTGAGAATTTCTGACAAAAATTTCCTGACAGAGGGATGACCTTTCTTGAACTGAAGACTATCAACATCTCACTCAAGAGAAAGGCAGTTCATAGAACTTTCAACTAAATGACTTTAAACTTTCAGGAACAAGGCAGAGTGCATTATTTCTACCCAGAAAAAAGAAGCATTACTTAATATTTAAAACTGAATAAAACAAATATTTTGGATGGAATAATTATTTATGAGAAGACAGAGGATAAACTGTATGCACAAAGTAAAATGTCGGGATATGTAACACTAAGAAGGGAAACCTCTAAGTTGTTGTTTAACATATGGTTTAAAATTATAAGGGAAAATTAAATGCACTTAATTAACAGCACTTCATGGAAATTATCTAGTCATCTATATCCTTAACACTGTGTGTATTTGAAAAAGCCAGAGGAATCCGAGTGTTTAAAATCAATAATACCTGATACCATTTTGAATTAGAAGGCAAAGTGTCCATAGAAAAGCATATTTTCTTCTTTTGACTTCCTCCTATATACGGGTACTCTGAATTAATGGTTTGAGTGTAGCTGAAATTTTAAAATACTTCACTATTTTCTGAGTTTAGATTCTTCATTAAGAATTTTTTGTGATCACTAATCACAACATTACTATCATCCTCCCTATTCACTGTCTGGTAGTAGAGTATTTTGATGTAAATGTACTTTGTTATTCAATGGATACTGAAAGGGAAAGCCATGTTACAGGTAAAGTGTAATTGGACTCTGTGAAAGTCTGGCTTTAGGTACTAAAAATCTTTTACTCTGATGATTTTTTTTTTTTTTAAATTTTAAGGAAACACTTCATACTTTTTATGGTCAATGTGAAAAGGAATATTACAAAATTATGGTTGTTCTACAAGATGAATGGATCTCAGGTACATTTAGTGGTTCAAACACTTATACAAATGTGAGAGCCACAATTTAAAACGAAGATTTCCTTGAACAAGGAAACTTATTGTATTGACATAACTGGGAATACAGCCCAGAGTTGTTGAATTTCAATCATGTAGTTCACTTGTATAATTACTTAGAAAAATACTTAAGAAATACTGTAAGTCAGAATAAAAAGAGGAAAAGAGTTTTCTATTTTCCTGCTTTCGATTATATGCCTATGTGTCAGGAAAAAAGAGGCTTCTGAAGAATTGAAGAATGTTTTGGAATTATATTGATATGAAAAGATTGGAGTGGGAATACAATGCTCAATTTCCCAAAAGTCTGTCATTCAAGTGGAAGTATGTTTGGAAAAGCAATGGAGAAATTTAATTCTCTTATTTTATATTACTAAATTATCATCTCTCTGTAAGGTGTGTAAATCATGATGTCTCTCAGTGAATAAAAATCAACAGTCAGTAATTGAATCTCTAAATAAAATAGGGTCTAGTTAAAAATAAGTTTTCTAGTAAAAAATTTTAAAAAAAGAGCAATAGCAGTATTATAGTACTAACAAAACCCTTAAAGAAAATCACATTTGTTGAACTGAGAATATTGAGTCCTTGGCACATTTAAAATGTTTAGGAAACCAGAAGGATACTCTGTGGAACACCAGGTAGTGTATTAGATATTGTTACGTATGTCTGATGGTCAAATAAGCCCCTCATTTTTTAAGATATAGCTCATCAGATATTTAGGTTTTCTTGAAGAAGACTTCATTTATGTACAAATATTTCTGTTTTTTTCTCCATTATGGCAAGTAGTTAACTTAGCAATTCATTCCCTCCTAGGTGGCCTCTACCCTTAGAACATCATGGCTTTATTGTGTCTCATGCACACTTATTTACATCAGTAAACAAAATGAGGGCAAGCATGAAAAACGGGAACACACAATCATTTCTGCTCTCACCACAAAGGAAGATGGCACAAGTTGCAAGATTTCTGTTACAAAGATTTCTGTTACATAACAACAGTTTATGGATCCCAAAACCAGTAATAAAAGTGATAATGAAAAATAAAAATGAAAAACTTGAGCAGCATTTTAATTTCTCTGACCTCAGCCCAAAAGAGCAGTGCCATGGCATTGACTGGACTTCTGCTAGACTCTGTGTTTTAGAGAGTTGTGTGTAAAGTTTGGCTTGAAATCTGCAACCAAGGCTTGTCTTCACGTTCTGAGCCCCAAATCACTGAAGATTCCTGTACTGAACTGAAGATAATGTTCCAGCTGCTTGGTCCCAGCCACAAAGTGCACTGACCAACTTCCACTACTCTATCTCCCGTACCTGCCAGCACAAGTGGCATGTTAAAGAGTAGGAGGTAAACGTAAGACGAAAGTACTATAGAACTTCTGGCTTTTGTGTCCTAGATAGATCTTGAACAATGTGGTGATATCTCTCTTTCATGGCTTTCCTCCTTAGTACACACAAAGTGCTGCTGCTAGGGGGTACAAAAGACTAGCTCTACAGTGATATACCTATTCTCCTACAGAGTAACAAAAAGATGCAGAAAAATTAGACAAACACCTCTCTTCAGTGAAGTGAATGAAAGGTGTTCCATTTGGGTATTAAAAACAGTCAAAAGGAGGAAAATCTCTATCACAAGACTGAGGTCATCCAAGGAAAATAGAGTTTAGCAAAACAGGTAAAGTAAAAGCAATACTTTGTGGAAATGTAATATGATTTAAGATAAAAATGATTAATTTTAGCCAAAATTGATCTGAGCATCAAATATAACTCCAAAGGTCATGCTGATCCTGTGGCAAAGAGGCCCACTCCCATAGTTAAATGTTGCATTTAAGTTCACAAGGTAAAAGAGGACAACATATCAATGCCAGTAGGACCAGGGAAAAAGATTGTCCCTCTGTAACTGGCACTGGTGAGGAATCACCTTGAATACTGTTTCCAGTTCTTGGCCCCTCACTTCAAGAAAGACTTTGGGGTGCCAGAACAAGTCAAACACAGGAGCTAATGGAGGGTCTAGAGACTAAATCCTACCAGGAGTAGTTGAGGGAGTTGGGGTTGTTAAATCTGGGAAAAAAAGTATCTCAGAGGTAACCTTATCACCCTCTATAACTGCCTGAAAGGAGGGTGTAGCCAGGTGGGGTCAGCCCTTTTCCCAGACAACCAGTGACAGGACAAGAGGAAACAGCCTCAAACTTCACAAGGGCGGCTCAGGTTAGATATTAAGAACAATTTAGTCATTGAAAGTAGTTAAACATTGAATTGGGCTGCTCATGGAAGTGGTGGAGTCTCCATTCCTGGAAGTGTTCAAGAAACAACTGAACATGGCACTCAGTGCTATGGCCTTGTTGACATGGTGGTGTTCAGTCAAAATTTGGACTCGATCTTGAAGGTCTTTATCCACCTTACTGATTCTATGGTTCTAAGATAGCACGAATGCCACCCCACACATCCACTTAACTGGAAATTCAAAGGACCCAAGAGCCACAGAATGGTGGAGGAAAGGATATGGAGGTCCAGCCTCAACAGCATTAAATTGTGCCATTCTGCTCTCAAAGTATAGAGAAAAAGTTAATTTGGAAAGAGCATCCAAGTACAGTTTACAAGTGTATCTCTTTACTTAATCTTTACAGTCAACATACAGAAAATGGATATTTATTTAATGTTTTAATTAGGACACTTAAAAACTAATTTTGCCATAACTTGGTGACTTAGCTCCTCTTCCTTCCTAATTTATGCAATAATTTTTCCTTATGCTGTTGCTTCTACTTCTTCACAGTATTGTCTGCAGCATTAGCAATGATTTAGTACAGGTCTACTAAGATGGGGGTCAGAGGGGGAAAGGGAATCTTCTTGTGGAAGATTCCAGGAAGTTATTGGAGTATGGTAAATTGTGGTTTGTTTTTTTTCTTGAATCATATACATGGAGAGTCTTGAAAAATATTACCAGACAAATATATATATATATGCAGATTTAATGACAATTAACAGGAAAGCATATACCTAAATTTTCATTACTAGAGAAAAATATAAAAAAGAAGCATTGCAAAATTAGAGAACTATTTTCCATCCTTTTGTAAAGGACATATACCTTGAGAAGATTAAAAATAAGAACATTAACATCATGACTAATAACAGGAAGCTATTTTTTTTCATCTATTAGATTAAAATAAGAACAAGTTTAATATTCATAAGCTAGAAGAAGCAATCTCTCATGCATTAGTTCTATATAGAAAAAAGCAATTTCAGTATCTTTCAGTCTTTTATCAGTAACTGAATTTGTCAAACTTTGTGAAAGATAGCTCACTGAAGACAGTTTTAAATCATTTCTAAAGCAGTGGCACACCAACAGAGCATTTAACCCATTAAGGGGGGACAGGCAGAATAGATGCAAGTCAAATATGTATTTTTTAACTCCTGTTTATGAATTTTTATCGGTAGTGTCAATAGTTTTTTTGACACATAATCTTGTTAGTACTTTCTCTGAAAAATTATTATTTAAAAAGAAAAAACACCTCTGACCCAATCCCCCCCAAAAAACCCAACAAAAAACCCAATCAATAACCCTTCAAATCCAAACAAAAACAATCCAACATAAAACCCCTTGAACAATCTGGAAGTTTAATCACCTGTGCTAAGGAACGTAAACATATCTTAGATCATGATTTCTTAACTCTCAGATTACAGACCTGTCAGAATCTCTTTTTTCCTCAATATTACAAGGAAATAGTTCACCACACTGCCATTGTTGCCATTATTGTGTTCAGCCTAATGTGATACTCACTGACTATAAAATGAAATGCTTCTAGCATCAGCATAAGTAGGATTTCACCCATTTCTTCCAGATTTAATTATTATTGTTATACCATGAAGCACTGTAAGTGCTGATTTTTTTTTTTTTTAATTCCAGTGTTACATAAAATGGACTGATGGTGTGTGGAGGTAGGAATTCAACACCCTCTGACTAGGTTTTTTTAGAGATTCCACATTAGGAGGATTTAAAGTTTAATACCAAATTTACTTTATATAAAATTGTTGTTTCATGGCATTCTGATTTTGTAGAGTATTACAGCAGCACCGAATTATACCAGAAGCACAATGTACCTATTGCAATATGCAACTGAATCACCATACAAACATGGTTCTCCTTACCAGTCCCTGTATTCTCACCATCATGGTGCTGCTGGGTGTGTCAAGTCACCAGAAAGGAGTACAAGGGATGAACCAGGTCAAGCCCATTAGTCTCTTCAAAGCTCACTTTAGTAGCTGGCCAGTTTTCAAACTTAACCTTAGGTTGAGCCACACATACACTTTTTTCCCCCATGCTGCTCTGGCTAGCTCAGAACAGTAGTCTCCACTAATTATCTCAGCAAAAGCTGTTTATACAACCTGATGACTCACTGGTACAGTTGTGCATCTAAGCCAAAGTTTACTTTTCAGTCCCCCTAAAAAAATGCAGCTTTCTTTACAATAATTGGTCATTCTTGACATTCTTCCCGGAGCTCATTATTTTTGCCCTTATCCTCCAAGTCTTCCTTCATTGTGGGGGGATTGGTCACAGTGAAACAGTGTCAGTGTGGTGCAAGTGCAAAGGTTCTCAACCGCTTGGATTCATCTCACATCTCTCTAATTAGTGTATGTACGTACAGAATGACTTTTTTCTCTCTTTCACCTCGTATGCTCCATTTTTTTGCTTTCTGATTTCTAGATACAAAGTTATGACTATGTTTTTCCTCCTTCAAGAGCAGTATTCACAAAAAATTAATTCATACTTACAGGTCATAACAGCTAAATCATGCTTAAATATGTATTTTTTAAAATTCTTATGTGTTCTACATTTTAGTTGTTAACCTCAAAACGAAGTTTTCAGTAGGTTTCATTAGGAACTCTTAAGATGAAGACCAAAATGCAAAGAACAAACTGATGAGAGGTGAACAGGATTTTGTCTGTGTTAAAGTGTTTCTTTTGAAGACACAACTGTAGCTATGACATGAGCTTTCCTATCTCAAATTGATTAGGAAGTTAACAGATCATTTTATTCCACTGCTGAACCATACTATAAATTCCTAGAAAAGATTTACTAGAAAATCTGATAATAAGGATACACTTAAGTGTTTATGTTCACATTTGGACACATACTCAGATCTTATCTACAATGGTTTACTCAAGTCCTCCTTCCCTCTGCCATAGCTATTTTTCAGATAAATCAAGAGGAGCACTTTCCTCTGCATATTTCATCTTGTGCAAGTTCTACAATCAGTTTAGGATTTCCTGGAATCCAAGAAATGTCTTCCAGATTTCAAATGAGAACATCCTTGGTTTAAGGTTAGATGTTCTAAGCTAAGGATTTCAAATGACAAAACATAATGGTTTTTGAGTTTTGCTTAGGCCATACTTCAGCCCAACTGTAACACTTGCAGGTTTTACATTAAACTCAATCAGAAACTTAAACCACTAAAACAAATTAAGTCTCCATCCCCAAGCTGTATTGATAGAATCACAAGACAACTGAGGTTTGAAGGGCCCTTGACAGATCTCTAGTCTGACACTCTGCTAGTCAGAGCCAGTTCCACTAAAGGACAGATGGGCATAATCCAGATGGGTGTTAAAAAACGCCCAGGATGGAGATTGCATAGTCTCTCTAAGCAACCTGCTCCCATGCTTGACTGTCATCACAGCTTTTCCTTATATGCAGCCTGAAACTCTTGATTTAATTTAAGATGCTGACCTGTCCTCCTGCTATGCACAGCTGTGATGAATCTAACCCTTCTCTTTTATAACCTCTCATGGATACTGGGAGGCTACTATTAGGTCTCCCTGGAGATGTTTTTTCTCTGGGTTAAAAAAAAAAGCCCCCTTACATCAGCTTTCCTTATAGAGCTGCTAGCAAAATAATGGAAACAGGTTCCAGCTCTTCCCCTCATTCAGATTAAAGCCTTCAGTCAGGCCATCTCTATTTGTGAAAGCTGAACTTCGGCCATAAGAGCTATGAAAGCAACCAGGGTGACCCAATATTTATTTAACTTCACTGAAAAAACAATGGTGAGAAGCTGTGACCATTGTTTACACACACAGTCTGGACAATATTGTCAAAAAAGAAGTAGAATTATTGAAGGCAAGTAATAATAATCATGTCACTCAACCTGCTGGTCATGTCTTTCTTGATGCAGACCATGGATGCAGTTGGATTTCTGGGTTGCAAGCAGACACTGCTGAGTCATATTGAGCTTTTCATCCACTAACTCTCCCAAGTTCTTCTCCCCAAGGCTTGCCTCAACCCATTCTCCACTCAGCCTGTGCTTGTGCTTTAGATGTGCTGATAGATGAGCCTGTGCTATAAAATGAGCTTTCTTTGTAACAGCCAAAGGAAACTTTTCCAGTAACTTAAGCTTTTCTAAAAATTTTTCTTTACACACTGCATATTATTTTGCATATGTATAAATACATCTTTTTTCATACATCTATTTAAAATACTAGGTGCTCTCAAATAGTCAGTTTTACTTGCCAGCTCAGTGTGGCTGATTTGATGATTCACCAAAGTCAGGACTGTTTAAAATTTATGGGGTTTATTCTCCTTTTGTCAAGCATTTTCTACATACAGAACATTCACGTGGTATAAATTACAGAACAAAAACTGCATGAGACAGACTACTGCAATTGAGTAACAGACAGTTTACATGATTATTGTTTGTTCACAATGGAGAGGAGTTCTTAAAAAGGAAAACAGATTCAGTAGCTAGAAATATAAGCAAATTTTTATCCCAGTTAAAGCTACTTACCCGGGGGTTTGCTCAAGCTAAAGAGATCTACTGTACCACACAGGGCAGAATGCTCAATGCACACAAGATTACAGTGCTAGAAAATTCCAGATTTCAAAGCAATTTTACACAATCTAAATTGCAGTAAAACTTTGTTTAAAAAAGGATTTTTTTTCTGATTGCCTTCAGTAAATGGAGGTCAGTTTAAGAGTTTATAAGCATTCTTTAGCAAAAAACATAATAAAAATAAAAATACTCTCAAACTTCTAAGTCATTGCTCTGAGTCTGAATAGATGTTCACTGCTGGCTTTCTACTGAATTGTTATTCTACTTCTGGGAATCTTAATTTTCCCATGTACATGTTTAACCAGTGTTATATTAGAATACTAAGTAAACAAACTATAAAAAATACAAAGTTTTTGTTGGTTTTTTTTGTTTGGTTGCTTTTTTTTTTTTTTGCACTAATCCAGTTGGATGTAAGGACTAGAAAACCTGCTGAGCTAATCAAATGGTTTAACAAATAGGAATCAATGGTACAATGAATAAGCAAAAATGTTATCTACTGGTTGCAGACTTCAGTTCTTTGCGTTCTCACTTTCTTAAAATGCATTTTCTTTATGTTTAATTAACAGTTTCCTCAATGATATAAGTTAAGCTTTGTGATGCCAGGTTCTTAGAATGTCGTATATTCTGAAAGGATGTGCAATATTTCTCTTCGGTAGACTTGAAACTCCTTGCTGATGCCACGCTGTGATAGCTGAAAAACTTAACATCTATTTTTTTCTAAAAGAAGGTTAAGCTTCTGCAAGCAGCTTTCTCAACTAAGACACCATAAAAATAAACTCCAAAATGCAGTGATCAGAAAGCACTGCAAGTATAATTTTTCTTTTTTTTTCCTGTCCATGTATGTTGCACAACTTGACACCTAGAATTTGATAGCAAAACCTTCTTTCCAATGAAAAGCAATTCTGTAGCCACAGTGGGAACAAATTTTATAATTTCTATGTTTGTCTTTCTTGTGAGACTTTTGCTTCAAGGCACAAAAAGATTTAACAGTGGACTGGACAGGACATAACATTTCAGTTTAAGGAGTCAAAGGTTGTTGTACAACAGCTCTTGTTTTGTGTCTGAAGCAAAACAACAAAAATTTTGAATCATATTTAAGTCTTCCATTTACAAATGCAAAATATCATATTAAATTTCCTGAAGCTCTTTTGGTTGTTGTTTTTTTTTTCTTCTTTTTTTCCAGTAATTTATTATACTTATCATCAATTTCAATATTTAGTTATTTCAAACAACACAGTCTCAGTTGATAATTATTAAGGAGTACCATTATCAAATAGCCATCATTTTAGTCACTTTTATGTGGAAGTTGATTCAAATTGTGCACATGTCAAAGAAATAACAGGTATAGAAGGGCCAAACTATTTAAAATTAAAATTGTGTAAATTTGAAGAATGGTTTAATTTAAGTGCAATGTACTGTAAAACTATTAATTCAGTAAATATCTAACCCAGATTCTTATGCTTCTCCAACCCAAATTACTGTGTTGCCTCTCTCAACGTCGGTGATTTCACAATTTAACTTATTGAGCCGTCCATCCAGGATAAACAGAGATTCCTTGGAAGGGGTCATGAGATACTGACTAAAAAGGCCACTGTCTTTTATAAGACGGTTCTTACTGTTCCAAGGCCATTCGCCTGCCTTGATGGGCTCCTTCAGACTCTTCACCATCTTCACCTTGCCAGAGGAGAGCTCCATAAAGAGAACATCAGTTTGTGAGCTGGAGCTGCAGTAGACATTGTATTGATGAGCTTCAGTGAAGGATGGCTGAAACGCGACATCAGATATGTGCAAATTAGTGTGAATGTCAAACGCATCCTGTATTTCTCCTCTCACTGTTATGGACTGGATTCTCATGAGGCCTTTTGCATCATCAATGCTGAGAAGGTAGTGTCCATCTGGAGAGATGTGTGGTGTGCCCGTCACGTCACCATTGTATCCAATCACGGAATCAGTAACGCTATCCACTATGAGCTGTGGCAGGACAGCCCCAGTGGTGTCAGGCTTGCAGCAGATAAAAAGATATCCTCCAAGATGTGTATAAGCCAATGACTCAGGAATGCAATTATAATCCTTTAAGCTAATTGTCTTGATGTACGACATCGTTTCCAGATCAATTTTCTGGAGCATGGGATCGTCCTTATGAAGAATATATCCAAACCTGAAAGGAAAAGCAGAAAACCAAAGTCAGAGCTGCTGTGTGCATTATATATGAATGGGGAAAGACACCATGAGCAAAGGAGATGAGTTAATATGTGCAGCGGAGTATTGCTGTATATCTCAGTTTCAGATGTTTCAGATATTAAGCAGTATATTTTATTTTTAGTGTCCTTGTAATTTAGAATTTATTAAAAAAGGCCTAAAAGCCATTTATTTGAATAACGGGAAAGTTCTTTCTTCCTATTGACACAAGGGAAAAGGTAAACCATTACTTTCAGAGTATCTATTCACTTCTAATTTTTACAAAAGCCAGGAAGGAGAAAAAGATTAAATATCAATAGATACCACATCCCACATATTTGAATTCAGTTCATACAGCTCTTCGACTTACTTGGGAACATCAGCTTAACCCAGTACTCATTGTTATTCACATCATTATCTGAATCTTCCTTATTTTAATTCAATAGAAATGAATATCATAAAAAGATTTAGGTTTATGCCTCCTAATTATCCAAACACTGTATTTCTTACAATTTAAATGACCCTTTATGCTCTTCCATACATCAAGGAACTTTCACTGAACATGAATAATATGGTTAAATTTTAAAATCCTAGAGATGATTGATTGTAACCTTTTAATATGAACTACATCACTATGGTTTAATGGTAATGCATATGTTCTGACTGCACAATCAATTGACTGTATGTATATATGCAAAAAAGATACTTCTAAATACTAAATGGAATCATGTGAAAGTATATTAGCTTCACCTATCTAAGTAGCTTCCACAGCACTTTTCCCAAACAGCTGTTTTCTTTTGGCACATTTCTTGGCATTTTCCTCTGAATCTTTGATCCTAAGAATGAGGCTGCATAATGATATATATAATCTAAAAATACCTTTCACATCCTTTTGATATAAAGTCCTATGGCAGCCAGAACATTCCAACAATTGAGTTGACAATAACACAAAACTTTCACACTATACTTACAACCCCAGTGTATTTACTAATCACTGAACCACCAAAGTTACATGCAAAAAATGTTCCAGGATTTTTTTTCAGGCAGTTCCTCAGTATATGATAGTGCGAATTACATTTGCACTTTCTACTGAATTGATTTAAGAACACTTTTAATTTTAGCCCCACCTTCCAAAATCCTTGCACACTGGTTCAGGATTATAAAAGCACAGAACTAAAGAATTATTTCAATAGTTAGGGACCTTAGGATTTCATTTGGTCCAAATCTTGCCCAAAGAAGGGCCAGTGTGAATCCGACAGTCCGCAATTACAATTTGAGCTGATGATGAGATAATTTTTGTCTTTGATTATTCAGCCACTTATAAATACATGAATTCAACCATGGTTAGAAAAGTGTGTGAGCTTTTTTGGAAGTTATGTCTGCATAACTTATTTAAGATAATGTTGCTTTTCTATTCATCAGGTCTGCTGTTCTCTCAATAGAAAAAGATAAGCATCATCAGGCAGAATTTGATTTTTAGGTTTTTTGGCCACATAACATCTGTTTCTTAATCTTTTTGGGCAGCCATAAAGTCATTGATTCCTGGCTCATTATTAATTAGTAAGCATTTTTCAGCTATAAGAAACAGACCTATGCTGTATTGTGTACAGAATCATCCTGTAATAGAAGAGGTTAAATAGGTAACAACACTGACATTTCACACATCTCCATGTTTAATAACCAATGTTAGAAACATGAGCAGTGGTTACAAAAGGACAATAGAATTGGCTTATTATGTTTTAAATAACAATGTAAAGCAACAATTAGTGAACTATCCAGGAGTGTTCACAAGAAGGTAAATGGAAAATACGTAATTTTAAGGTCAGTGTGATGATAGGTACTGAATAACTTCATTTTAAGCTATTATAATATTTTTAATCTATTTTATTAAAATATACAGTGCAGAGAGTTTTTGCTATAACTACAATCTCAATTTTTTTTTTTTGCTACTCTCAAACACAGTCGCAAACACACAGTAATATTTCTGTGTTTGAGACTGGCAAGCTGACCTTGGGTTTGAAAACATTATTTTTCTCTTTCAGCATGCCAATATATAGTCATGGGAAAAATCAGGAAATCTTTTTTCAAAGCGAAAGAAAAGGCTCTCACTGAGTTGTTTTACCTTACAGATGTACTAAACCACAGACATATCCAAGTGAAATTTTCCAACATACATAAATATACACCAAATCCTTACTGTAATTTTGAACATACAGCAGTCATCTACATGATTAAATATACAATTGGTTTTTTTTAAATTTGGCCTGTTGTTTTCAGAAACCATATTAAACACGGTAATAAATTCTCTTCTGTAAAAAAAAAAATCAGTCATTTAACATTTAAATATATTTGATACATTTTATTCTATATATGTGTCCATTATATTTCATGGTGCCTTTATTTAATTCAGGAAAAAGACTTAAAAATTGACAGTATGTTTTGAGTTTCACTTTAGTTTCTATCCTGCATGAGAGAAAACACAAGTAATCTTTTTTAAAAAGCTAATATTTTTTTAAAATCCTAAAGGAATTCTTAACCATTTTCCACCACAAAACAAATTTAAAAGTTCTAAACACATAAATTTTAAACTGGTCAAAACCTAAACAAATTTAAAAATCTAAATAGATGTATTTTAAACTGCTCAAAATCTAAACCTTTTCTTTTATCTATCATATATCAAGCAAGAAGAAGAAATCTTTGTGCTGCTTGACAATTTTTTTTTTTTCTAAAGTTTATTCCAGGTCATGAAAATTACCTTTTTTTTTAACTAAAATACAAATGCAAAATAAGATTGGCATCAATTATCTAAATCAGCAAATCTTACTTGCTGATTTAAATTGTGATTAAAATGAAGGATTTAAATCAATTTGATTCAAAGAAATATGCCTTGCTGATGATTATTTGATTTAGCAGTGTTAATGATCAATTTATGGGATATTTTTGCATTCAAATGTTATTGATTTCAGGAGGAATATATAAATTACTAATCTTTGCTTCTCACATATTATTCCCAGAATATATGTTTTTGAACCACAGATACACTTAACCTGTGTTTACTCTGGTTACATAAACTCTTTGATTACCAAATCTGAAAGTATTGTCCAAGGTTAAAGGAAAGGTCTTGTCTACCTTCCCGAGGGGTAACATCAACTGAACATGTGGAAAGACTCACATTTGACATCCAGCTTTCCCCACAGAGGACACTGCATTGGTTTATCCACCAGCTACTCCTTACCTGGTGGTACCTTCTCTCAGCCAAATCCCCTAAACTCTGCCAGTTAAAAGATTTGCATAAGCATTCTCCAATGCATGTCATTAAGATAAATTTAGCTACTGTGGAATAATTAAGATACTTTGATTTTTTTTTTTTTATTTTTTTTTTGTTGTTGTTGTTGTTGTTGTTGTTGTTGTTGTTGACTAATCTGGTTAGTGTGAATGAAATGTCTCAGGAGCCATGGAAGAATGTTGATGTAAACCTTTGCACTACCACAGTCAGACTTAATAAAAATTGTTTGTCCACAGCAAGGGACTCCAGATCTCCAGAGTTAGTCAGCAAACACATTTTAAAACAAACCAGCTGATAACATGAGGATACTATTTTCTTTTATAGCTTTATCTCTCTCTTTGTAATATTTAGTTCACAGTTCAAAAAGCCACAAGTAAAAAGCTTACAGTATCTTGGACAGACTCTTCCTGAGATGTAAACATTGGCTTCAGCTTTGGTAATTGAGTTGAACTGAAAACTACAGAAACTGGCTGCAACATTTCATCCACTTTATCTGGTGCTGTATTTTTATTGCACTTGGGAGATCTACTGGCCCTTGCTCTGGTGCTATTAAAGGACTTGATTTTGTATGCTACAGCCGCCAACCATATATATTCTGATAATCTGAATGCCTGTTTACCATGTATCTTACTTTTAAAGCATGCAAAGAGCAGTTTAAAGCATTTTTTCAGTGATTATTTATTTTCAACTAACAATTGTTTACGGCGATCCGTGCTATTTGTTGCATTCTATTTACTTCTGAATTGGAAACAAAGATTAGTGAGATATACTCTCTTTCCTTCCTTAAAGTATTGACTTTTCTAGCCCTGATAAAATGTAATCCTATTATTTTCTTTTAAGATTAACATGCAAAAGACTTTTTGCTTGATAATGTTTTCTAGTTCAAATTTTAAAAAGTCACTGCTTTGGACATATGTAAAGTTAGCCCATGGTGTAATGTTTCTGGAGCTGAATACACTGAGAGATCAGTTATGTGAGCAGAAGAATATATAGAATGTACATAGCAGTTTTTAGTTACTTAGTGATTTCAAAGCACTGTTCAGATACTACAGAGCGCAAAGGAAGCTGAATGACTGGCCTAAGGCTACATAATAATCCATTGGCATAGTCCAGGTGAAAATACAAGTTATCTAAGGCCCAGCATGGTTTCTAAACTATCATGCTACAGGCTACCATTGCAACTGAGGTACTAAAGAGACAGATGTGAGAAAGCGCATACAACAAAAATATATAATTTTGAGTAAGAATACACAAAATCACTCTGTCAAAATAATGTTTTTGATTACTAAAAACAGACAGAACATTAGAAATGGCTGGGAGAGAAGTTGGTAAAATTTCATGAAGGATCTACCCTTCCCAAAACCGGGAGTATAGTTGCCAAAAGTAATTTATTAGAACTAACAGGATTTTATCAATACTACTGTTTAAACAATTCTTTCTTGGCTGCCATACTGCCTGCAACATTTCAGTGCTCCAATTAAAATTCAGTAAAGCTGGACAGGGATGTAAATAGCCCAACAATGCAGATAAAAAGAAGTGGGGGGAAAATCATTTAAAGCTGCCAGTCTTCTTGGGTGTAAAAGGATTTGGCAAGCTGTGTGTTTGATATGTTTGTCTGCCTGTCTCAGTGAGAGATGTGTGGCTGGAGTTTTGAGAAGTTGAACAAATCAAGAGAGATCTGTCCCTGTGCCTGTGAGGTTTGTGAGGTTGATTCTTAGTCTCTGAGAATTGCTAGGCAGAGGCATAAAGATGGAAAAAGTAATGAAGTTGAGACGGGAAGGTACAGAAGGGAAAAGGGGAAGTGAAGAAAACTGATAAGAAAAGCTAAGAATTCCATGTCTGGTATAGTTTAAAAAAATATGAACCCAACAGAAAAAAAAAAACAAAGAATGAGAAAATATCCTTATCTAAGATGAGAAAGTACTTTCCAAGCCATTGGCAACTGAGGAAGGTGATAAACTGGGGTTTTGTTTTGTTTTGTTGTTGTTTTTTTTTTAATAGGGACATATATCTGTCAGGTTAGATAATTTGTTCCTAATAATTTTGGAAGAGTTGACTAGCTCTTAGCATTTTAATAAATCTCAGAATACCAGGAAAATTTGGAAGTCTGAAAAAAAAGATTGTTTAAATATTCATAAGGCAAAGACAGGTATCCCAGCTAAGCTGAACAGCTTGATGCATATCCAAGGGAAATAATACAACAGATGATATGAGAATGGACTACAGAAAATCGTGAATACAATGCCGTCAACATGGATTTATGGAAAAATGAACTTTGTCAGACAAATCTAATTTAATTTTTTTATTAGAAAACTTTCTAAAGGTAACTGAATAACAGCAGGCCATAGCTTTCTTGGAATAAAAACTCATATCTGAAGGAAAAATAATTTCTCTGTAATGAAATGTAGTTGTCATTGCAGAATCATCATTTTACTGGAAATGTCTCAGTACGAAAGCTGATACCTCACAAAATTTCCACAGATGATGTGGATGAAATGTCTATGAATGTCCATGACATGAAGGTTGTAGATAATGACAGAAAAATCATTACAGTCAGTTGCTGATTCAAGCAAAATGTGTTCAAAGGTAGCCAGGTGCAAAGTTGAGCAACTTCACGTGTGAATGGGGAATGTAGGACATGAACATAGAACAGTACCCTAAAAGTAGCGGCTATAAAAGGACTTAATGATCGTAGCAGACATCCAAGTCAATATGAAATCTGAATCTAATCAGTCAAAAATAAAACCAAGACCCAAAAGCCTCTGTAAAGTCCTGGTTGGGGACAGCTCTCCACAGGGAATCATTAGTTTTCCATAATGAGCTTTACAGAACCCAGACAAAGGGAAACTGAGGTAACCAAAATTAACTTGTCCATACCAGCTTCAATAAATTGGGAAGAGTATCCTAAAACGTGGTAATTGTTAAATGCAATTTAAAAAATCATATGGATGATTGCCTTATTTTTTAAAAATGAAAAAATGTGCCCACATATTTAAAGTTACAAAGTTAATAGCAAAGTTAATAACACTACAATTATTAGTTCTGCTTTCATCTCACAAAAGAAATTCAAGACCATATTTTTAAAGTATTTTAGAGGATTTAAAAGGTATTTGAAATATGGGATTTCACTCCACATTTTATGGACCTATAAGCCGATAGGAAAAAAAAGAACAGTAACCCAGAAACTCCATCATTCTTTTCCCAAAGTAATTATCATGATTATCACTATCATAGTTCCTGAAAAACAACCTGAAGACTCTCATTGCCAATCTGTCAAAATAATCCCTATAGCAAATCAAATTATTGCTCTACCAAAACTACTCTCTATTGCTCTCATCAGATTATCAAATGTCTCAGAGTGAGGGGGAATCTTTTCACAAATATTTCTTTGGAATAACATGTTCACAGGAACTTGCCCATCACTGAGAAGTAACTTATGACATGAGGCGCTAACATTAAATTCATATTTTAAAAAGAATCAATTTTGAAAACCTTACTAGATATTATTATTACGCATAAATATCGTCAGTTTTTACAAGTATTTTTCACATCCTCTCTCTTTTCATACCTAATTTTCAGGTTTTTACTTGCAAAATTCCCATCATCTTACATTCCATCATTTGTAACAGGCATAAAAGGTAAAAAACAAATTTTCTTTTCCTTACATGCTATACAACTTTCACTTATGAGAAAATGTGAAAGTTCAGATTATCATGTCACAACAGGATTTATATAGCTGGCTCCCTTGCAATGCCCAAAATAAATTATTTGATTACTGCTTTTTAAGGTGTGGGGCTTTCAAACCAAGAAAAAAATCCCCTTTGTTAATGTAGATAATGATTTATTACGGTTTAGAACAACTAATGTTGGTTTTACCTAAAATTTCCCTCAAGTTCTTTATTAAGTCAGTTCAGTCTAACTGGAAGAGCTCAAGAAGAGTATTTTGCTTTTGAGGAATGAACAAAACATCCTTTTCCTCTCAAATATCTCACTGTTATTATATACCTGTTATATCATCGTTCTTTATAGCTATACCAAAAATGCTTTGAATGTCATTAAACAATTTAAAATGTGTACAGCTTCCTGCTCTGTATTTTGTGGGTTTGTTCCATAACAAGGAAATAGATTTCAATAAATTCATTAGGAAATGTATTGTAGAAGTATCATTGGTGGAATGTGCTATATATTGGTAGTGGTAAATGAACCTGAAAAACAGAAATCTGGCTGAAGTCTTTAGTGACTCACCCAGTTTTGTGGGAGGCTTCCAGGTTACAAGATGCCACATTTATGTGTATAACTCAAATTTATGTGCATAACTCTCCATCTTCATCACTGTAGTACCCAAGTAAATTTTTTTCCCTATTTTCTAGTACTGAGAAAAGGCTTCATAAGAAACTTATTACAGAAGATCAGTACTTATTGCCTGAACTGCAGCACTGCCACATTTTATTATCTCTTTCCATATCTGAAAAGGGTTGACATTTTTCACAAACCAATATACATAACCATTGCACATGGAGATTTTTTACTGTCTAGCCTTTTCTGAATTCAGTTGATCCAGTCACAGGACAAACACTCATCGTGTGAATTGGTATATTTCACACTGGCAAGGATTCTGCTACCATTTTGTTATGACTGTTAATAGGTGTGTAGCAAAAGATCCTTAAGCATCTGTGGATTCCCCTTTGGACTCTTCTTCTGACATCTAAATCCTATGGGACCAAGGGAGGGATAACGGGAATAACCCCACACCAATTCAGTGCTGAAATTGCATGAAATATCACTCACATACCTGCAGTTTACTTACTGCCAGTCTGCAGAGTTTTCATGGAGGTATGTATTATTGATATAAGAGCATGTTACAAAACATAAATATGCATACATGCATATGAGTATATAGAACAGGTATAATATCAGTCTGCAGTTGAAGTATAGGAAGGAAATCATTAGGCCATCCCTCCTTTCACTGTTTTTTTCTTCAAAGATAAGAATTGGAAAAGTAAAAATAATTTTTGCTTCACATATCCTGGGCCTCGGTTCTAAGGTTCCAAACACTTTCACTGCTCCTCTCTGCACAATCCTGTATCTTCCAGATTTGCCTATAAAGACCCCATTGATGTTGCTTGACATCAGGTGGTAGTGTCCTTGAAAGCAATGACTTTTCCTTGTCCTCTCAAGGGATAAGCATACTCTCTCTCTTCTTAGAAGTAAACATAAACGTTTTCATTTTCAGCTGATGAACTGGAGAGTTGAATGCCTACATATCAGTATCATATATCATTTAGGACAGCAGTGCTGGATCTCAAGCCACACAGAGTTGACTTCTGGATGGTTTTGATAAGGATTTCAAGTAATACACTTCAAAACTTAAAAAAAAAAAGTGCAGTTTCGATTAAGCACATGTGCAAAATGAGTGCACTGGCACAATGACCAGTTTAATTTTAAGTACTGTATTTTTTATAATCTGTTCTTTCCATCAGTTTATTAAAATTGATGTATGAACCAGAAAATAAAAAACCCACAAAATTATATCTTACTTGTATCACTTCCAGAGTACATAAGCATATAAATTTGTTTATATTTATATCCTTATTGCTTTGAAATAAAGAAGAAAAAACCCTATTTCTGCAGTCTTACTAAAGTACAGCTGCTTCCCTCCTCTTCGAAGGATCGTACCAGTGGTTGATAAGGAGGTTCAAGAGTTGCCATTACAAATGTACAGCATCACCACTACCCCTCAGTGCAAAAAATCATTCTCTACAGGTAGCATTCCTCTTCTATGGACAGTTACTTTTCTATGCACAACTATGTAGGTCTAAATATGAGCTGAAAAATCTAAGCTGCTATTTTTGCCAGCAGAAATCCAGACCATACAGTCAACAGAGTCCAAAGATTTTTTTTTTAGATAACCAGTATCAGAGGCCTGTAGGAGGTGAGAAAAATTGTTTATACTCTTCACTGACTGTGTTTATGGACTAAATCTCCAGTAACCATTGCAAAAGACAGCTTACACCCAGGGATTCACTGTGTTTTCACATCTAAATCTAGGTGCCTACAATCTGAACCTCACACTCACCATAAGCATCCTCTCACCATGAAAACATAATATCCTAGTATAGCCTTATAAAACTTTGCACAGATTTGGACAGTTGAAGCTTAAATGACTGACATTACACCACAATGTGTCTAAGACCTACAATTACATTTGAAATGTGATTGTCTGTTTCTCCATGCCATTATAATAAGTTCAGGTATCATACAGCAGTAGAGGCTGTTAAACTGCCCTTTGTGATCAGAAATTAAAACCACTGATTAGAGGAATAGCTAGCACTGCTGAAATTGCCTGCATAGAGTGAAGAATATTATGTAAGTCTTCATGCAAAATATCTCTGAAAACAGAGATATCTCTCTGAGAATTTTCAGGAATCTCTGAAAATTATTTTCACCACTCTCAAAGTGTGGCTTTAACAGAAAACTTTCACTTTGCTTTCCACAAAAAGTATAATTTTCCAGCCGTAACAATCAACTTCAGTATTTTTTCAAGGCTAGAGAGTCATCAAACAAAGAGAAACTCTTCAGAGTCTGCTTTTCATTTTTATCTTAGGGTTTTGAGGAGATCTATGAACTGCATGCAAATTTTATGTATGAATTCTCCAAAAGCAACTTTGTTTATCACAGTATCTTAGTGAACTGCGTTTTCATGACACTATTAAAGTACTTGATATACTCTGACAGAACTAACACCATGGTTACTGCAAAATATTGAGATGGAATCCACTTCAGACAATGAAAAGATAACTAATATTTTTCAAGAATGCTAAATATAATGGAATGTGGCTAGTAACCATGCTATATGTACTGATTTAAACAGTTTAGGAAATTTCTTGGTTTATGGAGAATGGTTTTTAAAGTGTTTCTGTGGACAGGAACTATAAAAGCTGTGCACCTATGCTACTCAACTTTTCTCATTCTAAAGCAGGGGTAACACAGGAAGAAATTAAAGCCTACTGAGGCACAACTACTTGAATTAACTATAGCAGAGTTAGGTCCAAATTGTCTTACCAATATTTGCTGCCGTTATAATACTGTGAAATATATACTGGATTATTGTGCAAAACACACTAAAGCAAAGGTCACAAGAGAAAAACAAAGCATGAAGAAGAAACTCAATGCAGGACTTAAAGGTAACAGAAAAGTGCCAAAGTCATGTGAATTCTGGCACTGCTTCTTTAAATTTGCAAGGCATCATTTTTTTCCCCTCTTCCTTCAGACAGAGCAACTTTTCCTCTTCTACGCACACAGAGTCAAGCAAGATGCAAGTGTGGAGCTGCCAACAGGTGGCAAATTAACAACCTGAGTTCCTCTATGCTATTTTCTTCTTTTGGACAAGCCATATATATTGCCTACCACTCCAAATGCAGTCAGTATAAAAGAGGAAATATCTAAGCATTGTTTAAAAAGATGAAATTGAGAAAATATTTGGGATTTTTTTCATAGAAATGAGGATAAATTTAATTTTTCATTTCTTCTAAGGAATACATTAACATAAAACATTAATAAATGTATTCTTCAGTTCAGCAAGATCAACAGAATAGAAGATGAGGAAGACAAGGAGGAGGAGGTGGAGAAGGATAATATGAAAGTTGATGTCCTCTATCCTTTCTAGTTTTGGCCTGCCCCAAGAGATTACCCTTATAAAGACTAAATGTTTTTTAAAAAAATTGGAATCAATCACTTCAGGAAAATTATGTTCTTAAAATAGAAAGCAAATATAACAAGAGAATTAAATGAGCTACAATCAAAATTATCTGTACAAGAAGCAAAGGGCAGTATTTTTGTACAAAAGAGAAATTTTATAACCCAAATAATTTTGTTCAAGAAAAAAAACCCCAAACTATTATCTACTTCATCCTCAGTGAATGAAAATTTTGTTTAAAGCCTCTCAATATTCTATACCTTAAACACCTTTTTTTAGTTTTTTTTTCCCCAAATTTATGCAAAAATCAACCCAGAAAGATAAGGTTCTCTTACTTCAAAGTTTGATGAAATCTTCTGACCAGAAGTTTTCTGGCTCTCAAAAAAAAGTACCATTAACTACCCAAAACCAGTGTGTTAGAGGTTCAGGGTCTACACTGATCTTATAAAAAGCTTCTAATCTGCCAACATGGTAAACTACTACCATTTAAACCAAATACTGAAATAGAAGTGTGTTATATATGAAACATTTTTTTTTTCTGTTGAAATGAAATTAAATGAAGTAGCTCTGGAGAAGGAAATAATAATAATAATAAAACAAAAAGGAAAACTGGTGTAAGAACTTTTTTCTTAGCTGTATAGCTCAATTGCCTTTACTGGTGCTTGGAGTTCTTGCCAGCAGTGCAACTAAGAATCTTCTAAGAACTTAACATACAACACCGTGGACATTATTTACTTTGTTAAAATTACTTTTCAATTTATATCCATACACAGATGATTGTAAAGAAGACTGCTTGTACTGGTATATCATACTTCAGGTGCCTTGCATTCATGCCATTCAAATCATCATACAATTAAGTTTTCTTAGTTAAAGTGATTTTAAAATACACGATTCTCACTGTCACATTCTATTACACCTACTGTAGTATAGTGCAGAAAATAAAATATTTACCTCTAGATAAAAAAAAAATATTTTTAATTGTGGAAGTGTTTCTAGTTTCAAAAACTCAGCAGCGCAACAGCGTAACAGCTTTCTTCTCAGCACCTACATTACTGTTCCCTGAAATAGCTCACTTCTGGCAGGTTGCTCAGAAAAGACCTTTCTTTAATTTCTGCAGTTAAGAAATGGTTGTTTGATGATAACAAAAGGGTAAGTAGATTTTCCCCAGTAGGAACTGCTCATCAGAACAAACGATGCTTTTCTTTTGGGTACTGTAACAGCTTTTGACCTTCCAAGTTTGCTATCCTAATTTTGTTCCTGATGCTCTTTGCAACATTAAGAACACTTCATATTTTTCTCCTGTATCAGAAAAAACACTATTTTCTCCTTTTTTGGTATTAGCATTAAATACAAAGCATCTTCCTATCCGAGAAAATATTTCCATCTTCTAGAAAATCTTAATAATTCTCTACTTTTGTAAGTATTTATATGCATGTACACATAGATTCACACACAATAATTTTAAAATATTTCTGCGCTCTTTACCACTTTATCTGTTTAGTTGTTGCTATTATGGTAAATGAAATATTTAAAAGTGCCTCGTAAAAAAAGAGAAATATTATTTGCGTGGCTGTGGTAATGTACGTGGGAAGTAATAATCCATAAGACCTTAGGAATGAGGAAAAAAGAAAATTAAAACCCACAGAATATAAGGCTGTGGGGCCACTCTTATGGAAAATGAGTGATTTTAGAGTAAAATAAGATCATCACTATAATTTCTGCTATATAAAGAATAGAATTTGATGGCAGGTCTAATTTTCTAAAAATATTGATTCTTTTACTATACTCCTGCTCGGAAAGAAGTTCTGGGTTTTGAAAACTTCAGGTTTCTGTATTCTTATAGATTTGCACATTAATCATCTCATCTGTACTTCTCCAATTAGAAGAAAAAAAATCTATCCAATAACAGGTAATCTTTGAAATTTACAGCATATGTGGAATGAAAGATGAAAATTAATATACAGACAGATATAAGTTGCTTTCATTCAAGTCATTATTATTATTATTTTTACTATTTTTATTATGTAGATTAAGCAATACCTTTTTATTATAAAAATTAGATGCCAGCAGAGATCTAATGCATCAAAAATCATAAGTTTGCTTAATAACACTGACAAAAATAAATACAGGTCTTCATAAATTAATTCAGAAAGGAACTTAATATTCAACTGTAAGTAGCATGAAACTAACACTGTTAGATCTATTGGAGCAGACAGTCTTAGTAGTGAAAAATATCCTGATTAGATCCAAAAATGTATTGAAATATAATCGAAAATGACATTGCAAGGGCTAGGGGCAAAAGAAAAAACACCTGGAAGAGACCTGCTATCCCACACAAAGGGGATAACAAGTGCTGAATATCACCTGAGAGATCTGAAAGAAAGTGATCTTTATAGTAAGTATTCCATGATTTCAGAGATTGATATTCACAGATTTGTTCTGAAGGTTTAATTCTTTTTTGATATTGCTTTTCATATGCTTCATAGAAGTGAATATGGTTTCTCTATTTCCATTCTCAGTGAAGGAGTTCAGTGTAGAAAGGATTAAATTGGATGCCAAAGACCCCACAAGTCAATGATGGTCAAACATACTAAAATAATTTTTTTTCTCTCTCTCTCTTTCTTATACTTTCTTAGCATATATTGACCATTATTTTGAGAAATAAGGATATCAAGGGCTTCAAGACAGCCAGGCAAGGCAGAAAAGAAAAAATATTTCAGCAAGGGCTTGAAGGAATCCTGACAAGTATATATGTTCTTAGAATAAAGAGATCTCAAATTAAGCTTTGTGCTCTGAGATTGAATAGAAAAAAAATTCCATTACTAGACAACATGTAACAGAGAAAGAAGATAATATTATAAAATAGATAGTTTTATGCATTAGTAAGCTTTCAGCTTCTGAGTTTATCCTACATCACATTTAATAAGATTGGCTCTGGATTAAAAAATGAATACCACAAATTTAATGCTGCTGAGCTGAAGTAAATAACATTTTAAGTGTCACCAACAAAATCCTCACTCTCACTGGGATAATTTTGACGTGGCTGGAAAAACCAAAAGCGATACCATCTTTTAAGCATTTATTTGGAGAACGACTATGGAAGTTGTCTTCTGTAACTCAGCTGGATAAATCAAGTAAGTGCTTGCAAGCACTTCTTGTGGGAAGAGACAATTTCTTTTAACATGCTACATGAAGCCCATGACTTCTGACTTTTAATGCACATTTGCACAGCTTAGGGATAAATTCTGAATTTTTAGGGGACTAGTGATGCAGATGTCTATGAATTGTTTGAGGTCTCCCTTGGGGAGCACTTGCAAGATGTGTATTACAATACACCTTTAAGTTGTTGCAAATTCCTATCCAATGCTGACAAGAAATAATCTAAGAAATTTTAGGACAAAGGGAAGTAACTGATTTTCTACAGTTTTAGTAACCAGGAATATATGGAACAGTTTGTGTTATATCATAAAGAAACCCACACAGCAAAAATCTATTTTTAGTGTTAGCAGCAAATGCATTTTTCTGTCTCATACTTTCTAGGGAAGGAGAGCTAGAAATTCAATAAAAAACCCCAATCATTTTTAAAGCAATAAAAATCAAAGAAATGGCTAGCTATACAGACACAGTGAACAAAAGACATTCTAAAGATGTTCCTAAATGTCAGTACAAGGTAGGATAGGATTAAGAAAATCTGTCACTTCAGAAAATGTGGTAACATCAAGGTGGACAGATGCCATATGGACTGAACAGTCAAATTCATATACGTCAAAAGAAACAGCACCAGTACAGAATGAATAATGAGGTAGAGATAAGGACTACAAAGGTGATAAATTGCATACATCAAAACAGTCTCAATAGATCATTTTCTTCATTTTAAACATGAAATCCACATACTGTTATAGCTGAGAATCTGCGAATCTGCTTAAGAACAAATACTGAGCTTTACCACAATTCCTTTCTCTCATTTTAGTTTTTACTAGGGACCCAAACTAAGAAAATATTAGACGGAACCAAAAAAAAAAAAAAAAAGAAAAAGAAAAAAAAAAGCCCATAATCTATAATCTTTGCTTTAAAAGAACATGATAAAATATTACTTTTGCACATAGAAGCATCAAAAATGACATTTGATTTAAAAATGTGAGATTATCATGGGGAAAAAAGATCATGCACATCATGGCAAATTTCTCTGTGCTAATCTGTAGAATATACAGGAGGTGGGAGCTGGTTCGAGTGGCTCTGTTAAGATGGAAGGTGGATGTTTTATTCACCTTAAGATGATACATGCTGACAGCTGAGAACCTATGGAAGGAACACAAAAATAGTCTACTTGTGCGGATTTGGAAGTTTCCTTACAGCCTTAGATTATATGATTTAACCCCATTTAAAATGGGTTTCTAATATAACAAATAGGATACTTAAACACAATTAGCAAAAATCTATTCTAAATGTCAAAAAAGAACTGAACAAATGAACATTTCCAAACACATTTTTAATAGGTCATTATCAGAAATCTAGACTACAGCGCTATTCTTGCTGCTATCAAGAAAACTAGCTCCATCCAAGCAAGGTTCAGCTAAATTTTTAAAAAGAATTGTGTTCTGGTTGTTTCTTAACAGGAAAAAAAAAAAAAAGAAAAAAAGAAAGAAAGAAAGGAAAAAAAGTTAATTGCATCATTTTAAGATTGCCTCCAAACTAATAAATGAATCTTTATAATTTGGGGCATTTTTTGAAAACCAATGAGTAATTAAGGCACCACTAAGATAACTTCTATCCACTGAGTACAACAAATTATGAGCCATAATTGCAGGGATTAGTTTCTTCTTAGAGTTGATTATGTTTTTAAACATTACATTGAGTCATCTATTTTTACATACTGATACTGGTAGATGCTGAATTTTTAAAAGCAGGTACATTCTAGGAAAGAGGTACAACATTTAATTTTAGCAATGGTTTGTCCACTTCAGATGGATGATGATATTTTTCAAAGGCAAACATTCCTGTAATGACTTCTGCACATGCAAAAGAGAAGAAACATTAAAGTGCAAAAAAAAATTAAACTTACAATTAAGCGGAATTACCTTTTGCTGTATTACAGCTGACTACACTTACTTAAGTAAGGTTAAGTTCTAGGGGTTTTTTTTTGGTTGGTTTTTTTGTCGTTGTTGTTTTGCTCTGCGTTTTTTCTGGTGGTTTTTTGGGGGGATGTGTTAGGGGGTTTTTTTTGGGTTTTTTTTTTTTTTTGACTGATGCTGTTGTTCTACAGTGCTACAAAGGCTGGCTGCAATACCATGTTTCAGGCAACATTTGAAGGGAATTCTCATTTCTAAATAGTCATACTGAAATGGAAATGGTTTTTTATATAATCTGTTTTTATGCTGACAGCTGGAATTTGTTGTTCAAGAACTTTGTGAAGTTTTACTCAAGGTACCTAAGAGGAAAAGATTTGGACCATAAGTTAAATAAATTGGTCAAGCAGTATTGAATTGTCAGCTGATGTGGGAAAAGGCATGCAGAATAATTGATTCCACAAACAAGATAGTTTTCCAGACTGATTCGTTATATATGTGTGTGTGTATATGTGTGCATACATTTATTTTGCAAGGTTAGAAGCAGTCACACTGAATAAAAATATTTAAATAGTTTTATATTGGCTACATTTAAATGTGCAATTGATTATTTATTAGATTTCATAGCACCGAGATGAAAATGAACTTAAAAATTGAAGACATTTTCTTCCTCAATTCCAAAATGTCCTGGCTTCAAAAATGTTATGTACACACCTGAACATCATTTTAGGGACAGCAAATCTTAACTGGACTTGTGGAATTATGGCAATCATCTTCATGATTTCTACAGGTGCCTTCCCACAGACACAGTTGGGAATCCGTACTGCCTAGCACATTGTAAAGCCTGCAAACACTGGTCCTTGTCAGTTAGAGTATAGGAGTGGAGCTGAAAGACGATGCAGGTGTAAATCTGGGCACTTGGTATGTCTTGTAATTACCTAAAGGATTGAGTTTCTTAGTTTAGAGGTATGTAGTGACTACATTTAGGAAATTTTTGGGTGGAAAAATTTCCACTGTGTTTTGTTCCATGTTTTGGGGAACATGCGAACAGAGAAGGACTGAAGTAGAGAATATAGCTTTGATGTACTAAAGACGGCTTCACATTTCTAAAAAGTCACTTATTTTAATAGTTGTTGCTGTTGCCAATGGTGGTAGTTGGACCAAGTAAGTTTCAATGCTATAAAACTGTCTGAGCTGAATCTCTCAATCTTTCATTCTTTAGATTCCCTCTGGAACAAAGATGCTCTAAAATACACTACTTAAAGCCAAAAAAAAGATGCAGAAAAAGACTTTTTGCCATCTTCTCTCTATCTTTCCCAAAGAACCCTATTTTTCAAAGGGAACATATTTATAGACCAGGACGGTACTTCTTTAGGGGGCAATATGCAGGGAGGGGCAAGAATGACAAGCCTTTCCTTTAGCATGAGTCTCCCCTAAGACACAGAGTAGGAGACTGCAGAGTCAATCCCTATCCCTCCTTTGTGTGCTGAGCCACCATGTAGGATTCACTGACAGATTCCACAATCCTTATTAGAAATTGCAGAATATTTTCTAGATCTTGTTTTCTTGCCCTGGTACTATTGAGCTATTTCAGATTCCTCAAGCTTTCAAGCTGCTTCCTATCTTCCCTGTATCATTTATAGGCTTGTAGCTTGATGACTAAGAACTGTCCGAAATTTCTGCTCCCCTAATGTGCATTGTTAACCGGATTAGTAAAATATTAAATTGCCCCTTATATTTGCACTGAATCATACTGTCCATGTGAAAAATTCAACCCCTAAATTAATTCTATTTCTTTTGTTAATGTTTCATCTACACCTGACTTAGCATTTACCACTTCAATTGCTTCACTCAAAAACTACTGAATAGAAAGCTTTTTCTGATTATGTAGGATTTTTGCAACAAAAACAATATCTTCTGTTTGATTATTTGCATAGAAACACTGAAAATGCTCTCACACCCCGACAGCTACTTCACACCTCTGGAGGGGCTTTAATTCTGGAATTAAATGTGAATGTACTGACTTACTGCCCCCCATGGATTTCATTTAAGAAGGTTCACAGGAATGCATTGGCAGCACGTTCCTATTACCTCTTAAAGAAAAGCGTAGTTTTCAGATTGTTTTGTGCAAATGAATAAGTGCAATTTTAGAAAGAGTGCTTCCCCAATTACCACACACAACAGAGGCATAGAAGAGAGAAAAAAAACTCAAGTAGAATATGTTAACTCTATTCCAATCCTGAGGCATCTCACCAGTGAGTTGATTGCTCATTCTTTCACTTGTTAGGTCAGATAACTGTATGACATTTAAAATACTGCTCAAAGATTAAAACATCTAAAAATTTAGAGTTACTCCATTACAGTGAGTTCATTTAAAACTGCTTTTGAAACATTTTATAGAGTCTAGTGAAAGCCCTTAATTTATTCCAATTATCTTTTGTTCACTTCAATTTATGAACACTGGAGCTCAAATAATCAGCCCTTTTGCTCTTTGGCTTCCAAGAATACAATTTTGTGAGTACTGTACAAGTCATCTTTCTTCAAACATCCCACATACTAATTGCAAAAGTCTATTTTTATGATAAGGAGTGGTATTAGCAGACAATTAAGGACAAGATCATTGGTTGTTCTGAATTGCTTTGGAACAGAAATAGCTCACTGAATACAATTTTCTTCTTAGTAAATGTATAAGGACAAATACTGAAAACATATATCCAATTCTTATAAGGTGCATCTATGGAAGGAAAAATCTTCAGAAAGAGCAATAGATCTCATTCTACCTCCTTTTGTCACCCTGGTGTTGCTAATTTTCCAATAGAACTGGGGGGAGGGGGAGACCTTTTCAAGCTGGGTATACTAAAAGTATGGTCACAAGAGTGTGCATGAAAAAGTCTGCTTTTACATTCATTCATTCATTCTCTTGGTATAATTCAAAGTATATTTACAGTGAGTGCACAGAAAATGATAATAGCATGGTGGGCTGTTTTTCAAGATAGGCAAGATGAATATAAATTTTTTTCCATTCGAAATCTTCAGATTTCCAACAGCAAGACTGAGTGAACTTCTTTCAGTGTTCTTTCTAACAATAATTACTACTGTTTTATGTCACAGCCCCTTTTTCTAAGATTAAGACTAATATCTGTTGTGCATCAGACTACAACTAGCCAGCACAAGAAACTCCTGAAAACTCATGGAAAATTGACTTTTTCTGAACTCTGAGCTTGCTTAGTGAGAAAAAGGAGGAAATTTATTTCCATCATGAAGGAATGCTCAAAGGCATGATGCAATTCCTCCCTTGAGTCAGCATGTGAAGTAGTCTTGTCAAAAAAAACCAGACAGGAACATCTAAAATTAAGTCAACTCTATAATGGGATGACAACCACGTCTATCTGCAACAGAGACTCCCTGTACAACCACGGACTTGCTATCTGGAAACATCAGTGGAGATGCTCTAGACATTATTAGGATGATAATTTGTATATTTTCACTAAAACAAAGAGATATTTTCCTTTTTTTTATAAATATATACATACACACACACATATATTTCTTTATAAGTGCAGATTCAAAAGGATTACAGACAAAACATCATTTGATTTCTAATGGTGTATGAGTGGAAGGAAATAGTACTACTGAAACATAAAAGAGAGGGAGACATCTTCCTAACATCCTAAAACTAACTGCTGCTATCAAACCTACCACATTTTTCTCCCCAAAAAGATAAAGTTTCTTTTCTTGTCCTCTTCGGTACACACATTAACTAGCCACCAACTATAAAAGAAAGTTTAAAGATAATAAATTTGTCTGTTCTTCCTCTATTTCTTTTGGCTCATACCTACTTATTTTGTTAGTTATGCTCTGATGGTTGATGCATCACAGCTGTGCAGAACATCAATGTTATGCCTGCTGGTTATCAAACCAAAAGGTTATTTGTCCTGACTCCTGATGTGTGATAAATACAAACATCAACTCAGTCAGTGGTAGGAAAAATATGGGAAAAAATTTTCTCCTTGAAATGAATTACTGTTTAACTAAGACCAAAATTAGTAGCATCTCTTCAAATGCCTCATCTGGAGGAAGTGTCCGCTAAATTATCTGCTGCCCAAAAGACCATTAAAATGTGTGGAATTTTCTTGTCTAATAATGGGTAGCCCATTTGGATTTTCATATATAAAAATAACTCACCTAGGTAAATCAAAAGTACAGTTCTACCACTTCCTAAATAAAATTATTTTGCAATAAGTTTTATATACTTTTATACCTACTACTAGCAATTACCACTTTAGCTATTATTAAAAAGTAAAAAATAATAACTTACTGTAGCTTTAAATTGTTTGCCTTTACTTGTGTTATGTGTCAACAAGCCAATCTACTGGACAGAATATGCTGCAGGTAGTAATTCACGGCAGATGGTTTCAGATGGCTTGCGCTAGCTGTTACAAAACTTAATTAATTCTTTTAAGTGACTTTTTTTTTTTTTTTTTTTGCGTAGAATTGCCTTTGTTTGGACAGGGTGTTTAGTTCTGGATGCTAATTTGCTAAGTCATGCTGTCTCCTGCTCCATCATTCAGAATTTTAGTTTATAGGTGACAAATACACCTAGCTACAGAAAGCTTTCATTTTTCTGAAAGGGGCTGGTTTTGTATGGTCAAAGGGAGCTAACTGATTTCTGACAAAGAGTAAATAGGGCCCTTGGGCAATTAAGTATGCCAGCCAACTTAGCCAGTGGGGTTGTTTCCCTTTTAGCTGTTTTTTGCAATTCACACTCATAAATTGCTCCCCTGGTTGGCATAAACTCCCAAGAATAATAAACTCAAGCTTTATGTTTGTTGCCTAACAGCCTTAAGAAATGCATGCTGTGATTGAGTGGAGCTTTTTGTTGACTGGTGATATTAACTTTAATAGACTGGGCTTTTCTACATCAGTCCTAATTTGATGAATACAGTTAATTTTAGATCTTACCCATAATATGTTCACATATTGCATTCCTATTTCAACAAATAAAAAACAAGGTACTTGTAGGCCAGACAATTTACAGAAGATAAATTCTTCAACAACTGATTAACATAAACAGCTCTTGAAGAATACATTGAAAAAAAATCACCATATTTGTCTACATAGAGGGTGTTTTTTCTTTTTCAGAAAAGGCAGTCAGATTTAATAGTATTTCCCTTAAGCTCAATAGTTGGTAAAACCAAATTTATTTTCTTCATTAAACCCCCAAATCTATGGGTTTAGCAGTGGACAACCTCCTGCAGGCTTTTTGCCAGACTAGGGATTTTCTTTTGGCATTTTGGTAATCTTGGCAATTTTATCTGGCATGTGAACTAAAAAAACAAACAAAAAAACCCCCCAAAAAACAAAACACCAACGGAAAAAAACCCCCACAACAAAACACCAACAAACAAACAAAAAAAAATTACTAGGCCTGAATTGATGTATATGTTTATTATATGTCTGAAGGCACTTATCAGATTTTATTCTTTCAGTGTTCAATCAATTTCATACCCTTTTTTTTATTCCTGTGTGTTTTCTTTTATACTTTCATTCTATTTTCTCTTGAGGTGCATATAGGACACGTGAAACGACTCAGCAGCTGAAGGTAATAGGCAAAGCAGGAAGTGCCTACTTGACCTATTTGCACAAAATATCAACTTTAAACAGTTTGAGATAGACAAGGCAAATCCAACACTAGCTTTGGACTGCTGCTATTTTTCTTTCCCCAGTCTTGATTCCTTTCCTAGTATGATGTTTATCCCTATCCATGGTTTTATATTCCTATTTACTTGAACATTAAAGTATCTAAATGTCAGTTCTGTTTGGGCAGTATCCCTAGTACTTTCTAGTTTATGAAATAGAAACTTTTGTTCTCACAACACATAAATGTTTCAAATACAGCAGAAATATTTAATGTTTTTCTAAGGCTGAATGTGAGGACTACAGATTACTTCAGAGACACAACAGCAATTTGTCTATTCAGTTCAAGAAGTATGGTAATAAAGGTACTTAGAGTCAATTTATGATTCAGCTATATAAATTTATACATTTATTTTTAAATTGCATATGGCTGGATTGCTAACTTACTTGTTAGTTAAGAGTTTTGTAGGAAATTAAAAAAAAAAAAGTATCTTTCATCAACAATATCTTTAGAAGAGGCCAAATGTTCTTTGATACAAAAGACTAGATTCTTCCCAGGCACATTCAAAGCAAATTCTAGAATCAATTGTAAAATCATTCTAAACTACATGTTTTCACATTTAACAGACTACTACTCCCTACAATCAGAAATTATATCCACTTTAATGAAGATGCCTATTTACACCTGTAATTTGAGAATTCTGCTAGAACTGAATGATTACAGTTAAGATTATCTAATGAAGGTATTCCTATAGAAACTTGAATGTGGAATATCAGAATAAACAAAGTCTAATTGTTGGCAGAGCTGCTTTGAGACAAAATGGATTTGTGTCAGCTTGCAAAGAAACTTAGAAGTTCTAAACACACAAACTATTAATATGTATTAATGCAATACTCAGCTAGTAAATCCTAGACTGCAGAATTATTCAATACTTAGGCAGAAATGTTACAGAAAAAAATGTGAAAAGAAAATTATATTTCACATTCTTACTAGTGTATTTTGAGGAAGACAAATAGATTTTCCTCTCAGAGGTCTTGGGGAGAGCTCTGCTTTATGCCTGTGTTAAGCGTTGTCATATTTTCCAGAGTCTTTCTCTGTTCCATATGTCTTTTAAAATCCAGCTGATCAAATTGTTCAGTTCTGTCACAGCCAGAACCTGTTCTTAGAGTGAACACAAAGACAATCCTACATTCATTACATTCAGATAAACTTACTGTACATGGGTGATGATAAGGGTTGTAGCTGGAATAAAGAAGTCATCCACTCTGTCAAACTGCTTTCCCACTGGCTGAGTATGGATTGTGTGATGAGAAACACTCCCACTGGCTTGTGTTATCACCTGCAAAAAGTAACATCATTATAAACTATAGAAGTACTCTTTAAAAAGCAAATCCAAATGAATACAGAATTGCCTCTGTAGTCTCTTATATTGTCTTTTCCAGGTTACCAAGAAAAGGAATGCGAATAACAGTGAGTACTATTACATACCTGACCACTTAAGTCTTCGTACTTTTTTTCCCCTCCATCTTTTTTTAACATCCCTTAATCCATATTTATTCATTTACACTACTAAACCCCTTAACAGTTCTTAGTTTAAACTAAATGGGTTTTTTTGTTTATCTTTTTTTTATACACTAGATCTTAGAGTGAGATTAAATTTTTAAGCACTTCAGCCAGAGTGAAAAGATGCTATCAGCAAATTCACTGGAACATGTGGCTATACATACTCCAGTTCTTTTCAACCATGAGATAATTCAACATTTTTTAAATTATGATATAAGGCTTATCATCATAGTCTCAGTAGGTTGTTATAATAAGGAATAGAAATTAATAAAAAAGTGGTAAGGTAAATACAGCTTCTTAAGATATTTCTTTAGTGACTGACCCTAGGCTTGTCACTGCTAAAAGGTATGGGAAAAATCAAGATTTTTAATATCTTTCATCTCAAAAAAACCCAATAAAGACAGAGCTTGACACCTCCAGAATGTCAATATGACCTTAATGAAATGGATGTCTAAAGCCCAGTTTATCCTCTAATTAGGGACAAAAATATCATGAGCAGCAACAGTTTGCTCTCAAAAGACCGGCAGTAGAGAACATGCTACTGTTTTCAGCTGCAATCCTTATCCTTCTTTCAATTTGCCATTGTCAGTTCTGACTAAGGGTGTTGAAAACAATCATTAACTTTTTTGGTAAGGTCAGTTGTCTCTCTTGTTTTCTGGTTACCTAAAATCATTTCTCTGCCCCCACTGGGGTCATTGCAATAACACTTAAAGGAAAATATGCAACACATTACGACTACACAAAGGTTCCACTTGTCTGTATTTCCTTACATATAATCATTGTGATCACCTCACCTGCAAAGTTGGTGAATTCTTTTCCATATCTCCCCAGCTCAGCACCCAGACTTGATCATGTGATTTATCATAGTGTAGTTTCACTGGAACAGGATCTGTATTCACAGCCTGAAACAGAATAAAAAAAGAGATCCTTTGTTTCCATCACATTTTCAAAGGAAACATAATATATATGCTTGAATGAAAATGATGAGTAAGATATTCCTTTTCAGATCTTTTCAGACCGTATTTAAGAATTATATTTTCAATTGTTGAAACAGCTCTCTGATTAATTCAGAGTTACTGAATTGCTGAAAATGTGTTTTTTATTCATTATGTACTTTAACACTTGGTAACAAAACTACATTTTACTGAAGCCTTTAAGAAGTTGAAAACAAAGGTTTTAAATCAAGTACAAAATTACTTATCTTCCTTCCCTGCCATCACTCTTACTGTACATGGAATGGTTGAAAAACTACACCAATTACCAAAAAATGGTTAAAAAGGGAAGAGTATTCTCAAGCACATACTGGAATTCATAGAAGATGTTACTGCAAAAAATCAACATGAAGTTGCTGCACCCAAAGCTTCCTATCTGTTAAAATGTGTATATTTTGTTGAAGTAGGAAGGATTGTTTTCATATGTTTTCCAACTGCAGGTGCTACTTTTCATAGACCTGTGATCAGAACCAAAGTGTTTCCCCTACAACTTTAAGCACTGTATCTTGAGACCATGAAGCTTTTAGACCGCTGAGCTCCAAACTTCCTTTGTTATGAAAACTGAAGGATTCAGAGGTATGAAATGAGAGGACAATGTATTTGACTAAGAGATGTTATGCACAGGCAAAACAAGAAGGGGATTACTTTTTTATTTTCATCATTAGAGAAGAAAAAATAGGTGGAAATTGTTTTCCAGTCTTACTATTATGGAACTGTAAAGCACAGCTTGTTTATCAGTGTGTCAAGGAGAGTACCAGCTGGCTAATTAAGTGAACCTAATTTAAACTAATGATGTAGATCCTCAAGATAATGCACTAATGGCTGGCTGAGACTGCTGATGATACTTAAACTGTACTCCTGAGGTGTTGCAAGCGACCACTTCATCGAAGCAGAATTTGTTTTTCCTTTTGGAAATGGAAAATGAAGCCAGGTTGCTCACTGGCTCATTTAAAATCAGAAGTTACCCCTTGAGAAAGGTCACTTGTGTTTGATAACTTCTTCCTGCTACATGCTAGAAAACAAGTTGTTTAAAAAAATACTTGAACTGTTGTATAGCTAATTTGTCAAGGCATGTCAAATTTCCTTTTGGCTTCCCCAGACAAAGGTCTGACCCATACATGTTCTGCCAGAGGACTGCCAGCTGCGTTCAGAGTTGGAGTCATGGCACAGCCAGGAGGAGCAGAAGGAATTGCCTGCAGGGTCAGGCACAGGCAGTACAGCTCCCTAGAGGGAAGCCAGCAGCAAAAAGAGTTGAGCATCTCAGAAGCAGACTTTCACAGCCATTTCTAGCTGACCAGGCTGATCTGCCAGCAGCAGAGGACTGAAGGACGACTCCATTTGCTTCAGCCTCTAAGTCATCCCACTTGCTGGTGTGCTGCAGTGGAATACTGCAAAATTCTTGCGTTCAAGAATTTAAAAACGAAAGCAAATGCTTCTCTTGACTTCAGAATAAGAATTACATCGATAAGTCAAAAAGTCTCCCTCTATATCTCTAAAGATGCAACATCCATGTTTCCAATACATTTCAATTTAGTCTGCTATAGAATCCTCTGAAGTACTTATTTTGATAAATATACCTGTCATAAAAGTAAATCATCCTCAAATCTAGTTGTCACATATCTGCACACCTTTTACATTAACTTTAATAGTAAAAAGGAATAACATGCATAGTAGTACTTCAGAGAAAACATTGTAATAAGCAAAACCAAATAAACATTACTTTTACAGAGAACAGCACCACTACATGACTTAAAGTCTTTTCAAATAAATTTTTAATTTTCTTTAGGGTTTTTGCACAGTGATGGAAGTTTCATTAGAGTGTTCTTGCTTTCAAAATATGAAATTATCTTCACATTTGTTCCCACTAGCCTATGTGCTTTTTTTGCAAGGTAGTTCCTTGTTTAAGATGTAGACTAGAAATAGTAACATGCATATGTACATGTATGGAAATTATATCCTCTGTATTAATATGATCTTTAGGAAAAGGGCAGTCTAACAAGAAAAACGCTCTCATTTCTGAAAACCTGAGTTTTTGTTTTCCAAAAATGAATTAAGTCTTCATTTTACTCCATGCTAGGCAGTACTCTAAGTAATGAAAATAGACTGACCTGGGAAACTAAATGCCCTTCTGTGCCTCCTGTTTGTAAAAGTATTTTTGTAAGTGCATATCATGTCAATAGAGCAACATTTAATGGTTAGAACGTTCTTCCTGCTTGCAAAACATAAAGCTAGAAAATAAATGCTTATTTTTAAAAGAGAAGAAGAGAGAGCCATGCGTGTTATAAGAAATTCTAAACAAAGTATCTCTTGGTTTGTTGCTAATTTTCAAATTAGCCTTACTTCAATTCCAGAGTGGTTTTACTTTTTACAGTTTTATATTATATGTAAAAAGATTGTATAGGTTTTATGCTTTCATTATTTATTTTTTTTGTTTGTAACTACTATTATTTTTTTGGTTTGGTTTGTTTGCTTTTGCTTGGTTTTTAAATCTATTTTGAATAATGGCATGGGTAAGCTGGACACACAGCAAGTCCCCCTTGTACTTTTCCTATGTATTTGGCTAAGCGTATCCTAGGAAATAACATTCAGATCTGTAACAAATAGTAGAAATTCTACCTAGGTCTTCAAAAGTGACAATAATGCATCTGGTTTAATTTATTTATCTGGTTAAACTGTTTTTCCTTGGTTATATTGTCTTACCAAGAATCTTTGTTAAGTGATGTAAAATGGAAAAATGATTTATTAGGATTACTTAAACACCTAGAACCACCAAACCCAAGACTTTCTTTAGTTCATAATCTAGATATTATTAAATTAGTGTAAAAGCAGTGCTATTCTATCCCTCAAAATAAAATTGCTTTGAAAGTGATCTTTTTTTTTTTTCCCCCAGAATAACATGAAAGCTTCTGGAGTATCCTGGTTTTAGCTCAATATACTTGCAAAGTAGCACAGACTTAGTGCACAAAGGTCTTTGCTACAATGAGGCATTCTGTATGTCTGCTTTTCAACTCATTACAGAAACTTGAATATTTTTATGATAGAACAATCTAACGTCATTCAAAAACTGCACAATTGCTTTACATGTTTCTGGGGAAGAGCTGAACTTTTAATAGGCGGTTAATCTACTGAATTTTACTTTTTAATTAACATACATCTTTGCAGTAAGTATCTCTGCATTTTGTAATGGTAAAGTGATATATATTTATACATATTTAAAACAATAACTAATGTAATTGAAGATAAATTAGAAGACCCTACCAATGAACATATTTCATAAAACCTAAATTGAAACCTATTTTCTGTGAGCTCAAGAGGAATTGTGCTTTTGACACTGAAGTCTAAATGCTAATAAATGCAATTACATTGATATTTCATCCTTCCTGTGGAGAAAAGGAACCTGACACCTGAATGTCAGTTAGAGCATGGAAAACACTGCCAGACATTCCAGTCCTTCATATTCGTGGACTGTGTTGAGACTGTGGGTTTTAGTCTGTCTTCCTGAAGTAATATATCAAACCAGTTGTAAAAAAAGGCATTATTTTCAGAAAAAAAAAATCATTACCCACTCAGTTTATCTCTATTTTAATGTGCAAATATAAAATTAAGTAAAAAATCCCCACCTTTTTATTATTAACTTTTTTAATGAAACATTTTATAAGTCACTGCCATCATTTGGGTAGCTCAAGTTTTGAGGAAGCCACGTCTGAGTCAGCTGACACAGAATTCAGAAAGCAGATGTTTCAAGTATGCAAGAGTATTAAAATTATTTTTAAAATTAATGCATTTTTATAAATGCAATTTTGTTATTTATTTTTGTATTTTATATGCACATACACAATATATGTGTATACTTACATCACGGAACAGTTGAGTTGGAAGGGACCTTTAAAATCATCTAGTCCAAAACCTCTGTAGTGAGCAGGGACATCTTCAAGTAGATCAGTTTGCTCAGAGCCCCATCTGAACTGACTTTGAAGGTTTCCAGGGATGGGGCTGCTACCACCTCTCTGGGGAACCTCTGACAGTGTTTCACAAACGTCATTGTAAAAAATGTCTTCATTATATCTAGTCTGGATCTACCATCTTTTAGTTTAAAACAATTACCCCTTGTCCTACTGCTACTGCCCCTATTAATAAATTTGTCTCCAACTTCCTTATAATTCCCCTTTAAGTATTGAAAGGACACAATACTGTCTCCCTGGAGCCTAATATATAATCTATACTTTAAAGATTTTCATTCACTTATCAGAGAAAAAAGCAGAAGGTATGAAGAAAAGCTCTATTTAAGTGGGTTTTTTTATTAACAATTTAGTTAGGTTTTTAATTTAAAAAATCCATGTTTTATTTAGCTAAAGAACACATGTTTCCTATAAATATGACGATGGTTTAAGCACTGCCTTGTACCTTGGTGCACTGGGTTTGCATGACAAGCTTTTGGTAGCAGGGAGAAGCTATATGGGTGGCTTCTGCAAGAAGCTGCCAGACACTTCCCCCATGTCCAACAGAGCCTGTGCCAGCTGGTGCCAACACAGACCCACTGCTGGCCAATATCTAGTCAATCAGTGGTGGGGTAGAGCCCCTGGGATAACATAGCTGAGATGCACAAAAGGGTTATTGTGGAGAAGTGCTTGCAACCAGATGAGAGAGGAGTGAGAATATGTCAGAGGAACAGCCCTGCAGATGCCCAGGTCAGGGGGAGGAGGAGGGGCAGGAGATGCTTGAGGTGAGCCAGCAGAGATTCCCTTGCAGCCTGTGGTGAACAGACCACAGTGACGCAACTGTGCCCCTGCAGCCCGTTGAGATCTGGGGTGGAGCAGAGATCCACCTGAAGCCCCTGGAGGAACCCACACTGGAGCAGGTGAATGCCTGAAGAAGGCTCTGAATCTATGGAAGCCTGGATTCTGGATACTGGACCAGGCTCCTGGCAGGACCCATAAGTACCTGAAGAAGTACCCACACTGAAACAGGTTTATTGGCAGGACTCATGACCTCATGGGGACCCAACCTGGAGCAAACTGTTCCTGAAGGGAGGCATCCCAAGGAAAGAGACCCACACTGGAGCCGTTTGTGAAGAACTGAAACTCACGGGAAAGACTCACACTGGAGAAGTTCATGGAGGACTGTCTCCCATGGGAATGGCCCCATGAGGGAGCAGGGAAAAGACTACTCTCTCTGAGGAAGAAGCAGCAGCAGAAATAATATGTGACAAACTGACCCCTCATTCCTCATCTCCCTCACTGCTAGTGGGGGAGGAGGCCAAAGAAAGAGGAAGCACTGGGGGACAGGTGTTTAGGATTTGCTATACTATCCATTATCCTACTTAGATTTTGGTAGGGAAATGAGCTGAATTTATTATCAAATTCAAGTCTGTTTTGCCTGTGATGGTAATTGGTGAGTGACCTTCCCTTCCCTTATCTCAACCCACGAACCCTTTCTTTCCCCATCCAGCTGGGAGAGGATTCATAGAGTGTCTTTGGTGGGTATCTGGCCTCCAGTCAGGGTCAACACACCACACCTGGCTTTGCTCAAACTCTATGACTGTATTAATCGCTGTAGCATAGCACTGATTTCTCTCTTCTACTCAATGAATTAGTTTCACTAAACAGAGTATTTGCAGCATCCCAGAGACCAAGAAAGAGGAGTAGAGAAGAAGTCTGAATTCAAAGTCTCCAGTCTTGGCTAAGGGTGGTGTTTACTTTTGCTGTTTCCATAACTTCTCTGTCTAAAAGCATACAGAGCAACACACCTCCACCTTCTGTAGCCAAACCTGACCTTTCTGTCAAAAGTTATAGACACATTTCTGTCCTAAGATGTTATTTTAGCCAGTCCTCAAGTTAAAGTGAAAGGTACCTCAAGTCAGAAACTTCCTAAAGAACTCATTTCTTCAACTACTTGAATAATGTTTATAGGAGTTACTTTCATGTTATGTTCCTCACAACTGTGTATTGAGAAGAACAGTTGCTAAGCAGAAACTGCTGCTAAATGTTGAAAGTAGGTGAGCTTTTTTCGAAATAATGTGTTTACTCTCAAGATTACTGTATTTCTGTTTCTGAAATATAAAGGAACGTCTTAAATTCTTTTGTCTAAATTAAATCGTAACTTAAAAAATGAGAAATCAATACCTGTACAACTTTCTGAGACTGTACATCAACAATGAGAACTCTGTCAAGAGTGGGCTGAGTCGCGTATATGAACTTGTCTTTTACATTAACAGCAGTTGCCCAAACACACCGCTGAACAGGATCACCATCTGCTTTGGGACAAACTTCATCCTATAATTCAATAGAAACAGGAAAAGTGTAAGAATCAAAACAGTCAACAATGTAACAGAAAGACAAATTGTTCTCATTTTCTTTTTTTCTGATTATAAAATGAAATCTCAGAAAGTGTAGGGAAGGAAAAATGACAGTTGACACTAGGACATAAACTCATGTTAGCCAAACTACATCTGTAAGCACCACAACTTACAAGCACTATAAAATAATTTATACACCAAATTTTGGGAAGTTTTCTAGAAATTCAAGAAGTTACTACTGTTGACCTGAGAACGAAACCAATTTAAAACAACCATACATGTAGAAATAAAGTGAGCAAGGAGCAGGAGACCTTAAAACCAGAAAACCAGACACATAACACTGTGTTACTGCAATAGCTGGCAGCTCCCAGCTGAGCAGCATCACTGTGCCCTGCAAAGGGAGGCAGTGCAGGCATGGCTTACCCTGCAGCCTGAGAACACAGCAGTAGAGGAAAAAATACAAGAAGGAAAGGAAGGGACGGGAGGGGAAGGGGAGGGGGAAAGGGGAGGGGGAAGGGGAGGGGGAAGGGGAGGGGGAAAGGGGGGGGAAGGGGAGGGGAGGGGAGGGGAGGGGAGAGAGAAGAGAGAAGAGAGAAGAGAGAAGAGAGAAGAGAGAAGAGAGAAGAGAGAAGAGAGAAGAGAGAAGAGAGAAGAGAGAAGAGAGAAGAGAGAGAAGAGAGAAGAGAGAAGAGAGAAGAGAGAAGAGAGAAGAGAGAAGAGAGAAGAGAGAAGAGAGAAGAGAGAAAAGAGAAAAGAGAAAAGAGAAAAGAGAAAAGAGAAAAGAGAAAAGAGAAAAGAGAAGGAGGTGGTGTGGTGCAAATTGTCACTTGGCATAGGGGCAAAGCAGAAGTCAGAGAGATCAGCTGTTTTGGTTAGTTGGAGTACTGATAGTTTGCTCTAAAGATCAAGAAGTTTGGCTACTCCTGCCATGAGACATTCTCATGGCCTATCTTACTAGTGTTAAACCAAATAAATACTAAATGTATTCTTGCTACCATTCTTTCCCTCTCTGCCCTTCCATTCCTGCAAAAGGATGAGTCTGAATATAATAAAAATTTGTTCACTTCAGTGAACTGATATTCTATAATACATATATTTATACCCTTTCAGACAAAATAACTAATTGTAGTTTACATGCTCACTACTCTGAATTTGTAGAAATATATGGTCAATCATCACATTTTTAACTACCTATTTGTGAATATTTTTTCCCAGAAAAAGGCTTAGTTTTATCAAAATTAAAAGTTATATGGTCAAAAATATTACTATAGGTGGCAATTCCATTTATGAAATAGCATGATTTATTTCCTATAATGGACATTATAATTGTTTAAAAATATGGACCTGAAAAACACTCTACTTGGAAAAGTACAGGATGCATCTAGTGTTTTTGTTTCCCTGACCTTTTCTTCTTTTCCTCTTATTTTAAATTCTTTGCATCACAAGGGAAAATTTTACCAAATCATAAGTATTATTTCTTTTTGCCACTTATCTGCTGCTTATTCCTAATTTAGAATGCTCTGCCTGATACATCATAACTGGCCGCTGTGAAAATAATTATGATATGTCAGCAGATAATGACTCAATGTAGAATGAGCAGCAAGAGATGATGAGCTCTTAAACAAGAATTCTGTTTCGAAGCATCAAACGCCATTTAAAAGGCACAGGAAACATTATGTGGCAAAATGTCATCTCTGGCACCAAGCAATGTTCTTCAAGAAGATGATGCATTTCAACACTTACTTTTCTGTATCATGTAACATTCTTTGCCTGCTGTGCCTCTACATTTTCAAAAATACACTCAATCTTTATATGTCAAAAGAAGAAATAAATCAATTTCCAGCTTTAAAAGAGGGAGTTTCTTTGCAGAAGATTGAAAGACATTGTTTGCTTTTACATGGCTCTTAAACCTCAACAAAGGGAAGGTGTTTCAGGAATCATGTGATAAGGAAAGGTTAATAAACTCAGGTACCGTGAGATAGCACATCATCAGGAACTTCAGCAGAACTTAGAAATAAGTAACAAGTAAGATTTAGTTTGTGCTGATAAAAAGCCATGAAGATCAAAGGGAGAAGTTAATTTTTATTTATTTATTTATTTTTTTTTTTTTAGGAATGACAGGCATGGGAAAAAATGGGACTGTCATTCTTTAAAGTAGCTAAATGCTTTTCATTGTTGCATAAAGTCAACATATGCAAGTATGTCTCCAGTATGATGTGCAATCATCATATCAGTGATCTATTGTCATTTGCCTTCTGGGTAATTGTCACTTCAAGTGGAAGGTTGTTTTACCAATCTCATTATTTTTTATATTTATTCTAAATATATCTTGTCTCCATTCCATATTTAATCTAAACAGGCAACTTCATCTAGATTACTCTACACCATCCTCTTTATTCCTCAGAGACAGCACCTTCAAATGATGAATCCACAAATGTTCTTAAGAAATCTACATAGAGACATTATTTTCAGTCCTCTCAGGGACTCACATTAATTTACATGAGTTTCTGGGACTGAATTCTACAAGGACATATTCACTATATTATCCTTCAATAATTCTGACGTCTGCTGAAGGAGTCTGTGTTTCTCTCACATGGCATCATATAGATTAGTGTAAATTATTTCTCTGATACCACCTCCCCTGGTGGGATGTACGGCAGAATAGAAAAATACTCTAACTTAAGTACTTATAACTATATCCAGAGATGAGCTACTACCATATACATTTTTCTAAATCTGAGGCTAAAATACTCAGAAGCATATTTTTAAAGCTTTTTTTCACTTTAAGACCAGTACAAATTCCAAAAAGAATTTGCATTGGATTACAGAAATTTATGACAATTTGAAAATTATTTTAGAACCTTTAAAGTACATTTGTATATCTAGATATGTATATGTGTGGTTGTATATATATACATGAGACTATATTTGTACTGGTCTTATAGTGACAAAAGCTTTAAAAATCTCACCTTGCCTGAAAAGAATGAAAACATAAAATAAAAGCAAAACCCCCCTTTTTTTTTTCCAACGTAACAGTGAAAATTATGCACCAAAATTCTCATATCCAAAAACTGAGTGATTTTCCCAGTATAAACTGGTTTATGTGGTTGTTTATCTAGTTATTCAAATCTATATTTTTCTGAAGCTGTTTCAAGAGAACTGAAATCTTGCTTTTTAAAATATAACACTTATCTGATTAGACAGTTTGGATTTCTTTTACACTACAGGCAGTTATTCTGAGGCTCCATATTAATTTCCCCAGTGGTTGGATAATTGGTTAAAATAATTTCTCCCTAAAATATAAGCATAAACCCACCATGTTTTTCTTCTAATTAAAAGGTGAGCAATTTACTTTTTTCCTAATTTATTCTCTGAGAAAAAAAAAAAAGTTAACATCTGATAAAACATTAATTTACTTCATTGTTGTATTCCTCCCAGACTTTTTAATCAAAAAGTGACTTGCTCAGTTACAAGTCAGCAGATGGAGGAAAATAAATCCTTAGAGAATGTTTTTCTCTAAGATAGTCTGGGGCAAGAAAGTCTCAAGAGGAAACATGTACTTGCAGATTTATATGTGCAAATTCTATGTTTATTAACTTATACTTACTGCAAGGGTCCTCAGTGTTTTAACAGGATGTGAGTCAAACTCTTTAGGCAGTGTAATGAAATGTCTACCTATGGTATGGCTGCCTAAGAGCAAGATGGTACCAACAGGTTGCAACAGTGCATGTTTTAAGACATGAATTTATGTATCACCTCTTCTACATGAAATCATTGTTTTCTTAAAATTCTTTACTAAAAATTAGACTCGATTTTTTAAAGCATTTTTTACAAACAAAGGTTAGCATTTGCTACACTTTCTGTGCTGTAAGAGGGTAAACCAAGGCAGTTTCTGTGGACTACAAAGTATGTTTCAACCTAATTTCCCGTGGAAATTTTGGTCTGCCATGTCGTCGCATTAATCATTTTGAAATGAAATATTTTGCTCCGACCTCCAGTACATATTCAAATGTGAGATGGCATATTTCACTGAAATGTGGTCATTATGTGCTACTTCTTGTAATAAACAGAAAGTCAGTTTTATGTTGAAGCCAAAAGGATTTTTTTGTAAGTCTCAAAAAGGCATCTGTTTCAATTGCTTTTTTCCCAGTCTCTGGAAATAATTATTCTAATTAGGATTCATTGTGAAAGGAAAATAAAAAAAAGTTTTGCATAAGAATTAGAATTTAAGTCTCTTTGATTAATATTAATTTGCAGAGGATAAACAGAGGTTGAAACTTAGTACAGAAAATGTCCCAAGCACTTCACAATGATGAGATATTTTAACCGGAGAAAGACTCTACTTGAACCATGGTTAAGAATCTGTTTGAGAACAGGTAAAACAAACAGCTGCCAATGCTGGTCTAACTAAGCAACAACCTATATCAGAAAAGAGAAATCAGTTTATTTCTGTCCCTATGCATCTAGAATTTTCACTATCAGACCAATAAATTCCTACTTGCACTTGGAATTAAAAAGATTCAAGTAATTTAGGAGATTCTGGGAAGGAGAGGAAGGAGGTCTTTACAATTTCTGTGATCCATGATGATCCAGTAAAGCACAAAATCCTTCACTTTAAACACAGTGAGTCTAATTGACTCCCATTTTAGATATACACCAAAGTGTTTTGCTGTATTGACACTCAGTTGCATAAGAGGTAATTAAATATTTAGATAAGGGTTCTCAAGTATATAGCAAGTGAGAAAATATATTTACCTTCAGCAAAATTAGCATACCTAAATATGTACATGTATAAGTACTGCAATGTTGTTCACAATACAGTGCAATGCTATGTAAAAACACCCGAGCTCATTCTTTTACAGAAGCTCAGTTCAAGTTTGTAACAGACAAACAGGAAACCTGTGGAGGAACACTGGAGTGTCATGTGTAATATCCAGCCATTTTCTATTATCTAAACTGCACAGCTGAATGTAGAAATGTTCCTATGCTTTGGCAACTCTTTGGCAATAAACAACTCTTCTGTGGTTTTACTTATCACTTGAACAGCTAATTCAGGGAAGCGTAAAGAAATGGGAGAGGTTTAAGCAAGCACGTATTTCCTTGATTATTAATATATTAATAGTTAAGTCATGGAGATGCCCTAATGGGAAAGGCTGTGTAAAGCTACCTCAAAACATGCTGCTATCCCAAAATACAGTTGGTATAATTACCAAGATCTCTGATTAGTAAAAGTATATGACAGAGCCTAAGATAATTACTAACTAGTAATTTATGACATGAGCTGTTACCTCTAAGCAATCACATGCTGACCTTGATAAAAATCTGATCCTGGGACAGAACTGGGATATTTCTTAAATTTTGTTCAGAGGAAACAAACTTTCCAAGAAGGCTTGAGGAATATCTGATATTCTTCAAAGAAGAAGAATAAATTTAAAAAAAAACTTTCTAAAAAAACTTTAAAATTAAAGTTATCAAGTAGCCTAATTTCCTGGGCTTTTCTTTTTTTTTTTCTTCCCCCCTCCCCCAAAGAGGATATAGTTAGTATGCTACTCCAAGTTTGAAACGTTCCAAAAGGAAACAAATTTCACATATTCATTCTGATTATTGCCACATTTCAATAAAAAATACTCTTAAAATCTAGGCTGCACTTTAAACCAATAAAATTTTAACAGACTTCTTAAATAATCAGCCTTTTAATTAAAAAGCCATAAATAAAAATCTTTTTGGCTTATTTTTGGCTGTGTCAACCTAATTTCACTTAAGCAGCACAAATCAAGGTATGATTAGCTGTTCAAAGCATAATTATTCATACTAAAATAAATCTTGGTGCTGAGTACAGCAGCCTTTGACATCAATAACGATAACTGAAGAGGCAAATTCCATTGAGACAGCCCTAGCTCCGCTGCCATTGAGACATTAGAGAAAAAAAACCACACCAATGTGTACCGCTCAATGCTCAGTATGTATTTCAAGGTCACTCATTCAAATCTAAATGAGAAAAAGTTACTATTTTTGATAGCTGATATATATCATATAGAGTAAGTCTTAATGTAGTGACTAGTACCAAGTGTTCCTGTGGGAACATGCATCATGTCAGCTAGCAATTTGATTAGCAGTAAAGGGAAAACATCACAAGAATAAATGGAAGTGGAGAATACACTAGTGTTTTTATGCATCCTACTCAGGGAAACTATATCATAAATTCTCAGAATTTGGAGAAATCAGCTATAAATATGTTAACAGGAAAGTTATTGAAACTACTTATATGAATTTTAAGTTGGGACCGAAGCATCAATCATCTCTCCTAACTTCAGTGGAAGCTGTGAGAGCATTTACCAGGACAGGGATTTGCTTCACGATAGCTGAGAGTTTAATATAGACAAACATCCAGTGAAGAAAAAGAAACCATTAACACCTCCCCACCCCCCAAAAGATCCTATATTTAACAGAGAGAATCAATCCCTGATTCACTAAGATGAACTTAACTGGTGGGTTGGAGGTGGGGAGGTGGTGGGGAATAAAAAAACTAGCAATAAATCCAGAAATAGAGAGCTGTTAAAGGACTGGGAAAGGAGAAAAACAACCAAAGAATGAAAAGGTTTGCGAAAGTATTCAGGGACTATTCAATTGAAAAGAGGGACTGAAAGCTTGAATTTAATAGAGGAAAATACAAGAAATTTTGAGATCACCATTACCATTATAAGCTGTTTATTAATTCAGAAGACATGGCTGAATTTATCAAGCAAAAAACAATGAACTAGTAATAATAAATTCTTACATAAAGAAAATTATAATTGAGAAAACACTACAAATAGATTTTTAAAAACAACTTGCCTGAAAACCGAGGAGTTTTTCACTAGGCTTAATATGCCTCTGAAATTCACATTCCACTGGTTGTATTACTTTGATGCCATCTTCATAAAAAACATAAAACATGTTCCCAATTCCCAGACCTTAGAGACAAAAACAAATTGAAGTGTATAAAATTAAATAATGACAAAAAAGAAAATCCTTGTCTTGAACTAAAACCCTAATCACAGTTCAGTATGAGATCAGTTTGTTAATGTGTATAGTGGTAATACAGCTAAACCTATGGGATCTTTTGTTGTAAAACTGAAACAAAACTGTTACATTATTCAGAATTTTACATAGCTTTCTCATTTTCAAGACAGTGTCTTTATGAATACAGATCTAGAAATACACAGTTGACAGCTGCAGCAATAAAAGTGATCTTGTGAAATCATCTACGCTGAAATCAAACTGATACAAATTCTCTATGTATACCTTTTTTTTCCTTTTGCTTAGGGATGGAGGACCCAATATAATTTCTGTACAACATTGAAAGAGAAGACCTGAGTGTTTGTTATAAACCTTTACTTGATATTTGCGTCAGAAAAGGAAATATTCCCTCTTTTATTTTCTTAGAAAGACAGTTGGGCAGATATTGATTCCAATGTAGAAGGGCCATAGCTGTTTACAGAACGACTCAATCCTTCTTCCATAATGTTGCTGAAAGGCATGATGCTAAGTTTAGTGGAGAAGATGGGAACCAGATCTGTAGCACAAAGTCTCACAATATCTGTGATCATGGTCATGACCACAGAAAAGGACAGTCTAATTAGTTTTCTGAGTGCCAACTAAGACAACAGTTGTTGATTTGCTGTGTGGATGCTATAATGGATGATCAGTTCATATTCATAAAATTCTCTGAAGAAAATCATAGTTCTCATAAAATCATAACTATAACCATTCTGACAACTAAACTCTTGGCTGCAATGGTAAAAATGTGCATGTATCCTTGGCACAGGATCTAAGTTTTCATTTGACATAACAATATTTGGTATAGGAACACAGAGGAGTGAAACCCATGAAAAGGAAATTTGAATCTGAAATTCTGCTTATCCTAAAATCTCAGGGAAAACCAATGTTCATAGAGAGAACAGGTCTTAATACAAAATAAAATAATGAAGAAATCAAGAGGGGGTAGGGGGAATTAATATTTGTGTATGCATGTATATATGTATTTATATACACACATACATAAAAGTTTCCTGTCCCTTCTGGGAATCACATAGCTAATACAGTATGTAGAAGTTTGTCAGGCTATGCCCATAACAAACACATACAATTATCTTTGAGAAATCCTGTGGAATCGTTTCCCATTTCTGGCCAAATTTTCCCAAAAAGAAAGCAAGCAGGATTTTCCTGAATTTATATCGAATCTATCTATTAACAGGCTAGCAAAAAGTGGGAGTGAACTTTGTCAATGCTGAATTTGGTGTAACATTGAAGCAGGCTTAGGTTCATGGAAGACTCCCCAGTCATGTCTATTCACAGCATAGGGTGTACTCAGAGCACTACGCCCACTCTGACCAGTGGGCATTTTTTGGTATGCCTTGGCAGATAAACCACACAGCTTTTGTAAGACAGCATGTTAAGGTCTCTCTTTAGAGAATGCCTGACATTGTACCATGTAAGAGCAGCTGAAATTTGTAGGTAAGCCTGACTGACGTCAGCCTGCCTGTGAACACAGTGTAGAGATCTATAGCTGAGCAATTGGCATATTGTGCCTTGGGGATGAATATGTGAATGCGGCTGCGGACAAAACAGGATTTTCCCTTCTCCTTCCTCTCATTGGCTGAAGTATATCATAGTTATTAGCAGGATAAGCAATACCAGAATGTGAGGAAGTAGCTCAGATGATAGTCCCAGGTGACCCAGACATTCGATAATCAGGCTCCTAAAACCTCCACCTCTGGTGCCAATACTCCAAAGCAAGATTTCCAGTGTATAAATATTATTTTTGTCTAATAAGCAGCCCAAAGTTTTAAGGCTTTATTTCCCAAGTCTGGATGTTAACCAAACTGTTCTACAAAAAACAGTGAAGGACATACAGGATGAAATTTCCTTCTTCCATTTCAATACCAAGTTAAGGCAAATAAAGAACTTTTACCTTTGGATCCAATTAGTTAATTCCCCTTCCCAACCTATTATTACCCCAAAACTCTTCATTTGAGTTAATGGCTACAGATATCTGCACAAATATCTAATCTGAATAAATATCTATTCAACACAGCAAGTCACTTTTTCAGAACTACAGGAGTTATTCCTTTGAAGACTTAATTTTGCAACCATCCCCCCCCTAAATACAATCCAGCATATTTTTTAATACAGTGCCACAAGCAATAGATAAATAGATTTGTTTTATTTAGACTAAATTGGTACTTAAAACTGGCTAAAACATTTTTTTAAAAAACGGTAGTGGTAGGGAATATATGAATATATTTATTTATATATTGCATTATTACTGTAATACACATGTACCTTCAAATTCCCTTCAGATTTTCTGAGGCACATGGTTGTGATAAAGATTTTGTGCACTTGATATAGAAATATCTCTAGGCACTAAGGCCTATGTATGGTTTCATGATTCTGATTGTCCTACTGATCACCCATCCCTCCCTTCCTATCTGTTATTACTTTCATAACAGAAAACGACAGAGTATGCATGGCCCAGAGAAGTTGGTGGTGATGTTTACTGGCATCTTCAAGCTTTGGTCTCTTGTGAAGTATTTCCAACTTTGTAATTAGTAACAGTAATTGTTGGAAACACAAGGATTTGCCAATGAAAAATGCAGGGGAGAACGAAAATATCTGCTCTAGGAGATACAAAATCTGCTACTATAAATTGCTTTTTGATTAGTTTCATGTTAGTCACAGAGAAATTTGAATGCCTTCACCATAAACACTCTGATAAGCTATTATTTTTAATTGGTCTTTTTTGTCACAGAATTTGAATTTTCCTAGGTGCATTCTAATGAAAACAACAAATTGACTTGAAAACACAATCATCTAAAAAATCAGGGGATGCTAATCATGTTTTCAGTTTTGAGATAAACCATACTTGATACTTTCCCAACAAGAGGTGAGAACAGCATAATTTTGAGAATTTGGTACAATCCTGTTGCATGTCAGTTTAATCATTAACAGTGCAATTGTAGGAAACTTTAAACACAACACTTGTACTCTGCAAGGCCAATAGAGCAGGAAGATCACAGCTGAGCTCCACTACAATCACAGAAATGATAGTTTGTACCAGCTGAGAAACTGGTAAAACAGATATAAAAAAAATAAAACTAGTTCATATTTATAAATACACTGAGAATGCCAAAGTTTACTACATACAGGAAAATGAAATATCAGATTTTAAAATCTTTAAATTAATTTTAAAAAATCTAAAAAGTCTATAGAAATATCATTTCTAGTATGAATTCACAGCAAAGCCTGATCCACTTGTTATCTTGTATTAACAATCTTCCAATGAAAATAATAGAAACAGTTTCTTAATCCTGAAATATATAAATTCCTAAATTGCAGCTTTACATGAATAGGTTACTTAGAGCAACAGAACGGGAACTCATGACACCTCTTAGATTATGGTATTTTTCTGGAATACAATTTTTGAGATTCTGTCATATATATGAAAATTAATACCTATCTTTTGCTTGCAAAATAAAATTTCCATTTTTATGTTAACAACACCTGATTGTCTCTTTGTTTATATTTATCTTTCAGTTCATCACAAGCATCCCTTCCCTGCTCCAGTAATTTTTTTAAAAACCCTTCTAAGTATAAGAATAAAATGTTTGGCTTCATTAAGCAACAACAAGTATCTCAATTTTAAACTGTTTAAAATTATAATTTTTTCAAATAAAAGAGATTCACACAAGAAAATCAATCTCAACAGCACATAGGCTGACTGGTTAGAAATTTTATCATGCTGACAAACAAAAGTTAAAGGTCTACATTTTAAATCTGAGCTTCTTGTTCTATATCTTTGAACAACTGCCTGAAAATTATGAGCAGCTTATTTCCTTCTCTCTCCCAAAAAGGAGAAGCAGTTTAAAAAATATGAGCATTTATAGGATTAATTTCCACTTTAATTTTTTTTAAGTCAAATTCCTCAGTGTTGCAAGGGGATAGGTAATTACTGTAACTGTAGAGTATGAACAAACATAGATGCACATACACACTCAAAACAGCAGATGAGAATTTCATCATACTACAGAAAATATGAACAAAAGTAATCTTCATTAGTACCTTGCTCTCGCCACAATATGTTTGCAACTGCAGCATGTAGGAGAAAGAACAGAAAATACAAATGAACAAGGGAAAACAAGAAGTGATACATCAGTTCTGAAATAATTATGATGCTTTAACCTCTGATTCACTAAAATACTCCAACAGGTAAACCAATGGAAACCAATAGTTCTCAGTGTTGTGTGACAAAATTGTGATTAGCCATAGTAGTTATTTGGGACTGGGTAAACCCCATCATTCCAACTAAATCCCTCCAACCTAACTACATCAGCCATTATCAAGAGTATGTTTTATATCCATTACAAAAAGCATATGAAGTTTTCATGCACATAAATTATACATATTAATGACAGGTGATGCAATTTTTATGATTTCCTTTAAACGCTGGACTTCAAAGAGATTGATTTCAGAACATAGTTATGAGAGAGATATGCAAAATTAAAATATACACAAGATATTTTTCTGTATGGCCATAGCACAACCATGCTACCAAAACTGTCATGTCGTATAATGTTTGTGATCCTCTTTGGAAGACCAAGACTGGAAGTATAAGATGGCATGGTAACCAACTAAATGTTTACATTGATTCTTTCCCCTGAAAACATAAATTTTATTTGGCCATCTTGTTTACAATTGGATTTTAGAACTTTGAGACCAATGAAATTATATTATCCTAATATTGCTCTTTCTGTTTGCTGAGGAAAAATATAAGAAAGCAAATATAGCCTTGCAAATTTCATCTATTTATAACTCAGCATGTAACAGAATAAAATTTTTAAAGCACTATCACTGAAAACCAATGCATACTGCAAAGTAATGAACAAAAGAAATTTTTAAAAACCTAAACACCTTAAAGGAAAGAAATACAACACAGAAAACAGGTATGTTACACATAGACATAATGAAATTGGGAGGTTCATTGAAACACAGTGTTACAAAAGCTAAAAACATTAGTATACTTTTTTTAAAAAATCTGGAAAAAGCAATGAGAGACATATTATAAAAATTGTGTTGGTACACAGAAGTTCCTCAACTGCTGGTAGCCAAAGGTTTAGAGTGAAAACAGGAACTATCACTCCAGAAAAGGCCTGGATACTAAGGTTTTCCCAAACATAATTTGTACTTCAACAGATAGGAGAGGGACAAAAAAGCCCTGGGATATGATGCAGGCCTTTGGGTCCAGTCCAGTAATGCAGACAGTTTTAGATTCACCCTCCTGTATGTGCATCTAGCCTGGACTTCACAGTTTTGTCTTTGAGGGTGTCTAGAGGATTTCTAAGAACATGCTAAACAACATCCCCTACATCCACCCTGCCAGCCATCTCACTGCAGAAGGCTGTCAAGCTGACCCGGAATTTTTTCCTCTGTAAATCCATGATGACTGCTCCTAAACACCTTCTAGTTCTGGGAATGGTTTCCAGGGTGAAATGCTCCGTCTCTGTTCCAGAAATCAATGTGAGGCTGATGCACCTATCGTGTTTTGGATTCTCCCTCTTGAGCTTGAAAAGTAGCACTGGCTTTCTTGCAGTCCGCAGGAACATCCTTGATCACCATGATCATTCACAGATTGTCAAGAGTTGCTTCACAATGCCATGGGCCAGTTTGCCCAGTGCTTGTGGGTGCATCCTATCCAGGCCCTTTCACCTGTGAAAATCCAGTTAAATGGTCTCAACCAGACCCTATAACATCACAGACAGAGAAAGATTCTTTGCCAGAGGATGACTTCCTTCCCAAACTTTCCTGCTGCTTTTTTCAGGAAAGACTGATGTGAAGAAACTTTCAGTACAGCTTATCCCTTTCCATATCCATTACCACCAGGTCCCCAACCCACACAGTAGGCCCACATCCACCCTAACCTTCTTTTTCTTGCTGATGTCTCTGTACAAGCCCATCTTTTGCCCTTTATGTCATTCACTAGTCTCAGCTCCAAACGGGTTCTGGAACATTAGCATTTATCCCTACATGCCCAGACAGTGGCTCCGGGTGCAGACCACAATTCTGTATTTGTCTGTGTTATCTTACACAGTCTTTCTTATGTAATAAAGCAAATTAATTTCCCGAGGGCAATCTGGAGGACTCCCTTTAAAATTACTTTTCTCTTGACATTGTGAGGAAATAAGCATGTAATACATGGCATTTGAGGTCCCATAAATTCAGCCATAATGTTCTACAGTTTATCTGTGTTTTTCTAGGGGTGACATAGGAAAGAAAATAAAAAGTAATTACAATTATGCAACTGTGTGGAGCTGCACAGGTTCAAACAAAATGATTTAAGATGCTAAGTACAGAACTCATTAATTTGTGTTTATGCAAAATGATATGCATGATTCTGAGCTTTGCTCAAGAAAAAGGGCAGGATAATAAAAGTGCTTTAAAAGCCTCACATATTAATTTTAAAATTAACAATCAGCTAGAAAAAACCTGAGATATAAATAAAGGATGCAATATAATTTCATAAACAACAGCCACCATCTCACCTAAAAGATCAAGAAATCTCACTTATTTTTTTAATCAGACCTATAACTTCTGTTCAGGAAAGATGTCAAGTCTTGAGATAAAGAGTTCAGTGCTGGAACAAGTAGAGGATGTATAGATCTGAAGTATGCCAAGGAACATATTGTTTGCCTTCCTTTTTGGTTAAGCAAAAATTTACATTCTCAGCCACACTTTATACTGAATTCTCATACATTTGTAAACTTCACAATGTAAAAATACAGAATTATTGATAGATCTCAGCAAAATGTTCTGGTTTCAAGACAGAATGCCATGTTCTCTTTTGCCCTGATTCCACAGTGTTATTAAATAGTATTAGGAGATGTACTGGAAGCCTTGCAGAAGACATCGTATTGCAAAAGTTTGTGACCTTGAGCACACTATGTCTGCTACATGGGGCCTTGTCATAGGGAAGCCTGCATGTGGCATGGGTACCTGCTGCAAAGGTAGGTGCTGGAATGCCCATAAAAACCTGTGCTGAACACTCAGGGGTCTTATGACAAATACAACATTGCAACCTGCCAGAAGATACACGGGTTTCTTTGTTACACCAGATACAACCACCACAGCATGGGAGGGAGTGGGAACCTCTCCATGGACAGGATCTGTGCAGCTTCCTGTGGGGAAATCCGTCCACAATTAATCCCATGCCACAGGAATCTGCGATGTCCAGCATGTGAAGGGCTGCAAGATTTACTGACTATTCATATTCTTCTTTTTATTATATCTTATTAAAGCAGCTATTTTATTACACCATTTGTTGCTGGCCTTTTATATTGTCATCAAAACGAATTCTGCATTGTTCCTCCTTCACCCTCATCCCCCCACAATGCAAAACAAGGGAGAATACAACTTTTCTTGAAAGAGATTTTCTTTCTTTTTCTTTCCTATTTTTTTAAGCATGCTTACAGCTCCATAAAAATCACTCTTCATGGTCCTTACACAGCTATTCTATGTTTTTTGTACTGAGCCAGCCTTTGATTAGGAGCAGCTAATATAACATCTGAATGCCTGCTCTTCATCTTTGTTATACATTGTGTTGGTAGAATGGTAATAGGTTGCACATTTTCACTAAACTCTGTCCCTAGTAATTCATGAAATTCTGCAGCAGACTAATAGCAGTGTAAATTCTTATCCACTTTGATGAAAACAACTCCAAAAATCCATGGTATTTCTAGTACTAAATGAATTAGGGTACTGCAATATCACTTTCCAGATAAATTCTGTATCCTTCTCTTAATTATTCCATTGGTAATAAATGTCATTACATTCACTTTTCTGTCTCAATAGACAATTTCAAATATTTCAACTATGTCAACGAGTGTTCCTCCCCCCTACTTTTCTTTTCTTGAAATATTCAATGCATTTTGGAAATAAAGTGTGTGTGTATGCAAAACTGACACTGAGTGAGTTTCAAGATTAAATGTAGCTCTTACACTTCCTTTTGGCATTATAATTAGCAGTTCAAATTTTCAGCAATCAGCATGCAATACTATATATCCAGACATACTCAAACAAAATGGATATCAATTAAAACCTTAATATCTGAAAAATTTCATGATTTCCTGCACTAAGAGAAAAATGCAGTTTAAGATGGCTTTAAAAATAGGAGAAACCAGCAAAAAGACACTTTTCTGCATTATATAACATACAAATTAAAAAATGTGGGGGAAAAACGCAAATAACATTTGTTCATAAATATAGAACCACTTTTGTTAATTCCAAGTTTCATCTCATCACAACACAAACTTTGTATTCAATATTTTGTAATTCTTTTGTCCAAATTTCTATCCGAAATTAACAGCTGATTAAAAAGATCAATAGTTTCATATCAGCTGATTGTTCTAAGCTTTGCACCATCAGATAGGAAGTCACTGTCCCTTTCAATGCCTTCAATTCCATGATGGCAAGAGGTCACAAGTAGGTGTAATAGAAAATAGGACAATGAGGAAAATGCAATAAAGTAACAGGAAAAGAAGTGTACTTCAACATTATTTTTCAGACTTTTCCGATCATAATCTGCTGTACTTTCAATTGCATTAAAAAGTAATTTCCAGATTGTAAGTCGTCTCCTTACTTTACAAGTAAGTTGTCTCCTTACTTCACTCATAGCCAACACCATTGTCAACTGTCTTGATTAATCCTAAACACACGATAAAGACAGTGTATATGTTACTCTCTTTTCTTACATGTCTAATGTTTAAACACCTGCCCTTATGTTACAGGGTAAATCTACAACATAATTACTCCCTTTTTGCTGAACCACGGAACTCTTTACTTATTATTTGTATATTAAAAATAATTGTGTTAGAAGTGAAGATAAGGTTGACACGAATTACTTTTTGCTCAGAATCCACAATCAAACAGAATGAAAAATTTTATGCACATACCTGCTTTTAATTTCAATTTTTTTCCTATAAGTAATTAGATTTGGTTGGTTTATATACAAATGCAAATTTATAAAACCTAATTTCTTTGTGAAGCCAACACTTTTTTTCAAGTTATCTATTGCTTGCTTCAAATATTTTTAAAATAATTGTCCTTACAAATTCTATCCAAATTCCAGTCTGTTCTTATGTAACATGCACTTCAATTTCATTTTAGGTTAATACAATAACCAAAGATCTGCTTTATGTATATTAGACTATTATTTATCAGTTAAAAGTCAACAGTTGACACTTTAATTTTGTTCAAATATGAACATTTTACCCTATTTTTCTAAGTTTTGTATAACTCTTTATAAGGAATCATGCATAAGTCCTTTCCCATAGCACATTAACTCAATCCAGTATACACTAGCAGAAAGAAAAAATGGCTCATGAGCTGAATTACTTGGAAGCGTAAAATAAAGCCTTTGCCTACAATGCTGTCAACAAGTATAAACTTGTTTAGCTCTGCCTTAAAATAAAATGCCAGCATAAATTATCTCTGAGGAAATTAGGTAAATAGGTACCATTCAGTATGAGATGTGACAGGAAGATTCCATTAAAAGTGCATAAAGCCTTTCAGAGAGAATTTAGGCCATAAATCATAGTCAAAGGCTTTTAGTCTTATTCCCAGTTCTAGACAGTGGAGATGCCTTGTTGCTTATGATGGCCATAAACTTGTCAAGTCAGTAGTATTCAGATCACATAATCTTGTTAGGTGATAAGACTATGACATTACCCAAAAAAGGCACAGATAGAAATAGTGCTACTCAATGGCATGGAACAGTTATATTATTATTATTATTTTAATTTAGTCCTAAGATACAGTGCATGAGGTAGAGAACTTTTCTGCTTTTTGTGACTAAGTGAAAGAAACCATAGGATAAATTACTTTGCAGTATATAATGATGTCATAGTGGGTGAATTCAGTATCACAAGAGCCTATGGTTGATAACCAGAATAAAAGCAATTAAATATTAAAATTTCATCAAATACTTTCAAATTGGTCTTGCAAATGCCTTAATAGATATTGACAATTTAATAACTTAACTTCGTAACTCTCTATCATGACAGTTGTCTCCCCAAGGTGGATACATATATCTCAAAAAATTTAGAGAAACACCTAAGAAGTCATATTAATCAATCAATCACAAACTGAACTGCACTTTGTAACTCAATTTATTTGAAACAGTTAGGAGAAACTAATTTTTTTTTAAGTAACAAGTAACAAACCCACAGAACTATTTCATTTCAAAGGGAACAGCATGAGTTTTTATGATCTAAGGTTCTAGTATAGTAGAATTATTCTAAATTCAAACAGAAAAGAAACTAAAGCACAACCAAAGTACTTCTCAAAGTTATCAATAAACATACAAAAAAAATTATGGATTTTTAAAGTTACTTTATTTCAAAATGTTTTACTAGTAGCTAAGAAAAAAATTCAAGTACTTGAAAATTACTCCTGAAAACATTCACTTGTCTTTGGTGATGACTATTTTTTTATTTTCCTGCTTTCTACACTGCCAGATTTTCTTCTTTAGAAAAAAAACCCCCTATATTCAGTGTAATCTGATATTCCATATGTGTATCAAATTACAGTGATATATTTTCAACTCCATTATTTATGTTAAATATTTCACTATTAGTTCAAGTCTTCCTTGTTATCGTTTTTCTAAGTTAACAAAATGGTTTACTTGGTATACTTAGCTATGCATTATATTCTGTATTCAGTTAATGTTACTTTGATTAAAAATTGAAATTTGGACCACTTCCATTGGTCCTACTACTACTTCAATGGAATTAAACTAAATAAATAAATTTTACAGATGGAAGTTGTAATTTTTTCATCCTCTCTTTGAGATTATTATTCTACTGTGTATCAACAAAAAGGTAGTATCATGTTGCCCGCTCCACCTTTGTCATAAATATATTGTCAAGATACACTGTCAAATTATCTTTTTCCTATATTTAAATTCTTCAGCTTCCAAACAGTGTTTCAACAACAGCAAGATGATGACCTTGGTTTGCCCTATGGCTTCTAGGAGTTGGGATGATCCAATACGTTTGTGATTATGAAATGTAGTCATCAAAAAAAATCTACAGTGAAATTGTCCATTTGTGTGTTTATGCTTTAAATCATGGCAAATCCAGTAGCATGTAGGAAAAAGCTATCCATTAATAAAAGATTTGAGGCCCTTAAAATGTACCTACACGTACTACAAGCTAGAAAATGAAAAGCCATCTTTTATCAGTTGCTGCAGGGATGCTGGGCACTAGATTACAGAAGCTGTTTACAAAAAGAGAGAAATTGGAGTCCTTAAGAAAAGAAGGAGTATAAGTTATGATGAAATCCCATTTTTTGCAGCAGCAAAACCCCTGGAAATCATCACAGATTGCTGCTAAAGGTAGGAGAAAAGCATTGTCACATCAGAGCTATTCAAGGTTTAAATTGTGATGCTATGAACCAGTTGGGGTTTTTTAATGTTCTGTTGACAATATTCTTCTATAAATATTTTTGTCCTGCATTTGTACAGGAGCAGGATAATAACTGAAACTAGAGCCTGACTGAATACCTTCTACCTTACAAAGGGCTAAAAAGGCGGGTAAATTATGTGTAGCTAAGACAAATATTTAAAATATCCAGGTCCAAATGCAGTGCACAGAATAGTTGCTGAAAGTGGTTTCAGATGTTTAGTTGACTACTATTAGTTTTGAATACATTTCAGAATACATCATAAATTTTAAGAGTGCCATAAAGTACCACTATATCTGCTCCTAGTAGTTGCCCCACTTCCTGAAACTTAATAACTCAAGTAGCTGTAGACTAGTTAGACTGGGGTATACGATCCAGAGAAAAGAACAGACAACACTTGCATAGAATTAAATTCAGTAAGAAATCAAAAAACAAGAATATAATTATAAGTCAGCTAATATGTTCTAACAGAGACCAAGTCTTCATAGACAAACCTGATTAATTTTTTAATGTAAATAAGAGATTGGTAATGTAAAAATTCATATATTAGTAACACATAATTTTGCTAGACATCTGATTTGTTAATAAAGAATATTCTGATTAAATATGATTTATTTAATAAAGGAAAAATAGATGTTCAATGAATTAAAAACTGCCAAAATAATGAATCTGAAAATGTAGCTAAATCATTAGTGAAAGGCGAAGAAGGAAGGTCTGGAGCATGTGTAGAGCAATAGGCAGTGAAGCATGTCTTAACCACTTTTATCAGTGGTCTGTACACAAATACAAAATCATTTCCTAAGTCTATGAATTACCGGTAATAATAAACAATAGGTTTAATAAATTGCTTGAATGACTTTCTCAAGTTCATCTCTACAATAATTTAAGTTTTGTTTTATCCAAATGGAAATATAGATGTCTTGGAAAACAAAGAACAGACTATGCCTAACTGAGACAGGTGAGAAGGAACAGGATTTGGAAAGTGAGGTCTGATGGCATTTAGGAGATAAACATATAAACAAACTTCCACTGCTGGTATTAGTGGAAAATAGTGACAAAGGGTTGGTGGATGTGGAAGAAAAAAATATCAAATATATATTTCTCTTTCCAGAATATTAAAGAAATAAAGAATACATTTACTTCCGCAAAGAGCAGTTCTCATTTTTAAAAAAACAAACTGTACCAAAACAATTAGAATTCTCAAGACAAAATGACTGAGTACTATGGTAACTGTCTTATTATGAGAAACTTATATATTGTGTGTGTGAGAATTTGTAATCAATATTCACATATTCATGGGACAAGAATTCTTAAGAGGTCAGTTTACTGGAGGAGAAAAAAAGAGACTCAAAGGAGGAAACTGAAGGAAAAACTTACTTCAAAATGGAAACTAAGCATTATTCTGTATTAGTGAAGTTGATTAATAAAGGAAAATACCAAGAGAAATAAGGGATTTTTTGACTCTCTGCAGGTCTGACTCAGGCATATGCATCTCTGTAAGGACACACTTCAGGCAAACAAAGCATTACCATCTGTATTCAGGCAGAACAGAATGCAATTTAGTGTCTTGTGAAATGTAGAAGATACAACAGAGTTAGATAAAACTGTTCCATCATGCTTAAATCTATGAATCTATGCAATACCTGTTCTGAAAAACACAAATACATTGGAATGAAAATAAAACCAGATTTTAAACTGCTATTTGTATTCACAAATGCGATTAGACCAGAGAGTCCTTCCAACACAGCTGAGCTGTCTGAGGTATTATTAGAGGATCATGACAGTAGGGGAGACTCTTGTGTCTTCAAACAGATTTAGACCAGGTCATTAATCCCCAGAATGTTTTTACCAGTCACCACAGGGGTTATTCAGCTATCAACCAGACCAGCTATCTCATTCTCAATGGCTCTAACTGCAGGCTTAAGGGAAAATGGAATTCACAGCAAAAAGAGAATTTGCAGTCTCTAGAGAATCAGAACAGCACAGTTCTCACAATCAGAAGTACTTTAGATGCTACTGCTATTATCAACAACAGAAGAATTAAACAGGATCTGATAATAGAGAGCAGTAGACATTTATCATGAGTATGATATGTCTCATATGAGACATTTATACAGGTAATATAAACTAAAACTTTCCATTATAACTTCACAAATCTAGCAAAAAGGATCCATGTGCTGGGACATAGTTGTTAAATAAATATATAAAATTTCAGCTACAGAACAAGTTAATTGGTAAAAGGCACGGCTAAAGTGAAAGTATTTAATAAAAATAATTTCATTTCTATCACCTAAGACAATGTTAAAATCAAAGTATGTTTTTAGAAGTCTTATTTTTAGTGCACATTGAAAAAGGCTGATGTGCTAACAGGAAGTCAAACTCTCCCTGAGACTATCATCCACTATTCAAAATTTCACCTATGTGAGACAGAACAATGCTCCCCTGTTCAGTGCTGGCTGTTACTGAACAGATCTCTATGGCAAAGAATTTTCAGAGTATTTTCCAATCACTTCCATCCAGATAACCACCCTGATCATGAACCATTATCATCAAACTATATTGACTTTTCTTGGTAACTGGACTTCAAATTTCTGAAACTGGAAACTTTAAAATAAACAAGTCCCTAGCACCCTTAATTCATACTTCAAATTATAGAACTTTATTTTTCCTACTAGCATCACATTTCCCACAATTCAGTGTAGCTGTATAGCTTTGCCATAATTTCTTTACTCTTTATAAGACAGACATATGCATTACATGCATCTGTAACAAACCTATAAATTATGAAAACCTAGCAATATGATAGCACTTTTAGACAGACAGGCGAGGTAAAGGTTTGCTTATTATTTAACAAAATACTTATCCATATTGACACTGATTTTTATTTGGTCCAACGTACCAGAAAATACAGTATTTTCTTTTAGGAGCTGTTTAAATTACCAGTTTACAGAGAAACCAACTAGCCATGCCCTTTCTGCCACAGATATTTTTTTCTCAAAGCGCTGAACAGAGTTTTCCATAAATTTGGGATGTATTGAAAGGGAGATTCCACAGAATAATAATAAAAATTTAGTTTTTTTGTGTGAAGTAACATTAAACCCCCCAAAGTCTTCCCATGCACACAAACAATGGGTCAGATAAGTACAAAAGTAAACATTTACTTTAACTGTTAAACTTTCTAGGAAATAAAATACATGCACGGGTGATGGAATAATGCTCTGCATTTCTAATGCTGCTTATGAAATTACTGTCATGCTCAAGGCAGTGCAATTGTATTTTACATTTTAGAACTCAACTGTAAATAGAAAATCAATAGAAATTCTCAATAGAAAATCAACTAATGTTCAGAAATGCTTTTATTTTGCTCTGATTTTTATCTTATGTGACATCACAAAGGAGAAAAGCCCAGACTAACTGACAAATTACTGTGAATTTGATCTTATTTTATTCAATGCACTATCCCTAAGATTTCCAAACGGGAGCCCTCTAATAAGGGACAAAAAACCAAAAAAAAAACCAAAAAAACAAAACAAAACAAAACAAAAAAAAAAGTATGTCTGTTTTATTCTCTTAAAGGAGGATAAAAGCAAAATAATTCATAAAAATGTCATCAATGACAGAAATAGTTTATATCAAATCATATGGAATCACATTTACATTACCAGAGACTATCTTTAGAATGTAACTTGTGACCTAATCAACAGGCTTGAAATAAAAGTAGCTGTAGCATTGAGCTTAATATGTGTGGGTGGGGTAAGAAAAAGCCCACAATCCTATCCAACTGGTTTTACCTATGTAATTTCAGTCCCTAATAATCTCTAATTTAATGCATGAACAAGAGTTTTGGGGGAAACATTAAAACAAGCAGAAAAAAGTTAATAATGAGGCCCTTCCACTTCTAATATGAGCTCTCTTATGCTAGCAATTCCTTGATGCAAAGAAATTTTTTTTTTTTCTAAACAGCAGCAGCTTTTTAAACTGCATCTATAAAAATGTGTACCTATTAAGGTAATTTGCTCATGTACTTGTCACAATGATATTGAGAGTCAGTGGGTTTTTTTAATTAGTTTGTACCTTGGTCTTCCTGCATGTACCAAAATGGAATTCTGAGCAAATTGGAGTTCAACATGTAAAAATCTGCTACGTCTAAATTTGAATGTTATAATTATGCATCTTTGGGTTTTATGAGTATTTACACATGGATCAATTCTTGGGAAAGCATGTTCAAACGCCAAGGAACATAATAGTAAAGTGCTTCCCTTCAAAATACAACATAGAACTTGCAGGATAAGTTCCTTTTATAGGAAGGAAGATGACTATATCTTTTGGATGAATTGTCTTGGAAATAATTTGGTTTACATTCTGTCTGTCTTTCTTCATTTACATCTTTTATAACACTAACGGTCATTCTAACAACTTACTGCTAGTAAATATTTCAGTATTTGTTACAAGCTGCGTTCACTGTATGGCAGGTGATTTTACAAATCCTGCTAAGGTAGCAGACCTAAAGTTACTACATCACATCACAAGCCCTGAAAAATGTGACTGGTATTGTTGTGGATATCCATACATATTCACAGCAGATCAGGTCTTCAGAAGATAAAATTACTTAACTAAAACACTTGAAAATTGGATGGTTGGCTACAAATATTTTGTTGTAAAGGCCAAACTTAAAACAAACATATGCAAACTAGAGTTCATCAGGGTCTTGAAATTTGGCAACATTCAGAACATTTTTCACACAATGCAAAAGGCAAATGGAAGTGGCCAAGCTACTTCACCTTACCAGATTACCAGAAACCCTGCATGACCAAACAAATTATTTATCCTCAGGTGTCTTCCCAGAAATGTCTGAGCACTAATTTTCATGATACTTAAAAAAACCTATGTTAAAGCTTTTGAAAATTACAATTATAATTAGCGTTACTTAAAGCAGCTAAGTAAAGATATCAACATTTAGGTTATAAAATTTTCCTGCATGGAAGATTTACTCTGAAACATTTAAAGCATAGTAAACCTATATGTAACTGAACTCAATGTCCTGTGGCTGGAAGTGCCAGGCAGACTTGCACTACTACTAATTCTGCCTCTGGTATCCTGCTGAGTACTTGGCACTACTGAATAAGCTTTTAAATAAACAGGAATGTCTTTAGTTAATGCAGCCACACTCACTAGTAAGATAACTATCTTTTTACTGCAGGTATTTCTAATAAATATGTAGTATTCATTGAAGTAAAAGATTCAAAAGAAAAACAAACAGAAAAAAAACAACAAATCAAACCAAACAAAAAGTGGGGGAAGTATAAACTCAGGAATGGATTTTTCTTAGTGAGATAAGAGGAAAAAATACCAAGTTAGACAAATAATAAAGAAACAGGGTTTATAAATCCCACTACCATTTAACAGAGGATAAAGAATGCAGCTTGTTAGTAGTAATATTGATTTCTTTGGCACATTCAGTTCCAAACAGAAGTGAATGTGTTCATTGTTCCTGTGCATTCCAGGCACAAGACAGTGTGGGCAGACTGGAACTGATCTGGACCCACTGGGCACTTCAGCAGATGAGATCAAGTCATATGATTACTGTCGCATCATGAGGGCTGATTTTGACTCTTGGTATATCTCACAAACAGACAGGAAGAAAAGGTCTTCCTCCCACACCCCCATCAACCACTGGAAAATACACTAACATTCGCCATACATAGATATCCAGTTCCTTTTCCCCTTCACATTCCCTCTGTATGCAACACACCTAACATGAGAAAACCATCAAAAATTTACCAGCAATGTAAAAAATACGTTGGCTCACAGAATGAATCAGAGATTTAATTTTACTTCCAAATATACTGCAGATTGCACACTCTGCCTTCAGTGACTCTTGGATATCATTAAGTGAACTTTATTTTTTTAACTCAGCCATCAACACAAACTCATTTTAATTTATTTACCGTTTCATAGTTTTAATACTGATTAAATGTTTGAGTGTGGGCAACATTTACTTTTATACTTCTCAAAATACTCACGAGTCTTTCGAGCAGAATCTTCTACAAAGAGAGAAGAAATATCTTCATCCACCCCTGCTTCATTCTTTGCAATGCAAGTGTATGCTCCTGTATCTTCATAGCGCACATTGCTAATGTGAACCTCACTACCATTTGCTGAAAGGAGAGGAAACAATCAACATGCAGACATGCTAGTGCTTTCAGATTATAAATTCAGAAGGGCTTCTCTGCTTACACTAATTAAACCATTTTCATTCCTGAGTTCATAACTTGGAGGCATGCCAAATTAGTCCAAAGGTATTCAACTGGCTAGTGAATTACATGCACTATTTCATCTCACAGATATTCAAAGTGCCTCAGTTGATTTTGCATTTCAGAGCCAAACATTAATCTGAGGTTTAATATATATTTAAATTACTATTTTTTAAAAAAATCATGTAAATATTAGGTTTTTATTATGTTGCATTTGGTCACTAGATACCATCATTTCCCTTACACAAAATTACCCATGGAACATAACAGGCCAAACTTTCAACATAAATAAAAACTTTAATTTGTTGCTCCTAATCAGAGGCACATAGTTTTGGTTTCGTGTGACTGCAGTTAACAACAGAGGAAACAGGTGCATTGAAATTTTTCACCTACATTAATGTAGAAGCTTCTGGAAATCTCAAGAATTGTATGTCAGATTGTGTAGAAATCTCAAAAATAGTCCAGGTTTCACAGGCAAAGGTCTTTTAAAGAATGTGATATGAATAATTGCGTGAACAATGATTCATTGAATTTTAAGTATAGTATACTTGCTCAGCTGTAGGAACTACACAAAAACCAGTTTTGTAGGTATTCTAAAGAACAGACTAAAAGGGGCATTGTCTTATGGTGTAGCACCCTTCTAGCTTGAAGCAAGTGCACACATAGTTAAACTCAGAAAAATCTCTGGGAAAATGTAATGAGATTTTCAAAATTTTATTTGAAATAATTCCATGATAGAAAATTGAATTAGATGTATTTTTCTTAGAGGAGAACCCTTTTAATTTATTTGTCATAAATAGATGGAACAGAGAGGAAGGTGAAAAAAATTCCTCAAATCCCTAGACAAGAAATTAAGATAATGTTGCTATGGAAGAGAAGTTCATCATTTTTACTCATAGTGGGAAATGTTTCTGCAAGGCAATTGTTCACAATTATCCAGGAGAGTTGCAAATGAAAGAACAGGGGTCTATGACACCTACAGGGGAAGTAACACTTCAGAGAAGCATTTGCCATGTCTATCACACTGCTTCTTACAGTGCAGGCTGAGTAGATGAGCAGGCTGTCCTATCCTAACTATACATCCTGGTTTTGTTGATGAGTGCAAGAAAGTTTTGAAGGGAACACTAGCAGCAGGAGATCTTTTTTTTTTTTTTTCCCAAAAAAAAGACTTGATCAAAAATTACCAGAAAGACTGAAGAAGCATGGAGATTTTATGCTGGACATAAAATCAGGTCCACTGATTTTGCTGAGCCCTGAAGATTCATAGAATTAACTGGTCATAAAAGTAAGACTTCCTTTTAGTTTTGGCTAGGGTTTTTTTGATTTCGTTTTTTTTTGCAGGTTTTTGGAGTTTGAGGGATTTGGGTTTGTTTTTTTTTGTGGGGAGAGGTAGGGTTTGTGTGTATGCAATGTCTGCACTCCCACAGAGGTCTGCTGACACCCTTCAGAAAACCACACATCCATTTCAGGTTTTTCTCTTCCAGTCCTTTCTACTATATTGTCCCCAAATCTCATTAAGATTCTTATCAGTTCTGATTGTGACCAGGTTTTGGACTGCCTGCTCCACTCAGATACTGCACATTTTCAAATAGAGAAAAGTATATTGGAATTTACTGGTAATACTGCCAGTAAGTACAATCATTATTCAACAAAGGGAAAGCAGAAAGATATGGGTCTTGGGAAGTAACTGGAAGACATCACTTCTTTTGAAATGTTTTAGCTTAGACTTCAAGCCTTTCTTAAAACTATGGAAGAAGGGCAGCTAGTATGGAAATGATGCACAGATAAAACGTCAGCAATCTGCAGAAAACAATAAATACACCCATTTACCTTGAAGAGTTAGCTGTTTGGACAACTTTGGAGTGATATCAATTCCATTCTTCAGCCAACCAAGTTGTGGGTTGGGAATACCTTCAGCGTGGCACCGAAGGCTTGCTGTCACACCTGGCTCCCTTGCCTGGCTCTCTGGATGGACTCGGATAACTGGTGGAACTGAATACAGAAAACAATTATAATTTAGTGGAGAACATTCTCTTCATTTTAAGAAAAATAATTATAAGCAATTCAGAAGACCCCTGCAGCTATATATAACAACACACAGATGTGGTATTCGTCAGATATTCAGTGACATTCAATGCAGAATTCTGTCTCAGAAAATTTATGAAGCAGAAAACATATTCTATGAGAAAAACCTCTTTACATTGTGGTATCAAAAAATATAGCCTCAATTCTAGTCCAATAATTTGTGGTTGAGTAATAAGATTTCTATTTTTTCCTTAGATTTCTTCATAAAATATCACTAATGTTCAACTAGCAAATCACAATATGTTGTACAGAGACTTTAATGGTCCTGTTTTATAAATCTTAACATGTCATGTCCATCTTTTCCCTCTTTCCAAAACACCTAGTAACAATCCCTTCTACCTGCATAAAAGCTGTTCAGGTTTATTCTTTATACCTTTTCAGACAGGACCTCTCCTTCTCTACCATACAGACACATTACTAGCTTATGTTCAACCTAATTTCCCTCTGAAGTCCTTTCCTGCCAAGATGCTTTCCACTAGGTGGTCTTCAGGATATACTGGTGCACCAGGGTTGTTCCTCCCTGGACTCTTGTACTTGTTGAACTTCCTAAATTCCTGCTGGTTCATTTCTCCATCCTGTCAAACTCCATACAAATATCATAGTGACTCTGAATTCTATCAGCAACTCCTCCCAGTTTGGTGCCATCTACAAAACTGTTGAAGGTAGAACTCTGTCCCTTTATTCAGATCATTAATTAAGATATTAAACAAGACATGCATCCTTCTGGATAAAATGTCCACACAGCTGGATAACCGTGCTACGTGGTGGGTGAGCAACTGGCTCATAGGCCAGGAACAAAGAGTTACAGTGAATGGGCTAACATCTGGCTGGGATCCAGCCAGTAGTGGGGTCCTACAGGGCTCAATCTTCAGCCCAGTTCTCTTCAACATCTTCATTAAAGACTTGGACACAGGACTTGAAGGAACACTGAGTACCTTGCTGACAACACCAAACTGGGAGAAGCTGTTGACCCCCTCAAGGACAGAGAGGTCATGCAGCGAGACCTCAACAAATCAGAGAGATGGCTAAACACCAACTGTATGAAGTTTAACAAGGGAAAATGCCAGATTGTACACCTGGGACACAGCAACCCTGGTTGCATGTATCAACTGGGGAATAAGAGGCTGGAGAGCAGTGCTGAAGAAAGGGACCTGGTCGATGGCAAGTTGAATATGAATCATTGTGTCCTGGCAGACAGGAGGGCCACCTGTGTCCTGGGGGGGGGGGCATCAGGCACAGCACTGCCAGCCAGGCAAGGGAGGGGATTGTCCCCTCTGCTCTGCACTGGGGCAGCCTCACCTCGAGTGCTGGGGACAGTTCTGGGTAACACAATATACAAATGACATTGAGCTGTTAGAGAATGTCCAAAGCAGGGCTGCAAGGACCATGAAAGGTTTTGAGGTGAAGCCATATGAGGAGTGGCTAGGGACACTTGGCCTGTTCAGCCTGGAGAAGACTCAGGGAATACTTCACTGCAGCCTGCAGCTTCCTCATGAAGGGAAGAGGAGGGGAAGACACTGATCTCTTTGTGGTGACAAGTGACATGAAACTGTGTCAGGGAAGGTTTAAGCTGGATAGCAGGAAAAGGTTCTTCACCCAGAGGTTATTTGGGCACTGGAACAGACTCCCCAGGGAAGTGGCCACAGCAACAGCCTGACAGAGTTCATTAGGTATTTGGAAAATGCTCTCAGGTCACATGGTGTGGCTCTTGGGCTGTCCTGTGTAGGGCCCAGAGCTGGACTGAACGATCCTGACGGGTCCCTTTCAATTCAGCAGATTCTGTGATCTTATCTATAAGACTAGTCTTATGAGTTTCTTTATTAACAAAATATAAGAATTTCTGACATCATTCTTCCAAGATTTGAAAACTTCCTGCAGTATATGCCTACCAATTAAAAATCTTCTACATACACCAATAATGTCCGAGAGAGGACATATGACATCACAGTGGACATATTCCTATTAGTAATCAATGGTTAAGCAATATTGAAAAATCCTGCTATGTAGATTTTTTAAATGAATAACTAATTATCTTATCTTTAATTTTCTACAGAGACAACTTGCTTGACATTGTTTCTAACAATAAAAAATACATTAACTGTAATAAGATTAAGGAAGTGTATTTCCTATTCACCAAAGTTTTGTTTAATGCAGCTCTAAAAAAATGGAATACTTAGGTTGTGTCACAAAACACAGCTGGGTAGAGGATGAAGTATCAGTTGGTAATGAAAGAAGATAACAAGATCAAAAATTAACTGTGTCTATTTTGGCATGAGATTAAATATTTTTTCAAATCCTATTCAACTATTTACAAGAGATGTCTCAGCATGCTGTCCCATTAGATCATAGAAATGCCTTACATTTCTACATTGCAAGAAATATACAAATCTACTTTCTCTCTGATAGGATGCAAAAATCAGTAGGTTTCAGGGATATTTTAAACCCAGTTAGAGAGGACAGTCTTTTCAACATAATCCCAATATGCAAATTGCAAAAATGTAATATAATAACATGGGAGAAAGCTAAAAATTAGATAATATGGCTTTTAGCTTCTTAGACCACCAGCTGAGACACAGAGCACATAAAAATCAGAGATTTAAGGTTTCTATTGATTTTCTGGAAAGGACTTTGCTTTCATGGAAGTGGATCTCTATTTTTCATCTCAAGCCTGACACCCCTACTCCTATTTCCTCTCCATTTCTTCCCTCTTCAATCTCCTCTTGCATAGCATCTGTTTACTCCATACTGACTTTTCCTTCCCCACTGTGTTCTTCAGACTGGGCCCTGTTTGACTGCACATTCAGTGGTCTGAACATATTTTTGGTGCCTCGGCTCCCAGTCTCACTCTGCCTCTTCCTAAAGTCCAATTTTCACGTCTACCTGTTCAGCATTTCTTGACACGAGGTACTTTAGGCAGCCTACCTCATGCTGTAGATTTCTTACTGCAGCAAAGCCAAATGGCTTATTCTCCCTCCTTGTCTCTGGAAAAACAAGGATCTACCCTTCCTTAGAGACAGGACTGCCATCACTGAACACTCTCAAGCATCTCATACACAGAAACAACTTCTAGGACCAATGGCAAGGCCTTGCAATTAGTTGTGTTCTGATTATATATGCCAGGATATTTCTTTTTCTGTCAGTGAAATTTTCCCATTGCATATAACACCTTACGGGTATTTAACTACTTCACCCTGCCAGACTTCTACTGAGCCCATGTGAAGAGAATTTTTTTTAAGAGTCCAATTTCAAAGATTTTTCATTAAAGAGAAACAGGAATGTATTAATTTTATTTGGGCAAAAGGCATGCAATATTTCTGATGCAATATTTTTGTTAAAAAACTTTTAGAAAATATTGCAACCAAAATTGAAATCTTCCTAAACCAACAAATAAAATCTTGCATGGCAAAACGTTATTGTTGCTAAACTAACTACTTAAGGGTTCTTAGTAGATGTAAAAGGGAGGAGAAGACCTGCTCAAGTGAAAGTATGTTTTCTTTTACTACCCCTTATTTCTATAGTAGTTCCTGTTCTCTTTAGCACTGTTTTCCCAGGAACAAAGTTTCTTGCATGACAGTAAGGTTTATTTCTTGCCAGATCTTGCCTCTATTTGCTGCCATTTTCCTTTTTCCTCAGCAGCTCTGTGTCTAATAGGTTATCTACACAACTAGGAACATTTTTCAACCCTTGTTGTGCATTATAATTGTTATTTCCTATTACCCTGAAGCCTATTTGTAATATTCCACTAAGAAAGAACTGTGTCACTGAGGCATGCTGCAGACAATTGAAATATAAGTGCAGTTGTGGGCTCAGTCTAAAAGGTTAATTTCATGTGACAGATTCAGTGTAAAGTCTTTAGGGTTCTTTTGAATCAGGTTTTTTGTTTGTTTTGTTGGTTTTTGTTTGAGTTTTTTTGGTGTAACTGACACAAAAAAAAAATAAATAAATTTTAAAAAGTCACCAGAAATGAAATTTTAAGTACACAATTAATGTGACTGTTCACACTGACTTTCAAAGAGACATGTTCAAGCATCTCAACCTAAAGAATCTTACTGTACAAGGGAGAGATCATGACATAGATTAAAAAGGGAGGGAGACACTGCATGTTTGCATTTAGCAGAGTAATGTATAACACATAATTGAGCAAATTCTATATTCCTTATCTTTCAATTCAAAAATCAGTGTGAGGCTGTTGGTTCCAAATATGGTGGATATGTAACTCTTCAATAGCTCTAACATTTGCTATAAAACCTCTTGAGTATTATTTCAGTTCGGTATCATGGGGGAGGGGAAGGGAGAAAATATCCTATTCAAGACATCTTGAATCCAAAGAGAATGCATCTGTTCAAAAAAGAAACAGGTGACACCTATAGTGAACTAGATTCTTCTATTGATGTATACAATAACTCTTGTTTAAACTTAGATGCTTTGGAAAAACAAAGCTGGCCAACAATTCTTAAGACACTATACATTTCCAGTTTACATCTGGCCAAGGGACTGGGCTCTCCTTTCTTTACCTTAAGGTATCAGAACTGCTGATCTTATTTAATTATCACTTATATATTAGAAGAAAAATAAAGATCAAACTGACAGATTCAAATTAATTTCGTCATGTAGTCTCAGAGTCACATAATCTTGAAATTGCATACATTGAAAGTTTTAAATATTATGTAAATACTAATAATTAAGACTATGTCATTAAAGAGTTACTTCTTCCTGATCAAAACTTTTTTTTGTAGTTTATATGAAAATGTTAAAATATCAACTTGTAGGGTTGCTTACAATATTTACTTTACCATATTATTTGTGTAAGAGAAGACTGATGTTTTCACTATAAAACAAGTGTTTTACAATGCTCATTAATGTATTTTAAGACTGCAAAGGAAGCTCATTATTCTTTACTACTGTGCCAGATAATTCAAAACTAAAAAAAAAATCTTAGGTTTTAATCTTAAAAGTAAATCAGATTTATATATATAATAATTGCACACTAGCCTGAAATATATGATTTCTGAAAATATATAGCTGTACATAAATGGAGACCAGGAAAGAAATTAAAATCTAATTGCATTGTTTTCATTGAACCTTCACATTAAATCTTTGTGATCAACATAGTCTCATTATCCCATTAACCTTTTGACTGACTCTCCAGTAAATACAAGTATCATTATATTAATTAGTCATTATCACAGCTACAAGCACTGACCATCATGCCTGTGCTTAAGAAGATTATTCCTTAGAAGTACAGATCTAAACTGTGGAAGAGCTGTTCATTTAACCTTTAATCTCAGTGGATTTAACTCTTACTTATCCACAACATGCACAGCAAATAATCCTATTGCTCAAAAGGCCCCCTTTTCTTGTTTCTTGCTCCCCAAAACATTAACATCCAAAATAATTTAGGAAGGTACCATTTCAGTGCCAACTTTTGGAATAGCAGCTATCTGAGGTTTACAGTGGCTTCCAGATGAAAAACCAATTTACTGATGGACACTTTATCACCATAAAAACCTACATTTGCCCTCCTTCACCTCTCTCAAATTACATTGCTTGATTTTCTAGTCTTGCAGAAAACCTTCTTCAACCTGAGTGGAGTTTTGCCCTGTTATGCACTAAACTGAGACAAACATGAAGAATTCTAATATTTTAATTCTTGCTCTGCACCTCTGAGGAATTATTTACACACTGGGATTGGTAAGAAATGCATTGACAAGAATATGATTTTGTTAATAATTTAGGGTAAACCAAGCCCCATAAAACAGAGAACAATGTTGGTCAAGAACCTGCTAAAGTGTTCAGCCTGCCAATGATTCTGCTATGCCTGCAGGAATTAAAATATTAATAAACTGCACTTCAGTCTTCTCACTAGTTTAGCCAGTAGTTGCTACCTGGCTTTTTAAATGACAGAAAATAATCCCAGAAGAAAAAATTGGAGAAAAAGATGTTGATGCCATGTCCCCATTAGTTTGGGGACAACACTCTATGTACAATGTGATGTGGTTCAGGAGGGGAAGAAGCTGGGGAAAAAGAGTTGAGATATATGGCTAGAGAAATATTACAAGCCAGGTTCCTAGAGAAACATAACAGCAGAGAGAAAATGTTTATAAACTTCAAATAAGCTCTATGTGTCAAAGTAATTTAAAATGTGAAGATATTAACAACAGAAAATGAGGAAAAGGTTATTAAAAGAAGAATAAATCACATTAAAAGTCAAAATAATCTTGGAAGATGTATTTCATATGTATATACATGAAAGATAAGAATAAAAGAAAATATTTCAGCATTCTTGGATGAGATGTTAAAGTCAGCCTAACAAGGGTTCATGCAACTGATTAATAGCTAACAAAACAAAGAATGATGGTAACACCACTGGCCAGGAAACCAGAGCTAGACTATGCCTCAGGAGAGAAACAGAGCCTCTTAATGCAAAGTAAATTTGGAGAAGATTGAGGTCAAACAAGATTCTGGATAGGATTAAACAGCAACATGGAATGGCAAACACTGGTGGTTTACAGCAGACAGGGAGTCAAAGATAAATATGAATTGAAATAACATGAAAGCATTCTAAGAAAAAAAAAAGACTAAACCTCGATGATAAAGCAGATACTTCATCAGTGGAAAAGAATATAAAATAATTTAGGAAATAAATTGCTTATAGGACAGGGTACACCAGCTATAGAGAAGGTAAAGGCCTGTCTTTGGGGCACCAGTAACAAAGCAGTTAAATTTTATCCAAGTACAGAGTTCAATGAAGTGTTACCTGGAACTTGAACAGATGTAGGAAAATGTAAAAATCAAGTTTTCAAATCCAGGTGCCTCAAGTTAATCTACTAAAGTCATAGTTAGATTTCTGTATCATAAATGTGAATTTAGAAGCCTACAGCAATTACAAAATCTCCAGGAAAGTGCATTCTATCAATCTTATATTCAACAAAACATTCTTAACACAAGAAACATACAAATTTATATTTTTCCCAGAGTGTTCTCCAGGTTACTAAATCAATACTAAAACCTACTTTATCTGTGTGTGTGCATATATATATATGTATATGTATATGTATATGTATATGTATGTATATATATATGTGTATATATATGTATATGTATGCGTATATATGTGTATATGTGTGTATATATATGTGTGTAAATATATATATAAACCACTTACTGTTCTGTATAACATCACAGGTGCAAAGCAAGTCCTCTGGACTATCTCTATACCTTTTAATAGTTATTCTTCTATAGAAGCAATAAATCAAATTTATTGTGTTACATTTTTTTCAAGGTTATTTGAAGGAGAGCAATGAAGAAAAGTTTATATACCTTTTTGTATTAAGATGTAATGCAATACAAAAAAAAAAAAAAAGTAGAACAGAAACAACAGATCTGCTCAACAAAATTCTTATGACTTGATAATTAGAACATTTTTCCTTACCAGTCACTTGGAGAATATGAGTTTGATAGAGCTTATCATACCCATCAGCATAGCAGGTGTAATTTCCCATATGAGTTGTGGTAACCTTAGTGATGTACAAGGACCCATCATCTCCAAAATCCTACCAGGAAAGATAAAAAACAAGGTTATCATAATTAAGCCCACATCTTTGCAGTAATTATGCTCATCATCTTGGCAACAAAGCTGTGATGCAAATATCAGACATCACACATCGCAAATATTAAACCAGAATATCTGACAGTAATCTGAAATTCAAATATTATACTTGTGAATGGTGGAGTTGTTTAATTTTGCTACATATATTGTGACTGTAAAAGAAAATACAGCTTTTATTTTAACAACTAGTTAAACTCAGCAGAAGCAATATGTTTATTTACTATGACAGTTATTTGCAGAAGAAAAGCTGTTGAGGATTGTATCTGACCAGAGAGAAAAACTAAATATAGGCAAAAAATAACAAGTTAAATGACATCCTGTGGAAGCGTTCCCATCATTTGTAAGGGGCAGACACGAAAAAAAAAATCCTTTTATTCTTCAATTCTTCTCATTAGATTCAGTGATACATTACAGAAGCACTACTGCTGTGAACTGATTTCAGGGATCTGGGAATTCTGAAAGAGAGAATTTGTGAGCAAGACCGAGGCAAAAGAGACTTTCAGTACATCATCATCTTCTACTTCCTCTGGCACTGGGTCCCACGCCAGCTCAGCAAAAGGTCCATATTTTCTTTTGCTGCTGATAGAGTCCCAAAAATCTGTAGACCTTCATATCTCTGACCAGATCCATTGCTGGGATGGCTTCCTCTTTCCTTATCTGTACCTTCAGATGGAGTGTCCAGGTTCTTCCTGGGTACCTGTTGTTCCTTACACCATTTTCTTTTTTATCTGAATTCTGTCAACAGCTACTTGTTCTTTAATACAGACCACTGGCTGCTTTTTGATTTACTGTTCATTGTGAAAGCCTGTTCTTGAGCATAGAGGAGGCCATCCTTGAAAGTCAACCATCTCTCTTAGATCCCTTTTGTTTTCAGCATGATCTCTTATTGAATTCTTCCAAGAACATCCTTGAACAGGCTGAAGTCTCCGCTCCTGAAGTCCAAGGTTGTGTGGCTTTTTTCCCTGCTGTCTCCACTTAGGCTCCTTGACTCTGTCATCTCATGGTCACTGTAGCCGAGGTTGTCCTTACCCTTATATCCTCAACCAGTTCTTCCTTATTTATTTCTTCACAAACTTTGTAACCTTCTCCATAAAGTCCTCAGATCCATGAAGACTTTATCAAAAGCTTCCAAAACTGAAAACTTCATCTACAATACCTCAGTCACGAAGTCTGTAAATTGCGCAGTAAAAGAGCTTTGATAGACAATTTAACTATGTGCTGCCTTATTCTTACATTCTGTCCCTTGAATCTTAAAGATGACAAAATACTGGGCTACATTAATGGCTGGTTCATTACGACTATTCTTGCATGATCTCACCCAATACTTTCCCAACTTCTCAAGATTTATTTTTTTCAGTTCTCACTTTCCAGTTTTTGTTCTTACGCAGAGAACATAATCTCAATGCTTTTATGCACAAAGTTCATTCAAGACTTCTTTCACAGTAACATCCTGAGTCTTTAGACTGAAATTTAAACATGAAAACTGAAATCTCTATGAAATTCCTTTTAATTTCTCAGTTTGTTTTCTTTAAATACACTCAAAATATTATTCAAAAAACATATGTCTCACTGTATTTCTTCATCCAAAGATGTGCAGGCAACTAAATTTCACATTGCTCAACTCTGTGCTTCCAATCATTCTCCTAATTGTTCCTTAGGAGAAGAAAAAAACTCACCTAAAAATTAACCTTTTAATTAATACTATCAATAAATTAACTTTCTCAAGATAACTATAGGCTTCTATATTAGCATTTTGGTTACACAGAAAGTATTTCTACCAAATCTTCAATATACTATTACATGTTATGACTGCAAAGATCAAAAACAGGGACCCCCTTTAAGACCTCATTTTTAACTTTGACCAATACCACTGGATTTCCCTTCAGAATAACCCACCTAACTTCTAAAAACTTCCTTATTGGATGTTTTGATCTTTATCTCTTTCTAAAATATATGAAGCAGAAGGTAAATTTACTTTTTCCCCCCTTACTACTTGAACACAAGTTTTCAAAGCCTTCCTCTTCAACAGCATTATTAGCCGAAGATGAAATAGCTATTCAAAAGAGTCACACTACAGGTACTTACATTTTATCTGGAAAATGGATATTGTTATTGCCATTTGGATTTCTTGCCTAATCTCTGCCAAAGGTATTGGTGAACAAAATAGGGCATAGGATGAAGTGCATAAAAATTCAGCTGCTGCAATGCAGTATGTAGACTAGTTTACTTTAACTTTCCTTATGCTAAATTATTAGATATTGATTTAAAGCATACTCACCTGTTTCAGCTCTTTAGTTAGTTGTAGTATATGATATCTTTACATACCATAGCTATTTTCTAAGTAAATAGGTGCCTGTGTTATGGTTTCTCCCTTCTTTTTCGTAGAAGCCATGGATGAAACACTCCTGTGGTTATTTTATATTCATTTTTCAATAGAACTCACATATAGTTACACATTTTATGGATAGTATGTTTTGTCAGTAGTAGTGAGTTTTGCTGGTTGTTTGGTTTGGGGTTTTTTTACAACTACAAAATAAATGTCCCTAGCTTATAGTTATTGTTATACCAAGTGAGTTCGATGTTTTGTTAATGAAAGCAAATTACTCAATACAAAGTGAACTTAATGTTGTAAACAGCATTTCAAAAGAGATGGTGAAGTACAAACAGAGCAACTTGACACTCTATGTTGACAAGTACTTAGTGGTTTATTGACTAATTCACAAGCTCAGTAAAAAAAAAAAACCAAACACCTTGTATCTATACTGACACACAAACATCTTTGAAAGAGAGCCTTCAAATGTCAACAGCAAAAAATATGGAAAAATGGGGTTTTACATTTTGGAAAATATATTTTATGACAGCAAAAAAAATTGCTACATGCTCAATCTTTTTTCTCCTACTGTTCAAATAGAAATAACAAGGTACTTCTAAAATTACATTGAGAAACTCCAATTATTTTTGTCATACTTGAAAAGATAGAATTGAACAATTATCTTAACAATGATTCCACTACAATTCTGTTCTCCTGAAGAACTTGACATTTTACAAATCATGATATGTATTATGAATAATGAGCAAAATAATATGGACAAAGACTTTAATTTGATAGTGAATCTTTGCTTTGTTCTCTTATTGTTTATAAAAGAGAAACTAAAGGTGATTTTTGGTTTTGAATCATCAATTATTTCCTTGGGGTTTATTACCTGTTTTCATATGTATCACTTGGTATATGACAGAATTTATGACCATTTTCCACCACTTTTTCATTAACAGCTCGAGGAAGGGTGTTCCTAGCTTTCTCACCACAGGAGAACATATAATGAAACAGACTGCTTGAATCTGTTCATCATCATAGAAGCTAGGAATGGTTTTGGTTTGGTTTGTGGAATTTTGTTTGGGTTTTGTTGGTTTCCCCCCCCCCCCCCCCAGCACTTTTTGCCCATATATTGCTCTCCTGAATATTTTGAGGGGTTTTTTTGGCTTTGTATAAATAATTTAAAAAGGTACATAGACTATGTGAACTGAAGAAGTGTATTTTAACTTACATTATCCTCAATCAAAAAAAAAGTCTATTTTGTCCTTAATAAATGGAATTAGTGAACAACAAATATTATGAATTCAAAGCTTTTCACACTACCTTTTTATTTTTATTTGCAGTCTTTAACAAATCCACAACACAGGAAGAAATTATATTGTTTGGGCTCTTTTTTATTCATGGTTATTGGAGTTGTAATAGTTCAATTATAATGACAACACACTAATTTACCTTTTTTTTAAAGTAAAATCTTGATTTTTTTAATGGGGAAAGGCAAAAAACCCTCATCATCTGTCTCTGAGCTGATCAGGTAGATAATCTGAACCTAAGAATTAAAATTTTGTACTGGTTTGCTAGGGGAAGGCTGTATCAGTAATTGCAACCAAACAAATATTTTCAGAACAGCTGTTTTCTTGTAAAACACAACCAGTATACATATTCCCTTTATTTCCTGTACATCCTTCCAAGCTTTCTGCATGTTATTTCCGTCAGCTCATGGAAGGATCACTAATACTGTCATGTTCTTGCTCATATTTTACATATTTTTCAGTATCTCTAACTTCCTTTATTACAAGGACACAGAGAGTAGATAACCTTTTGAGGGTTAACTGAAAACATTTTAAAAAATAATTATTTATGTACGTTTCATTTGCCAGATAAACTCAGCTCATGTTTTTCATGCTAATGTCAATGTTACAGCTCCTATTTTCCAAGTAATCAGTTTCTCTGTTCACACTGGCAAAGCAATGCAACTCTGCACTTTGCTACTGATGGTCACAAAGAAATCATATTTCACAAAAAATCTAAAAAAAATTGCATTTGGCAGAAATCCAGGATTTTTTTTTAAAGTTTTCCTTCTAGATTAAGAGGGAAAACAAAATCTACATTTCATAAGCTCAAATTTTGCATACGTTCTCTCAGTCTCAAATTTTACAGCTGCAATAAGAACAAATCAGGAATCTAATATAAGTCCACTGGTTGAAGAATCAGCCTGACAGAAAATTGAAAATCATGCCAAAGCTTAAAGAAGGAAACCACACAGTCTAATATAAGCACTAGTACAGTATATGCAGTAGAAAGTGACAAAATCTTAAAAGAAACTCTGTTCTCAAGAACATAACACCAGACACCAATTCGTGACTATTAATGCAGGCTAGTTTTAGTCAAAGGAAACTAATCTTCCTAAGCTTCTTTTACAGTCATTTGAGAAAGCTCAGGGTAGCAAAATCCTTTTATGGGATCGTTCAGTGGATCTGTCACTGATCACTGTTTTAGCTACCACCCACCTCTCTCTGCTGACCATGAAAACAAACTTCCTACCTACAATTAGACATTCCAAGCATTTCACTGGTTTCTCTTTGCTTGACAGTGGGGAGAACAGAAAGAAAAAAAAGCAAATAATGACTGAATTTTACAAAGACTGTATCTCATTACCACGAAATAGCTTTACTAGCCTTACTCTACTGATGACTGGGTAAAGCGATGATCATTTGGTGAGTAATTCAGAATATCTAACTAAATCTTCAGTTTAGTTCTCTAATGAAGAGAAAGTCTTCATGCATGCCTTCCAAAGCTTGTATTACAAATGGTCAATGCAGAGGTCACCCTCTCTTCTCGCTTCCTAAAATAAGGCTTTGTTACGCGTGAGCCCAGGCTGTTAGTAGAATTGAGCAGGATTGGGCCATACTCAGCAAATCTGAGAAAAAGATTATTTCTCTGACTATAAATGAATATAAGAACACTGTACCTGTTTAAATAATTAACTATATATATATATGCTTTTCCCTTTATTCTCTGGGATATCATAAGGACTGCAATTTCACTTCACGAGGAAATTGTAACAGCTAATAAATGGTAATATCCATTATTCTACAAAAAACATGCAACTGCTTAGTGCAGTTGATTAAGAATTGGTCTTGCTATTTTGAAATCCAATAATGTTCAAACCTCCTAAGAACCTGAAGAGGGATGACACAGAAAAGCAACATGAAACGCCTCAGTGCTGGATCACCAGTGAGAGTAATGACTTCACTCAATATGTAGATGCGTAAAGAGAATTTGGAATTTTTTCTTGTTTATGGCAGACACTAGACATAAGTGAGAGCTTTGCTAAAGTACTAGAGCTCTTGAGGCTAACCATAAAACATCACTAACCTTTTACTTCCCCAAAAACTCTGTAATTTTATGCTATCTTGTGATGAATCGGCAATAAGGACTGCTAATTTATTTAGACATTCAAAATCTCCAACTGAGTAAATGCAGTACATTTTAGATGGAAAATTCAGCATGCCCTGATACAGCTGTCTTTTTTTATTGCTTCATGTTACAGAGAGATCTTCAGAATGACTCATATACCATTTAACTTTTACTCGTTTTTAACAAAACAAATTGTCATATAATCTGATTTAATTGGATAAATCTATTTGGCATTAATTTCTTATATACTTTTCAAGTTAAACTCATAACCAATGAGATGAATTAATAATAATTACCCAATTACCACAGTTTATTATCATTCCCCCAAACTGTTCTTTTTTTTTATCAGCTTTAATTGTAGATGTAATCATTATTACACTCCTAGCTAGTTCTGCAAAAGAAACTAGCTTTGCACTGTGCATTTTACTTGGATCATATTCCAAAGTGTATCTAAGTGTTAGGAGGGCCCAGAGAAGAAGTACTGATGTAATTTATCTTCTAAGGTGACTCAGTTAAAAGTTAGATTTGTGGAATGAGATTTTAGCAAGCACATCCCCATTTCTACTTTCCATCTTTAAAGATTTTTTATTTGTAGAAAGAATGCAAAGAAATCACTGCATATTCCCTACATTTTTCTGATACTAAAAATATCACACTGTAGAAATACACTGTGCTAAGATTTAATCTGTTTTCAAATACTCATATTACAATCTACTTAGTCTTAAATTTACAAAGTTTATGGGAGTTTTTGATCTTCCTATTGCATAAACCTCCAGATTTCAGTTTTAGTTGCATGAGTCCAAACCCCCTTTTTTTATGCTGAAAATAATGAATATCTTTCTTTCTTGAACAGCACGCATCTTAAAATAACTAATTTTATTTCATAGAAACAAATTTCTCCAGATGTTTCTTTACAAACTCAAGAGAATCTAAAAAAAAAAAAAAAAAAAAAAAAAAAAAAAAAAAAAAAGAAGAAGATGAAAAGAAAATAAGTAACCCTTTAATATTTTCATCCAATAGTTATCTAGTCTATCTATGTATTTTTGAATTATCCAGGAGTGAGACAGAAAAGTAGGTAGAGTATCGTCAAGGTTTATGCAATCTACAAAAGCCCTGTGGGATAAATTTTGGGTTGTCACAAACTCCTTTATGTACATGTGATAAACCAATAAACAGACAACAAAATAGCTTTACAGACAGCTTTACAATATCTTGCAGAAAAAACTGTCTAAACCAAGAAAGATAGAGATTGGTTAGGAATCCCCTACTATGTGACAGCTGAAGAGGATATCGCAGGGGAGGTGGTGGAGAAAAATAAAAAAATAAACCTAGTACCTTAAAATTATTTAAAAATCAGAATTATTCACTTGGGCCCATTCTTAGCATACAACAGGGAAAAAAACGTATTATAACTCACATAAATTTTCTCAAGTTAATATCACATTTTAAATGCAGCATTAATGTATGATCTAAAGATAACAGTAGAAAGAAAACCGGGCCAGTCACACAATACTTGGATTATTAATACAATCCCACTTGTGTCAGTTTGTTATCACGTATGTCTTATAAGAAATAGGCACGTACATGCTTTGAATGATTTTTGATGTAATTCCTATACAAAACATCTTTTTACAGCTATACACCAGATAACATATAACAAAGTGAATGACATCCATTCTTTGCCATCTTTTTCTCCTTTCTTATAAAATCAAAATATTGGCAGTTTGAATGCCAGCATAGCAGCTTCACTTAAGGGCTTGGCCAAGATTGACACACTCAATAATTCTGAAATACTCTCCTTAGAGCCTTTCAAATAAACAGCAAATCCAGTCACTTGAACTAAGCACTCAGTATGAACTGGAGTACTCAAAATAGATGCTGAATTTACACTATTAAAATATTGAAAGCTGAGACAAGTTACATTTAATACTAATCTTGGTTATCTAAGCATCACAGACACACTGCCTTTGCTCAAACCACAATCCACGTCCATGAGTCTAATTCTTTATCACAAGAAATCTTTACTGGAAAGATTGATTCCTTGATATCAGTGAAAGAAAAGACAATTCAAGGTCACTGGCAGCAACCTTTTACTGTAAGCACAGAAACTATTTATGCAGGAGAAATTCTTTGGGTTTTGTTTTGGAGTTAGGTTTTCAGTTTGTTTTGTTTTCCGCCTCTAGGGAAATGAATTGTGATACTTTTTAGTATCATCTTTATATCATATGGTTCTGGTTTCTGGTCAGGTTAACTGTAAGCCATTGGAAGAACATCCTGGTATAAAACAAGAAAAATTACAGTGTTCAATTAGTTTTCAGGAAAAAAAAATAAAGTTTTTCAGCATATAGTGCCACTGACAAACATATTTTCCAGAGCTGTATCGAGTATGACTTCTGTTCTTTTACTGATATGACACCAAGATGTTATGATAAGCCTAAGGTATCAAATATTTTGATGGTTGTACACAGACAAAGACAATAGCATAATGCTGAACTAAAAAAATCTCATTACTTTCTATACATTATTATCAATAAGATATTTCTGCTTCTTTCTGTTATGTATCTTTCTGTTTTATCTAGTCTGTGTCAAGTCATAAAATGAGGTTGGAAATTCCCCATTTCAAAAGGGTTTGTGAATAATCATAATAAATATTTTCTGTCTGCTATTAACAAATAAATCTTGCTGATATTTAGACACTTTGCTATTATTAAATGCTCATATTTCTTATACATAAAAAATTTACAATATCCTTTTACTTGCAGGTAAACTGTGTGTTATTTAAAAGTAAAGTACCTAATTGAGGTACATGTGTTTCCCATGCATTGCAACAGTTTAAAAAAAATGAACACAAGTACTTTCAATTGTATAATTTAAAAATAAGTCCACAAACTCCAGCTAACCGAATTGCTTATATAAAACTTTATATGCAAATGAGAGTATCACACTGAGTCATGACCACATTCCTGTGCTCTATTTAAATTAACAGGTTCCCTCTTCTGTGAGAGATCCATTACTTCAGTTTTACTACTGCTCTGCCAATCACAATAAGCAGATTTCTTCTGCTGCAACAATAACTAACTCTCTGTTAACACACTGCAAGTTTCTCCAAGATGTATCAAAATAATTTTACTTCTTCGTACACCATTATTTGTCTCCCATAATTAATTTTTGGTTTTTTTTAATACTGCTTTCTGTAATGGGCCCAAAAATTTTTTAGAAGTTCGAGTCCTTTACAAAACATGAAGTTATATACATATATTTTCTTTCTTCACCCTTGTTCTTTGCCTTTATTTTAAACAATAAAACAGCAATATTCATTAGAAAGATTCTATGCCATTGTCAACATATAAAACTGTATTACTGAAATACATAATATGATCTTCTTATATATAGTACAATCTTACTTTGGAAGACTGAAATGTACAAAAGTTCTTTTTCTCTAGCTAACCCTTAGTTTCAATTACATTTTATTCCAATTATAACTCTATCATTTGATGTTGCCAAATAATCATAGAATCCATGTCAGAAATAAGGTCTCTATTAACACAGAGGGGTGGGAGAAAAAAAAAAAAGATTTTTCTTGCCTGACATCCTTTTGACATATCAATTGTTCGACAACCCCAGGTTAAACTTCAAAGCCTCTTTCATGAATGAATTTCTTGTCCGATGCTAAAACTAATGTGTATCATGTTAAAAACATAAAGGCAAAACAGGATTTCAGTCATCTTTCATTAACTATAGGTTACAATTTTAGGAAGTTCACAGAATTCACAGCACCTGCCAAATTGCTGAACAAAATTTCAAATATCTTGTAGAAAAAAGTTGCATGACATTGATATTTAACTGTGCCAGAGTACGGCAATTCTATTTGATTTCTCATTAACACAAACAGGTCTGTTAAGACAGACTTTTGCCTAGAAGAAGCCCAAATTCTATAAAAGAAGACATAGCATCCTCCCAGTTAAGTAACAGAACTATTTGAAATAAAATGCTTAAAAATGGACACACAAATCTGCTTTTAACCAGAAAAGATTCCATACACCAGATGAGAGTGATAAGACTGTTTTCTTTAATTAAGATACTCTGAAATGCATTTTCTATGTTAAAAAAATATTTTTCCTCTTCAATTAAGTATCTATATGCAAATGCTTATAATTTGAAAACATTACTATATTTCCCTTAGAAAGTTCTAGAAGAAAAATGTTCATCAGCAAAACCAAAACATATTTAGCAGGGTACTTTTGAGTGCCTGTAAAAAATCCAGTCACTTCTATCTCACTTTATCCATAAAAGTATAATAAAGAATGTATATTCAGTGATCCTCTGTAAACTCACCTGAAATTGCCTTACACATGGACAATTTTTTGTACCAAACCAAATTAGAAATAATTTAGAACTGTTTCAACTTCCATTAGGAAACCCTGTATTTTGTTTTACCTCTCCTTTTGAACAGATCAGTGAAAACGCTCTGGATGGATACAACACAAAATGGATAAAAAGGTTCTTGTATGCACCCAAAGAGAAAAGGTTCAGAATGTATACTTTTGAAAAGGATGCTCTAAGATTATAAATATAGTCATGTAAAGAACAGTACAAAAATAAAGAAGGAAGGAAGCATGCACATACATGGAGGTGTTAAAATTAACAGGTGAAAGAGAAATCAGACCGAGCTAAAGTAGATCTGATTAAATTTAGATATGAATGGACACATGGTGTCAGGCATATGAGTAGATAGATCACTGACCAGTTTGATTCAGAGAAATCTTAAATATCATAATTTAAAACTCATGGCAGATATATCCTCTTCTGTTGTTATCCAGTCAGAGTTCCCAGACCGATCAGACTTGGTCTAGATAAACAACTTGCTTCATGTTCACTTTTGCAAGTAGTGGTACCAATTGTTTTTCAGGTGGGTAGAAATTTTCTTCCTGAGTCAGTACTAAGGAAATGCCTTTGCACACTTCTGAAGTATTTTTTATAAAATTATTATTATTATTATTATTATGGAAAATATATAAATGCCAATTGAGCCAAGTTCCCAATAGGTAATTATGTCCTACCTATTGTAATATTTTCCTCCTGGGCTTCTTGTGATGGTGGGCCAGAGCGAGTTTTTCCATTTTTAATTTTTTTTTTTTTTTTTAATCTAAGGAATTGTACCTCTCTGTTCAATGAAACAGACTCCTGGATATCAAAGCATTTTTATTGCTGGTGATATGGCCCTCCTATTTAATGTACTATAGCAATGATTGGAAAGTCAGGACTGTGAGCCACAGGGGGCCATTATTAACAAAGCATCTTTCTCATGCTCTTAAGAAGTGACCTTTATGCTAGCTGTAGTGTAGTCTGGGCTGCTCTTTCAAGATTTCTTTTCTAAAATAATAACCTTAAAAGCTCAGTATTCTTCTTGTGTACTGTAAAAGCCTTTCACATAATTCTTCTGAAAGCTGTGAAAAGCATTAAGTCTACTAGGATAGCAAAACTACTGCAAAATGACCTGGGAAAGTAGAAGAAATAAATATGTAACTAGTAATGAAATTATTCAGAAATGATGATGTTTTTCACCCAGTTGATGGATGTATACAGCAGAAGAAGTGAGAAGAGTGAGTCTATAACCGTACATAAAAATCAAACTAAAATTTTTGATGAACTAATCAGAAATTAATAGCATAAAATGAATTTGCTACTAACATCAATACTGAATGCAGACATAATCTGCATCTTTATATAGATATGTGAAAAAGAACAGAGAAAACAGTGAACAGTGAACTGAAAGAAAAGCTGAAGGAAGAAAGATATTATTGGAGTGAAGAAAAGATGCTTAAAAAGTTTTAGAAGTCATATCATAACACAAAATATAAAACAGCTTTCCACTAATTTTGAAACACAGGGAAGATGGGCAAAAATGGAAAAAAAAAAAAAAAGTACGATAAAAATTCTGGTGCCTGGAAAAAAAAAAAAAAGGAGTAGGAGTTATTTGTAAATTCAAGCCACAAATGTACTTGATAGACACCTGGATGTGCAGCTATCCTGCATCAATCACCTGGATTAGCTTTGGGATGTTCCTAATACAGTACACTGGTCTAAGGTGCAGGATAGTACTACTATCCATTTGCCCAAATTCCATCTTTCATTATTAATTTTTGGGAAAGATGGCAGAAAATAAATTCTCCTGAAAAAAGATGGGAATTGATCAGTAATAGATGTGATTATTATACAGTGGGGGGGAAATATAGCTTTGGGACTTAAAATATTTTTTACACCTTCTATAGTTATCACACAACACTAATGGGCCTTGGAAAATATTATATGGCAGGTACATGCCCTCAAGTAATTGAACCAAGCATCTGTTCCTAGAGCTGAACTTGCAAGAACAACTAGTGTCAAAAATGGCTTTACAAAATCAGTTGGCATTAGATATGTTATTATTAAAAAAACAAGAGTTATGTGGAATGTTAAATTTTACTGAAACGGAGCGTTGTAATACCATTCACAATGCAACATCATCAATTGAATAAGCCCAAGCTAAAACGAAAGAAATCACCAATCAAATATCAGAGCTTTTCCAATCACTCCAAACCCAAGGCTAGCTTACTGGCTGATGTCCATATTCTAATCCTTGTGACTTGTGGGGTGGGGGCAATGGCTATAATGAAGATTGGGTTGATGATTGCGACTGGAGTTACATTTGCAATGATTGGGATAGCTATTGTACACTGTGTAATTGCTTGTGTCATTTTCCTGCTGTTTCTGTCTTTTCTCAAAACACATCACCCCCATGGACAGCCTGTGAAATGAAAAAAACATCCCAGGAAGACATTGTTTGAGCCACAGGGAGATGTAAGAGACTTAAAGTCGACAATTGCCTCAAATATTGTCAAGGCCACACAAGTGACTTGCCATAAGGTAAGTCACCACCATATGAACTTGAGATAAGCACAGAAGACAGAAATTTGCAACAGAAAGGTGCTTATTCCAGGCCTAGAGGAGCTGAAGCTTGGTTAACACATCCTGGTTAACACATCTGGACAAAAATTCCCAGTATGGCAAACTTTAGGAAAGGAAACAGCTGCTTATACACATGCCACCCTAAGTTATGGAAACATCTGTGCCCACCCATGGATACCAACAAATTGGACTATAAAAGTGGCACCTCCAGAATCACTACCGAGAAGACCAGGGTGAAGCAGGACCACTGGCACTCCTCTGGATCCACAGTGTGGTGATAATTTTTCTCTTGATCTTTCTCTCCTTCACTCCCACCCTGCTCTTTCCTATTTCTTTCTATCTCTGTACCTCATATTTACTGTTAAATAAATTCTATACTACTAATTTTGGCACATGGTCTCATTTGCATCTAAATTGAAGCAGAGGCACCTCTCAACAATCAGATCATAACAAGTGGAGTAGAAAAGAACAAAACAAAACTGGTATTCAACTCATGAAATACAAAAGTAAAGGTAGTAATGCATCCTACTTAAAAGAAAAACAGTGTAACAGATAAAGGGCAATTCAATACAGATAAAAATAGAAACATGCTGACTTTTATGAGTCACTGTTAATCAAATCCAACCACCTCATCAGAAAAATCAGTAGAAAATATCTGAGAGAGATATAACATGTTTAAGCATACATGTTAAGCATAATGTACATGGAAAACCTGTAACTAGGCTTTTAAAGTGAACCTCATATACAAGGAAGTTATACATATACAACTTTACATATATATCGTGGTTGTAACACACAAATTACCACACAGTAGATCACACACTGAAATTGCTGTACTGCAATTTACTAATTAAGGAGCAAAATAAGCTGATCAGGATCCAGATTCTGTACGGAACAAGACTCTCAGTTTTTCGCCTATGGCACTCAATTTGTTCATTCTTGGACTATGAGCTGCTGTCTTCCAAAAAGGACAAGGTTAGGAGTATCACCTCGGAAAGGAAGTAGGTTCTCGGGCTCCCTTCATGTCATAGGACCACTACACTTTCCCTCACACAAGCAATAAGACTGCCCATGGCAACACCTCAAGGAGAAGGAAAACCTCCTCAGGAATAAAACGAGCACGCAGAGCTTCCTGCAGAAAATCAGAAAGTCGGTGCTTTGACTGCAAGCAGGTATTCCCTCCTTTAGGACCTTCGAGAATAAAGAAATATATGTGACCTTTGAATATTATATGTCAAGGTTTAGGAATGATATTCCCTAATGTTTCTGCTGAAACCATGCAGAGTTTGATCACGCCCCCTCCCCCTGCAACAGGCTGGAGAGGAGAATTGAAAAAACAAGAGGGGAAAATCATGAGTTGAGGTAAGAACTACCTACTGGAAATAGCAATGAAATAAGACAACAAACAGTAACAGCAACAATACTAATGACAGATTTTACAAAAAGAAAAGAAATTAACAACTAATTTGTGATTGCTTATCTGCCCCCACAGAAACCATTCAAAACACCTGACTGCTCCCTTTGCTATGCATGTGGAAGGGAGCATTTCCCCTATTCCCAAAAAATGATGTGAGGTGGTAGAATACTGTCTGGTCCTGGACATGCTCCCTCCTGGCTACTGCAAAAATTCAACATGTCTAACCAGAACCAGGACACTATGCGGTTTTGACTATTAATTTTCACTTTCTTTAAATTTAAGTCCTCTAGTTTATATCCTAGCTTTCTGGAAAAAAAAACAAATTACTTTTAAGAGTTGTTTTATGTGATTTGGAGAAAAGATTGAAGAATATTTCCCTGAATATTTTATGGTTCACCTGGGATTCTGCCAGAAGTACAAACCCACATACACAGACAAACACATTTTTCTCAGACAGGGCATTCATTATTTCCAATCATTGTATTAAAGTCATAACTGCGCTGTAATAAGAACAATTCAAAAATGCATAAAGAGAAGCTTGTATGTAGGCCCATACTATCCCACGGGAGAAAACAATGTGGAAAGGAGTAATTCATGAGGCTCTCCTGAGATTTTTCTTCAAAATAATAACAGAGGGAACATAGAAATTGAAGCTGGAAGAAAAAGAAGAGGTTAGATGACTGGAGTCCTTTCTAGGAAAGGTGCTTAATGTTTAGGACAATCTGGAAGCCTTTCGGTCATCGGTTTCTAATCAGAACTGTACAGAATGGAAGGTATCATGTTCTTTAGAGAATGTTAGCTTTTATTGGCAGTCTCCATTACAGTCTTTTGGGTTGTGTTTTTTCTTCATGGATGAAGGGCAAATATATCATGAAGAAAATGCCACCTGCTACCAAAAGAGGGTCAGCTTTAATGCACAAATTAATTTTAACAAGACAAACAAATAAAGAGTTTTGAGAAAAAGGTAACCTATCCATAACTTCAAAAACCCCCTACATACTTTCCATGAAGGCAGACTAAAGAAAGGTATTATGAGCTTTTAGCAAAAAAAAATAGTTGAACTACACTATTTTGAAGTTACTGTTAAACTTCGCACATGAACAAACCATCTCAGTAGATCTTCAATAAATGTAAGAAAAAGCACTAAGATCTCATAAGAAAAGTATGACAGCGCACATGTATAGGAAAGAACCTGAAGGAAAAGTTGGAATAAAATATCAGAAAAACAATAAAGTAAAATAAGTTACAATGACATAAAAAAGTGAATGAATTAACACTAAAAAAGTAATATGTATTGCATTTGAGAAATACATCTGCTATTTTTCATACATGAGAATTATTATCTCTAATGAATAGTAGGTTAGATAAAAACAAGAAGAAAGTGGAAAGGCAAATATTAAATTTAAGATGCAGGATAACAACAAGGAAAAAAAAGCCTTTCCATATGTGTACTGAAATATCATTAAAATGTCCTGTGATATCAGCTCTGTAGTGAGTCACAGCACAATTATATTACAATTTAGGCAAAGTTTGCAGAGGCATATAATTTTTCATAATTTCACTCAGATGAGTGCTAATTATCCCTGCCTCCCATCAGTTTCAGTAAGAGAAGGATTAGTAGCAAGGTGCAGTACTTCTACAAATAGTAGTTATAAGTACCATAAGAAGAGTTGAGGTGTACTAAGGACTTTTAAAATTATCAACTGGATATTATCAGTAATGTTATTAGCACACACTTTAAAGAACATTTTAAAATATACTATTTAAATACAAATTTCCATTATCATCCTTTGAAAGTCAAACAGTATTTCTTAATATTTCTTTAAAATATCTTAGAATATACAAGACATTAGTCATTATCAAGACTCCTTTTTAGCCACTCCACAGTTGAGAGCATTTGAGATATATCTGTACACTTTCTGTAGAGGAGTAGAATTAAAATAAATAAATAAATAAAATAAAATAAAATAAAATTAACTATCAATTTCAGTTTAGACCTGCATTCCTTTCCTTATTGTTGCGTTTCTCCATTTGACAAAACACTAGGACATTATATTGTTCTGATTTTGTCCCTCCTCAAAGCAAATAACTTAATTCCTATTGAGAACGGGAGAGTGCAAAAGTTTAATTTTTAAGTATGAGCACTTTCTATGATTTACAAAATCACGTTGTCCCTACTGCTTAGTCTGACTGGTTTCCTATATATGTGTTGACTTCCAGTTATGTTGATCTTTGATCCATTTTACTGAAAAAACCCCAAAACTTTAACTATCTATCTACCCAGGTCAGTGTTTGCCTTGTCATTTTCAGAAAATTTACAGGTCTTTACACAACATTATTAGTCTTGAAATGCATAAATGTGGTTCTTGTATAACTAAGTAAATTAAGAATTCCAACAGTCAGGCAAACATCATTACAGTTTATAGTATAGCCATAGTAAAAGTTAGAGTGCACTGCCTCTGGGGACATCATATATTATACAAGGAGTATAGAATCTATAAATAAATAGAGATATCAAAACTGTGAAAACAGTGAAAAGTAAAATAAATTTTGAAGAAAAGAAGGACTGGGGACAAATCTAACTTAATGTCTTTCTCTCTGTTCTTTTGTTGTTTCTTCTTTTAATCCAGACACCACTAATTCTTTCCTCCTCCCTATTTTACTCTATCTGGAAAGACAGATGAATATCCCACATATATGTATTTGAGCTCTATTAATTTTAGTGCCTCACTTCATGGATATTGAATCTGACCTTCACTTTCTGTATTTGAATTGTTACTAAACTTTTAATATTAAGGGACTAAACTATAACATAATTTTTGCTTATGAGGAATGAGGTTCCTGTGGGCCCACTTCTCCGATTTGTCTAGGTTCCCCTGAGCGGCATCCTGTCTTTCAGATGTGACAAATGCACCACTCAGTTTCATGTCATCTGCAAACTTGCTGAGCGTGCACTTGATCCCACTGTGTGTGTCATTGATAGAGATGATGAAGAGCACTAGGCCAAAGACAGATACCTGAAGGACACCTCTTGTCACTGGCCTCCACTTAGACACAATGACACAGAGTTGTTGACCATAAGCTCTGACTCCATCCACCCATCCATCCAGATGTTGCATGGAACCATACTGAAGGCCTTGCAGAAGTCTAGATAGGTGACGTCTGTTGGTCAGATGTTGGTCCTGTCTTGTCAACCATTGCCATCACTGGATCATAGAAAGTCACCAGACCGGTCAGGCAATTGGTCAAGTCCTTCAAGATAAACGTGCTCCAATGCAGATGTTTTGGATTTCTGCTTCACCAAGAGTACCTTCTGCTCTTCCAGCTTGAGACTTACTTCTGCTGTCTCTTGCTCTTTTTTGTTCTCTAATCTCTCTCTCTCTTCCTGGCTTTTTATGCCCTTTTGTGAATGTTCTTTCAGAGGTTCCATGGGTGTGTCTGAGCAGCTGCCCTGCCTATGGCCCCTTGGGAGTGGCTGCATCCAGTACATGACACCCCCTGTCCTTTTCCCTGAGAGACCACACTGGTGGCCCCTGCTGCAAATTCCTGGGCGCATGCACCCAGCACAAGAACTTTCTCTGCTTGGTTTTATTTGTTTTGGTTTTTGTTTGTTGTTTGGGGTTTTTTTTTTTCTTACTCAAAATGTATGTATCCAACTCGGAAATCGCTTGCTCTTTTCATGTCTCCAAAACAGCCAACTGAACCTTTCAGTCTGAAGCTGAGCTGTTAGCTTCATCATTTCCATTCGTCATTTCCCTTTTATTTCTGTGTGTACAGATGCATTTTCCTTTTTCTATCAACAACTCATGCCAGCTATTACACTTAGAATTGATTAGTAAGAACTCCAAATAATGGTTTTGAACATCATGAATATTTACAGAAAGGTAACAAATGTTGCAGACAGGATCTTGTGGATATGGGCAAGACACTTTTCATTGTAAGTCATATGATTAATATCAAACTAACAAAAGCAATTATTATTTAACTGAGAACTTTTCAGATTATGTTGGGTTTATCCTAAGCCTCTCAAGGGACTTAAAACCATCACTCAAGAAAAATGAGCTTTTGAGCTTTGAAACTGTCTTTTATTTTACAAAGCACCACTGTGAGGAAGCTCAGTTTACCATCAGAACTAACAAAACCAGAAATATAAGAGAGATGATGTGTGGGAACAATTTCCACCTAAAAAAAAGACAAACTAGATATTTGATTGTAGCAATATTCCACACACATAACAGTTCAGGTAATTTCAGACTCACTTGGCCTAGACAGACAGCACAACTTCCAATGTAATAATTTGTCCACATTTAGAACTTTGCTAAAATGGCTAAAACAAAGAAAGCATACTCAGAAGCATATGAAATACAGATGAAAGCCTATTTTTAGTCTTGGAAGAGGATGTAATTCTAACACTCATTTTCTATTTTCTTCCATACTTTTAGGTCACGGCAATGTTAGGTGGCAAATGCCTTCCTGAGAAAAAATATTTATAAATTATACTAATATTCCATTTTTCATTCTTTGAGAAGTACCATATACACTGCTGAATATTTGGAGGAATGGGCAATACAATTAATTTTATTATGAAATATTTATTTTGGGAAAAATATATTTCTATTGAACTATTATAAAGAAGACTATTATTATGATCTGTATGTGAAAATATTCATGTCACAGGTTTCTCTTTTCCTCTAAATATGTGAAGACTGTACAATCCTGAATGTAAAATGCTGACTGTATTTTGGGCTGCAATTTAGCCCTCATGTGCTTTTATTGATTTTTTTTTAATGATTGGTCTGTGAAATATATTTTTTCAATATTTAACAGGGGTTCAAATACACAGCAAATAAAAACAGACAGAGTTTGCTGCATATTATTTCCACTTCTTTTCTTTGAAACATCAGGAATATGTAGCTTGTTATGCATCACTTTTCTATTATTTATGACAGGTTTTGCTAAAAAGATGTTAAATAGAACTTTCTGTTACTTACACTGATATCTTCCAAATCTAAGCTGTTCAGAATGACATTGTTCCTCTTCCAGATGATGGGAGGTCTCAGGGTTCCCTGGATGGCACAACTTAAGACACAACTCTGTCCCACAGTTGCTGCAGTGGTGCTTATTTTTTGATCTTCAGGCAGATTCAGCTGAACTACATCTGCAAAAAAAAAGTATTGCTTGTAAGACCAATGAGCAGGCAGTTTAATTTTTAATTAGCATGAACTTTTGTATACTGGTAATTTAACAATTTTAACTGGAATAAAAGTAAAAAGAACTCCCAAAAACTCCAGTAAGTTCAGTGTATTTCATATAAAGGTCAGCATGACATTTCAATTAAATTGACTGACAAGTATCAGCCTGTAAGAAGTAGCATTTAACATGAAAGTGAATTGCAGAGGTAAGACTGTAATACACATGACTGCATATCCAAAGTCAGACATTGGAAGTCATCTGACAGTTAAGACAGGCACAGTGGACTAGTCAGAACATTTATGCTGTATTTTCAGGCTAATTAGTTATTCATCCTTAGTCAATGTTTAAAAAATATATTAAAAATTCACACATATGTGATAGGAGTCCAGAACTTGAACCTTTCTCTGTTCATCTAAATACTAAATAGCTCCAAAATATACCCCAGAACTCATTGGGACACTTGCATAAAAAAGGATCATCAAACTGATGACACTTCATATGCTTCCCTCTTGTGTAATTGCCTTAATTTACAGGCTGATCAGCTGAGAGTTAGATATCCATTTATGGTGAGCCTTACTAAACACAACCTATTAAAATCCTATATTTGTAAGAATGTTGTCATATTAGACAAAAGAACTATATAGGAACTGAAGATCATCCAAATAAAAATTTTTCCACTCAGCTGCTAAAGCATGAAAAATCTCTATGTTCTTTATCTTTCCTTCTTCAAGTAACCTACAAAAGGCATCATGTGCCTATTTTCTTTTAATTACGAAAATACTTTCATGTAAGAGACATATTAACTCGTTCATTACAGGAAAGAAGGAATTTGTAAGGAAGCTAAGATTATCTATAGGTTCTTTTCAGCCTCATAAAAGCAATACTTTGTAATTAACACTTCCCCCCCCACCCTCTTTTCACTCCCCTCAAGTGCAAGCATTAGAAAAGCATGAAAGTAAGCTTAGCTGTTCTATAATTAAAGTAAATCCTTTAAAAATGTGATTAAAAAGACTAATTTTATACTTAGCTCCAGAGGCCCCCTGATTCTTTTCCTCTTTCAGAAGGAATGCTCTCCATGACTCAAATTGTGAATGATATTGCCCATCAAAAACGGCCAAATGAGACTGACCTTTTTTAACTAGATGCATTACCTGACAAAATGCGTTATGCTAAGGAAAAAGAAACATACCAATTAAATTGACTCTTCTGCTGTTTACTGTGCTTCTTAAAACTTACAGCTTCCTCAGAAGCACTTCAGCATCTATTGTAGGGGAGATGGTCCTTCAGTGACACTATCTTGCACACTTACTGAGACATATCTGCATGACTACTGAATGTTTCAAAATTTCTGGTAGCCAACTAACAGTACTCATATTTTGCTTTTTTACTGAGCTCACTATGCAACGATCGCAAAAGTGAAATAAAAATTCTGATATTTTATTTATAAATTTATATTATCTGTATATTTCAAAGTCATTTTTCAATTTAGGAAAGGCATGAAGGAGGGATCAGGAAATCAGCTGGTGTTATAGGGCTGTCTATGAAAACTGCTAACCTTCACATGATAAACTGACACAGGCAATTTAAATTCTAAAAGACTGAAGTATTTTTTCAATTAACTTCAGTATTACTATGGATGCCTACAAAAACAAGGCCAGCCACTGTTACAGATGTTTATAATTTTTCATTAGAGGATGACACTAGAAAAGAGAGCATCTATCAAATATACAGTTCAACATTTCCTACACGAGCAAAGATGATACTCTGAAATTGAAACTGAGGGGCTATCATTTTGGACACCAAGAGTTCAAATGTCTGGTTTTTCTTAAACTGTCTTGGTTTTAATAATAATGATAACCTTATCATAAATAATAATTAAGATAATGAAGATAATAAAAAGCCCAACAATAATAACAACATAGGATGATAACACTAATTTTGCTAGAGAAAGCTTCCAAAGGATTTCTGAAAAAAAACTGTCTTCAATACAATATATTGACATGCCATTTGCAATTTTTACCTCATGCCTATATCGTAACAAAAGGGCCAAATGCAGAATTTAAAAAAAAAAAAAAAGAAGAAAAAGTTGTACTACCTGGAACTAATCAATACACCAAGGTTACGTATTTTTTAAAAGTTGTGAAAAAACCCCCTATTTTAATAAATGCACTAGAATCACTGCTTTCCTGTAAAATACTGAACATTTAGGTAAAAACCTTCATAAACTATATAATTATGTATATTTATATTATTATTTAACACAAAAAAGGCATATAAGTTACATTATAGGTTTTCTTATTTTCTTGAGAGAAAACTACTGCACATATTTTCTTATTATTGGGGGAAAAGTTACCACCCAACCCAAAAAGCCCTAAGCTTAGAGGGCAGCACCTGGTGCAGAATCCTGGGCAGGTAACTCACTGAAATTCCTGTCCATTAACTGTCTGCAACCACAGTGAAAGAGGCAAAACACTTCTGGGGGTGGAAGTGCAGCAGTGTATGCAAAAAACTGTCAGGTGCACAGAGCAGCACTTGTCTCACAGTCCAGGCACCATGACATTCCCTTGGAAACATAAAACTTAAGCCCCGGAATTAACTGATGCATTTACCATCACTTCTTTTCTCCTTGAAAGAAATAAACCTGGATCTGAAAGCAAATACTCTTTTAACAGATACTAAAGTTGTGTCACTAAGAGATATTCCTGACTAGGATGACCCCTAGCTTTCCCTCCAGGTTGCCTCTGTAGATCAGTAACAAATGTTTGAAGTTTAGGCACACACATTTTGTCTATTTAATGTTAAATGAAAAAGCAGAGTAAAGGTCTACAAAAATTGGAAGCAAAATTATTTCTGTTTACTGAAACCATCCCCACATAAAAAAGTAAATATTGGTGGGCATTGATGACTACAGAGCAGTAATATTTTAAGTAGCCAGTAGAGACTACATTTTATAGCTTGCTATTTTTAGACACATGGATCCTCTACTATGGTGTACCATATTAATGAGTTTGTTTGTAACTCCTCCAGATGCAATATCAATCTGACATGCATCCCTGCTTCTTAATTATACAAGTTACAGGATACACTCTTTCAGATAAAGAGGAGAAATGCAAACAAAAAAGTCCAAACCAAAACAGCCCAAACATTTAAATAAGAGATAGAAGTATAGTTAGGAGATGAAAACAGACAACTGTATAAAAATATCTGGTTGGAAATAAAATAAAGCTATTACAAAATAGGACAAAAGGAGTGAAAGCGGAAGAAATATTAACTATTGGGAAGACATTAACCATTAACTATTGGGAAGAACTTTAACACTTTCACTGGAGAAAAGGAAAACTTACTGAAGAGGCTCAAAAATATCAAACATTTTAAACAACAAAGGAAAATCAAAGCCAACCAACCCCAAACAAGTAAATCAAATCAAAACTAATCATTTAAATACAAGAGATTCCTGCAGTGGTTGAGAGATGTTTGAAAGAGTTTGATAAATTCCCTGCCTGCTGAAGCCTTTCTACAAACTCCCCTACTCTTCATCCTGCTTTATGGTCTGGGGCCAAGTTCTTCTGGCTCCTCCCATCTTGAGTTTGTTACTGAAGTTATCACTGTAGTTGATCCAGCTCGAATTTATCTGTCTTTAAAACACATGAAAGAAAACTTTACACAATATTTAGGATTAATGAAGTGGAATATATCAACTAATCCATGTCTTTTCCTGAAAGACTTTGGTCAATATGTCTGTACAATGCAATTGCCATTTTCACCCAGATTTCATCTGCTTCCTCACAGTTGCCCTGTGAATGACAGGTCCACAACACTTTCTTCTACTCTGCTCTTTCCAGTAGATTGCTTCTCAGCCTAAAGTACAATTTAACTCTTAAGCAAGTATAAGAACTTGTATTCATAACATTAATTTTCATATCACTTTTACTGTGCCAGGCTTTAAGGTTATCCAATTACAATCTTTAAAAAAGTTTGCTTCCCAGGTGGTCTTTGGAGAGCTTCAATAATAACTCCTTCTCAAACTGGTATATTCCTGTTGCATTGAACCTTTATTATCTCCCTTTCATCCAGGTCATTATTAATTTTATCACTACTAACTCTCATAATTTTAGCTGACGAAACACATTCTAATATGTACACACCCCAAGTGCTTAACTGAAAATTATGAAAGCACTTTTTTTCTCTCATTGCTTCTCTTTATCTAGACTCTATGCTATAAACCCACTTTTGTCTGTCCTTCAGTTAAAATCTGATAAAATTATGAATAGTTTTTCTTTTATAATTTTCTAAGTACTTTCTAATATAAATATATTTGTGATAGCTTTCAAAAATATCTTCAGAACTTACTGAAATCAAATGCAAAATGACACCACTCCAACTGAATCAAGAGATACTGCAAATGATAATCAGTTAGATTAGAATGTAAGTGCTTGAATTTTCCAAGTTTAACCAAAAATGTAGTAATAAAAACTGAGAAAGGCAGGAAAAAGGAGGTTTCAAAGTTGACATGCTGCAAAAATATTCCAACAGCAATACAGATAAACAAATAATGGAACCTTATTCTAAGCATTGTTGTTTTCAAGAGTCATACATCTTAGGTTGTCATTCTTAGTATAAGTGAAGTTTTATCAATATTCTCGTAGGTCAACAGATAAAATTATATCATTGCATTTTTAAAAGAGAGTGGGGCAGTAGGGCTTTGTTAGGAAAATAACAAAGGTAGTCACAGCCATACAGTGCTTTGACCAACAATTGTCTTTTCTTAATCCTAAGTACATTGGGTCAATGTACATAACACAGAAGAGTTTGATGGTCTAAATTTAGCACATTTAAGGAAAGAGTTGTTATATTTGGATTTGAGTTTTCTGAAGAATAAAAGCAGGGCTATTTCAGTTCTTTCCCTATACATGAAAAAATCCAATCTCCAATTCCTTTGATGGCCCAAATGGCCTGTAGGGAACTGTACACAATCAGAAAAGTCATTTGGGTTCTTAGAATACCAAGTCAGGCTACCAGGAAGAGAGACACTGAGGTATATGAAATTTATTGAGGCTAAGTAGTTCCTTACTGTCTCTTAGGATTAGTAAAGAAAAATCACAATATCACTCTGAATAAAAGGTTTTAAAAGCTAAAATGTGTGAAAAGATGTTACATTTGTAGTCTGTGTATAGCTTCATAATTGATTATGTTGTTAAAGGGAGGAAGGGAGGAAGTTCTGACTCAACTGCAGACTGCCTTGGTTAATTTACTACCATTACCAAATGTGCAATTTGAACATTCTCGTTTGCTTCCATAAGTTCTGTGTATTTATTCAAAGCAGCCACAAAACTTTTCTAAGTCTAAACTAATGAACATTGTGCCAAATGGTACCCAATACTTAAAATTAAGACCACATCATTTATTTTGTTTGCCTATTTCAAATCTAATTTAAAAGAAAACAGCTTTTAAAACCAAGCAAAAAGCCTTTTGTCTATGAACTACAGTAACTCTATACTTAATGTATAACATTACTTGGTGGCATGATATAGCTTAAATGCAGCTAGGTAATGTGCCTTTTACTCTTCTGGCATGGATTCCACTTTCCTTAAAGTGACATAACAAAAGCTTTTTCATCAGTGTCATTTTGCTGCTCTTTTAGAGCAATTTTAAAATCAGCACACATCACCATTAGCATGACTAATTTTGTCATAATCTGCTGTATATTCTGCTTTGAACTTGTTGTAAACATATTATTCACATACTTAGTAGAATGTTTCAGTATGAAAAGTAACAGAACACAGTTCATGAGTGCCTGTTCTCTAAGATCTTATACCAGCAAATAAGTTTTTCTGTCCTCAAAATCCATTTAAAAGCACACACACACGTGCCAAAAAAAAACCAAACAAAAAACAACAAAAAAAACCCCATCAAAACCCAAAAAACTTAAAAACAAACAGGCATAAATAACTTATTCATGGCTCCTTAATGTTTAGCTGCAGAGCTTGCATTAAAGGTCAGGCAATTGTTGCAAAAAGCTGAAAGCTCCTAATGTTATAATTATCATTCATCTTTTGTCTTTGCGGACAAGAGACTTGAAAAACCTTTTTTTTTTTTTTTTTAAATAAAATATTGTAATTGCTCCTGGTTTTAGGAAGTCCTGTAGAAACCATCTCCATGAAAAAAATAATCAGAAAACGTGAAAGAAAATACAATAACTTCTGCATTTATTTACAGTACTTGCCAATGAAATTAATAGACAGGGACTGATATGTCATCCCAGGAAACATTTATGTTATTGGAGAACTTAAAGCTTCTCTGAAAGACAAATGTGAACCCCAAGGTTTCGGTTTCCTCTCACAAGAACAGAGTATATTTTATTCAAGTATCTAGAAACATTGAGTGCTTCCTGCTTTAAACGCATGAAGGAAAAAGTAGAATATATCAGCTGACCTCCTGCTTCAGTGATTTTAGCATCAAATTATTTTATTACTGAAACAGCTTATCTTCTTTTTAGGACCAAAAATTACTAGAGAAGCAAATATCTTTAAATAAAATTCTTAAAAATAGTTTGAAACAGATAAAATTACTAAATAAATCATATATTATTATATTTATGAGAAGTTTATAGATGTGTGTACTCACAAAGTGCTTACCATTGAAGCAAAGTCTATGTTATTTAATGGTTCTTTGAAGAAGAAGAAGAATGACTGTAGACTGTGACTGTAAGAAGTAGCTGAAGGACTTTTGGATTAATGGGCTGCAAGTTCATTTGTCAAGAGAGAAACAGAGAAGGGATGATAAGCAGTTCTATCAACTGTGTCCCCTCCACCAGAGAAAAATTCAAATCAATGATTAGGAATTCTCTGGAAAGCAACCAAAAGCAAATAGAACCCGAAATAATTTTGCTCCATGATTTGTAGACATGAATACTATACGCAGCTCTGTGTCCTCTGCAAGGTAGATAAAAGCTCAGAGGAAAGGCAAGAGTGATCAAGGCATGGAGCAGTTTAAACATAAATTCAAAAAATCAGAAAGTTTTGAGTTTTTATTTTAATAAAATGATGCAGAGAGCTTCAAAAAAAGTCAGCAAAATCATGGTTGTCATGGAAATGCCGGAAAAGCTTATTGATGGTTTATTGTTTAACACTGGAAAGTCATCAAAATAAGTTAGAGGCAAGGTTCAAAGTGAAGGACAATAGTTTGAAGTGATATATCTGAAAAAAAAATCTTTTCCAAAGGTTATTATAGATTCCAGAAGCTTACATCTTCTTTGTGCAGATCACACAAACACTTGCGACAAATTATAATGATATTATTCTTACACTTTTCTAAACATCAGCTCAGGTTCATGGTTGAAAGAAAGCATTGGACTGGCTGGACCTGGGACCAATACAGTTGTTTTTATAGTGTTAAGGCACATTGCTTAATTTTACATGGAAATCACCCAGGAAATGGGATTTCTAAGTTTTCTTTACAGAAAAAAAGCTGAACTGTTAGTTCATTTAGTAAATTAATCAAACATAATTTTAGGTATTTTAACATTTTTAATGAAACAACTAAATCAATTGCAATGCAGTTGAATTAATAATCAGGGTGTATTACCTCTTGAGAATAATTTTCCCCTCTAATATTTTTAATTGATTTTAATAGGATTTCTTCGGAATGTCTTTGCTCACACATTGCTGTTATTAATATTTTTTAAAAAGTTAAAAAGTAATCATTATTAAAATCAGCAATTATCACTTTTTGTTAATTTCAAATTCACAAACAGATTAAGCTAAAACAAAATTTCCAAGCTCATTACACATGTGTTTTAAATTTAATTCTTACTTTAATTTAAATAGTTTTACTTCCTATGTCCATTGACTCAAACTCTACCTCATTTGTGTTTCACACAAGTGTGCACAAAATCCATATATATTACTTCTTGCCTTATGTTCTTGTACCTGTACTACAGGAATACTATGCATGTCTTGAAAAGTACCACTACTACATTTGTTAAGGATATTTACAACAGTGCAAATGAAGGGTCTACCCTACAGACTGTGTTGTTCTGAGAACCCTGTGAAGTTGCATTCAACTGTTACGAGGACTTTTGCAGCCTAAGGGAAAACCCAGGCCAAGAAAAATCAACTCCTGATCTGTACAGCTTCAATGTCTTCCGTTGCAAAGGAAATCAGATATTTACTCCCATCGTGTCAACAGCCTGTTTATCACAAGCTATTTCTCAGGAATAAGCAAAACAATCCAAACTATCCTGATTCACAGACAACTTCTTTCTCCTCATGAAGAAGAATGGAATTCCAGCTTCTATGCCTTTAAGTGTCTTGTGGCAAAAGTGAAGTGGCAAATAATAAGTTTCTCTCCCTCCTGTCTCTATTATCATGTCTGCAGACAGCAACTGTCTGCCCAACCTTAACATATCCTCTCAGTATGTTCTGTAACTGATTTCACGCACCATTCAGTGAATCCTAAGGGAAATTTCAAAGTTATTGTGATGGGTTAAAATATGATTTGATGCATGTTACTGGAATTGCTGATCTGAAAGGAGTAAAATATGGGATCCCAGGTTTATATGCATATATAAACTTGCGACTTTTATAGATTCAATATTCCAAGTTAGACAACAAACTATTTCTAGCCTATAAAGTTGCTGTGAAAGTTTATCATAAAGTATGTTTAGAAAAGAATCTGTGAGTAAATGAAATAAGAATTTTCACATAACCTATTCCCATTTTTAGACTTAGATCCCGTTTTAAAGGCTACATTTAAGATTAGCAAGATATAGTTAAAACACTTGTACATAAAAATATTTCCAAAATAACAAAAACCACAACAGCCCAGAAAACATGGTAAGTTCTCCCAAATAAAGTGATACATTACTGTTTAAGAAAATATGCCAAATTACCTATTTCTGTCATACCTGCCCTGAGATGTGATATCACACCCACAGCAATGATCATTTGTATGGATACACATGATTAATGACTGTGCATACATAGCATTTCAACATTTTCTGATACATTTTCTTAAACACAGTTGCTCTTGCAGCAATAGCTACTTTAAATTTTTTTTTTCCAAGGTAAGCGAAGAGTATATGCTAAAAATGACCTGCACAAAAATAAAGCAGAAAAAAGATCCAGCAGATCATAGAGCACTATTAGCATGTGTACTTCAAATAAGATATAGTAGAATTTAAAAAAAAAATAAGGACTTGTAACAAATTTTCTCATTTACTGTTCAACATTTAACAGTTTACACTTATATCCCTTGTAAATTCAACAGAGAATATCTGTCTTTGTTCAGAATAGGGAGAGTAAGATGACTCTCCACATCAACACTAACACTGTCACTAGAAAAATACTGGCTGTGCTTGAGTTTGAGATATTTTCTTTCAAAACAAAAAAATAGTTCTTGCTATGCTAGTGTCTCTTTAATAACAACCACTGCAAAATTGGACTCTGTCAGTTTTTAAAAAATAACAGCAGAAAGCATATCAGGTATTGATGCAACAGGGATATTAAATTTATTCTCAGCACTCTTTAGTGGCATTTCAGTGCTTAGTTTTCTGAAGTTAGTGTTTTTAGATGCACAAAGTTGAACTTGAGTTCTTCCAAAACTGGTGTCCTGAGTCTTGGTGATGGTGGTGAGAAAGGTATTTAAGATATATAAAAGATGAAAAAAAACCCAAAAAACCTACAGAAGAGAGGGGGAAAGGCAAATAGAATTATACTAATTGAAAAAAAATTAAAGTTACTTAGCCTAAATGAAATTTTGTATTTCGCTACTGACATGATCTATCCTGTTTCTTCTTGAGGACGAGCATAGTTCATTTCTGCCAAATGTAATGCACCACTTCCAAAACACCTCTCTAGTTTTGCTGATAACATCACATTAACACCAACTTATGCACATCACCAAGTTCCTGAAAAGCTTCAATTTGATACTTCTGTGCATGCTGTCAGTTTCTGTGCATTTCACCAACTCCTCCGGGATATATTTCTGCGCACTAGAAATGATCTACACTAAAAATACATATTTTAAAACATATTTTTACAATTCTTCCTGTAGAATCTGGAAATGATGACTACTATAGTGACTGATCAGATAGAAAAAAGTAAAAAAAGATATGACTGCTTTCTACAGTCACTGTAAATATATTCATTAAACTTTAAACCCTACGCTGGGTGTGTCATTGATCTTGCATCATGGGGATATATGTAATTGCACAGATATCACTGTTCAAATTAAGATTATATTTAGTTATTAAAGGGAGAAAATGTCCAAGAAAAGGCCTTTATTTTCCTTTTTTTCTTACTTATGTTACTTCAGTTAAATATTGGTCTGGTTTAGTTGGTTTCAAAAAAATTATTCTTACCATTGCATTTATTCATTTGAGTTTTGGGTTATTTATAAATTTAGTAGCTTATTTTTCAGTTTTGGAATTATGTAGACGGAAACAAGTGCTACAAAGAGATCATTCTGCTGAAGAGAATACTGAATGTTCCTCTGATGTACCAGGATCTGCAATGAATGGAAACAAAAACTTCACAGAATAGTGAGGAAGAAATGCAATGAGGCCAGATCAAGTGACAGATTTCCAAAACTGGGATGTGCTTGCAGCTGGGAGCAGGCTAAGCAAGGCTTCTAAATGGCCCAGCTGAAGTGTAATTCATCAAGGTAGATAAAACTCTTAAAACCAGAATACTTTTCCCCATGGAAATTCTTAAAAAATACTTATCATTTCATGCCATCTGTTCCATTAAAAAAAAAAATAATAATAGCTTCAAAAACATCTCTCTTCAGGTAAAAAAAGAAAGAATATATGAAAATGACACCTCAGAGAAAGAAAACCAGGAGGCTGACAGCAATGACCGGAAGTGTTTATCTGCAAATGAATAATCACACCTATTTATATATGTACACAACCTCACAACAGATTTTTCTAGTTAAAATCAGTATTTTGGCAGCTCCTCTGATTTACTTCAATTTAAAAACTGTTAATAAATCTTTGCTTTTTCTTTAGCTCCTTTTCCAGCTACACAGAATCTCAGATGCATTTTGACTAGTCTGTGCTTTTTTCTTTCCCTCTCCCCACCCCTTCATTTCATCTCTTCTTATTCTCATCTTTTATTTCTCCCCAGTTCTACTTCTGCTTTTGTTTCACTACCTTACTATTAATGTCCACTGATCCTGTTAGTTCTTCTTGTCCCTTCTTAAATACATTCAGATATACATTTTAAGCAATAGCTCTAGATCCTGAAGTGAGCATCAGCTGGCTTTTATTACATCTGGAACTGACTTGGCTTCATCACTGGGTGAGGGAGGGGAGGAGGGTTCACAGCTATGCCTACCTTGTGGCTTGGCAGCACAGCTTAGAGTGCTAACCCATTAGAGTTTGCAGGTATGCACCCTAACCACTTCCTGCCTGAATTCTGGGAAAGATGTGTCTGTTCCCAAATGCACATCTCCTCCTGTAAGGCAAGGTGGAAGCTGTAGTGCTCTAGTAAGTATGCTGGTCTAGACAACAGGGAGATTATGCCAGCAAACACTTCAGCTCTCATCCAACAATTTATCTCAGATATTTTGTTCAGATTTAGATCTTAATCTAAACAGTAATACACTCTTAAGAAGATACTACCAGAGTAAAACTTTGTCAGGAGTGTAGACAATTAACTACAGAAATGTTAACCAGATTGTCCTCTATTGCTACTTACTTTTTTGTTTATTCCAAGATAATATTTTTTTTTCAAAACACTGATCACAAATATAAATTTTAGCCAATATAAATTGATACTAGAAACTATTCAGACTTTTCCATAGTTGAATAAAATACATAACAGTATTTGTGATTATGTCTCACCCAGTCACCACATGTCACAATGACTTTTAAACCTCTATAAAACACAGATTCTAGAAACCACTTCTTAGATAAATCTTTTCAGGTTCTCCTGTCTAGCTTTTTGACGAGACCGGGAACAGCATTCAGCTGTCTATGGTGTCAAGTCCTGTCATCTCTGGAACACTTCCTTAGCTGAAATATGAGCTTTGCCACCGTCCCATCCAGGACTGCACAGTTTCACAGTTTATCTTCTCAGTCATCCACAGAATATGCCAATGCACATTGCACATGTAGATTTAAAATTTAAAATAAAGTTTTCACAAAGTTTTAGAAAATCAAACTTAGTCTCACTTTCCCCTACTCCAGATCACTCTTTTCTTGACAATCCCTCAGAATCTGGATTTATGGTGCTGAGCCATCTCATCAGGCTTCAGATATGGGAAGGCACATCTAAAATATAAAAATTCCTACTGAATGTCTCCTGAAAAATTCCTGATATGGAAAAATGCTTCTTCTTGATGACACTTTTCATGAAGAATGAAGGCAGATGACAAAAGGAAAGGGGGTGTGTTGGAATGGGACACAAACGCAATGAGACACATAACACGTAGATTAAAGTTTGCAGTCTAAGCTCCAAAAGTAGTCTGACTTTAGAACATCAAGCAGAATCCATCTCTAGAAGCAGTCCATGATCTCCTGCAGTAACACAGCTTTGCAATAAAGGCACCCTAATCAGATTAAAAATCCACATGCTCAGAACAGAAGTATCCTGAAACTGACAGCTGTCAACAGCATATGCACAAGGAAGAAAATACCAGGCAAGCATATAGTGATGATACTGTTTCAGCACCCAACAATAGAAAATTGTCAGGCCAGAGGCAGTTTATGGGGATGACACTAGCATTATGAGTCAGAAGAGTAAATTATCCTGGAAGAAAAGGAATATAAACCAGCATTAGCAGGCCAGTAAAATGAAGAACTCAATAATCCACTAATTCTTAATCTGCAGTTAGGAATTTCACAATTCCTAACCACAGATTAGGTTTAGCGCTAATCTAAAGAATACTTTAATTTGGAATGGAGGGAGTGTTTTTCAATGAAGAAGAAAGAAAATAAAGTCTTGTCATCATGTTTTTAAACTAAGGTGATGCTAAAAAAGAAAACCAAACCAACCCCCCCCCGAAAAAAAAAAAAAATCCTGTATCAAATTACAAAAATTACTACTTTTTTTTGTGAGAAAAAAAGAACTAAAAAAATGTAGATCTCAGATACTAATCCATTTTGACTCCTAAAATAAAAACTCAAGTTGTTCAAATCTATGAAAATGATATTGATTACCATGTTTTAAATCTGAAAAAGTATATGTTTTTAATTGATAGAGATTAAATCACTGCTGTCAGAGGAAAATAATAGTAGCAATTATGACAACTCCACATTTAATCCAAGCACATAAGCACAAATGTAACGGATGAAGTTCTGGTATATGTCTATCTTCTCACACATACATAAAGTTTACTTACAAACAACTTCATCTTAAAATGTATATGAAATAAAGGCAGAATTTTCTAGGATGAAATAGGATCAGGCAAATTAATAAGCCCATAGAAGTTCTATATAAAATTTAGAAAATTGAATTAGAATTTATATTAAATTAAAAAAGAAAGTTTTTAATAATAAAAATTAGATTTCAATCATCTTGATTTCCATGGACACTCCACCCCCTGCAAACTGTTACATATTTTTTAATATGGATAGCAAGATCTACCCTCAGCCCAAGTGTCAGTTTCTTTGGTTTCCTCAAGTTGATTCTACTCACTTTCCTGGGTTGCTTACATCAAAATATGTAGCTTGTTTCAGCTATTACACAACTCCCATCTAACTGGTGTCTACTAAGTTCATCTCAGCTTGTACATGTCCCTGAACTCTTTCCCAGCTTCACTGGACATCACCATTTGCGCTAGTTTTCTCAGCTCCCATGTTTCTGAGAGAGAGATTTTCCCTAAGTCCCCTGTTACCCATCTGGCAGACAAAAGGCCAGATATTCGCCACAAGCTGTATCAGCAGTGAAATGTAAACTAAAATTCTGCCAAAAATTCAGTCACTACAAAGCAGTTTGTCTATCTTTAATCTCATTTTTGATCAAAATCTGGGATGGATGAGCAAAACAGTTTATGAACAAAAGACCTGATATTAAAGACAATTTTTAATAGCAGACTATATTCAGTTTCTCCATTGGATACTTTCAACACCTTTTAATTTTCAGGAGCATACAGAACTCTAGCTGTTGTGAAAGCTGCTGATTAGCAAGCATTAACTACTGACAAAAGACTTTCTTTTCTTAACATTCACAAATGTCTCTGTCGTAACTTTGCCCTTACATTCCACATTGAATTTCATGTAGTAAACATAGGTCTAGGTAGACAATAATAGGGCCAAAAGGTGATGTTGAAAAAATCCAAGAATGATAAAAACACTCCCAACTTTCAGGACTAATTCAACCCTAAAAGACACCTCACACTGACATTTTGTTATCAACTATATTCATTGACTAAACCACTGATAGTACTTTTCTTTAATACGTCTTTAAACCTTAAGATACAAATAATAAACCATGATGACTGACTACTTTTAAACAGTTTCGAGAATGCACAAAACGTTTATAACACCAATAAACATAAGGGAGGATTATACACTATATTTTCTAAATCCTCACAGGAATTCTAATGAGGAATAAAGCCAATTATGATTCATTATAAGATGAATTGCAAATGTTTACCACATCACTATCACAATGTTCACCCAGGACTGAAAATTAGAAATGACAAAAAAGGAAGGCCATAAAGTTGAAAATAATATTTTTCATTAAAACAGTGGCACACATAAGTGTTCATGAATGGTGTTACATGATAAGAGCACATTGTAAATTTTAACTCCGAATAAATCTGTTTAAATTATGCACCCTGTGGTGATGGCAAATTCAGATACAGAGACTGCTAAAGAATTAATAATAATTTTATAAAACAATTTTAAAAATACAACATTAACAAATTTTCAGGCTCTAATGGCAGACTGGGGTTACCATCAGAGAACTTCCCAGAGAAGTAAAAAAGCTGTATTTATTCAGCTGTGTGTGGGGAACACTTAGCAGAGTAGATCCCTAAATTTAAGCCTGAACTGGTTTCTACTATGAAATGATGAGCAATATGGTTAATAAAACAGTAGTGAACAGCATTTACTCTAGCCAGTCACTCGGAGCACTGTTGAACCCCAGGTAGGGAGGTGTGGATAGCGTGAGTGAACTGCAAGTATCTTACCCTGCATTCAAGCTCAAGACGTCAGGATTTCACAGACTAAAGGTCAGCTTACTACGAGTGGTTGCAATACTGTTTAACATTTTTAGTAGTGACTTGGATGACAGGACAAAATGGACTCTCAGAAATATTGCATCTGTCACCAAATTCAGAGGATCAGGAAGCAGACTTCTACAAGACTGCCCTTCAGAAGGAACTTTATAAACAGAAGGAATGGGCTGACAAACTGTGAAATTCTACCAAGACAAATGACAAGTCTTGCACTTGGGACAGAGTAAGTCCATGTAAAAAAACAGGGATTCAGCTGACTAAAAATCAGCTTTGCAGACAAGGATGCAGGTAGACCACAATTGGAATGTGAATAAAGGAGCTTAGCCAAATGCCTGTGAGAATTCCCCTCTGACATGTTCTGTGCTTCAATAATCTCAGCTATGAAGTAGTAGTCTTGAAAAATCTGAATTATTAAAATGCTAGTGGTTGGGGTTGCAAAAGGCAAAGGTGATCCAGTCCATGAAGCCCAGATGTATTTCTCAAAAGCTCTTAACAGTATCCCTAAAGTTTTCATCAAGAGCTTTGAAGGGGCAGCTACGTGTCTTACAAACTCTGCCAGCATGACTTCATGTCCCAGTGTGATTCTGGGGAGCAGTAAGTGACATCACGTAGTAGAGGCATGGGAAGTGAGCCAAAGGAAAGTTAAACTGCCCAGCGGTTCAACAGGTCTAGCTTCCCAACATGATACTGTTCTTTATCTGGATACAACATCATTTGCTCGAAGTACAGCTTCAATTTACTCCAGATTCATCTAAGACTATCCAGAACCTTTGAAAATGCATCCTTTATACTGAATATGAGGAATATGCAATCATGTCCAGCTAAAAAATTAATCTGAATTGAATAAACTATTCGTCTGATGCATTGCGCCGTATGGGAGCTTTGATTCAAAAGAAAAGGCAATTTTTTCACTCAAAAAACCACATTTGTTTACCATTACTTTTCTCTTTTTTCTTGTCGTAATTATCTGTCTTGTTCACTAAACACCGTTCAGCACCAATAATAAAAGACACAGACGTTTTAACAGACAAAAGCTAATTTTTGCACTTTACTTATGATTCATTCTCCATTCTCTTCATCAAATGAGACAGAACACCAAGGCATATGTGCAAAGATAATCAAAATTTCATAATGCAGTAACAAGAAGTCAAGTAAAGTTGAGGTAAAACTCTTTTAATACCTTAATTAGAGACTTAAAGTATAAATTATAATAAAAGGAGGATACCCATAAAAATCCCATCATCTAGCACAAGTGAAAGCCCAGCTTACACGGATTTAAATCTCCAGAGTATATGAATCTCCAAATTGAACCAAGTAACTGGAGGTCTAAGAGCTGCCATAGCCTCTTGTCTTTCTACAAGCATCGTTAACTATTTTTGCCAGGGACTCCCCAATTATTTGGTGTCAGCCAAGACAAATGACCAAGGATCAAGTTTTTCAGATTCAGGTTCTGAGGGAGTAGTTGGCAATCATAGCCTCGTCTACATCTTTTTGTTTAGCAAATTTCTTTCACTCTATCCATCACCGTATCCAACTGCTTCCTCATGCAATTTGTCTCTTCAGCAACTCTTGCCACCAGTGCTATCATCATTTACCTACTTTCTAGCTGCTGTCAAAGAAATCAATTGAAAATAATAGTGTCTCACTGAATAACACACTACCTCAGAAAAACTTACCAGTCAAATGCTCTAGGTGGGTCCACTGTGGAGTACAGAGATATCCAAAATGTCTTATTTAGTTAGAAGTAGTGACATGTCTTGCTGGAGATTTTTTTAGATTATATCATGTAAACTATGTGTTACACTCAACTTTTTTATCTAAAGTAGTTAGTTTAAAACTAACTCAGCTATTTTAATTAACTTGCAGCATAAATATTCAGTGCTTGACCTATACATTATCCAAAACAGGAGTTTTTTTGCAGTTCCTTGTTTCTATGGGATCTGTGAAATCATAGGGAAGTAAAGGACATAACCTCAAATATTATCAAATGCCCTCTCTCTGCAAGCCAAAAACATCTGCTTCAAATACAAAAATTCCACCATTGTAGATGTTTGAAAGAACCTTAAGAAAAATGTGATCAGAGAATGCTTCCTTATTCTGTCTTTCAGATTAACAATTGAATAGTTAAAATGAATCTCAAAACTTCTGCAAATCTAAACCACTCTTTTTCAATGAAGTCATAATTATGAAAAAATCCTAACACTGTGTTATACAAAAACAGAGGCGCAGAACAAACTTTTATTATAAGCTATACTTTTACTTTACACTGCACAAAGTGTATATATATGGCAATAACTTAATAAAAGGGATATTAGGTAAGAACAGACACTAATATGCATTAGAAATATCACATAATTAAAAAAGCCATCTAGTTCATTACTCCTTATAAGGTTTTCTGGTTTTCTCAGGAAATGAAGCTGCATGTTAAACACAGCTTTCTTATGCAGAGAACACGGAAGTGTTAATTCACTGAAGCAAGAGTAATAATTGGTTTTGACCTTATTTATTACAGAATATTTTGCTAAATTTGTCTAAACAAAAACAGGAGTTCATACAAAAATCAATTTCTATATGCTTGTTGTATTTGCACATGACTAGTTCAAGTAAAATCATTTTGTCTAAATGCTAGAAGTTAGCATAAATATTTTCAAGTCATTTTACTAGTATAGATCCAAATTTAATGCTCCCGTTTATTGCAAATGCAGATGATGAACACCACTACTGCACATTTGCTGTTGCCTAAAATGAAACATTTAAAGTGCTTCAATCTATGAAGTATTTCTGGAACTAATCAATAATGAAATGGGAATTTTAAGAGGAGAGTTGACAGCCCCGGTAATTCACAGTTTTATGCATGAAGCTCTCAGTTTATAAATGTAATAATTTGCCAATTTTATTTATTGTGTACCTTCATTTCACTTTCAAATTTCAAGGCTTTTTTTCCCAGAATGGTAATAGAATTTCTAAACATTTAAGATCTCCGGACCTGTTCTGAGTTCTGTAATAACGAAATTTTGTAAAAACTCATACAGTCCTGTCAGGAGAATCAGAAGCCAATATTTTAAAACACTAATTCAGATTAAATTAGCCGAACTATGAGTGTGGTTAGAAAGCCTAAAGCATAGCAGAACTACTATATTTCCACATAAAAAAAAGGGGTCCATGCAACTGTTATTCAATAGTTCCCTGAAATAATCAGACTAGAGTTATGCAGCAGCTCCTGACAGAAATCTTTAACATAAAACCAAGAATAAATGAAAGCAGTTTTAGTATGAAAGACATTCTGAAAAATCTATCACCTGGCCGACGTGTCTATTTACATTTAGAGGGGAAAAAGGAAGCAAGCAGAACTCAAGGTAGGCTCTGTTACCTGACTGTGCAGAAGCTTCTACTTTTTGTTATTTGCTGAGGAGAATTTTACTCCTCTTAAGACCAGGTGTTTCTGCAAAGGACCAAGACTTCATGTTGAGCTCAGTGACTCATTCTGAGCACAAGGACTTTGGATATTCTGCTCTCAGCTTTGCATATCTGACATGTTTCCCCAAGATCAAAGCAGGCAATGGGCTATGCAATTGAGAAGATCAGCACAAAGGTTAAAGGACAACCTAAAGAGAGATGGGATTAAGCTGTGACTCTTAGCACTTCAGTCCTGTATCATACAGTCCTACTCACAGTATTTTCTACCCTTTCACAGACACCAGATCTTGAAATCTGTTGGCAGGTCTCTTATGAAGAAAAGTCACCAGAGGAGTTGCACCTGGACCTCCACTGAAAATAAAGTGATAAATTTTTCTGGGACAGAATTTCTTGAGAACAACTTACCAGGTGGCTTAGGTAGCAAACTTAAAAGCTGATTTCCTTGGAGACCTTACCTATGACACTGGTTAATTCAGTATTGAAAGTATTGCATGAAGGAAATTTAAAAAGTGCCAAACCTTGTGTACAGAATGATAGGCTCTCAACTAGTTAGCATTGCTCAGGTGTTGAGCACACAGGCTTTAGAGTACACTTCGCAGTTTTATGAAAATGTCTACTCATTCCTGGTAATGTGACAATAAAAGAAATTATTAGGTAAAGACTTGTACTCAGAAAAAAAACCCTATGGCACTGTATAAATCCACGTTGCATGAGCAACTTGACTGCTTTTAGTCCCTCTCTCTGCAAAAAAAGTCCCAGTAAAACTTGAAAAAGAGCACATGAACACAACAAGAATGACCAAAGATGTGGGAAGTTTTCCATACAAGCAACTATAAAATGACTGGGGAATTTCAGAATGGAAAAGAGATGACTAAAAAGATATGTGAGGAACTTAAAGAAAAAAACCAAAACAAATACAACAAAACTGTTTCAGAAAAAAGAAATATGGAAAATTTGTTCATAGTTTCATTCATCATACAAAGCTTAATAAACTCACCAGGAGGTGTGCATAATGAAGAAAAACAAATAGCACTTGTCTCCAGGACACATTATATTGTGTATCTGAAACAAAATATTGTAGATGCTAATTCCACATGTGTCCAAAAAGTAAACAAAACTATGAGTGAGGCATCCATCAAGAGCTATTAAAGAGAGGCAGCCTCTGAGAAAAAATCACTAAGAAAAAGAATTTTAGAGAAAATGCTTTTATTTATTTAGCAATCTTCCATAGGCACTCTTACAATGAAGATACTGCAGTAGATGTATATATCTTCAAACCCAGAAAAGTTAACATGTATACGTTGTTATTCAAAGTAGGCATTAACTCAACAATTCATGAGCAAGAACACACATTAAAATCTTTGCTTAGCATAAAATATTTCTTAAATAGACTACTCAGGAAGTTTTAAAACACTATTAAAATTCCCTCCAAGAAATACATCTCTACCAGATGTCTTAGTTTGGAAGAATTATAATCATAAAACAAAACAAATTTTTTAAAAATTACACTTTCTCCAAACATTTATTCGTGACAGAGTGGCAAACAGATTACTTATTGGATGCTTACCATCTGAGGCAATCAGGTTCTCAATTCTTATACATAAAAAAGGCTTATGTGTATTTTTTTCTCTAGGTTTGCACTATTTTGCATCATCTTTTTAGACCTCTTTTGACACAATATTGCACTATGTAAACCTCTGCTTCATAGCCTTTGTATGACACCTTATTTTTTACTACAGTCAAAATTACATTTCCATATAAATCACTTGCTAACCTACTTAAGATAAGATTTGACACTCTGTGAGCATGATGTGTTTAGAAAACCAGCTTGAGAACCTACTGACAATTTAATTCTGTATATAACACAGGGACAGGGATATTATGTTAACCTGTCTCCTCATTTCCTTTGGTAGAAAATTCTTAGGCTTTCTTGTTGGGGGTTTGGGAGATGACTGGGTTTTTTTAATATCCAAGAGCAACTTCGTGCTTTTTTAATATCCAACAGCATCTATAATACATTTGGGAAACTCCAAAAATGTTTTTAGGCTGTAAATAGTATAATAGAATTATTTAGATTGGAAAAGATAATAACGAAAGATAATAAAAGAAAATAAAATCATCATTTCTAATTTTAATCCAGCACTGAGGAGTCCTCACTAAACCATGTCCCTAAGTGTCACAACTACACATCTCAGATAATATTCATCCAGCTAAATAAGGACTGCAGCCATCAGAGGGAGTGGAGACAGACAATTTCATCTATTTCATGATAGACAATTTTATCAAATATATGCAACCCATATATACATAAATATTCCTACTAAATTCAGCTCACATGTAACTCTTCAATGAATACATATAAACAATACTATATGCAATTATGAGATGCTTACTTCTGAAGATCTGGAAAGCCATGAGTGATGAGAATCAATTAGTCTCACAGTTTATAATATCAAAGACCACCAAAATAGCTTTAACTGGAGTAGCTGATATTCATTCTGCCCTACCCATACAGTTGTCAATATTTATATTGCGTTTTAGCAGCTTAAATTCTGGCATGACACACTCCTTAACTCTATAAAAACACATACAAATATTCTTAGCAGTGACGGTACATTAGAAGATACTTACAAACCCTTAGAGATCTTTGCTGTACTAACCAGGCAAATGCTTGATGACAAGAGATTAAGAAAAAATAAAATATAAAAAAAAAAGAAAAAAAAAAAAAAAAAGAAAAAAAAGAAAAAAAAAAAGAGCTTTTCATATATGTATTCAAATGCACCAAGTGCTCCTATCACTACTGGATTGAAGTGATCCTAATTTCCTGAGTAAAAATAACAACATGTAAATTACATTTTCCTTAATTCAAGATATACCTTCAGAAAATGAAGCTAAATACTAGTAAGAAATAAAAATCCATCATGATGGAATTCTTTTATCCAATCACTTACTGAATGTACTAAAAACAATTAGCATTTTCTAATATATGTATCAGCAACTGTTACAAAGTAGACCAAATGATTAATAGATGTGTTAAAGAATGATATTCTGCCTTAAAAAAACATATTTTTTGAAGTGAATGTATTTTCAAATGCTTTTGGGATGCCAATATCTTTTTTTTAAAATGTAATAAATTGAAAATTTTAATATTGAAAAATATTTTATCCAAATTTTCTTTGACATATTCTTTAAAATATTTCCTTCACTGTATACTTGAGTTAGCAAAAAATACATATGCACTAAGATAGTTGTAAACTGCAAAAGCATACAATATAAAAAAACCCTCACACTATGGAATCACTATATTAAAGAGAAAAAAAATATACCATACTCAAAAACTATGGAGAAATGCTACAACAAAACTCTTAACTGTCCTATTTTTTTGGAGAAATTGTTAGGAATGAAATTTCCTAAAATAAGAACACTTTACTTGAACCTAATCCATCATGAACAATGAAGGGAACTAGAAGGGTTTTTTCTCCAATATATTTCTTTGCAATGCAGATATTTTGGAGCCTATTTCTCCTTACTGTATGTAATGGACATTTGAGGGCATGCAACAAAAAACTTCACAGTGCAATGTAATGCATTTTCCTCTAAGGTCTAGTGAGAAAAGCTCACAGGTTTTGCAAAATTGGAATTATTATTTTTCTATTAACTCCATTTACAGAATTTTTTAAGTACTTGAACAAAATCTGTTACAAAACTATGTCTGCAGATTTTCTTTTACACTGGAAATGTCAGACATTCTTAAGAAATCCAGATGTCTAAGGAATTACTAAAAAGTTCTATATTCTTCTAATGATTTTTTCAGATTTTTATTTACCCAAATGTGAGAAGAAAAGCAAAGAAAGCAGAGTAGACAAGTTACTAAAAAATCAAAACCAGACCCCTTGAAAAAACCCTCAGATCACCACCAACAAAACCAAACAAAAACAAAACAAAAAACCCAACCAAAACCCCAAAAAATAAATCCACAAACAAAAAAGAGCAAAAACCCAAACCCAATGAAGTTCAGAATAAAACTACTAAGCAACACTTTTCTAAAATGAACGTTAGTGCTTGATTTTTAAAAAGCACCAGGAGGCAAAAAAAGCAAAACAATGAATAGATTAATCAAATAGCTTTCTTACTAAATAATACTTGATGAGATATTAATATTCATGATAGTTCCAGATGAGTAATTCTGCCTTGAAGTAGAGATACCTAATGTTCTTGCTTGTGGATTAGCTGGCAATTGTCATCTTTAATGCCCAGTCATTACTCCTTATGTTCTGATAGCATCTTTCTTCTCTCCACCTCACCTCCATTAAGAGAGCTTCCTTTAAAATAGCTGATAAAGGCAACTTATTATGAATTAATTTTTTAAATTTTCCTTGAAATTTCCTTAAAACATCTAAAGAAAGGCTTTTGTGGATGTTGGAACATCAGTCATAGCCTCATCTTACAGGTACACTGCTCTGCAGAGAGGAAAATATTCTCATAATTCCCAATGTAACAAATGTATTAGGAGCAATGATATAACTCACCACAGATAACTGATTCCTGAGAAATAAGCAATAGATCAGTTACTGAGGTACTTTTCTAACCGTAGCCAAATATGTATAATTGTTTGGTGTTACCTTTTCCTCACCATTCTCCAGAACAAACTCTCTGGGAGACATACAAGACTTCAGTCTCCGGCATTTCGAGTCAGTAACAAATGCCACACAAGTCAATCTCTACCAAACCTCTGTCTGAAACAAAGCTACTATAACTGAGGTGTTTTGTTCCAGACCTCATCCTCTGCAATCCTGTATCTCACAGTGCTATCTCTAGTGACTTACATCACCAAAGCAGGCAAAAGCTTCCAAGTAAATGCACTGATGGGATTAGAGACCAGCAGATCAGTTCAAGGATCATAAACAGAACCTCCTCGTTTCTTCAGTATGATGCCCAAAGAGCCTGTAAAATATTTATTTACTAAAGCAAACCTATGGTGGCCTTAAATTTGTCACTTGATTCCCCAAAACATGAAGAAAAATCAGTTGGCATAGAAATGAATTGACTTAGTATTCATGGGAGAAATTTCAGGCACACTATTTCAATCCATGAAACAATACTTAAAAACTTAGATATTTCCTTGTTTCTGATGATCAGTTTGAAGTTTGGTCCACTCAATAGAAGAGGGTGCATTTTCCTCCAGCTAAGATTTCTCTAGACTGAAAATACATATACCACAGGTAAGAATTTGAGAGATAGATCAGGTTGAGCAAAAAATATTACTATGAAATCCAATAGCTCCTGCTCAGTATGATGTTAACTGGTGTTTTCAGAGGCTAGTGGTGAAATATAACACCCTCTGGAACAATCTAATATGCTCAAGTTGTTGCTGAAAAGGAATTAATGCTAGCAGGAGACAGAATAATACCTCTTCCTCCCTCAGAAAATGTTTTCTCTACTATTTTTTAACATATTTTACTATTGAAGACACATCACAGTCATAAAGCTCTGACTCAGATTATACACTAAATGCAATATTTGGGACATATTGAATTAATTAGAAATATAAATTACATAAGGGGGTTTTTTGAGTTAGCCTTTGTGGACTTCAAGATAACTTAAGGAATCCAGTGGGAAGTCTCATTTCTTTCATTGAGTAATTCAGTACAGGCCTTTTTAAAATTTAGATTTCATTCTAGGGCTGTCTAGTTGGTTGTTTTTTGTTCGGTTTTTTTGTTTTGTTTTGGGGTGGTTTTTTGTGGGTTTGTTTTGTTTTGTTTTGTTGTTGTTTTTTTGGGGGGTTTTATTGTTTGTTTTTTTTTAATTCTGGTCTATTTTGTTTTAGAAACAAGGATTCATATTTCAAAAAAGAATTTCTGAACATGCACCTGTAATTACTGCATTTGACAACTCAAAAATTATTACAAAATATTATAATGAAAGTAGTGATGTTTCAGATTATTTTTTCAGGACTGAGAGAATGCAATAACTAAGCATATATGTTCAGAATGGCCACTGTATTTATAGGAACTTTTGACTGGGTCCTTTCCAAACGATTCAAGTCACAACAAAGCACTGATTTTGACAGTCATATTAGTCACTGGCCACAAAGTTTCTCCCAGAAGGTGAGCCCAAAGCAAGTTCTCTAATTTTGGACCAGATCAAAAACTTCTGTAATATCTGCTGTTACTGGAGGTATATAAATCACTTCATCAACAAGGAGTGCTTGAATCCCAAATTTGGTATCTGTGACCTGAATTTAATTTCAAAACTGAAGGTACTTTTAAATATATACAGCATTAGATGTACAGTAGCAACATATAAGATCCTGAATTATAGCTGCACAACAGATTAGATACTGTTAACAGTGTTGAGCGATGCCTGAAAGTAATTCCAGCAAAACTACAGAGCAGTTAATAGAAGAATGGCAGTTAGGTCATATTTTGTTCTGCCTAGATAATTCTCACACTTTATTGTACGTCATGGGGTAATTTTTACAGTCAAGTCCTCAGTGTCCACAGCTCTTCTGTGGCCCCTTTTTCTGAGCATAAGACAACATCAAGAACACTAACAACAGAAATCAATTCTGAAAGACTTTTTTTTTCTTCCTTTTCTTGAAGGATGTCAATTGTTACATAGAGAAGTTAGTTCATTTATGTACAATAAATTTGGGGTTTATATTAATAGTATTCAATCAGTTTTATTCATAAATGTCTTAATTAGCATCATTCTTTTTACTGAAATTACAAAGGGAATTGCCTACATATACATCTGCTGACTGATCAAACAGAATAATTTATTACTATTTATTTGCTTGTGGTATGCCTTGAGTTATTACAGCCCACCACAAAGGCCACTTGAAGTACCTGCTTTGACATTTCATTTTGTATGGGAGGAAAACAAGTAAGACTATTTTAGAAAAGAACATTAGAAGAAAAACAAAAAGAGACAACATTTACAGCAAACACAAAATTATCTTGACACCACAGGAGACACTAACAAAAGAAAGAAAACCCTTGAAATATAAAGGAAGCACACTGGTTGAGATTTAGTTTAGTTTATAGAACATATAAACTGTATTCCACACCCTTTTTAGCTTTTGTTCAGGTCCTTCATCCCAGGGCTTTGCCTGCCCTTTCAGAAAAATTTAAATATATCCTTCCCTGTCTAAGAAAATGTTTGCTGATAAAAAATCCTTTAGCTTGGGACTGGCTGAGGAAGGAATCCAGAAAAGCTAAACTAGACACTAAGATGGAACTGGATCACTTTTAGGATACAATTTCACATGATGTGGCCAAAGAAGTGGAGGACTGAATTATCTGATTCCTTCAGTCCCAAGCTCCCAAAATCCAGCTAGAGCTAAACTTTCTGCTTTATCCACTTCTGTTAGAGGAAGCCATTATTCAGGTTCCTCTCTGCATACACTATTGATCTAGTTAAATTGTTATGGAATATAGCAGACAAATAATTAGGAGATGGATGCTACAGCACCAAAAATTACCCCTCATGATATGAGTGAAAGCAGCCCATACCAAGAATAATGTAGTGGCCTTGCCAACAGGTAGAACCTTATAGAAGCCAGTAAGCACCTTCACCTGTTCTGTGAAGCTTGGCAGAAACGTTCAAGGCTGAGAGCACCCTCTCACACATATCCTTTGTTTGTTTCTGCCTCAACATCTGACCTTCTGAAGGGGGAAAGGGATTTTTTTTTTATTCCATTGCACATAGTTATTTACATTTGGCTGTCCAGTCTAATGTGCATCTATTTTGTCATATAAAATGAGACTGTCAGAAGCAAATCACAGAATACAAGTAAGCATGTATATGTATGTATGTATAGATACAGAATTATGTGCATATTATTACCTTTAAAACAGCCTATGCTTCATCTTTGCCCTTAAGGTGGTTCCTTTTCAACTGCTGGAGTTAAAAATAGAAATGCCGGTATTTTTGAGGAAAATTTCTAATTAAGTATGCCAATGCAAAAAAATCCTACCTGCAAATGCTAATGAAACAAGACTGATAATTCCAAAGATAGGCATTCATATTTAAATAAAATGCAATTGCCTAATTCTTTAAAAAGAAATTGCTGTAATAGAGTCGCTTGTTCAACACCACAGTGAAGATAATTTTTAATACTATCTGTTTCAAAATCTTACCTGTGTTTTTAAATACTATTTGAAATCACAGCTGGAAAAGTGCACACTAGTAGTATGCTTGATTATCACTATTCCCTTTTTTGGCCAAGGCTGAGGGCACAAAATTCCCTTATGCCTTCTCTCACACCTTCTCCAGCCTTCTCATTTTTTTTTTCAAGTTATTCTATGCTTAATAGAGAATGCTGATGGACAATTACCTTTAGAAAAGGAGAACTTTTTAATGTTGATCAAATTCAAATATGACTTAAAAGATATTTTGCTAACTACTGTACTTTTTTTTTTTTAGCCGTGCTACGTACAAACTGGCTTGAAAAGAGCCCTTGTGGTATTGCCATGCATAAAAACTGTGGTGCTGTGACCCCTAAACCCTGCCCAACCTCGATCACCTTGCCTTAGCATTTCCGTGTTCATATGACTCCGATTTCTGTTACACAGATGAAAACAAACAAACAAACAACTACTTTGAATTCGTCATGGAAGCTTTAAGTTGGATCAATTTCTCCATCACTGCAAAGTCAAATTTTCCTCACTGCCATTTTGAGTGAGTAAAAGTCAGTAACACATTCTAGTAGTTGCACAAACTTCAATGAGAACTTGACATTTCTCAAATCCACCCCTTCACTACAATTAGGGATAAAGGCAATTCCACTAGGAATAGCAGGTATTAAACTGAGATTAGTTTCCATATGTACATGAAAATGGTAGATATAAAGCAATGAAAAAAAACATGAAAAAAGCACTGCCAAGTTCAATTGATGGGATCGAGCAAGAGGGCAAAAATTCTAGAAGACCTTTTTTTTTAATTAATAGTTAAGTCTTTTAAATGTCTCAAAATAACAAATAAAACTATAATATTTTAGGAGACAATCCCCTGAAAATATCATTACTCAGTTATAATCTTTCACTCATTAGATAGTAATGAAAATAATCTGGGAAACAACTTTCCTGTTTTGCTTTCTGTTTGTTCTATGTGCTTGAAAGTTTCTGAGCTGGTGAAAAATGATCTTTTCGCTATTGTAAAATGGGATAATTTTAAAGTTATGACATATAATCACAATGTAACATAATAAGAAAAAGAATAAATAATTACAGTATAATAAAACAGAATGTAAACTTGAAAATATTAGGTACTTAAAGAAAACCCTGGAAAAAGAACAGGTTTATTTCTATTTGGAATAAATATTAGCAAGCTTCCTATGTCACTTATTGAAGAAAATTAAAATGTTTAATTATTTTTTAGGTGGATGCTTAATTGAAGAGATATTTTTTGTGGAATAACGTGTGGAAGATGTGTTGTGAGTACTGTACATTTCCATACACGGATCTGTTTCCATGTCTATATTAATTCTCTGTATCCTGGTAAATCCAGACTTGGCACTACTAGTAACATCTCACATGCTTTGCCATAGGCAAACAACACAGGCCTCTGGAGAGGGGCTGTCACATTTACTTTACCTTGGGTTGGCAGGGCTTGTGTGGAGAGCTTGGTTTCAGCTCTGTATCATCTTGCTTAGCCAATAAGAGCACTAGTCGAGTAACCAGGTGCCACATTCAATTTGTTTTGGTTTCACTTAGTTTAGTATACTTTTATAGCATTATATAATTTTTGTTAATACTGGTGAGATATTTTGAATTCAGTCTGGCCTACCTTAAAATAAAATGAAATGGAACTACAGTGAATCCTCAAATTTATTTCAAAAGTATTTATTTTATCTTCATTACAGAGCCTAATACTAGGTCACATTTCTTTGGCTTTCTGGGCACACAACATACAGGGAAGTAGCAGCTGGTTTCAGGTTTTATTTTTCAATATGTAATGAATACATCTAAGTTTTGTTAATGACATAGAAGAATGAATCTTACTCTAGAAATCATCTTCCAAGATAGCCTTATACTTCTAAATAGAGTCTTTTCCACTATTCTGCTGCAACAAAGAAACCTAAATGATTCCTAATCTTATATAATCTAATGTTTTCATTAACATTCATATTCAGGCAATGCTTAACATACTATATGGAAATTATTTTCATTATTCAAAACTCTATTTAAAATATATAACAGAAAGCTATTCTTATGTCTGGAGTATTACAACTATACAAAATAGTCCCTCAGAGACACATCAAAATCTTATTTGGAAGAACAATGTTATGCTTCCATTAATACAATGTTTGCAAAAATCATGCTAATGCTTTAAATATGTCTTTAACCTTCTTGGACTGCTGTATATTATAAAGGCTTCTATATCAATTTCTACATCCATGCACTTAATCAGGATCCAAAAGTACAACATGTAGCCATATAATCATAGCTAATGTGTGTGTTTCTATAGAAGCTATATAATTCTGTACATTTTTGTAAGCCAAACTTGTATCACAACCTATAAAAAAGAAATTAAGGTATCTCCTAGGGTTTAGCTACTGCAGATGAATTAAATTACCTCACCATGACAATGCCCTAATAGCTCCCATTTTCTTCCTCCACCTTATTTCTTGGCTGTGCTCACACTTCTTTTGCATGAGTTATGGTCTGACCCTTCACTTAATCAATTCAGGTCACACAACAGGATTGGGGTGGGATGTGGAGGGCGAATATTTTTCTGCTGACTTAGTGACTCAGAGGAGAAACTGTGTTAGGACACTCCAAGAAAGGCAGTCAGATAACGTTAGGAAGCAGGATCAAGTTATTTTTAGGAGCAGTAAGTAATTCGTTCAGCTAAGATGCATCACAAAATCACACTTTTTGAAAGACTTTCATAGAAATAAAAATCTATTTCAATGGTTAAAATTAAGATACTTTCAGGCAGTCTGTCTTGATAATTCATTTCATGTTCATTCTTCTTGCTTTCCATGCAGCTATTTTTTTTTAAGTTCAAATCACTACTTTATAGTTAAAAAATGTAAGCAGTTTTTATCCCTTTTTCATTTGATATTACCTAAAGTGGCTGAGTCCTCATCTGCCCAAAAATAAAGTACAAGAAGACTGAAGCAAGAGCCTGTAATTACGCAAAATGAAGATACATTAATAGACTAGTCAATATATAATAAGTAATTATAAAAAGAATTCAGGACAAACTTGATCTTCTGTGCTGCCATGTTACTGAGTTTGGAACAACAGCTTTTAAACCAAAGCCAGATTTCAAGATTGAATCTTAAATTTGAGGTAGATAAGACTGAAAAATCATCTATTCTAATCTGGATATAACAAAATTTACAGGTATTACCTTTAACGCGCTGTATAAAGGCTCTTAACATCTTGCTTCTGTCTGCTAACCCAGTGGTTTGGTCAAGATGTTTGTTTGTACTACAGGCATTTGTCCCGAAACCCCCCTGGCATCCAGAGAACAAATACCTTGCAAAACTACACCAGAAATCTTTATCTCCTTCCGAATCCTGTGAAGCCATAAGGCATCTAATAGAAGTGGTCCTTTTTTTGCTGTGTTTGTCAAAAATGCTCTTATCAGCACTCATAAACAAAGGGTGTGGGGAGGACTTCAGTTCTATTGATTATGGTGTGGTCAGTCTTGACCACACTACTTGCCACTTGCGCACCACACAGACTTATCAATGCACTTTGGCATCAAGAAAGATTATGCATGAATTCTCCATTACCAAAATCCATCATAAATTTAGAAGATACTGGGTATCATTGATTTCTGCTAAAAAGTTTTCTGTTATTTCATGACTATTAAATTGTACTAATTTAAGTAGAGCATCCAGACATTTCAGGCTTCAAAAATCAAAAAACCACCATTTAGAAAACAAAGCAAGAAAGACAAAACAAGACTCAAGGAACAGGCTGGTCTTGATACTTACAAAAAGCTCTATAGAGTTCTTCTAGAGCTAGGTGCTTGTCACCGTTATAATCATCATATTTCAGCAAATCGAACACAGAGCAGTCAGATGGTTCCTTGCCAAGCTCATCCCGTTTTATTACCTGACAAGAAAATTATAACCATGAAATTACATTTGAGCTCTTAGAGTTCTCTGGTATAATTAATTGTTTCTAATAATCATTTAATAGATCATTTTAAGGTTGCTGTGGGGCAATGAACTGCAGCTGTGTAAAGTCAGGGATTTCCAGTTACTTTGAAATTATTTATTACACTTTTAAAAGTTAATACTGTTAGGACAGACTCTCTGAAATGACACAAAAGTTTTTTAGAATATACACTATATATATACATATATATATGTAATGGAGATAGACTGAAGCACTATAAAGACACTGGGAATTTTAAAGCTGATTTTACTTTATATGTACAGGAATGGTGATTAAGAAACATTCAAAAAAAATATTCTTTTTCCAAGTCTAAATGGCATAATGACTTTTTCCTCTAATTTCTAACCACAGAAGCCAAATGCAAACACTTTCAAAAATAGCTAATATAAACTCTTACTACCCTACTAATTCTATCAAGTTCTTACAGGCTTTTGACAAGCCTATTACCTTACCAAAACCTGTTACATAAGTAGCTGACCTGAAAAGGCTCCTGTTTCTCAATGGGGACACATACAGTTTGTAAACAGATCAAAACTAATAGCTGTTGGATAATTAATTCAGATGAACTTATCCCACAGAAATGTTCTTTAATATATGCACCATTTTGTTTTATGGCTGTGTATGTTGTAGACATTTACTTAGATTCCTGCAGAGGAATTTTGAAGATGCTGAGAGTGATTTAGAATTGTTATATTACATGGGGCATGTATTAGAAGTAATACCACATAACTGAAAGAGCCATAACTAATAGAAACTTTTTGCTGCAATACTGCACAGTTTACAGTTTTATATTAGGCAAAGAAAAAAAATAACATTAATTATAACAATACATTAAATTATAAATTTAATATATATATTAAATTATAAATTTAATATATAAATATATATTAAATATATAACATTAATTTCTAGGTAAAATAATTATTCTTCCAACCCCTTATTAGTCTCCTATGAAAATTGCAAAACCATTGTTATATTTGTATGAACAGAGAATATCTTCTGAAAAACAAGAAATACAGGGGCTTTTGTGTTTCATTTGTTCTGCAAAGGAATTCATTCAGTTACTATTCACGTAAACACAAAATACCTAGAAGAATAATAGGGAATAACAGGAGCATTAGAGGGAAAAAAAAAAAAAGACACAAACATTTTATGCTACCAGAAGTAATTTCCTACATAATAATATAAAAGCATTATAAAGGATAATCACCTTGTTAGTACATTAGAGAGTATGAAAACCATTTACAAAGATAAGAAAAATCACTACAAAACCACCTTTTCCTATTATCAATTAAAAATACATACTATGCTACCTGAATATTTGTGCTAACTACTTCCCATCCTTTAAAAGCCTTTTTATTGAGTTCACATTAAAGTGAATTAAGAAAATATGAAATTGTGTAGATCTTGCAGCTGGTACATAAAGGACAATAATGTAGTCTGGGAAAAATTAGTAACTCTAAACCCATTACAGTTATACAACAACTACTAAATATGTAATGGTGTGTATTGGAAACTTCAGCAGTGACTGAAATTTCAAGGCCATGAACATTCAGTATGAGAAGCATTGTTCCTCTCATTGTTTTATTGATTTGAATGCTTGTTTTCACTATCTTCAATTGTACAAATAAGGATGAAACTTTACACTTAAGGTTGAAGAAAACCTTTTTTAAATCCCCAAAACACCTGGCTTTATAGTACCACATTTTAAATTTAAAAGTAGTGCAGTCAGCTTCCATTCTTTGAATTCAAATCTGCTATCTGTTCAAACTGACCAATTATAAATGAAAAGCAACATATTTTTTAAAAAAAAGAGTAAGAATTTAAAAAAAAATGGATAGAACGATTCTGTTATTTCAAATAATAATACTACAGACAGGTACATTTTATCACCCTGGCAATTATTTAATTTTTGTCGACAGTAAACCTATCATTTTGATTACAGATAAAAGATTCAATGTTTGTTGTTGTATTGATATTTTATGCAGGTGATATATTTTGGAATTTGGAAAATACACTCACTGTGAGTCTGTGAGGATAGATTTTAAAAGCTACAGAAGTGATTTCATACAATGATTAATCTTAATTGTCTGTGATTTCTAATAAGAGCTGCTCCAATCTGAATTCTCTTGTGTGGGATCTAGCCATCTCCCAATTTTCCAGTGGGATCTGTGGATCAGATCAACTCTGTGACCAGAAGAAAAATGAACCTTCATGGAACTTTTGGGTTCTTGGGTGGCTTTTCCTATCCAAGGGGAGAGAGACTGAGATTCTATCACATGAGATACGACTCAGAACCAGGTATGACTCAGAGTGTGGGGATTTTGAAAAATTACCTGCTTCTGTAGCAACATGAAATGCAGATCAACTGTGATATGAAGTTACAAGCCAAATGAGACTCCAGCAAAGCCAATATGACTGCCTGACAAATTAAGGTTGCACGCTTCCTTACAGAAGCTTTTTGCAAGACATTACTTAAAAGTGTATGACAAATAGAATAAAATTCCATGTGTATGATACACTATCACGTAATCACACTTGTGTTTCACAGATGATCCAACAATGCACCTTAAATTTTAAATTCCATTAATCTATAAATTTCTGTCCATGGAAAAGAGTAAAATGCAAGGAAACTGTTTCTTAAGCCAAATCTTTAAACCCAGACTGTCTATTCCTTGGTTAAACTGAGCAGTGATTTCTTAGGGAGGCAGAAGGAAAACTGACAAAATTTTTAGCAAGTCACAACCTAGAAATAGAATATAAAGGTGTTGGAGGTTAGGTTTGTTCCTTCTTTCTCTAAGGAATTTTTTTCCCCATAAGTTACCAAGGAGACCAAGTGTTGGATACTTGAGAGTACTTAACCGAAACAAAGAGGTGGACAAAGTTGGAAGAGAGGGATAACGCAGGTAAAAGACAGAGCTTGAGGCAGCTGCAGGTTTTTTCTTTTTCCGGTGTTCAGAGAGAGAGAGAACGGCTGTTGCTGGCTGAAAAAGTTTCACTGTGGCCAAAGAGATCCAGTCCTAGGCAATCTACTATCACTGGTTTGGCCTGAATCCTGAGTTTTCTTTGCCATCCGTGGGAGCTGGGCCGGTTCTGCCTCGCCTTCGGCTTCTTCGGCGCTGCTCCTCTTGCTACAGTGTGACCTTGCACCCCCTGCGCTGCGGGGACATCCTGCCCCTGCCTGCTGGGACACCCTGCCATCCCAGCTACCAGCCCGGGACTTTTCCACTGTTTCAGCTTGGTGCTCTGAAGATTCTGCAAGGACACCAAAACCAAACTGCCCTGGGTTTTGTAAAACAAAGCCCTCAAGGTTCTTGGTACTTTTTTTGTTTGTTATTAATGCTGTAGTTGTTTGGTGGGGTTTTTTTTTTGTGTTTGTTTGTTTTGTAATACATACTAGTAAAGAACTGCTATTCCTATTTCCCAAATCTTTGCCAAAGAGCCTCTGATTGTAATTTATAATTGAAAAAGAAAAAAAAAAAAAAAAAGGGGGGGGGGGGGTTTACACTCTCCATCCCAAAGGAAACTGTAGTTGTTTTTTTTTATTACCTGGCAAATACCTGTCTTCCCAAACCAAGACAAAAGGTTAAAGCCTGATTAAGATTGGCTGCACAATTTGATGATTGTGCCATACAAGTCAAACATGAATTATTTTCTTTCCAACTTTTTAAGTTCAAAATTCATACCAGAGAAGGTTCACAAATATTTATGCCCACAATTTTTAGCTTCAATTTGTATAAAGACAGTGAAGCATTTACTCTCAATATTATAAATTGATAAAAGTTGAAATATGCAATAAAACTATTAGTGGTTCATTGTTAAACACCATAAATACGGAAAACTTAGAAATTTACCTACATTTTCTAATTTAATATGTCTTTCCCAAAAAAAGAAATTTACCCATCAGAATTTAATACTCTTGGAAACATGGAGGAAGGATTTCCATTTTCTGGAAGAGATTAAATTTCTAGAAGATATAGCACACAATTATCTATTTCCTATGAAACACCATACTGTTACCTCACTTCAGAGCCTCTCAGAAATTCAGTCAGTACAACTCCAAATTTTAGAAGATTGGTAAAGGTAATCTGATTAAAAATGACAAACTACACATCAGAATAGATTGTTTCATTCCTTTTAATCTGATTTCTGACAGTCAAAATGAAAAATCTGCAGATTTTATGAAACTAGACCACAAATAACATTACACATCCTTCATTAATCCACCTTACCTGAAGTGTTATCGGTCAGTGGTTTTTTGTTTGCCTGTGATTAATGGTCTTTATGTACCTCCCCAAGGAAAATGCTACGTAAATACAACTACAAACAAACCCCTCCTTTAAATCAAATATGGTCACTCAGTCAAACGTGCATTTATCTTCCCTAAAAGCAAGTACCTCATCACAAGAGTGCCACTCAGTGCTTGATAAAACACCAAGTACATCAAACACCAGACATTGTGAGAACTGTGCTCCAAATTAATTCTGGCTGCATAAGGGGGGGTTCAATCACTTGTTCCACCATCTTCCACGGCAGTATAATGTTTTATAAATTAAAAGAATTGATTAATTATGAAACCAAATTGACAACAAAGGTTGGTAAATCGTTCTTTTCTTTAGCTTCTGTTAATCTAGTTAAATCAATATTCTTACCATTTACCACCACATTCTGTAGGGCAGCAACACAATCCTCTATTTGGTGTCTATAGTAGAGTGATACCTTTGATCTGTGTAAAGATACAGGACTTGTGCACAACAGAATGACTCAGAGATCCCTGAGCAAACAGATATCTGAACTGCTAAATCCACACCTAGTGGTCTACAAAGGCATGTGCTCAATTTCATTTAAAGGTATTACCTCAACACTATCCCAAACTAATCAAGTTACATAGCTCACAAAGAGACACCTTCCTGCAAACTACTCCAATGAGAGGCACATTTCCCTGCGTTTCCAATTCTGCACTTAGCAGGGGGAAGACCTAATCTGACTTGGAAGATGTAAATGTGTCCTTAGGTGTCTGTAAATATAATGCTATAGATGCCTAGCTCAGTGCAATACCAGAATAGGTATAAGGGCCACAGAGGCTGGATAAATTCTGCATCTCAGAACTAAACCTGGAACCACCAGCACTCTGAGCCTGTGGCTTTGGACTTAACCAAGGTAAAACAATGAGTGCAAACAAAATACTTCATATCCACTTCCAGTTTGCACCATTCCTTGAACCTTCTCAAGAAATGAAACTTGCTCCTGCTTCCTTCACAGCCTGCGAGAATATAATGGGAAATGCTGCTACTTGATAAAACCAAAGGCACCTAAGAAAGATCAAGATGTTAGAGTTTGTATGATGATCACAGAGTGTTTGTAGGCTTTATCTCACTACTAATCCCTAAGAGAGTCTTAATTTCCCCCAGTTTTAAAGTATCATGTAGGGTTTTACTTTTCTTTTGAACCTAGAATTGAATATAACACGTTTAGTTTTTCCTTGATTAGTGATGGTAAAAGTAGATAATGCAACCTAAATAAAATGTCCCTAATTAAGCGCAGAAAATAAACAGAACTACAAGTCAACATGAAAAATTTTCTTCTGCCTATGTAACACATAGTGGAAACCAAAGTTGATTAAAAACACAAAGAGGAGATAAACTCACTATCCTTTCTCTGAGTTCCAAGCCTTTCTAATAACTCTTAATAACGCCACTGATTAGATGCAAAATCAGAAGTTATGAAGGTAAAATTTAAATGCCATGGTCCAACCAAATATTTTGGTCAGTTCAAAAAACAAAGTCTGACAGAGAGGTGGAATTTATATAAGTAGTTCCTCTGCAAACAAGTCCCATGAAGTATCAGCCGGCATAAAGTGCAAAAGTATTATCATTAATACAGAAATAAAACAAAAATTACTTTGTAGTATTTTGTTTTTGCAGAATTAAGGATGATTTTTTAATAGAAATGTAATATATTTTCATTTGTCCTATATTAACCTAGTAAGTAAAAGAAATATATGCAGGTATTTGAAATTACAGATACTAATTCATAAATAAGGATGTTAACTTCTCTCTTTGAATCTAAAAACTGATCATTGAAAGGAGAGAAAGAAAGAGAAAAAACTATTTTTATTATTATTATATATTCAACTTGCTTTCAGGCTATGTCACTTCCCTTTTCTGTAAAATTTGGCTTTCTTAGTTACTAGTGTAAGAAAGAAATAAAAAAAATTCTATAAGTCTAATCAAGTATAGATTATTTCACTTCACACTCTTCTTCCTTCAAAAAGGGACTTGAATTTCATTGTTGAGCCAGATTAAATATTTTTATAGCCTATGCATCTTTCACTGTTGGCAAGCAGAAAAGGCTTACTGTTTATAAAATGGCAATTCCATCATGGTGGAATAGTTGCATTCATAACTGGAAAAACACACTTTATTCCAATGCCTACCCATAACACTTCTGCCCCTTTTACTCTTCTATACAGCAAAACAAATATACAGTAATCAAGCAGTCTACCATGACAGAAACACTGGTATTTCATTTACAAACTTTTATTAAATTCCAGTCTGATTTTGCATAAGATAAAATAAATAAAAATAAGTTTGTTAAGAACCGAATATTCATAACTAACCAGAAGATTCAGTTATCTACCATTATCTTGGATTCATTTAAAATGCATCAAAGTGCTTTAAAAACAAACCAAACCCTTAAAGGAACCACCTCACCTTCCTGGAAACGTATCTTGCCAGATACGTTGATCAGAGATTATGAAGATGATGAGAATCCTGCCTATTTCATAGCTCAAAGTTTGCAAAGATAGATACTCTCTCTGGTTAGTACCTACTTGTCAAAACAGAGTGGTCTAAAAGGTTAAATTCACAAGTCCTTTCAAAATCAAGCCACATCTCACTTGCCAATACAGGATTTGGAAACTAAAGCATTAAATGAGTCAGACTCAGTGGTTAAAGCAGTCAAAGAAGAAAAGAATTTATACTGGAAAAAAAATGTCCGTTTAGTCTGCATGGAGCTACATAACCCCACGGTTTTCCTATTACATTTACACAGTGTACTGGAATTAAAAATCTTTTTTAGCTGCAATTCTGTGTTGGACTATAAAGCCATGAAAAATATTATACCCAGATGTTCGAATCATTCAAACTGTAGACAAAAATAGGCTGCCAAATTTTAATGTATTGCTATCATACTTGAAGTATTAAAAACAAACAAACAACCAAAACCAAACCACAAAAAACCCCAAACAAACAAAAAACCCAAACAAACAACAACCCCTCCCCCCCAAAAAAAACCCCAAACCTTTCTTAGTATTTTAAATAGTGGGTTTTTTATAAGAACACTACTTTTGCTTTTTTTTGCGAGAACAATATTTTTTTTTCCTCAAGATGCAAATTCAACAGCTTTATGACTTTTGATCCAAAACACATCAATAAAACTGGAGTGTTGCTGTCGCCATTTCCAATCTCCAACTGATTCATTTCAATTTTACATTAGATAGGACAACTATATGGACACCTATGAGATAATAAATGCAATCCAAGGGCCTGATTACACAGCAAGATTGAGGAGATGTAAAATTTAAGATGCACTAGAAACTGAACTTCAATATTCACATGAACATAAATTAACTTTAGGAGTCCTTGTTTTCTACAGCAAGTATGCTGCTTTTCATATTCCCTTAATATGATGTCCTGGGTTGAAGTGTATTCTATCACCATCTTCATGAACTGTTGAAACCAGGTGAGGCAGTGCTCCCTGCCTCCTCCACTCTGGATTATCTTCTGTTAATGGGCCATCAGCACCTTTGCTACACAGCTCACAGATAACCCCCTCCTGGACTATCTCCTGTTAATGGGCCCATCAGGCCTTATCACATGACTCACCATCCCATTGTGGGATGCTCCGCCCAGAGGGAGGAACCAAGCATTCCAGCCTGGATATAAGCTGAGACTCTGAACACCAGAGGGGCACTTACCCACTGGATTCCCAAAGGACCCGAGCTACCAGACCTTTCTACAGGATCACTGCTTCAGGAAGACCACCTCATCTGGACTGCTTCCATCACTCTGCTCAGGTTGTATTCTGACTCTGTCAGTGGTCTTTTGTATTATTGCATCTATTCTAGTTTACTTTTTTTTCTTTTCTTTTTTTTTTTTTTCTATTAAATTGTATCTCTGACTTGGAGCCTCTCATTTGTTTTGCTTTCAAACCACTACATATGATTACATTTAAAATGTGTCGGGTTTGGTCTCCTCACCCGAGCTCAAAGATGGTAAAAAGTCTTTTTTCCCTCTGAAAGCCCCAAGCCAGGTCGCAAGAAAGAAGTGGGGTCCTCAAGGTCTTGTTCTCTTGATATTTCGTGTTGTTTATTGTTTCATACCTTAAAATGTTCTCCGTGCCCAGCCAAGATCTGAACAGCAGCTAGGCCACGAGGCGACTCCCCCCACAGTGGGACATCACAGTCCCTTTATACAGAAAGTTACATATCACCTGTTTACACTTATATTCCAATACCTATCACCTATACTAAAATGGTCAACTTTAATCTAATCTCCTTAAACTACTTTGTGCCACAGTCACTAAGAGATGGAGGCCAGGGGACAAGAAGGAAGAACTAAGGGCAACACCCTAAATCCTCTATCTTGTCCCCCATGTACCTATATTCTAAAAACTCAAAACTACATCATTTCTCATTCTTTACCAAACTAAACTACTTTTTTCACATCTTTGTGGTTTGTGATTCTTCCCTCAATGTTGGAAGTTGTTCCTATGGACTGAAGTCAAAGACAGTGTCCTCCTGAGCTCCATGCCAGGGTCTCCAACACCCCTGTACAGCTCCAAAACCCTCCTGTACAGATTCCAAACCCCCCTGTACAAATCTCAAACCCTCTTGCTCAAGTCTGTGGTCTCCCAGGGTGTCCAGAGGAATGCCCTGGACTCCAACAAAAATGCAGACAGAAGCTATTGTTTATGACAACTGCAGATTTCAAAATTTTGTCTGTGAGCACAACTAAGAAAAATTCTCCTAATCCTGAGAATATTTTCAGGAGTACAGTAATGTCTCCCTGTGGATGATTGACCCTGACTGGATAATGAAGGCTTCATGGGCCAAGATAAAGTGAGGGAGTGATCACTCACCAATTACTGTCATGGGCAAAACAGACTCAACTTGGGGACAAATTGACTGAATTCAATAACAATCAGACAAGAGCAAGAAAAATGAAAAATCAAACCAAATATTAAAAACTCCTTTCCTCCAAGGGGCTTAGTGTGACTGACAATATTCTCTATATTCTCTTTCCCCAGCAGAGCAGAGGGACAGGGAATGGGGGCTGCAGTCAGTTCATCGCATGCTCTTTTTTGCTCCTTCCTCCTTAGAGGGAGAACTCCTCTCACTCTTCCCTTCCTGCAGGAGACAGTCCTCCATGAACTGCTCCAACGTGAGTCCTTCCCACGGGATGCTGCTCCTCATGAACTGCTCCAGCATCAGTCCCTCCCAAAGGGTGCAGTCCTTCAGGAACAGAGTGCTCCAGCATGGGCCCCACATGGGGTTAATTGTGTCTCTTGTCAAACCATACAGTTACAAAGCAAACAAGAGAAATAGTAAGAATTACTTTACATTAATTTCTAGGTTGAATTATTTGATGTTTCTGCAATGAATTTTAGCAAAACCAAAAACCACATTTGGGGTTTAAGGCTGACTTGTTTCCATACTTGTGAAAAAGCACTACTTTACAGCTATCATTATAAATTCCTCTTTATATAAAAAAAAGCATGTTGGGAAAAGTATGTATAGAAAGTTTGAAAACACAATAATGGAAGATTTTTTTACTATTTTAAAACTATGTTTAACACACACACACAAAAAGAAAAAGTATACATGTAGCAACTGAACAGAGAATAATTAAATATAATTTGCAAATCTATATATGTGATTCCTATCTATGTTATCTATTAATGCAGTATATTATATAATATATATAATTTATTCAGTATATTATATAATAATAAAAATTATTATTATTAAGATACATACAGGCACCAAAGACCCTAAAAAGTTGAAGATCTGAAAGACTCTAAAAAAGCAGCAGGAAAAACAAATCTTAGGAAAGTACAGAAAAATATTTTTAAGTTAGTCTTTTGAAATAGTGTATTAGTAGTTGACTTGATACCTATATTTTCAATCACGCTCTGGGCCTTGAAATTGTGACTAAAATTTTAAAAGTTAGCTGTATGGAAATGATAACTCTAGCCTATTTCTTCATTCTGCCATGCAACTTAAAACACAGTTTAATGATCACATATAAAATTCCTACTTTTCTTAAAACTTTTAATTGGCTGCCTAGTACTAGACTCATTAATATAGTTTATACATGATTAGGTTTCTCAAACACCGACCTCTAAGAAATCAAAATACATTTGCCCAATCAAAACTCTTTCATAGAATCAATCCTTTTAGGATAAAGCTACTAGCATTTTGATAAAGCTGGTGCTGTTATGCCTACCAGAGCAGCAATTACTGGTCTTGATCAGTAATTAGTTAAAATTTGCTACTTAGAGACTCCCATGAACTCTCTTTGCAAGATTTCTTCTGTATTTCTCTATCACTAACTAAGATAAAGCAATAATACTTCTTTAGTATTACACAAGAGATTTACCTCATTATTTTAATTGTTTTCAACTTCTACAATACATCTATGTAGTTGGACTGGATGATAGCATGCAGTGGATAATAAAAATCATGGTCACAGCAGCCTAGAGTGTTCTAAAATACTGCATTATACTTTAAAGTATTATATTCAAATTTCTAAATAATCATTACAGAATTTCTGAATAATTAAGCCTTTCAAAAATTCTCAAACGAAGTTTTCCACTTCAGAGACTCATATTTTCTAAAGTATCCTAAGACATGATGTTCCCTGAGTACGTCATGAAAAAGCCGTCTGAGTAATCACTGTGCTAACAGAAACAAAAACTAAAGCTTACCTGAGATAACTCATTAATATCCACAAGTCCACTGTTGTCTGAATCAAAAGAATTGAACATTTCATCTACGAGAAGTTTCTTTAACGCCATTTTCTCACCAACAGATTTATCTTTTGATTGTGCAATGTATCTCTGGTTTTGTAGATCCAGCAACATATTTTTCACTTCAGTGTATCCAGTAGGTTTGCATTTATCCCCTGAAAAGAAAATACACAAAACAAGATTATTTGGAACTTGATTTCCTATTAAAAGTTTAAAGGTAAACAAAACCAAAAACTGAAAAAGCTAAGTATTAACTTCTTACAGCAATACAAACAGGGTTCTTTTAAGAGATATTCATTCTGTAGTAGTTTGATCCATAGTATTTCCCTGTCTGGACTTCGAATTATGACAAAACCAAATTATTGCAGTTTTAGATACATTCTTAGACAAGATTTTCTGTTTATAGAAACTAAGGAAACTTTATCAGTTTCCAAACCCATACTTTTTAAATTTATCATTCTAGAAAGGTGCATCTGAAGATTTATTGAAGTTTTACCTTGGTAAAGCTTTTCATATAAATGTAGAAATGTAATGTATGCAAAAAAAAAACGCTGCAAATATGATAGAAAAATATATGCTATATATTTCATAATAGTATTTGACTTCAGAAAGAAGAAATTACTCATGAATGCTCATAAACTATCTCTACCTTTTTCACTTATCGGACATAACAAGCTTATTTGAACAAGAAAAGGTGGGATTGCCAAAGGAAGAGAAAGGATATCTTTGACAAGATCTGATTTACTCTTTTCATTATCAAGTGTTCTACAAAGTGGAAAATGTTACAGAAATTTCCCACATACAGTGATTACAGTCAGTACTTATTTAAAACCAAAGCACAAAATTATGTATGCCTGATGTTCTCTTATGTCAGTTGCTGCATATTTTAAATTGGATAGAGAAACAGTTAAAAAACCCCAAACAAACCTTTTTAATTAAGATAATCTTATAATTTTGATAGTTTTTTATAAGATGAGACATGTAAATGTGTACCAGCATAATACTATGTATTTGTTGCAGATGTATATTTGCAGTTAGCCAATACCTAACTTCAAGTAGTGAATTCAAGACTAGAGAAATACACTGATTAGCAAAGAAAGCTATTTTGCAATCTTCTTTTTAGTCACTATTCTGAAGATGAGAAACAACTATTTACCTCATGGAAACTACATAGGCAGTTTCATTTTGCAAGTGGATCTTTTAAGAAACGTCTAATTTACATGCATAGGACTAGAATTTATTATTTTGGTATATTTAATGGTATATGCATCGTTATGGTGACACTGAACATCTTCACAGACATTACAAAAGGCAGAGAGAGAAAAAGTTCCTAAACACTTCTCACTCTCCTAGAAAGACTCAGATCTAGAAGAGAAGGATTTATGATAGAAATTAAATCATGGAAGAAAAATGTTTTTTGGAATCAAAACCACTCTAGCCATTTTTGTTTTGGTTTATCTAAAAGCCACCAACTGTTACGTAGCTATTTAAGTAACAGAAATAGACAAACCCAAGCTGTATTTAACTGACAGCCTAAGTTATGCATACTATTTGCATATTTGTCCTCATCTGCCAGGGGCATGGAGATTGAGGCCATACAATTCGTGAGAGTTGAGTTCTGCGTGACTGCTTTTCAGGGGTCTAATGCAGAAATACTCAGTAGGGAAACATGTTTATTCCTCAGGCACTCTGAAGCTGCAATGAGCAAACCTTGCCATGTGAATGGATGCAGCTCCAGGTGGTGGGGAGGGAAAAGAGCACTTAACTTGAACATACTCTAATTCATTTGGGTGAACTCCAAGAGACTGGGCCAGAAAACAAGTATCGTCTTTGTCTCCCCTAGATAACTTTTCTGGCTGTGGTGTCCTCGAAAAGACAGTCTGCTGCAGGTGATGACTAACTCCATTTTGCCTACACTCATCGCAGGGCTGGGATGGCAGGGAAGACAAGACAAATCCTATTTGACAGTGTACTGCTCAGAGCTAGCTACCACAGCCAGATTTTAGCCCTTATAAACGATCAGTCTCATTCTGCAGGTTTAAAACTGCGAGGAACTACTCTTTAGAGACAGAGAACATAGTAAAAGAGTTAGTTTTCTTAGTAATATCTGTTAAATCATGGATTTGTCACAGTAGCATTGACAAGTTGTTTCATGTCTGAATTTAAAAAAGAAACTCAACTCACACTGACATTTTTTTTCCTTGAAGTAAAGAACCATGTCTCTCACTTTAATGATTGATCAAGAACTGAAAAGAGGTTCTCATCCCTACAAAGGCAATAATGATGCTAATGTTCATTTGAATAGTTAGGATTATTTAATTATTTGTATTAATTCTGGACAACTTTTGCACATATACTTCCATGAATAATTTTACAAACCATGTAAATTTAGAGGAAAAACAATTAAATTTATGTATCACACGATTATGAAAAACAATGCAATTATTAGTTGTGTTTCCTACTTTTAATTTAAAATAGAGTTGATGGAAAAAAGCTGTAAATGAAGTTTGATCACAGTCCAGGAAAGACATTTTAATGTACTTTAGATATTAATTTTACATCTAAAACTTAAGGAAAAATGAACTAATGTATCCTGTCACAACACCTGCTCAGAGAGAGAAGAATTCAGAAAACAACTTTTCTACAACACTTCTTTTTTTGTACATTTCTCCTTGCACAAACTTCTGTAGTCATAGAAGAGCATATTGCATGTTTATAAATGATTTATACATTTTCCCAGAAGAGAAAATATTTGTATCATTTTTTAATTTAAAACATAAATGCTATCTAATGGAAAATAATTTGAGAGACTGCTATTGCCATAAGTTTGGGTACTTGCTGTAGAAAAACTTCATTCACAAGTTAAGCAAAGTAATCTGTTAGATTACTACTATATTATTTATATTTTGATCTAACACCCACCTTCTAAATATTACTATGAATTTTAACAATGCACTTGAAGCCAGTGAGAGATGAACCTTCAGATTGTGATCTTAGCTAATTACAGTTGTGTCAAACCAGGTTTTGATGGCTATACTACATTTAAACCTTTTCCTTTTATACATTATTGAAAGTAGTCTTTACACCAACATCTGGAATTTAAGGACAGAAATGATGGATGGATGTTACTGACAGACAAGGGAATCACAAGGGAACAGTGAAAGACTCCTAGTGAACACAGGGCACAATTTCATTAACAAATTGCTCTCTTTCCTCATTGTCATGACTGCCTTTTACTGCAATATTTGAGGAAATGTGAAGCTGATGTTTAAAATACAAGAATGAGGCTCTGTTTACTGGAGACCTCTCCCAGGCTGGAGTAGCAACACAGAGAAAAATTCAGTTGTTTTATTTATGTTCTAATTTAATAAGCATTAGTTGTGAAACAGTTGTCTCAATGACATACGAATGGTGAATGGGGATTAAGTATGTCAACCCTTGTAGTGAGAAAAAGTAATTTATGCTTAACAAAATTGAGAAAGACCAAGTGCTGGGAATATACTACAATTATATTACCTCCAAAAAGGCTGCTAAATTCTACATAATTAGCTACATACGTGAAAGGGTAACCTACATGTACATAATTTACTAACTTAATTCAGTTTTCCAGTACTTTTTTTCTTTTATTTTTGAACTAGAATTCCTGCAAGAATTAATAGTTATTTTCTGAAAAAATCCTCGAAGCAATATAGAAATAGAGAAAAAAAATGCAAAATTTGCTTTTCTATTTGTTTCATTCATCAAAAGGACCTGTTTCTTCCTGGAACTACACACCACTTTTTGACAAACAAACAAACAAACACACCCCAAACAAACAAACAACCTAAATTTAAAAACTCTACTATGATTTATTTCACAAGTTTTCTGACATGGTCTGTGCAATCACAGAAGGTGTGCAGAAGTGCATAAAAAAAAGTGACAAAACAAACACAATGGAATCTAAGTGCAGGTCTGCAGTTCTATGTTTTGTACTTTCTGAAGTAGTGATATTCCTAAGGTTTACATCATTCAAACTCAAAAGTAGTAGATAAATGGAAACATTTGCTGTTTCTTTCCATTCAGTGCAACAGTTTTGCAGCTGTATCTCTGTTACCTAGGAAACAGCTGAAAGTTAGATTTTGAACGCTATTGTCCTTCTAGACAGAATAGTGGTATCTACCTATAACAGAAAAAATGTTCTGTTTGACAATTAGTTTTCCTTAATTTGTAAGAGAAAAAATTAGCACAAAATTAACTAATTATATATGAAAATATGAGTATATACACATCCTTACAGCTGCAGAAAAATATTAAAGAAACAGCTAAGACAGTAGTTTAGGGAGCACTCCTTACATCCAAAGTCAGATTCTTATATTTTGTAGTTTTTAGAAAAACACTAATACATAAAAGGAAGAAAAGAATGCACATATTTAAAAAAACACAATAAAGTAAATAACTTGATTTCTCTTTTCAGTTCTTTTACCACATTCCTAATCAATACTTTAGCCTTTCTTTGCCTGAGCCATTCCATTTAGCAGGAACAATCCTTATGTCAGAAAGCTAATACTCATGGCTTGCCTATCCCTACAAGAGTCATCAGCTGCTGAGATATAAGCTGATTGTGAGCTATGATTTTGCACTGAGTTTTATCTCTATCTATTGATAGATTTTTTAACTATATCGCACAAATGGTTTCTGCATTATTCTTTTAAAATTAAAATAACTTTGGATCTCTCAGACAAGGCAACTAGTTTACAGGGAACCATATCTCATATGAATACTTCAAAATAGTCCACAACTGACATATACAGAAATCAGATTCTAGGAAATGGAATGCTGATAAACAGCAACATCTAACCTTGTACATTCTGAACATACTCAGAATAATCTAATCATCCAAAACAATTCACTGCAAAATCCCAAATTATATTGCAAGGAGCAAATATGAGAAATTATTCCAAGATAATAAATATATCTATACATACACACATATAGAAATTAATACAGATATGCAGACACACACATTCATATGTACATAGACATGCACATATTAATTCAATTTCATACATAACATAAGGGGCAACTTGAAGGTCTTCATCCATTCAGGTATCTCTCAACATCTGTCTATAGATAAAGCATGAAAGTTGTAATCTTACTTGTAGCCCTTATAAATAAAGGGACACTTCCGACCACTAAAATTGCTTATGTTTATCTGAAAGAAACTTCAAGTTCAGATATTGTTTCACGACATCTTATTTTTCAATATAAGGCTCATATCTTCCAAAGCTAGAGGTCAAAATTTTGACTCTTATTCTTTGGTCTCCTCACTGAAGCTCTGGAACTAGAAGAGAAACCTGTACATAGAACTGAATTTTGACCTATGGCCCAGAGTTTGAGGCAGGTGGAGAGGAAAGCTTTACACTCAAAAGCAAAGAAAGAGGGATTAACATCAAAGCTTCCCCCTGCTGAAGTTATGTTTTTAATTAAAGGTGAGAATTTGAGAATTTTCTACCATTTTTTAAAAGGTATGAGATTTCAGGCCTGCAAATTTTGGCCCAACAGCTGCTCAGCTTTTCACATTCAGAGTGACTTAAAAAAAAAGACATTTTGTATCTGTGTTTGGCTTCTGGTTTGTGTTTTGGGGGGGGGGGGAGGGGCGGGGTAATTTACACAGCACTCAATCACCTCCTTTACATCTTACTGTATAGCATCCATATTTTCTAATGACATATACAATTATCTAAATCTAAATTTGGCATTACTGTCAAAGTCAAGATACTCAGGTGTCAAGATTTTCAATTACTCAATTCTGTTGTGCAAATAGGTCTAAATAGCTACAAAAATTTTTAAGATTGTTCAACAGTGTTCTCTATTGCTATGGGATATACATATAAAAATAGTTCCCACATCAACTAACCACACAATTATCCTGAGACAGGTACACAAATACAAAATCTTCAAGTTATATCTGTCATTGTCCTTGAAAAAACTTACAATTGATTACCATAGCTGGTATATAAAATAGAAATTAATCTAGATTTTCAAATCCTTAGTTGTACTTTGTAAATAAGGACTAATGCTGTTCTTTCCTCATATACCACCAGTTCTTAACCATTTCAATTCTTCAAAACTAAAATTATAAGATAAAAGTAATAATTTCATTTAATTCTACATATTGGCTGAAGTCTGGTGTCCAGACTTATCTGGAGACACATATAAACAGCTTTTCAGTGCCTAAGCAATCAGTAGTTCAGACATACTATTCAGGTCTTCCTTAGAGTAATGCCATTTAGGTTAACAGAAGCTGTAATAAATTTGCATTAAGATTAAGCAAAAAAAGTAACTAAACATCAGTTTCAAAAAGTACTGAAATCAGCTTTTGGGGTAGTGATGTGTGCAGTTCTTCTGGTTGTTAATGCAGAGTGGTTATATCATAGATCTCTTGACAGAAGAAAATAGGTCATCTAAACTTCCACCTTCAAGATGACATTTGAAAGCTGTAACAGGTTGGCAGTAATGAGCAAAACATCATTTTCCACAGCTGAGAAAACACTGAATGCTGGGCTTGTGTGGACTGCATGTTAGCATCACAAACACTGTAAGCAGCGGTAGTCTGTAACTGGAAAATGCAGGACTCCTCTACAGGATTGACCCTGTTGTGAAACAACTCAAACCCACACTGCTTTCCTACAGTCATATCACTTCTTCAGAACTTCTCATGGCTTTCATGCTTACTTTGAGGTATTATACCATGGCAAAGAAGAGATGAAAATGGGTGCATTTTACAAACATAGGGTTTTGGTTCTTTTTTCTTGTATCCAGCTCAAGTTTTTAGATCAGTTTTTTCTATTTCTTTCATATATCTTTAAAAAATTAACCTTCTGTTCATCAGTAAACATTCATGTATAACATTAATAAGATAATCTGGGCTTCCTTGTCCTTTTTAAAAGAAATTTGAGAGAGAAAAAGGAAAATGGTGTGTCCCAAAGGAAGGCATTATTAAAAATGAAGGTTGAGAGAGAAGTTTAATGCAGCATTTTATTTTCCCCTCTAGTGGAGTTAATGTAACCATTGCTGCTGTTAGTCTTCCTCCCACAGGGCTTAAACAATTTTGACTTGAAGTATCTAAAGTGATGCTATAAAAGTTGTAAAATGCTATAGGCCTACAAAAAAAAAAAAATGAAACCTGAAGACATCGTTGAATGGGGAAGACAATGCTGGTGCTAGGTTAACAGCTGGACTTAATCATTTTAAAGGTCTTTTCCAACCTTATCAACTATCTGATTCAAATCAAAGCAATCTGAAGATAATAAGAATCTAACAAATTTTCCTACCAATATAAGATCTGTTTTTTGTGTTACCATGTTGCTTGATTAGAGTAAAATGCAGGAGACGATTGCTTGGGGTTTTTTTAAATTTCTGCTACTTCTAATTTCAAGTTATTATAATATTTTTTCTTTCTCACAATGACTGATGGATAGTATTTTTGGGCTAACTATGACTTAGTTAATGCTGCCTTCCAAACCTAAAGATGACTGTCTCCTAGCCATAACTCAAGAAAAGTGTCAGACATACCAAGATGTCGACATGAGGAGTGCCAAGCCTGTCATTACAATTAACCTGACAAAACAAAGTTATATACAGACCAGCTTTTCCATCTTAAGAGAACACATCTAAATAAGTTATTTCAGCTTTAAGTTAATTTTGCTTATGGATTCTGATATCTGGTAATGTATAACCCAAACAGAGGTAACTTTCAAAGTATGCACGCAATGAAATTAGAGTCCAAATAGTTTTAATGATTCTGTAATCATGTCTTTCCTTGAACAGTACTTTTTGTTTTGTTTTCACCATTTTTAAGCAGCAAAAGTCTCTTTAGAAGAAAAATAGATGTACTAAAAAAATCAAGGTATGCTCCTAACTAGAGTATAACAGCTGACTTGACAATTTGTGAAAGAAAAGACCACAAAACAACTATTATCAAAATTTTCAGTTGTTAAATACACTTTCCGGGTCTGTATTTTTTCATGTCAATAAAGAGCGGAAAGTTTTCATGAATTTTTTATTACTCTCACAATCCAATAAAATATTTCTTATTTATGTTTGTGCTATCCCATTAATGATTTTTCTTGAGAATATATTGGGGATCACTGAGCAGGATGCTGAGATTGTGGAAGCTTATCTTAGTACTAAGTAACATATCCATTGTTTCCTGAACAGGTATAGTTACTGTATTTTATATAAAGTCGCTGAAATAGGTGGTCTGGTTTACGTATGGAAACATGACAGCGGTCACAAGATAACATCTAACACTTTAAAATAGAGACTTTCAACCTGTCAACTAGTATGTTCCACAGAGCAATTCTGGGTACATCTACTCCCTCACAATAGACAGTGAAAACTGACAGTTTTCATTCTATACGTCTCTTCACAGATAATTGAAGGGAGGTAGTGTAAGATTTCAAAATATGTAACCTGCAAAATGGATACAATTCTTGTCTATTTATAGGTGTTACACCCACATCTTCTATTTGTATTTTCCTCCTTTCAAAATTTGACTTCAAAGTAAATCGGCTTCCTGTCTCTAAAACCAAATTCTGAATGAAAAAAGGACATTATAGGTTGTCTTTTGGCGCATTTCTCTTTAGGGGGATTCTCATCTCACACCATACTAAAATGCTCTGCCCCACCATAAATTTTGTGAAGTTTCTGCACAGTCTTGAAGCCATATAGGTTCAGCTGGTTTATGGAAAAGGAGCCATGTTCTCCTTCAAAGAAGTTTTACCTCACCTGAGAGTCAATGCCAAGAGTACAGCAAGAGTAGAAAATCTTTCAGTGACTGAATTAAACTAATATCTGCATACTGAAAAGACCCTTAACTGTGAAAGAAAATTATGTATATTTGTTAAGAAAAAGTGTGAATTTTTGCTAATAGCACTTAATATATCCCATAGATCCCTAAAATTACAAATTAGTAAAAAGGGCCAACTTTTCCTCAAAACTATTGAAGAAACCATTACTATCAAATTCTTCCTAAATATAATGGAGAAACTAATTTTCAAAATACCTTACCTTATGATTATATTATTCTAGAATAAAATCAGTACCAGTTTCAAATGTGGTATTTGAGTTACCCCTGTTACAAGACAGTAGCAGCAGCACTGGTTAGCAGAACTGCAACAGCAGGAAAGTGATGAAAGACAAGGTCTGGATAACACAAAAACTTCACACAAATCTATTGTGAAAACACATTTGTCCCCATTTTCAGATTGTTAAACAACAGGTGCAAATGTCAAACAGGTTAACAAATAAGAGTAGATACAAAAAATATTAAATGTGAATGAAAAGTAACCCCCTGACACGTGATATTACTATTACAGAGAAAATATGAGGGGAAATTGTCAGAAACAGTGTATATAAATATGTATATTTTATGTGTACTAATGATAAGAAAGCAACAGCCAGGTTCATATGCAAATAAGAGAAGATTATTGTTCAAACCACTTAATGTTTGGAAAGGTGTCAATTATCCTGCTAAGCATGGAAAAATCATGCCTGCATAATACTGTTTAAGACATCACTGCAGAACAAGTTTAGCTGCTGTTACATTTTTGTTGTTTCAGAAAAACAAGAACACTGTGGGAGCACTATAATAAAGTACTAGCTGTTGTATAGAAATAATTGGAGCTATAAACAAGTATCCTCAGTTCTTATTTTTGTTCTAAATAGAAATTAAATCCACAAACTCATTTAAGAAACTCTAGAAATCAACATGAAATATAAATTTCATCTTAGTTGGTTGCTTGAAATAGCAGACACAGATTTGATTTAGATAAAATTCCCTCCATTTTAGTTTCTTATATTGAAGAACACCATGTGAAGAAATTATTATTTTGAAAAAAGATATTCCCTTTTCATAATGAGAGAAAATGCACAAATACAATTGTACTACTACTATCAGATTACTTAGTGGATTTGTTCAAACTCTATTCTGCTTTTGTAAACTCATTCTACTCAAAAAGTAATGTACAAGAAATTCACAGAAAACATGTACTGTGTAAAAAAATATTTTATATGCATTGAAAAATGGTGGAAAAAATCACTAGAGATTCAGTCTGACTGAATTCTGCATACTAGTAACAGATTGTTCTCATTGTAACTAACAAGACACACAATGCAAATGTTCAAAAATCCCTGCCTAAAAATAAAAAGCATGTATTAATTACTATTAGTCTTGAAGTCTTCTAATTCTTGTATCCATAGGAATACAAAACTGATTTAAAGACTGAAGTCTTTAGATAAAGCAGTGCATTGGAAAGAAGATTGTACTGTGACATGTACCACGCTGTGTTAATGGATGACAACCTTATTTTAAGGATTTGTAAATTTACTCAGGTTTAACTTAAATTTGCATCTAGAACTGAACTGAAAAGGGAAGAAGAGGAAAAAATCATGGAAAAGCGCTTCATTTTATTCTAATTCAGAGATTATTTTCAAGTTAGGTGACAAGTAATCTGAATTTAGTCTGTCACCTAACCTGGAGACTGAATTCTATCTTTTACAACCAAGGGGTACCACAACATTTACATAATATAAGCAAGGAATGTTACTGCTGCTGTTGACATTATTACTACTAGTGTTAATACTATTATTATTATTCCTGTTCTGAGAAAAGAGTGGGATTAAATAGTAAGAGTAGTTTTGTTTACAAGACTTTCCAGTAGCCCTGAAAAAGCAGGTTTTCCAGAAAGACTTACTCAGCAAATAACCTTGAGAATGAAATTCAATCTTTACTTCTCTTCTTTTTCTACATTTTCTATCTAATAAAGGGACAGTGGCAAAAATGGACATAAAATTGTCTTTTAGAAAATAAAAAATAACTCTTGAGTTGGATAAATACCGAGATGTTAAAAGTCATTGGTACTATTGCTGTCTTGCTTTTTTAAGAATTATAAGTATGGATGTTCTTTAGATCTGGGTTAACAGGGCTGTTTCTGGATTCTGTTTCTAAGGGAAAAAATGAATCCAAAAATTCTCACTTCCATATTTCTCATAAATTATTAATCCATTATATGTATTGGCAGGAAATAAAATTAACATTTTGATACAAATTATCACCTTTATAAATTTATAACCTTATTTTGCCCTTCAACTTCACCCATTCTGCTGTGTCAGGAGAAGTAGTCAAGATCCTGTAACAAATACCGAAAACTTATTTTTGAAGTTTCAAACAGATAGTAAATGTTAACCAAATTGAATCCCTAGTAACCAGAATTCTCAAAAGTTCAAAGTGAACGTGTGCATTTATCTTTTGGAAATGCTAAGAGTTAAGAGTTAAGAAATATTTTCAGCTTTGTAATGAATTGGACAATATATCAGCTTGTAAATTGCAGCATGGCTACTTGTGCATATACTACATATAACATAACACTGGACTGGAATAAATAGGAAAAGGCTGGAAAGCAAGGGCACCTGACATGCAGTTCTTTAAGAGCTCCCTTTCTGTTAAATTAATTCTTTAAAACTCTAAGGCACTGTTACTATTTGTCAATTCAAAACTAGCGACTTCAAGAAATGCCCTGACCAATTAAAATTACTTTGAGTCCTACCTGGGAATAACAACCTTTGTTAAAAGCTGTTAATGATAGCTAACTCAGCAGGGATACACCGCTGTGTGAGAGTAAACAGAAACTGCAAGAAACCACAAAAACTACCTCCAAGAAAGGGATTATCTAGTTATATTTGTAGGTTAGCTGAAATATGTTGTAAAACTTCAAAGCAGTTTCATCCTTTCTGACTTTTAAGAGGTTTAAAAACATTGGTTATTCTTCAAAAATCCACCAAGACAAATGGTCAAGAACGTAGAGACTGCATTTGAGATCAAATACTTAATACATTGCCAGCTGCATAGCATCACAAGTCCCTCTGAAAAAACTATCAGTAATTTGAGAAGAAACACTCATGAAGGTGGAATTTGTTATTTAATATGAACTCATCACCTACACTAATTTCACTGCTTAAATTTATTTTGAAGATATGTAAATGTGAAGAGTCATCTTCTGGATGGGCCTTTCAAGTTTAAAAATACCTTTTTTCAATCCCCTTGAAGAATGCTATTTGGATATACTATGTATCATGAGTGAGGGGGGGTGTACCCCAACTACACACTAAGTAACAGAAATAATCTCACTAAGAAGAGAACATTTTACCGTAATGGTCTTAATTCTCATGTTCAGTGAATTAGTGTGTGTCAACTAAGTGAATTACTCTCTATTCTCAGCTAAGCTCCTGAAAATAAAGCTGATCTGACCTTAAAAAAGGTGGAGACAGGTGCCTAGGTGTCTTCTTCTAAAGAAGGTGTCTAGGCCTGAACGAGTGCCCAGGCTTCAGAGGTATCCCTGAGGCATCTTGGCAGGCTCAGTCTCAGATCCTGCCAGAGGGCAACAAGAATTTGAAGAGGAACTAAAAAAGATTTGAATGTGAAAGGCCTAATACTAAAACATACTGCAAAAAAGTGAAATTGCCCCACCAAGTCACATTCCTTACCAGGCAGTGGGAGATAATCATGGCATGACACTGACATCTCTGCTTTTAGAGGCTTACCCATTTTTTGGTTTTCCCAGAGGAAGCTTCTTAAATACAAAGCATGAGTTCAGGTACATTTCAGGTGCTGTAAGCAGACATTCTCTCTATAAAAATGAGAAACCAGTCTATATCTTAACTGGATATAATCTTCTAGGTTATTGGACAGTTCTAAGGGACTAAGAAAAAGGCAGATAAAAAAAAGCCTCAGAATAAATTTGGACGTCCACACATGCCAGGGTTGTTATAAACAGAAGACCAAGAAATTCCTGACCTGTGACAGTCACAAGCAGGTTAGCAAATTTTTCATTCCATATTTTCCCCAGGGGAAAAAGAGACTAAACATGTAAAAAGAAAATCATCATGATAAGGACAAATATTTTAAAAAGTAAGTAGGTCTGATTTAACACAATCAAAAACCACTAAACTTTTTTAAATTAATATTTTAAATCAGGACAGAAAGACAAAAGTAAGGATGTGGGTGGACATAGCAACTTCTTTATCCATACATGAAGACAGAACACCCTCAATAGATACTGCTGAAGCCAAAGCATATACCAGTAACAAACATTACTGACATACACAATTTCAACATATACATTAAAAATATATATATACTGCAATTCATGCTGAACAAAACACTATCAACTGCTACACTGTCATTTTGCTACAAATCTCCTTGCAAAGGGTCAGATACAGGAATCTGAATTCAAATCCAAGCATAAAGTAATTTTATGTTGTATATCTCAGCAAAAGAGTTGAGGAACACTCAGAAACCCTTGTCAGCACAAAATTTTCCCAGTTTAGTATTCACAAGTGGGTATATATTTAGCCAGTTATTTGGGTGTTCTTTTATCTCATCATCAAGGCATGCTGCCATGGCATGACCTTCTGGAACACAGTCTATGGTAAATATTTTCCATCAAAGCTATTTCTCACACAATACTGATGGGGAGGTGTTTTTTTTTTTTTTTTTTTGTCAAAGGTAGTCTTATAAATAAAAGTTCACCTGACATATGTCATATAACCATTTCTTGGTGTGCATTATTTTCAGATATGAAGAAAAAATTTTTTTCAGAACAGAAGTATTTGGTCAGCAACAAGAATGGGCTGTTTGAAGAGCAGCTCTCTAAACAGATGTGGTTTCTGTTATTGTCCTTTTGAAATCTGATACTGAAATCAGGTCTGATTGATTTAGATTAGTACTTGTTCAATGCTAAAAATGTCGTGCTCAGCAAATATAAATGTTATCTGTTCAGAAGAACTTATATTCGGAAGGCAAATTCACAGAATATGATTACACACCTCTTTCCCTTACCCTTTCCTATTTCTCTACCACTAAATTTTCCTTGGTGGTTTCTGACTTGTTAAACGAGTTTGTTTACTCACTACAGTATCATTAACTATGTTAAAAGCAAAAGAGTACTCACTCACTCTCTTGTATTGGCGCTGAATTTCTGACTATCAGAATATTTCATTCCTCATTTACTCAATGAATTAATATGCAAGGTTTATCCAAGATCCCAACACTGAACATTCTTACACGTTACTGCAATTGCTCTAGATTATCTTGCCCCACCCCTAAGCAAAGAGTGATAAAATTCTCGATGTGCTTTCCCTGTGGATATAATGTTTCGATCAAACAGATGGGTGGATTTCTTCAATCTTTCTAACAAGAATTAATGGAAATTAAAAAAGGATTCATTGACTAGTGGCAGATGGTTGAAGGATTTTCCTTAGGTACAACTCATGTAAATTACAAAAAAAGCAAAGTCAACCTCTTGCTGTGGACAAGAGGTTACTCCTGCATTAAATTAGGAACATTTTATTCACTGCTAAAAGGAGGAAAACGCTTTCATTTTTACAGTTGAACACTGCTTATTCCAAAAGTCATGTGATTGGGAACACTAGGCCAAGGAAATAAGAAATTTGTTTTCTGTTTCACAGGGTCACAGAATGGGAAAGGTTGGAAGGGACCACAGTGGGTCAGTCTTGTCCAGCCTCCCTGCTCAAGCAGGGCCATCTCAGAGCACATGGCACAGGATTGCATCCAGACAGTTCTTGAATATCTCCAGAGAGGGAGACTCCACAACCTCTCTGGGCAACCTGTTCCAGTGCTCACTCACCTGCACAGTAAAAAAGTTCTTCCTCATGGTCAGGTGGAACTTCCTGTGCATCAGTTTCTGTCCACAGCCTCTTGTCCTGTTGCTTGGCCCCACTGAGCAGAGCCTGGAAACATCCTCGTGGCACCTCCCTTCAGATACTGACAGACATTGGTGAGTTCTTCTCTCAGTTGTTTCTTCTTTAGACTAAACAGGCCCAGCTCCCTCAGCCTGTCCTCATAAGAGATGCTCCAATCTCTCAATCATCCTTGTTGCCCTCCACCAGACATGCTCCAGGAGCTCCATGTCTCCTTTGTCCTGAGGAGCCCAGAACTAGACACTGCACCCCAGGTGAGGCCTCACCAGGGCTGAGTAAAGGGGCAGGATCACTTCCCTTGCCCTGCTGGCAATGCTTCTCCTAATGCACCCCAGGACACCACTGGGCTCTTGGCCTCAAGGACACTACTGGCTCACGGACAGCTTGGTGTCCACCAGGACCCTCATGCCCTTCCCTGCTGAGCTTCTTTTCCATGCCCATGTAAAATCTAACAGCTCTCAGTCTAAAAAAACTAGAGCTGAAATTTTAGAACATAGTTTGATTTTTTTTTGTCTTCATATTAATTTATATACTATGCAGAAAATTTATTTCTTCTTTGATAAAACTATATTTGGAAAGAAAATATTATCTCTGCAAAAATAAAGAATATTTATAAACCCCAAAATAATTTAAGTAGATTCTATAAAATATTTTAATAATAGCTACATTTTTACTCATTCAAAAAGGTCTTGATAATCTAATATAATATTAAGTTACAAGTTCTGAAGCCTCAGAAATTATGCATAAAAAGATAATCATTTATTAATAGGTCCCCATTAAATGTTTATGTTTCTTGAATTAAAAAAAAAAAGGAACTCTTCTATTTTATGCTGTTGAAATTACAGAAACTAATCAGAGAGCTAATCACTGTTTCTGGCAAAAAACCAAAATAATTTAAAAATATCTTCTGTCAAGACATAATAGTATTTAACCTATATCTGCATTTAAAAATAATTTTTATTTTAATATTTTTCATATGATCCATTTGATTTTAAAAGCACACTGGAAACAGGTTAAGATGATGGTTTGGGGCACTGGTTTGCTGTTTGCTTTTTTTTTCTCCAGAACAATAACCTAGATATTTGCGTGATCTATTTGAAATCTGTTCTCTTACTAAAAACCCCTGTATGCGAACAGTTAAAATTATAATTACTAGGGTATTTCAGCTCTATCTAGATTTTAATATTGCAATTCCAAAATGTTAACGGATTTTCATGTTATATGCTTTAGGTGAAGCTGATCTTTATCAGCCTTGAGAGAAGTTGCTAAACCAGCCTTAAAAAATGGTTACCTCATCATCCAATATAATTTCTGGTAAATTTCCAAAACTAGCAATACCGTTCTCAGATTTTATTTGTTCCTGAAAGTATAAATGTTGATATTATTAACACACAAACCTACCCAAGCCTAGTCAGAAATTTAAAAGACACTTTAGGCATTGCATGATTTGCTGGAAAATGATTACATTCTGAAGAATAGCGCGCAATTTGAAAAGTAGTCAACCCTGACTACAAGCACAATGTGTACTCAGAAACAGTTTTCTTTAGTAATGCAACAAAGGTACTTGAAGAGCTTGAATGGCTACAGACACAGGTAAATTGAAGGACATAACCCACGATGCATTTATCAAAAACAAGTTTTTCCTAGTTCAGTCATGGTTAATATCACTTCTCTGTTGAAAACAGTAACAATTTTACTTTACATATTTAGTCTACAAATTCAACAGGAATTCAATAACTTTGTGAAAAGGCTAATAATTAAGAAAAAAATATAACCCTACTTTTGACTTATCACATTAAAAACTTGTAACACAAACATACATACACACACAGAGAAATTATAGCTTTGGCAGAAAACACAAACTTCTACAAACTTAGCCAACCAAAGAAAGAACCAGTTTATGGAACTAGTTTCAATTCTTAATGGCTTCATGGGTAAAACACAATTATTGAAGTCAATAATTTGTCACATATGCTTACTGCTGGTAGATTACAAAGCTGTCTTCCATGTCCTGTTCTTAGCCCACAGTGAGAGCTATTATTCTTAGAATAATACATATTCTTAGAAAATGTATGTAGAACTGGTTTGTGAAAAATGCAGCTAGAAAATTAAGAACTAAATCCCACTAAGATGATACAAAGATAAGTATTCCTTATCCCAAGTCTAATGGAATTTCCGCATGTTTGGAGTCTAAATAATTTAACTCAAAAATTTAGATTTTTCTGCTGCCTTTCAAGCACAGCTAAAAACAAGTCTATACCTTCTATTTTGTATTTACTATGTGCCTCAAAGATTTAAAAATTAAGAAAGTGGGAAGTGAAACAGTTGAAATATTTAACGCTTAATTGGAGTTAATGAACTTTGAGTTTTTAAAGAAGTGTGTGGGATGGTAGCCTGAATTCTGATCCATACTAAAAATATATTTTCAGGGAACATTCATACTGACTGCAACTAACTTATCCTTTGAAAGATAAGTTGGCTTTCTAATGATTTTTCACTGCAATAATCAAAATAGATCACTTTTCTCATTTGAATATTTGCATTTAAAAAAGTCAAGTCCTTCTATGATTTACTATTATAAAATATGACAATTATTTGTATTGTGATTAGTCCAAACAAGAAGAAACAGAACATGTAGCTTCCATTCAAAGGTAGAGTTCTTCTAATAGTACCAAATGCAAGATGCAATACCACTTTATTTTAGTTTTTTTCAAGGTAGACTAAAAGATAAAAGTACAAGTCAACTCTATGTAATTTATACACAAACTGAATTTTTTTTTCTATATCAATAAATCCACAAATCACACTTTTTTTCAATAGAGAAAGTCTGCATATTAAGTATTTGGAACAGATTATAGAGCAAGTTATAGAGCAAGTTATTAGATTAGTTTATGAGGAAGTCATTGACAATGAAGTTTGAAATGAGAAGCATGGGACAATGCTACAAAGGAAAAAATATATAAACATTCAAATACTTGTATTTTTAATATAAACCAGTAATATGAGTTTTTTGAAACTGTTCTTTCAAACTATTTGATGCTAGCAAAACCAAGCATCAATTAGCTAAAGTTCCTTATAAGTCCCAATTAAAGTTAACTGAATTAATAAATTGAAAAAAAAGTTCAACACTAAGAAGAGTTTTCATTGAATCTCTGATAGTAAGAACTACAGAGTGTAGCTTTTTCAAGAAAAAAATGACAGTATTTATGGGAAAAAGTAATTTATCTTGCAGGGAGTCCTCAGTAAAAATACTCAAGAAATATTTCTACATGCACAGCAATATCCTTTGAATTTTTTTTAGCATTTCCAAACCTCCTGAAAATATATTTTTATTTTTTTTCCCATTTTCTTCTCATCTCTCTTCTATTTTGTATTCTTCCTTTTATTCTACATAACATATTCTTTCTCTCCTCAATTTTTATATTAGAATAAAATGGTGTCCACAGTGTGTCTTAAAGAACATTTTGCATTGCATATGCAATTTCATCATAAATCAATCCTTTGGCTTGAAATTCAGGATGAGAGTAGATGGATTAGTTCAAATATTGACATGGATGGAAAAGTTAATGTAGACTCTGCATTTCAGCTGCTTGAAGGAGATACATACACATGCTGTTATGAAGAAGGGACAACGCTGCCTTTGTCTGTTTTTTCTGCCTCTCTCACATTGGTAACTGTTTTGTCCTTGTACTGACACCAACTTTGCTAAAAGATTCCTGAGTCCTGACTGCTTGCCATGGTTTTTTACAATTGCCACTTCTCTTTACACACAGCTAAGGGTAGGTCTAGGTGGGTGTTTGGAAGGTCAGTCTTCAGTGGTGCCCCACATAAAGTAGGTAAGTAGCTTTGTACTCCAGAAATGCTGCAAATACTATATACATAGACTGCTTAAAGTTTTCACCCATGTTAATTAAGAATAGTATACTGAAGAAAAGTTGTCATCCTCATGAAGATTGAAAATATTCAGTAAACCAATTATCTGAACATTATCATCCAATTCCTTGACTGGATTATATACTAATTAAAATGACAGTTGCAGTTATTTTCCTGCTATCTCAGACAATAAGGCTGAGTGCTCTAATGATTTCCCCCCCCCTTATTTGTTACTGGATACCTGTAGAATTTCTGAACTGTCACACCCAACAAGTTAACACGGAAGCAAAACCTCCTAAAACTCTTCCTTTCCAGGCTAATTTCTTAGGGAGACAAGCTCTCTCCTTTTAAGGATTTGCCCAGCACTGGTATTATTTTATTTCAAGTATCACAGCAATCTTTGCAGCACAGGAAAATAGATTCTGAATAATTTGCCATTTTAATTTTTTTTAGGATTTAAATTTGTAGTCCAAAAGATTGGAGGTACCAACGTCGATTCACATAAAATTCTCATGATTAAAAAAATTGACGGGCTTGACCTATCTAGACTACTAGCTACACAAAAACAAGAACAGCAAAAGATCTCTGTTAATTCATTCAGATCAATATGCACAGCCTACAATTATGTCTTGAGACAGTTTGTCTCTCTGTCAATCCCTGTTACCTCCTCCTTCCTCTAGTCCAATCTACTCTGCAATGAGTCTTTCAGAGCCTACATGGAAGTAGATTCACACCAGCTCCACAGCAAAATTCCTCAAGTATAATTCCAGAGTTAAAATGCTGGAACCAGGCAGAACAAGTGGAGAAGACTTAGTTACTGGATCTCTATGTATGGATCTCTATGTCAGACAGAGACATCAAAATGTAGCTTGATTTTTGACAATCACATGCTCTTAAGAAGTTGATGCTTTAATAATTTTTTACTGATTTTATAAAGCTAAACCAAACAATTACAAAAAAGGAGAGAGACTTTGATTCAACAACAAAATCTTGACCCAATAAACACAATTTCCACCTCTTTGCCCAAAAAAATCCCTTTGAGATTACAAAATCCACTGTAATGGGAAACTGATAATATTATGCCACTATTGGGATTATGGGAATAAAGACTGACTGCTAAGACAAAAATATATTTTTGGAAGAACATGATGTAAAAATTCATCAAGCATTTAGAGTCTGCCGAACAAGGTATCCTCAGAGAATGCTAAGTCATAACAGAGCATTCAAAACGCTGCCAGAAGAATGCTGTAAGGCAACTGAGCAGAATTCAGTGTCAGAAATCACAAACTGATCTAGTCAGGGAAATGTCACAAGCCGGGATGACACAAAAAAACCCAAAACCTTTTACTGACTAAGGGGAAAGGACAACACTCAAGTAGAACACAAGCAAGCCACCAACCACTCATTAAGCTGCTATTCCACAGCCTGTAAACTAAATTTAAGAGGGAAAATCAGTACATTCCTGAAGGCACCAGTAGTACTGGGATTAAAAAAAAAAGGTACATATGAATGTCATTGGGGCATAGAAGTGACAAACTCCTAACTCTCAGTCTTTTTGCTAACTTGCTTTTTTGACCGATCACATAATTTTTATTACAAAAAAAAAAATGTCAGGACAATCCTGGCACCTAAAGACTATTTCCAGCTATAAGCATACTGGTTTAATACTTTGTAACCTGTTGAAATGGATAAGAAATCAATCTCATGTGTACTTAGGATTGTAGAACTACAAAATGGACAATCTGGTGAAACACAAACATTTTTAAAAATACAAACAACAAAACCACAAACAAACAAGCAAAACAGCCCCCCAGTGGTATGTTTGCATTGCTAGAGACTAATATTAATGTCACTATGGACCTGCAAAGAGATTAAAAGCAACAGATGTAGAAACCAGAAAAAACCCTCTAGGTGTGATTTTGAGTTTAGGAACTGCCATTTCTTTCTGAAAATTCTATCAATTGTTTGAGAGAAATGCATGTTGCAAACAAACAGGAAGCAGCTTTCCAGAGAGATTAAAACATTTTTCTCTGAAATCAAATAAAATATTTTTTGGTTTGTTTTATTTCGTTAGGTCCAGATGCACTGTGCCATTGTGAATGCTCAGCAAAATTTCTGAATGAATTGTACCCTGCCAATAGCAGTAGTGGTAACTCAGCAAGATCTTTGCATATCACTTTGGCATATGAAAAGACCAACTCAATTTGTCCAATATTCTCAATATTCAATTCAATTTTTATGAATTACTTCATATTCTGTATTGTGTTACTTAAAATGCTTATGATTAGTGTTTTCAAAGGCTTCAGCATGAAACAGAACAAATGAAATTCTCTGCAGGAATAGCAACAGGAAAAAGGACACAAAATTCATAACTTTCTTCTACTTATCGTATGTGAAATTTAAAGCTTTTAAAATGAAGTAACAGTTGGAAAAATATCTCTTAGGAAGAAAAAACCCATATGCCTAGCACAACATACACTCTGTCCAACAGTGCTGACAGTATTTGTGTCCTCTTTTGCAATTTTGTCCTACAACAGGCGTGAACTGTATAGCTTTGGGCTGACAGATTGTGCTCAGGAGTCCTAAAGTGCCTGGTAGTTTCATTGCTCCCAAGGAGTGCAGTTCTTATGGGAGGGCATAGCTATGGACTAAAAAAGATAGTCTCCCTCAATTTACACTAATCCAATGAATGGCTTTGATGGCTAAAATCTAGACCTTGAATTTCAATTTGTATTCAAGCTTTGAGCTCCTATTGCAAGCACAGCCCAACAGGGAAATAGTGCTGACTATTGTCATTAACCAGGCTGCCCAGTTCTAAACATACTGAAATATTTCTCAGAGTTGAGACTTTTATTTCCATGCACAATTATCAATAATTGAGCTTGAACCACTGATCATCAACTTTTCAGCCTTATGTTACAAAATATCTCATCTTTCAGGTTTTTTTTTTCTTCTTTCTTTCCTTTTTAACTTTAGGACAACATGACTACATGGTTTAATAGTGTCACTGAGGATTCCAGAAGGACCCTGAACTCCTAGAAACTCAAGGATGGGAAAAGTTTGATGAATAGAGACCTTAGAGATACAGGTTGTTCTACTAAATGCTTTTTGGTTTTTTGGGCTTTTTTAAAATCTCTTCCAGAGCTTTGACCTTTGTTTCATTGTTCAGCTTTAATTCCCTGCTTGTCCTCCCAAGGTCAAGTCCTTTTAACCACTGAGACTGAAACTGTAAGGGACTTATGGATTCAACTACATTCAGTAAATAGATAACTTTTAGGTAACATGAGTGAAAAAAGTGGCATTACTGAGGATTTGAACATTCAAGCTAAAGTATTAGGCAACTTAGAACAAGTATTTGTTAGGATGTAGCAAACAGTAGCTAAAAAACTACAAATAATTGAAGAAGCAAGACCCAAAAAGTCAGAGCGGTACTTTTTGTCTGTTATCCAAATGCATGTTCGGTTCATCTGTTCATGCAGCAAGGCAACAAAATCCCAAAGAATAAATATTAGAAACTCAAATGAGAAATATCTTGTGCAGAACGCAATGCAAACTTCATTTCCTCTTCCGAGAAGTTACAAATTTAAAAAGACATTTAAAAAACAGACAATATAGTTACAAGTTCCCAGCAAAAGATGTCTCTAACACATTGAAGCAGCAAACTATTGTAGTAGCAGGGGGACCTAACAGCAGGACTGTCACAAGAAGCACCTCGTAATTATATAGTCAACATCTGTGCTTGCTAAATGGCAAAGTAAATGAACGTAATGGTTAGTGCCCTGTATTCACATTTTGCCACCTGCGTATGCATGGCAATATAATGAGTAATCAAATCAGATAGCACCAAACAAGCAAACAAAACAAACAAACAAACAAAATAAAACAAAAAACCAGAATCCCTCCTCTGTCTCTCCACTTCCCTTGAACAACCATATGAAATGTGTTTATATGCAGCAAAACAACATACCAAAGTTCTACAGATAATCCAAACAATCAACACCATTTCCTGTAAAAAGATCAGGACATAATCAGCAATGTGACCGCATAATTTGTCAAGATGAAATAAAAATACTGAAGTTGTCCTACTTGCTTTTCTATATTCAGTAATTTTATAAATGTGATTATGTCATAATGCTAGAAATCTCATTTAAGTAATTACAAAAAGCTTACAGATATGGAACTTTGCAGAATAGAGGCAGTGAAAAATCCTTCAACTATGATCATGTAAGCCTCAAAACCCTCAAAATTCTAGGGCCACACCTGTTGACTTCTATGCTTATCAGTACTTTAAAGCCTGCTAATGTTTGAAAAAAGTATAAGAGAAGATTAAAAATTATTTCTAGTTTTCATGAATAGCTAAGACTTCTATATGAAAGACTTCATACCCTTTTTGCGGAGGGCAGAGAAATATCTTCCTACGGGAATGGCAGTCCATACAATTTAAGACTAGGATTTCAGTTAAGGACAAATCAAGGAAATGCACAATGATTTTTCCAAGAGATCTGCTTCATTCTAAGATAGGATTCTATGGGCATTGACCTTGCATAAATATTCTTAAAACAACATTTTCACTTTATTTCATGACATACCAGTACTTTGTAAACAGTTGTCTGCATTTTATGTGAACCAGTATGATTCAAATCCATGTTGCATCGGTGTTCCTAGAAACACTGGGGTGGGGTTGCAATGACTCAGTGTTTCTGCTGAGTTTCCAGAGCAAACCATGGACCCACACTACTCCTTAATGGGACAAACAAGCCTGTCATTATTACTTGAAACCATTAAAGTGCAACGGAAAAACACTGTTTTGTGTACAAATATATGAACATTCCCTAGTGCTTAATCTCTAATTAGTAAAATTTAACCTTTAAAAAAATATTTAGAACGTAATTATGTGTTTTTAAAACTCATGGATTAATTAGGTTAGGGTTTTCTTATTATTAGTTTTAGTCTTTACCCAATCTTAAAATTTTGAAAGTATTACGGATAATCTCTAAATCATAAAATTACAGCAGTCATACAGATGGAACAATCATTTTACTTTCCTGACACTAAGAAAAATGATATGAAAGCACTTTATTATATCAGGCAGAAGGATTCAAGAGTGTTCTTCCCAGAGAAATTCAAATGTGGTTGCTCCTTTTAATTGATGTCAGGAGTTCTAAAAGTCTCAGCCAACCAGAATCCAAAGGAGATTAAGTACATGTTCTGTATTAGTTCCATAAATGGTGAAACCAGGCCCAAGGAAGTGAAATGGCTATTTATCAACTGTTTGTTTCCCTCTACAAACAATTTTGAATTACGTTTTGCTGGTACAAGATTATCATCAAAAACACAGTAGGTTTGCCCTGTAAAAATTTTAGAGTCCTCCATATTTTGCAAACCCAAATACTTGCAGCAGTGGGAAAAGAATAATTTCTGCGCATCACAAAACACTTAAGGCATTCCAGTCCTAAGTGTGGGCATGACTTGCTGGCCATGTAATAATTCCATAGACATACATGCATTAGTATCTTCTCATTGCCTATAGTACATTAGTCCTCAATAAAATTGAGATTGGGAAAATAGTGGAAATGGTACAGCTAGAGGTAATTAGCCCAGCTGGAAATGCATAGTGAGGAGCCTTTGATGTGAAGTGACATGCAAGGGGAATATTTGTTTCCAAACAGAGTGCAGTGCAAACAAGAAAACATCAGAAATAATTGGGTAGTTTTATACAACTGAATTTGAACATCTCATGTAAAATATGCGTATAGCATTAGTGTTTATTTCTGTCCACCTGGTTACATGTGAATGTTGATCCATGTTAATAAAAATATGTTCTTTCATAAATTAATTTTAAATTCCTCTGCTCAGAATAACTTCCTTTTAAATAAGAAAGAGACTGAGATCAGAATGAAGGGTAATCTATAAGGAAGTTTCAAAACCATTTTTTTTACCCATGTTCTGACTGAATTTATAATGAAAATGTGCCTATGACTAAAATTAGGAATTCATTTCTGTGTTTTGAATTTTGCAGAAAATGGATGAAGGCGGGAAGAGGTCTTTGTTTTCAGTCCACATTAATGTGTTACAAAACTCTATTGTAAAATTTACAGGCAAATATTTTCTGTAAAGCAAAGTATGTGATTGTTCAAAAAAATTAAACCAAACTTTTTTCATTAAACTTTAACAGGCATAATTCTTTGCCTCAGATGGCTTAGGCACAAGGGGCTTGCTCTTAGTTACCCAAGATTCTGTCCTTTATAATAGCCCTGAGCCATTTTGAATAAGCGGCAGGTTTTTCTTTTCCAATTTTCCTTTTTCCATCAATATTTCCAAAAAGTAGCTAAAATCTAAACCTTAAAAATATTTCACTGAAACCCTAAGCAAAATAAGAGCCTGTATAACATGTATATAGGCTACATAAGATAACATCATTCATATGTGGAAGTTCAGGCCTTTATAGCTTTTTGTGTGCATTTAAGTATCAATTTTTTATTAAATATCTATCTATATTTATTTATATATCTCTGTGTGTATATAGGTTGGCATTTTTTGCTATTTAAGAAAAGCACTAAAAATCTTATGATTTATCTTAATGATCTATAATTGTGTGCAAATATATAAGACATTTGAAAGCAAAATTATTAAGCAGTCTTGTTGAATTTTCCCAAGGAAATACTAGAATATAGTAATCTGTATGAGTAGTGGTATTTTAATGTGGCTTTAGTGCTCACAGTAATATAGGGGGAAACATTCAAATCTGAATATAGAGTGAACTAAAAATGGGATGGGCTTACAGACTGCAGCTACATGCTCAATGCTTTTTTTTTTATTTTTATTTACACAAACAATTTAAGCTTACACTTCTAAGAGGTATGCCCATACTATCTGAAATACTTTTTAATATAAAATGTAATGGGAAAGTGCAAGTGTTTCTAAGATAAACAACCACTTTATCTTTGATCTTCATACTCTCTTTTTAAGACAGCATGTACAGGCACATGACATTTCCTGTCAGCCTTTGAAGAAGTACACAACAGCTGTTGATATAAAATTATACATGCTTCTTAACTTTTTTTTTTTTAATGCACATAGATGTTTTGGAATGCTTTCTAATGATTTCTTTCAGAAGTACCATCAGGATTAGCATTGAAACAAACCATAATACAAATGGAACCTCCTTTCATCTCAGAAACAAATGTGGCCTCAGAACTCACAACTAAACTTTAAATTTCTTCTCTCTTTAATCTAGCATAGCAGTTCATTAACTCAGTTGGATTATAAAAACCTTTCTGCAGTCAATATCCCTTTGCATGAGCAGGTGTGCTGTAAGAACATTGCTTTGAATTTCATCAGCTGTGATCATTAACTTATCATGCAGTGGAAGGATATTTCAAACTTACTGTAGTGCCAAAACATAGTGTAAAGAGCTTAGGAAAAATTACTCAAGCAAGAACCAACAACAGATTTTGTTTACAGTGAGGGACTGAGGAAAAATCATTAACACACAAGTGTTTTAAAAGACAGATGGCAGAACACTAGACCTAAATTTAGCCATTCAACTGTACATGGAGGAAAAAAGCACACTTTGAAAACTTGAATTATAGTTAATAGAGTTTCTTTTGCTGGCTGTATTTATGCAATCAAAGCACAGAGTTGGCCATTGACTTGGAGATGAGTGATAATTTTCTAAGACAACCTTGCTTCTGTATTAATTTTTTTTTAAATGAAAATTTTCTTTACAGAATTTATACTAAACCATCCCAAAACTGTCAGATTGCATTGCAGGATGTGCATTAAACAAAGGAAATTACATGACATGCACCTTTTTGTGCCTGTATGCTCATCAAAAGAGGCATGAAGTGGAATGACACACTTCATTAGCATTTCTCTTTCATAGCAAGTGTATCTGCTGCTGAACATGTTTATATCTTGCTGGAGAAAGCATTGTCTAAGACAAGTGCCAAGTATAGGCGCAGAACACAGTCATGTTTCCTTAGGTCTGGACAGAGTTCAACTTATGGTCTTGAATAGGCCTCCAAACAGAACTACTTCCTTCATAGCTAAGACTTCCACATCATTCTTTTTAAATTACTTTTTTGCTTGAGGGAGACCTAGTAGTCATGCTTTCCATCTGAGATCATCAGGTGGCCCATTATAGATTAAGAACATGCAATACAGTGAAGCAAAACTCAAGTTTCCCATTCATAATGATATTCCCAAATGTGACATTTAAACCTCAAAGCAAACCATGGCAAAAGTTAATTATTTGGGCAGGAGGGAGCAATCCTTCCTGTCTAGATAAAAGAATATTCTTTGACTCCAAGTCCTCAAATAGGAATACCCCTGAAGAATCTTGAATCACTCTATTCATAGCCATATAATTGTATAGTCCCATTGACCAAAGTAGCTCCACAAGGAAAAAAAAAAAAAAAACCTCTTTGATCTTTACTTAATATCTTTCAGTTTTACTCTGATCCAATTTGAACAAAGATACAGAATAAAGCTGTATGTTACCTGCATATTTCAACAAGTAACTCTTGCCATTCCAGCTTCTGACTGTATACACAGGTTGTATGCAATGTAAATTTGTAATGTAAAACAATTAAAAATCTTAAACTGAATATATAATACTGTTTCTATTGACCAATGAATTGTAAACATTTGCATGACCAGGAGGTTGTGGAAGGGATTTAAACTGGATGGCTTTTATGGATTCAGATGGACAAAGATGCAGTCTTTATGGATTAGAATAATACTAACAACTGTTACTAATAAATTCTGACATGGTTTACAGACCTTTTAAAACAGATTAAGCAATTCATCTAGAATAGACAATGAGTTTTAATAGTGCTTTAGCTTCAGTGGAGACAAAGAGAGAAAGTTCTCTGACTCATTACAGAACCTTGATAGAGATGTTTTCAGCTACTCAACAAATAACCAGATCTCACAAGAACTGGACTGCAAATGACATTTAATGGCTACTCTTGTGGCCTCTTATGCTCCTCACACACACACATCTTTCTAACCCTGTAATCTCACCAATTTGCAGTGCTGATATGTAAAAGAAACTGCCTGCTGGGCCAAGCAGGGCTAGAGATGCTGCAGGGCTGTACTGCAGTGTCATCTCTCTTACACTCATCCCTTCGCGTTTGACACCACCAGTGACACCACTCTCACACACAACCTGCTTAAAAGCTTCAGTGCACAGTGCCATGAGGCAGCAAAAAGGCTGCCACTGTGTGCAGCAGCTGCCCATTTAACTGTGCCTGGTATCCAAAGCAGCCTTGAAAATAGCCTCAATCCCAACAGTGCCACAGTTCCTTCCTACTCCCATAATGTCAGGCATGGCATCTAAAAATGGGAGACAGTGTACACCTCGAGTCTAAAAGGCCAGTTTGATACAGCTAGCAAGGAAAGAAAAGCTTTTGGTACCATTTTATAAACTTTTGTCACTGTTTTACTTTAGGGACAAAAGCCTTCATGCAGTATTAAAATCACATGCGCAGGGTTTATTTTGCACAGCACTTCCTAGCAAAGTAAACCACATAAATCTAATTTAACAGCATTTCTTATGGCTCAGAGTGCCTCTTTAAACAAGCTTTCCTCAAGAGTTTACAAAAGTCATGCATTAAAGCCAGAAAAATAAATTATGGGGCTTTGTGACCTCCTCATCTGGCAATGACAATAAGTGGCATTAAGGCAGAATTTTATACATTTCTAGGGAACATGTAACTTTCCACTGAAAAGGATTCTCCTAACATCTTTTATTAAAGTCAGCAAGAACCAGGCAATTATGATAAGATATTGAAGAGAGTTTTGTGTGGCTGGTTTGGGTTTGTTTGCTTTTTTTTTTTTTTTAATAGCAATTCAAAAAAGGAAGGTTCTTCATCAAAAAATTTAGAAACTGTCCTCAGTATGGAAGCAAAGGCTATGAGTGGGTAATAGCCTGGATAAAGCATACATAGAGTGAGATGAAGATGATCTATATGACCCCATTCGTAAGAAAAATACCAGCTTTGAACCTGGACAAAGGGAAATCTGACGAGTTACCAACTTGTGTCTCTAGTTAAACCACAATCAAAGCTTATGATCATAAACAACTTAGAATTTTTTTGCACATTTTTACTCTTATATTTTATCAAAAGCAGCCAGTATTGGTGCTTTCAAAATGGCAAAAATGAAAGACACATGACAAGAGTTATTGTAAAATCAAATAACAAAGCAATAATTGGAAAATTTTTTAAAGAACACTTTGATCTTCAGTTTGATGCAGCAGCAGATAGATCAAGTATCAAGAACTATTCTTATTGTAAAAAAAAGGTGATAAGCTGTCAGCAGAAGATAATTCACAATAATAAACGAATTAGAGAAAGCAGTGTACTAAGCTTCCGCCTACAGTGTTACAGTCCTTAGAGATGAAAGAACAGAATTTTTTTTTCCCCCTTGAGTGTTTCACCTGCTAAGAAAAGCTAGAAAATTCAATGCAAGTCTCTTTGGAATTTTTTTTTTCCAGAAAACACAGTTAACCAAGGTAAATGAGTACCTACTACTGAGTTTTAATGATCCTTCTCATTGGGACACATTTTTTTAAAGTTCCTTCCTCTTGGAGAGAGCTTTATATAGCACTCTCCATCAGTGGTTTCTATAACACTTTACAGAGGAAACAAGATATAATTTTCCTTCAGTTTAAAGTAAGTAAAACCAAATGAAAATCCCAATACAGATATCAAGAGAGGTTCTCAAGGTTGGAATGACCTAAGAATTTTCAAACAATGTTCTGCTGCTGATGACTGACTCCATAACCCTAAAGGCTTGCAAGAACTCAACTTGCTTTTTCTCTGTATCCATGGAGATCCATGAGTCCCTATACTTCTCAGTAGCTCCTGGGACTAGGGCTTTCCAAAATCTATTGATTTCCACTTCTATCCCAGCTCTATTTACAAACATGGCGAACAAAGACAGAAACAAAGGCCAGGTTTCAGGAGAGGGAGAATGGTGGTCTATGCAGTAACAAGCCTAAAAAGATGAGCTAACTAGTGTCCAGACACTGATTCGGCCACCATCATCTATTACAGAACAAATGAGACTTTGGACCGGCTCCATTTTATAATCTCAAATCTGAGTGAACAGGATTTTTAAGAGAAAAATTTTTGAAAAAAAGCTTGAAGAGCAGATAACTGAGATCAAAATCAGACGACAAGCCATGCAAACCATCAAGATAAAGTCTAGAAAAGTCTTGACTGACAACTTATATTTCTATTTAATGCTCCAATTGAATTTAAATCTAACCATCAGTATTTACTGAAAGTGGAACTTTTACTTGCTAACATATTTCTCTTTTAATACTATGTGGAGCTGAATACCAAAAATATAAATGCAGCATTACAGGGAGAAAAGCAAAAGAAAAGAAGTTAGGTTTCCATAAAACTTTTTTTTATGCCTCATTTCTCTAACACAAAGGGACTCCATTTCCACTTAAAGAATCCCTTTGATTTACAGAGTATTAATAGCTGCATTTCATTTCTGAAATACAATCTAATTAGTAATTATATTCAGAGAGAGATAATGTACTCACATCACTCACGCATTCACAAGGTCTGGAAATCATTACTGCACTATTGAAAAACAAGTTTGGAATGTACTACAAGTTTAACAAAGAGAGAATCACTCATAGAAGGTCAAGATCTTTCAGCAAGTTTTCAAAGTCCTGGCTTACTATTGGCTTATTCCGTCAGTTCTTTCTACCAGGTCTCAGAAAAAAATACCTTGGAGGAAACTTTATGAATTTTCAGGAAGAGATTTCTGATCATATTAGGTCCTTACATAATCTCCAGTTCCTCTACTGTTGAGAAACTGAATAGTATTTCTCATACACAACTGTATGTAGCTAGACTCTTGTTTATCCTCTATCATTTCTTCAGAAACTTGTACAGAAGCTCTTTGCATAGTTTTTTTAAAATTGTGAGTTCTTTTTTTTTTTTTTTTTTGGGGGGGGGAGTAGTATAAAATAGCTTTAAGTATAAAGTAACAATGTCACAGACGTACAAGAAAACTTGAAAATGGTAAAAGTGCAATTTCATGAGGTACTTATGTACAAAGCCAAGTCCAAACTGCTGAAAAAAGTGATACTTCTCTGTCCTTGCACGTAGTCAATGTATTTCCTCCTATTATTTTTCAGCAATAGATTTCTAATATCTTAAATACAAAGTAAAAAAAAAATTAAATGTTTGAATTTTTAACTCTCAAATTAAATTTTATTTTCATATATAAAATTTCTTTCAGTGTTGACCTGACTTGGATAGAATTTGCCACAGGTTTCTGCAACTATATTTGATTATTACTGATGTGAACTTTTATCATAAAAACAATCTCTTACCTATCTTAGAAATTAGCATAAGAGAGCTTTCTAGGTTTAAGATCTCAGTCTGCAGACTATCAGTACAGGCTATAAGTACCAGGATAACAGCTTCTTGGGACTAGATCCAGATGTCTAGCTTTTTTTGGTCTGATCTGCCTCAAGTAAGGACTTAGCCATTTCCTTGCTCTGAAACAAAAAAACCCAACCCAAACCCAAGCAACCAAAAAAAATCAAAACCAAACCAACAAAAAAAACCCAACAAAAACAAACAAACAAAAAAACCCAAACAAACAAAAAAACCCCACCCAAACCAAAACCTGCACAGAATAAAAACCCAAGAAATCCTTCATTAGGCTTTTTATCCTTTAATCTGGCAATTTCCCATTCTCCATTTCCCAAAAGTCTTAAACTGATTTTCCAGGAGAGGATATTTTCTTTTACGTATACTTAGCATAAAGTTAGCTTTCAAATCTGAATGCTCTTGAGCTTCTGCTATGCAAACAGCGTGATGCTTGTTAAGGCTCCACAGTTTGAGCACTTATGACATAGGAATCGAACACAATTAACCAGGGATGGCAAGTTGTCCATACACTGAGTTCTCACAATAAGCACACATAAATTGCTATCATCTATCGCAACATCAAAATTGCAGTGGAGATCTTGATCCTTTGGGGCTCTGTTCCTCTAAAAGAAAAATCTGCAAAGCTCCACTGACTTAAGTGGACATATAGCATTTACATTGTTAAAGAACGTGATCCACTGTAATTTGAAACTCAGAGACAGTAAAATTTAATGTAGCTTGGAAAGGATCTATTCTAGAAACAGCTTTAAGCATCAGATAATTATTCTCTTCAGATAGTTACAAGGGTGGATTAATTTTACATCTTGCTCATTTCCATTTGGTATGATGCAGATGAATCAATGCTGCAAGAGGAAAAAATGCAGGAATGTTTATCAAAATGTGTAAACATGTTTACAGTCTTTTGCTGTATGTTCATTCCATCTCATTTTTACTTAATTACAGATAATCTTCGGTAGTAATGAAGAAAGCTTCTGAAAGAATCCCTTCCTATTGAACTACAAAATTACCAAAGAAATGGCAAAAAGCCTAGCTCTTCTGTAGGGACTAACTCTCTAAAGGTCAATGCTGATCTCATGAGGGTATCTATCCCTTTCCCCCCCCCTCATTTACATAAATTAATTTCTTTCTAAAACATCTTTTAGAGTTGCACGACTTTGAGAGGTCAAAAAACCTAAGAAATTTGTCAAACGTATTACACTGAGAGAAGAGACACAAGATAAAATTGCCTTTAGTTTCCAGAACCCCGGATTATAGTTTTATTCTATGAAAACTGTATTATGACTTATCTGTTCTGCTGGTTAGAAGGATTCCATGGTAGAACATTATGTATTCTCCAGTTTCCACCCTTCTGAAAAGGTTTCAACTTCTTGTCACGTCATTTATATCCAGAATATATAAAAGGAGATAGACAGGTCCTTCTACAGGACTGAAGAAACTCCTTCTAGTTATAAGCTCCTTTCCCTTGTAAAGGGTTCCTTACTCAATCCTAAGAGAAAATGTAAAGTAACTCAAGAGCTTTAGACAAGAATTGTTTTTTCCCCTCTATCAAATTTATTCATTAAGTACAGTACTTTGAAAATGGAAACTGCTATACCAAAGCAAAATACTATTGTCATTACTTCATTGCCAAGGGACAACTGCTATTAAGGTCATTATTTGTAGAATCATTAATTTAGCATTTTCCATGATGCATCCTGCTTTATATTATTCTAACCATGCCAAAATCTAAGCATTTGGACTGCAATATTATAAAAATTTAACCGTCATTTTATGTTTCATATGGTAACATATGCAAAATCCACCAGCTATAAAGATTTTTTACATCTTTCCTATTATTTCTGGAGCATTTTTGTTACCATAAATACAAAGAACGTCTCCAGCACACTTGCTTGAAACCTGACTGGGTGGAGGATTCCTTTTGCAACCAGAAAGATAACTTTTCCTGGCAATAATTCCTCCACCATTACTCAGTGTAAAATATATATATATATATATGTGTTCAACATAGATTTTATTGACTCAGGTAGCTAAATAACAAGATTTCTACTTTAACAAGTATGCCTCACAACCAGGAAGACTATAGACCACAAAGGGATTAATCCCTCCCCATGCCCAATTGCTTTTCCTAAAGGATAAAGGACATTATTGGAAGAGATCTAGAACTGATCTTTGCATTGCAGCATTGTTATTCTAGGATTTTTGTTGTCCAGACATAATAAAGAAGAAAGTGTCCTACTGGTGAGACAAAGTGGTTAGGAGCTATAAGGAAATAGGAGAATAATGGCAGTTTTGATCAGCAGAGAGTTGTGAGAGGAGTAGACTGGAACTGTTGCACCCAGGTCAGGTGCAACGAATACACAAGAAGGGACGGATTGTACGACAGAGGATGGGCCAGAAAAGACATAAAATCTGAAGAGCCAGTAATAGATATTGAGCTGCTATTTTTACTTTGACATTCCAGGAAAAAGCTATGTAACTTATGGACAAATATGTCCTTTATTTTTCCTAAGAGAGGGGCTATATTGTACTGTTGCTTCGGCTTTGAGTATGCAGGAAAAATGACCTTCATGCACCTGAGAAATCCAGCCCAGCTACAGAGGAGCAACATGGTAGCTAGCACCCATTAACTGGTTCTAGCTTATTTCTTAACAAAGAAATAAAATGTTTAAAATATTAAAAACATAGATAAACTATTAAGGATGTCATAAAGTTGAAGTGTAAGCTAATGTTATTCAGTTTGAACCCAATTTGACTTCAGCGGACATAACCAATCAAATATTGTATTAAAGGAACAAGTGCTAATCCATGTCATTACGTCTGCAATACAGACAGGGCTCAGGGAAAAAATGCTCAGGCTCAAACAAATGGTTAGCACCTGTGACTCAGTATAATATATTAAAGAGTTTTACACATTCAGATAAAAATTAAAACATTGTACTTGGAAGGCATTTAACAGGGAATGTTCCTTTCCTGAGCTGGCTTTTCCCTTCAGTATTGCCTTCGTTCCACTTATCCTCATGAAAGGTCAAAGAACTAGTGGTGAGGGGAAGAAGAGAAGAGAGAGCTCATTATTCTCACAGGATAGTGTCTAAGTAGAGATTTCTAGACTAGACTACCCATTTACCTGTAACTAAACATCTTATAACTTGGAAAGTCTTAAGTATATATCTTCAGTGATGAAAAATGAAGTTACATTTTGAATAAATGACTGCTTAGAGCCTTGAAAACTATATTCCACATATTATGAGAGGGGACATACAACACTGTCCTCTTTCTTCCTAGAGAGGAAATGTTCATGGTTCCTTTTCCTAGAACTGGTGTAAGCATATGCTTGTTCACTTTACAGAATTAGATCTAAAAAATATGTTCTGTCATTTATATCAAACCCAGCCTAGTGTTCTAGGCTGCAATTAATAATATGAGAAAGAAATATCAAATGTTAATTTTAAAGTGGAGGGATAAAAAACTCTGTCAACCCACAGGAAAGAAAATAGTAATTCAATTTTGAAATATGATTACTGATTGAATTTCCTTGTTATTCAGAGGAGCATGGAAAAAAGGTAAACAAAGCCATCTAATGAACGAAAACTTTTCCTATTTCATTGAGTGATTTGGCACAGTTATAAAGTTAATTCATACTTATTAGAATTCATAAGGGAAGAAAATGTTAATAAACTACACTCAAAGGAGTGTTAAGACATGGTGTGTATTGAACAGTAAAAGGTCCCATCTAGGATGATATACAGAACTTTACTTGGCCTAGTATTCAGCATCCTCAGCAATAATCTAGAAGATTCGATAACTAAAAAGAAGTACATAGATTGAACCAGAGATAAAGCAATATCAATGAGACAAAGATTTTCACAACACAACCTGAAGATAATGAAATTGCATTAGACTGGGAAAAATAATTTGGAAAAGTTTATGAAGAAAAAGAAAAGATTTTCAGAGAAACACAAAATCAGGGGAGTTAAGAAAAACTGTATTTTTTACTGATGTGAACTGGTGGAAAAAAAGCCTTTGCTGCATTAGGCTGTCCATATCAAAAGCTACATAGAACAGAGTTTCAGTACTTGGTATCCTGTACTTCCACAGCTGCTTCTGAACAGCATTATTCACTTCTGGGCATATCACCAGGAAAGTAAGAAAGATCTGAAGAAGAGTAAAATTCTTTAATGCCTGAGAGAATTTCATGTTACAAGATTTAGGTGAGCTAAATATGAACTACTGTCCTCAGAAAGAAGCAAAAAGACCCAAAGAAAGCAAATACAACAGTAAGGCTAAAAATATTGTTGAAGATGATTTAATTGCCATATGGAACAAACAAACCAAAAAATTAAAGTAACAAAAATAAAACATTTAACTAAATGAGAAAATATTCTAAGACTAGAGTAAAAGTACTTGGTGCAATTATCTTTCTGTGACACTGAGAAAAGGTTCTCTGGAAAATTTAAAGCTAGGATAGTCCAGGAATTTAAATACTTAAAAAAGCCAAGAGGCACACAGGACAGGGACAAAATTAGGATACAGTGGGAAATGGTAATGTATTAATGCTGAGAAAAGGAAAACAGTGCAAAAAGATAAGAGAGAGCATGAATACCAGAAACTCCTCAACAAAAGTATCAACTGAAGTGCTGAGAAATGGTATCTCAGGACTTCTACTGCTTAGCATGCTGTGTCTGTAGCACCTATTTCTGCAAAATGTTTTTCAATAGAATGTATATATTTGTGGGGATTCTGACTGGAAATTCTACTATCAGTAATAGCAAATATTTACAATAAGCTGTAAATGAGAATAGAACTAGAAAAAAAATAATCCAAGTCAAAATCAAAGTCTAGCTTTCTTACACACTAAGTTCATTTGGTTCTGCAAGTAATTAGCTTAGCTGGACTCAAACATACACATACAAAAGACATACTTCAGAGAGCTGACATAAACAAGAACTCGTCATGAAAAGAAAAAAAAAACTACTGCAGAATGAAATATGGAAAAAAAAGTAATTCTAATACACTCACACTTCAAGGGCCTCTCAGGCATGAAAGATGGCAATTTAAAAAGGTTAATTTCAGCTCTCAGGTATGCCTGACTAAAGGCAGATTACAATAAGAAATTGCTTTAATTATAGCAAGCTAGCTAACTGTATCCCTAAAGTTTTTAGCTCTAATAGTCACAGTTAAGGAATTTTGAGAGATTATATCATAACCACCACATTCATATCAAAGTACATTTGGGACCACATTTTGCCCTTAGTTACACCATTTCAAATCACTATTAAACTCTCCAAATTAATGTAGATTCTGTTTACAAAAGTCCTTAGAGTCACAAAGCAACCAGAAATGGAGTGCGGCTTTAATAAATAAAACAGTGGGGAATATTTCTTACAATTGAGACATTCATAGATGTAGTGGACAAAAAAAAAAAAAAATAAAAACTTGAAACTTTCTTTAGACAAATTATTCCTTCTAAGATGCCACATCTCCAGGAAGATTCCTGAGCTCTGAGAATTGATAGTATTATGAAAAATCTACCTGTCTCTTCAGTTGAACTTCTGTAGTTTAAAACAGTACCTGGAATAAGGATTAGGACTTGATCCACCCACATTAGAAACTAGCAACCTAGTGACTATTTCTGACCCACTGACTGTCACAATGGCTTTATAACAGAATTGGTCAGCCCTCAAACTTAACAAATGTTGTTGTGAACTACACTTTTTGAGAATTTTACAGTTCTCCATTTCAATAAAATTTGCAGCTGCTTCAACAGAGCTCTGAATACATCTAGCAGAAGCAGTCCCTACTGGTGAAATACACAGAAAAACAAAATTCTGACTTGATGCCAGACAGATTCCAAGCAATTAACTCAGGATATTTGTGACAGTCACACACTTCAGCAGCAACAAGCTCTTGGATCCTCTCTAAAGAAATGCACATACTTATTTTTTGCATTGAAATGTTAAAAACTACAATTCTAGAGGGACAGTGAAATAAAACAAACAAAGAACTCAGTCCTTACTCTCTAAGGGATTGGGGTGGAATTGGCTGGGATTGAAGGAAATGTGTGGTTACAATAAGGGCTACTATGCAGTTGTCTGTTTCTTGTTGGGTCTACCTACGGCTCACATCTTGAGTATTTTTTGATTGTCATGCCTTATCAACACCCTTTCTTCTACCATTATTTGTTTAAATGAATCTTTCCAACACATTTCTTCTGCTACCATAGATTTTAACCTTTTACTACTTCCTGTTGTTGTTTAAATGTAATTTTCCACAATTATTTATGGAAATCTATCTAAACACCAGAAATAAACATCAGAATCAAAATCCTATGCAACAACATTTCTCAATTAGGAAAGAGAACTAGGACATTTTCTTTGAAAATGACCTACATATGTTGCCTAAGTCCCATAAAGTTTGATATGCTGAAGCCAATTACTTTACAAAACAGCATTGATAATAATAATTTAAAAAAATAAAGGAGAACAGCAACAGTAAGACAAGTAAAATAGACTCAGTTAGCTATATTCTGAAAGGACCATTTCCCAGAGTATCTTATGAATAATTTTAAGGCAAGATTTGGCATAGAGAAAGTATTTGAGTAGCTTGAAAATCCCCAGTGATGCAGGGTATAGCTGTGCCATGAATTATCTGTCTCACTCAAAGAATGGAATTGAAAATAAATTTTCTAATCAGTAGACTCAAAACCCACAAGGAAGACCTTTCCATATATGGCACAATTCAATTTAAAAATTCCTTCTTACAGAATGTTTCATAAAACAGAAGCATAAATTGGATTAGCTTCAGAACAGGTCAGCCGGGAGTTCCCAGTCTTTAAATTCCTAGTTACCAGAATCTTGGAAGACACTCTTGTGAGAATGACACAATCCATCTTCTTTTTCTTACTTCTTTTTTCAGAAGCATTCACTATTATCAAACTACGCAAACGTATAACCCGACTAAATTGATCTTACCATATTACATGCAGTGCCAAGAATAATATGCACACAGTAAGTCAGTGAGGTATGTGCTATGGCACCCACACATCCAGCAGAAGAGCTAAGCCATGGAACAATATTCAAAAAAATACAGATACATTTGAAAGTGTGTGCTTTCTCAGACTCAGCAACTATAGGTTTGTGTTTCTTGGCACTGAAGGTTTACTGCTACTTTAGATTATGTCCAGATTTGAAAAAAAATTGAAGATGACATTAAGCCAAATGAAAAAGAAAAAAGCTACCCAGGCATGAAAGCTAACTGAAAAAGAGCAAAATACAGATAAAAATTTGTAAACAAAGTATATTTTTCATTGATGAATCATGCAAAACTGAACAGACAAAGCAATACACATGGGAAATGAAGAAGAAATTGTCATAAAGGAAAAATAAAAGTTAAGACAGCCAAGGAGACTAACCGCATAAGTGCATAGAGGAATAAAACCAACCTCTCCCCTCCCCCATCATAGTCTTACTTTGAAAAATATTAGAATTATTTAATGCTCAAATAAAAGAGAAGGGGAGCTATAAAATCATGACAATTGAGTAGATTGTTTGGAATCTCAAGAAACATAGTTACGAAAGTACGTGTGGAAGAGAAAAATGTGATTTAAAAATTTATATTTTTAGTTGTTATCCTTAAATTTGTGTAAAATTATAAAAAGTAAATTAATACATTTTATGGTTGGATAGCTACACATGTATATACTGAGAAAGTATCAGAAGCATAGGTCATAAAGTAGTTTTGAAAGAGATGGCTTTATTAAAGCAAGACAGAATATTAAATATATCAGCCAAAGTTGATTGTTTCTATATTTTCTAGGAATTACCTATGCAAGATTTGGAACTCGAAACTTGAAGCAAAACAACATTCTACCATTTTTTATCTTTTAGTGTGAAGACAGGTATGCATAGAATAACTCTAAATAAGATGAAATAGATTAGTTTATAGCAAATTATATTCTTGAGAATTCCCAAGAGGTTTTTCTATTCTTTCAACTTTAAAAAAAAAATCAACTATTAATTCCGGTGTCAATAAGCATTTTATTTATCATAAGTCTGGAGTGACACACAGTTCCATCATGCCAGTTCTAAAGAAGTTCTTTGTTCCAAAGAATTTACTAATTTATCACATTCAACATGTAGCTACATGTTGCTGTAAATAAATAACTTGTAGTGAATTTTATATACAGTCAATGTTCCTGCTAGTCAATGTTTTTTTATGAAAACTCTGTTCAAAATAAACTGAAAAAAATCCAAACCATACAAATTAATGGGAGGGCAACTTCTTTGTAAATGTTACAAAATACTGCTTACAAGAAAGAGTTTTCTGAGCCAGCATCAATTAAAAAGTTAATAAATAACATTTTTCTACACCCTCACACAAACCCTTGTCACTAAAGCCATAGTCTCTGAGCAGAAAACACAGAGTAATTTCAAAACTGGTTTTTCCCAACACTGGAGATTAGATTTAAGTTATAAAGATGTAATTTCAACTCCTGTAAACTGATCATTTAAGGTAAGGACATAGACTGCATTGTCCTGACAAAGTGATGCCAATTGACATTGAAACAAATGATGCGAGACCTGGTATTACTTTGCCCTCCTTACAACTTCTTTCCTTCCCTCTGAGATGAAATTTACTGGCCATAACAAAGCCAGCGAGGAAACACTCAGTGACTTCAGCTGAGTCAGCTTTTTGTGACTCCTGCTGCAAGACAGGCGACAGAGCCAACAGCCTGTTAAATCCCACTGAAGTGACGGTTCCATTAGGGGAGAGATTCAGATACATTGTGGGTAACTCAAAAATCTCTCAGTAATGTTTAGATGTCTGACAACAGCAAACCTATCACCTACTGTCTAAAACCCCAAAAATCACATTTAGGACACGTTAAATAAGGAATTTATATGCTGAACTGTTTTTATGCCCCTGAAATTAGTATGTGTGTATAGACCAAAAAAAAAAAAAAAACCAAAAAAAAAAACCCATGAACTTGTCCTACAGTCAGTTATTACTTCTTAACACAAAGCAATTAATAAAAAAAATAAAAATCCAACAGCTAATTCCCTACAATCCTAAATTCCATAGATTTTATGACATATTTTTAAGTTGCAAATTTTAAAGTATAGAATATTGGAAATAGAATTAGAAAAAAGTATGAAATAATTAAAATCTTTAAACCTGGAATGTGGAGCAGACTAACATTTTATGTTGTTGATACTACAAGAAATTGAATTGTTATTCTCATAGGACAGATACATATTATGCAGTGTACACAGCAGACTTCATTGCAAGCTAGTTTTCCCAAGCACACTAGTAGAAAAACAGGAAGAAAAACAAATAAAATCAACCAAAAAAAGACCCCAAACCAAAAAACAAACCACCAAAAAGCCAACACTGTGGTATTTGACATAGCTGTTACTGTTACAGGAACATCTACTGGATTGCTCTCCAGATGTATGCACATTTCCTTGTACAGATATCTTAATAGGATTATACCCATACAGGGAAGGAAAAACAAAACAAAACAAAACAAAAAACCAAACCAACAAACCTAGACATGAGAAATTTGTCACTGAGGATGTGGATCTATCACAACTATTAATGCTGTATCTATTTTAGCCATAATATTGAAAAAAATACTTGCAAATTATATGGTAAGTATTTATAGAAATAATAGAGAAGGACTTTGTATACAGCCAGATAGTGACAAGAAAAGGGGTAGTGGTTTCAAACTGTGATTACAGGTTTAGATTGGATGTTAGGGAGAAATTATTCACTATGAATTCTTCACTCTGATGAAGCACAGAACAGGCTGTGCAGAGAGGCTGTGGAGGGCCCGTCCCTGGACGTACAGACAGACTGGGGTGTGAGAGGCTGGAGTGCAGCACCGCAGGAAGGGACCTCGTGGTCCCAGACAAAAGCGAGTTGAACGTGAGCAAGCAGTGCCCTGGCAGCCAGGAGGGCCACCCTTGTCCTGGGGGGCATCAGGCACAGCATCGTCATCTGGGCAAGGGAGAGGATTGTCCTGCTCTGCTCTGCACTAATCCTGAATCCTGTGTGCAGTTTTAGGCACCACAATATAAAAAGCTCATTAGACTACCAAAGAATGTGCAAAGAAGGGCAACAATAATGGTGAAGGGCCTTGAAGGCAAGCCCACTCCTAACAAGGAGTGTCTTAGGTCACTTGGCCTGTTCAGCCACAAGAAGAGGAGACTGAGACGAAATCATCCCAGTCTACAACTTTCTCATGAAAAGAAGAGAGGCAGGCACTGATCTCTGTTCTGTGGTGACCAGTAACAAGACATGAAGGAATGGCCTGAAGTTGTGTCAGAGGAGGTTTAGGTTAAATATTAGGAAAAAGCTTTTCACCCAGAGGGGGTTAGGCACTGGAACATGCTCCCCCAGGACCTGGTCACAGTGCCAAGACTGATGTTCAAGAAATGACTCGACAACATTCTCAGGCACATGGTGTGATGCCCAGAGCTGTCCCATGTAGGGCCAGGACTTGGACTTTGATGAACGTTGTGAGTCCCTTCCAACTCAGCAAATTCTGTGATTCTGTGTTTAGGGCCAAGTTGGATGGGGCCCTGAGCAACCTGGTCTCATGAATGGCATCCTTCCCATGGCACGGCAGTTGGAACTAGTTGATCTTAAGGTCTCTTCTCTTTCCAAAACATTCTATAATTCTGTATTGCTGTGAGTAGTGGCACAGGTACCTAATTCTTTGTCTTCTATTCTAATTAAATTCCAGCAGGAACTTAATAACAAAATAGATATCTCTGCAAACTTCCCATCTCTGGACTTCAGCACATTCTAATCAGATTAAATCTTTGGAGATTATTTTGTGCCAAATTTAACTTCCACTAAGCATGCAACAGTGCAAGTTAACCAATATGTTCACAAAAAACTAAGAAAATTTTTGAAAAGGATAAAAAAATGGAGTTGGTACACAAAATTCAAAGCTTCCCTTCTAAAGCATACAAATGACAGATAACACTTATAACTATGTATCTGAAACAGTAAGGTAGACTATTGTTAAACAGAAAACACAGAATTAAACTTCCCATGCAATGCTATTCCTACTGCTATCTGCAAACACACTTTATAATCATTCTTCATGACATCATCAAAAAACCCATGTACATTCATTTTTTCAACCTTCTTTAAAATCATTAGGTCTGCTGTGATTAAAAAAAAATATTCCATATGGAAACATCAGCCAAGTAATATTCTACAGGTCATAAACCACTGAGCAAGCAAAACCCAAGCATCTGATCCCCAGTTCAAGTCAAATAGTATCTTCAAATTTATAAAATGAAACTTCAGCCAACTTATCATGGATATTTGCAGCTCATAAACGATTCAGAAATTATGAGAATCATTAACTCGAACTGCAAAAGTTAACAGTTTCACCTTGCATAATGTACCACAAAATATGAAATGGATGTTGGCAAAATATGCTTTGTATATCTTGTGCTTATTAGTCAAATACTTGTCATAAATTTGCCTATTTACTGAAAACAAGTCTAACAATATTTTTCCATACAAAAAATTAAAATTCTTACAAAAAAGATCAGCCTAGTACTAAAGCCTAGTACTTTTTTATGCTTGAACATTAAAAACTTCCATATAAAAATTATTCAACAATTGTGACCATACGTACTTCTCCCTTGTCTAAACTACAGTGAAAAGCATAAAAAAAATGTATTCCATTTTCAAAGTCTGTTTTGCCATCCAGCATCAAACAGCACTATAAAAAAGCAGATTACACTTCCAGAAATCCTACCACATGTTAAATGTGGTAGGAACACAAGGGAGTTTTATCTAATTAATTTATTGAAAGAATCACTAGCATATAAATTACAAATTCCAGTTTAAGGATTATGGTAGTGTACAGAGAGTGACTGGTTATTCAATTAAAGATCTCATGTAGTTTTCCTGCAATTGCTTTTTCTCTTGGATCTTATATTCATTGATCTGCCAAGGGACGACTTGGATACCTCCACTATTACTGCTCTCAGCTATTTAGTCAAAATAGCATTGTTCCTTCTCTTTGAAAGATCACATGAAGGATTCAGAGCTCAAAAACGAATCTTTCAAAGATCTGTTTTATATATAGAAGAACTGTGTACATCAATCACAAGCTATAGCATAATACAACATTTTTCTTGAGATTCCAAAATCCCTTTTCCTTCTAAAGGCATGGATGCCGGGTTCATAGAACAAACTGTACTGCAGGTTGCAACCAGCAAATCTGAAATTATTTGTCTTACTTCCATATTTTTCTGAGTTTAAACTTCATGCTTTTTTTTCTTCCTTCATATTGATTTACAGAAATATATTATTTTACAACAACTTGCATTAGAACTGCTGAAGTCACAGGTTCATCCATTGCTCTTGATAGAACTCTGATTATATATCTTAAGGGATTTTTCCTCTCATCCATCACTGACACTCATTCTCAGACTTCATTTTCAGTCTCTTTTCCCTCTGGTGGACATTGTTCTCAGTATGGTAAGAGAGGTACTAATCCTTTCTTCTTAGAACATGTGAGTACTCTACTGCACTGAGTTACTGTCTCATCAAAAAACGTTCATAATTCAGGCTTTTTTTTTATGAGCACAAACTCACTACTTCAAAACCATAAATCATCTACTAGTTCACCATTAGAATTCTATATTGTGCACAGCAAAACTGATATGTCATGCACACTTCTTCAGAGAATTTCAGATATTTAATTTGACCTATTACGATGCATTCAAATATGGCATTTGTAAGCCCACTCTGGAAAAGGACACATTGGTAAAGACAGGCACTTGATGGCCTTATGTTCACTTTATAGAGGTGGTTGGTAGCTGCTCTCTGGTTAAGCAACAACAGGAAGACACTCGTCAGCAGTGGAATTTGTATAAAATGTGCTCCACAGAGGGACAGAACAAAAGCAGACCTGCTCATTGACACAAGGACATTACACCTGTCTGCAATCAAAAGTGCCCAGGGTCATGCTGGATGGAGATTTGAGTAACCCAGTCGAGTAGGTGGCACCCCTGCCCTGGCAGGGGGGTTGGAACTAGACAACTTTTAAGGTCCCTTCCAACCCGAACCATTCTGTGATTCTATGGAAAAGGGAGAAAGGGAGAGGAAGAGAAAGGGAGAGTGAGTACACACACACAGACAATCCCCCAACAACTTGTCTTTTGTTGGCCATGCTACATGCCTCTTCTACTGACTACACCAGATATAACTCCACCAGATAAGTACAATTTCCATGATTCTCTATAATAGCAAATAAAGTATCAAAGAAACATAGTAGTGATGTTACTTCAGGCAGAATCTTACTTCAGGCAGACCACTGAACGCAGTTCCTATTCCCAGCAGAAGAAATTGAGATGAAAGAAATACAGTGCCTTCATAAAAATTGCATGAGCTGGTATGCATTGGCAAATGCAAGTGATTTTGTTTCCATGACACAGCAGCAGTTTTCTACAGAGCTTATCTCTTGTGTGACCCCTGGTACACAATGTCCAGCTCAATCCTGCAGGTTCATGAACTGATGATACGGGGTAAAGTTTACTCTGTCATTTAAGCTGGTCAGTGTTCTTAGTTGTCTAACACAACACTGAGTTGCTCGAGTACGTACAGAAGTCAGCTGAAAGACTGACATGGCTCTCGTATTAGGCTTGAAATCAGAAATGCCACACCGTCCTGTCCTTGTTGTAAGTAGCACTGTATGTGTATCTACCTGTACGTATGTCTATATCTAGCACTGTATGTGTGTCTACAGACTAACTTAGTGTTATTTTAGCCACAGATATTTTATCACTTTTACGTACCACATAATTTACCAAGAAAGTAACTTTTTTCTTTTTTTATTATCAACTCAATTAAAATTTAAACATTTTTGGATTTGCAATCACAAGCATATTATTGTGCATTCTCTAATAGAGTAAGACAGCAAAAGGCCTTCAGATATGTATACAAATTTATGAATTATCCCATAAAAACTGTGTGGAAGACTGTCTAAAGACATTGTTTTTAAATTGTGAATTAAGAAAATAATTGCATATTTATTGGACTGTCTGAATTGCTATGACTGCCATAATGGTATGAGATGCATTTGAGAGTTAATACTGGACGTCAGTGGAGGAAATTGAAAATAGTTCAGTTGATAAGATTCTACCTTTAAGAAAATGGTGCTATTAAGAAAATGTTGCTATTGCCTGCAAATGCAGTAAACCACTATTAAATGCCTGTACTTTGAGATGTATCCCAAAGCTATTTGACGTCTCTTCCTGCATCTTATTAGCAGTCAAGAAAATTCAGATCACCAAAACATTTTAAAATGCTGCCCAGAGCAGACCAATTTTTATTATCAGCAGAGAGGATTATCAAGTAATCAAGGAACATTTTTCCATAGGCAAGTCTGAACTGGTCATTTAGTGTTCATACTGATGAAAATACTCCCCGCAGAGATTCAAAAACAGATGAAAACTCAGTCTCAGAAGCACAATGAAAATCCATCAAGGTTTCTTTTAAGTAAATCCTTTAAGGAAAGTTTCCTTAAAGGAAAATTATTTTTTAACAGATATTTACTAAGAGGAAGCTAAAACATATCAACTTCTCCACACTGAAATGGCAAGAAAAACTGGAAAATAAAAGCAGATGCAGAAGGAATGAGACAGTTTTCATTCTTCCCTTAAGAGCCTCAAGAACTTCTAAGACTTTTCATCTAATCTCTCCATGTATAAACTGCAGTGTTCTTATCCTCTTCAACTACTTGAAACTTTTTTTTCCTACTCCACTCAAGCTTCTTACCATTTTTTTTTTTTCCAAAGCTAAAACCCATTGGTTTGGGGTCTTGGGGTTGTTTTCTTCTTGTTTGTTTTAAATATCATGGACGTTCCCTATAAGAATTCATGCAATCCTCACGGTGTTTCTATCTCATCTCCCTAGCAGGTCCAAAGGCCTGTGATAGCATACATTCATTGATCACTGGCTAATTACTACCAATTTCTTCTGGGTACATAGTTATCACTTCACACTTTAAAAAAATTATTCACAATCAGCAGTTGTAAATCATCCTTCTCTTATGACACAATTTCACAGCCAATGTGCCTTTGTAAACATACTAATATGTATTAATGCACAAACGTAAATTAAATACTATTTACTGATTTGCATATACGACATTATATACATTCTTTGTGGGTTAAATTACCTCAAAAACTAAGAATTTTCTTCACCAATTTTATGCACTGATTCAAAGAAGCAGGCTAGAAAATCCAGGCTTCAGGATCTACTGCACTATAAGAAGGGATACAGAATAAAATTAAAATTTACACAGCAAAATGAGTCCACTGTGCCCTAATTTTTGCTAGGGTTAAGTTAATTTTCTAAGCAACTTCTTTCAGTGTTTAGCTGCCTGCAGGTAAAACCACAGGGATCAAAATCTCAGAGCATTACAATTCCTTCTACAGACATTGAGACATGATGCAGAGAAAGAGACAAGAGAGAAAAGTTCAACCTTAAAAAAAGAAATTGACCAAGGACACTTCAAGAAAGACCAAGCAGATCCTGAATACCTAATAACAGAACACCGAAAGGTGTGACAGCAATTTGTCTCAACTGTCACACCTGTCATGTAAGAGAGGAAAAAAACTCAGTGATGCAGTTTTCAAAATGCAAAACAAAGCAGAACAACAAAATTATCAGACTCAGTAAATATCTCTTTTGTATTTTATTACCTTAAATACAAAGGAAGATGGAAGTTTCACATAATAGATGTGCATCCTTTTCAGGAGACAATAAATCCCTCTGAGTCATTCATGCATAAAAATTCTCCAAGTTAGGACTGTCTCACAGGGAGCAAAACCCACAAAATATACCTACCCAAAAAATACCAGTAGACTGAGACATATAAAGTCAACAGGAAATGGAATTCATCTGGAAATCTTTGTCCCTGTGTTCTATAACAAACTAGTGTTAACTCTGCCTGAGCCTACACACTCTGCTGAACATCACTATTCTTTCATTACTAATAAGCTCGAGAATTTAAAGCGAAGAACATGATTCAGTTCTCTGGCAATTGTAACTGGGCTGACATTTCAGAGGCCCAAGCCGTTACTCTCAGAGTCACATCTCAGGAATATTTAGAGTGCACACAGTAAAAATTCAATGTTAGGAATGTGCCATATTTGAACTTCAAAACATAGTGATTTGTTGAAATAAGGATACCAAATTGTGTATAATCTTATTTCAGCATTCAGAAATACTTTGAGAGTATTCAGAATGAATTGAGGTTTCAATAACCTATGAAAGTCAATTGGTCAAGGTACATTTCGTCCAGTTAAGAGAATCTTCCTACTTTGCTGAAGTTAGGAAAGCAATATGTGTAAAATACAGAAAAAATAATGAGATAATTGTACAAGCTTTTACTTCCACATTGATAACTTTCTATTTTTTCAACATCTTAGATCAGAAGAGATCTTTATGGCATGTCTGAGTACCACTGATCTCCTAAGACTGAGAGACTGGAGACAACAAGGCCAGCCAATTCACAGACTGCAGTAGCCAACACTTGTATGCCAAGGAAAATGATAAAATGCCTGTAGGATCAATTTTTTACAATTTATTTTGACAGGATTTCTGGCCTGACAGCTTCTTTTCTTTGCTGAGTGTTCTTGTCTTGGGGGTTTTGTTTTCTTGATTGTTTTTGATTTTTTCAAGGATTGACTCTACTCTTACTTCCATTTTAGTATCTCAGTTTCTCAGTCTTTCAGCAATTTCAAGTAAGTAAAGAGAGGTAAAAATTGTTGAAAATAACTTGGAATACATTTTTTTTAAATAATATTTTTTTTAAATACTACATTACAACACTGCTAGTGACCAATCAACCTAACAGTGTACAGCAAAGCAAAAAAAGTGAAGTGTAACTTAGAAGAGAAAATCCAAGTAATTCACCCTATTTTCTTTTCACAAAAACTTGATTTTCAAAGTTTAGCAAATGAACTCCATCTTGATTGGTCAAAATTGTGATTGTACTATATCGTCTGCATAACAACTCTTTTGTTTTAGTGAAAGAAATCTCTCAACTCTACATACTTAGCTTTTATAGCGACTTTTTTAATGACTTTCTCATAAATAAAGATTGTAAATCAATTCAAACTGACGACATTTCTGGGAAGTAACTAGGCCTTATTCCACATTTTTTGGGGATTAATCATCCTGGCTTTGTACAATTGCACCTACTCAGATCTACACATAGAAAATCTTTGTCCATCCATTTTCTGCCACTATTATAATTAGAAAAAAAATAATTGGTATTTAATTTTTTTTTAAGTAACAATGGAAGAATTTTCCAAGAATATTCCTGTTCATTTTTACTTCCACAAGTAATTTTTTACATTTGCATTCAACTCCTTGCAAAGTGAACCTCCTCTTTTCTACCAGTTCAATAAGCAAATAAAAAGGGTTACCGTATTAAAATGAAGTTATCTGACCTTCACTGGTAATCTTATGTACAATCACTCACTTTTACAAGAGATGAAATTAAGATCCTTTATCGCTTGATTTATCCTGTGTCTTTTAGAAATAATAATACCTTATGCAATCTTCTTCACTGAAAACTCAAATCCCTAAATTATGCATCATAAAAGAGTATTTAAATACTGCAAATACCAAAGCTTCATCAGGTCAACTCTGCATGAACATTTTGTGTTATCACGTTATCATGTGCCACCATTCACATTTTAAGAATTTGTTTAACTTCAAGTAAGGTCCAGAATGTTTTGTAAAAAAATTCTATACAACTCAGGAAAATATACTTAGCACATGTAGACTGAAAATGTATCTACAATGCATCCTAGGCATCACAGCCCTTTGATCATCTAAACAATAGTATTGTTCAGGAAAACAACCCTTTTTAGTCTACATACTCAGATTTTCACCTTCCAGAAGCAAGTATGCAAAACAGGCACCACAGACTGGCCCAATCTACACATCATTCATGAAAAAGAAATATTATGATGCAGGCCCAGATCCCATGAGACTTAAAAATGTCTTCACTGCTACCATCACCAATAATACTTACCTATAGAGTAAAACAGCTATTTCAAAGAAATGAAGCAATAATTTTCTTTTTTCTTTTCCTCAACACTGTTTTTGGAGTGAAGCGGGAGAATTTTTAACTGATGCCAACAATATATGAAAGTATAGGTTGGTTATACAAAGAGAATATCAAGGCTACTCTAATGGCTATACATATTGTACCTAGACTTACACTGATTTATCTGTGAACTACAAAAATTAATAAAGTTTGTAAGCTAGTTTATAACTAGCTATTTCATTTGTACTCCTGGGTCCCTCCATCAACTGTTAATGCTTGACTTAGCCTGTTAATGTCTATCACTGGTATATGCATTCTTCCTGCTGCCCATAGCAGCATATGCCTATACCCTATTCCAAGTCCATCGAGAGCAAAAGATTAATGAAAACGTCTCTATTTATTTCCAGAGTCCAATATAAGGAGTATTAAGACCAAAGAAAAAAGAAAAACCCCCTAAAACCCAACAAAACAAACAAAAGCCCCAAACCATCATAACAAGCACATGAAATGTCATAGGAGTCTCTTGTGTGTCACCAGTAGGGACACAAAAGAACTACACTTACATAGGTTCAGAGGTGAGCAGAGAAAGAGGAAGTTTATTATCATTTGGGATTTAAATAGGATTTGGAGTTTGATCAAGGATTGGCAGATGAGAGGAACACCTTTCTGACCCTAGTGGTCAGTTCACCAGTCCATCACAGACTGGAATGAAAACAATCTACTTGTTTATGTAACATTCATGAGAGACTCCACTAGAAATATGTAAATAGTCATCAGAAGGCTAAAGAATCAGGGTGACACTTGTGATCTCCCCTTTTCTTTGCTTTTTTTTCAACTACTTATTCTCTACAAGTACTGGACATACACAAAGCAAGCCTAACTCTACTTTTTAAAAAGCATCAACAATTTCAGAACTCTTCTAAGCTTTTTCACATTTCAAAGGAGTCATAAAAAAATACTTTAAAAATTAGTTAAACTGTGAGATAAATTTCCATGCATACAGAATAATGCATGGAAAGTACAGTACCCCATCCAATGTAAGTGAGGAACCGCCACCAGTTGTGATGTTTGCCAAATCAACTGGATTTATCTTTCAGCCAAATCCTGAGACCATTTCAGAACAAAATTCAAGCTTACATCACATTATTTGTACAAACAGTGTGTTTTCAACAGTTTTCTCACATTTAGGGGGGTGAGGGGGTGTGTGTTTGTGGTTCTTTGTTTGGTTTCCGTTGATTTTTTATGGTTTATTTATTTCAAACTTCTAACTCAGTACTCACTCCCTTGGGCTCCCTTTTACATCTTTCATGCTTGCAATATAAAAAATATTCATCAATTGACTGATTTCAATGAACCTAATCTTCATTAGACTCAGTAGGGAGGATTGAATCAAATCCTGAGATTACTGAAATGATAGTGTTAAAGAAACTCCCATATAAACTAGAAGGTTTTCCCTTGTCCCACAGTAATCCTTAGCACTTCAGGATTTTTTGTAAATGGAAATCTAAAACACATAACTTTTAATTTTCTTCAAAAAATTTTAATTATAAGATACTGTAAAATGAAAGAAAGCATTAACTTTCTTATATACTGTATGTGTCATTTGTGCTCAACCATCTAATTAATACCAGTTTCATGTACTCAGTATTATTAGGGGCTTCAAAATCTTTTACCAGTTTGCTTTTTTTCCCTACAAGATTTAGCACAAAAGTATGTTTTTCCAACTACCATAGCTAAAATGTCTGCTTTAAAACTTCATCATACAGTAGGAAGAAAGATATATTCCCAGTGTGGCCATTCACCATCTGCTTAAGCAAATACACTTCAAGATGCTTCTACAATTGTGATAAAGTGACAGCAAATCTAAGAGCACACAGAGCCCATATTCTAAAATGATGATTGTACAACTATAGTTGGCATCATAAGGGACCAATAAAAATCTTTATGTTCTGTTTGAATGGCAAGGACTTCTATAGAAAAGAAGATGGAATAGGAAAATAACAAAGAATTGATCCATTCAGCAGTTGTCTTATGTTTAGAAGCACTAATGAAACTTCTTGACCACAATTAGTATTTAACACCGCAAGGATATTTTCCCCTCTTTCAGATTTTTTTTAGTGATATACAAGGCTTGCCATTTTATTAGATCCCAGGAGTGCTTTTTTCTCATTTACCAGGTGGGATTAAGAGTATGGAGTGCTCATGATTAACAACGCTTCTGCTATTCTCCATGCATTTTGATTTTTATTCTTCTAATTATCAAAGTGATAACTGGGAAATGCTAATTCATAGATTCCTCCTTGCACAGTGAAATATCCTGACAAACAGGCTGAATACTGAGTGAAAATTTGCAGTTTCATTAGTCAATAGCACTTTTTCTATTCTGTACAACAAACGTTATTAAACAGATCTCAAACCTGTATTAAAACACTGCTAATAGCAAAACTTCAATGCACTGCCTGTTTACCAGGACTCTTAGTAATAACCCTGTAGCCAATACAGCTAAGAATTCTACTGCTTTAAGGCCAACATCCGCAGTTCGCTTTGGCATAAATACTTTTTCTTGTAGAGATTCAGCAGACTTGGTCTCTAAATGGTGAGAAGAAAAACAATGTCCACCATCTGTTCCAGCCCTGAGGGAAACAAACTTTTTTGGCAGTACATAGTTCAGGATTTAATTGCACCCAAAGCCAATACAAATACATGCAAAAATATAAAACATCATTCTTACTGAGTGGAAGTTTTGCATAATTTTACTTCAGCCTGTTTCTTAGGGCTACAGTTTAACTTATTTTTGCTGTAATCTGTTTTTCTTTATTTCTGTCGCTTGCTTCCAACAATTTTAAATTAAATCCACATTATCATTCCACACAAAGAGAAAGCTAAAGGATCTAATCAGATTTCATCACCCTGTTTATCAAATTTTATTCATTCTCTGCATGAGTATCAGAAGTACATTAGCTAAGGCAAATGAGAAAAACTAGTTACTTCATGAAAAGTAAAAACTTCAAATAATACAAATTTTATAAATTTCACATAAATTATTATAAATAATCAGTAACAAAGCTCTGGTTTCAATGACAGAAAAAGGAAGAAGTACAGTCAAACAAGATAAAAAAATAAATTAGAATGAGGCAAAATTTAACTATTTTGATTTTCTGAAATTAATCTTTTAGAATTGGTTTCAGCTTGAGGATTCTTTGAGCCATTCTATATAAATTTAAATATGAGCAACATTTGTTTAATCTCAGAATAATGTCTGATAATATAATCTACTTAAATTGCACTATATGTCAAAGGAAGTATTGCATAATTGACAATTCTATAACAAAAAATGCTGTAACTGAATCACTAATTATAGGTCACTGTCAAACTTCAATTATCTTTTGCTTGCAATGTTTTTTTGTTACAGAAGTAACAGTATAAACTGGTTACAGTGGTACAAATGCTTTATTTTTTTTAACTAAGGTAAATCAAAACTGCTATTGTATTGTGTGTATATATATAATGCCATGCATTGTATATATTCTATTTACTGCCAAGTCCTGGCACTAAATAGAATCTATACAACATTTAAACACATGTTACTTTATTTTATTTAGCTGTCTATGATAAAATTGACAGAGTATACTGCCCAAGTCTTCTTTAGAAAGTGCTTGTGTCTATATGAATACTTGTTCATACCATAACTTTAAAAATGAAAAACATAATGATATGACAGCTGCCATCACAAGCATGGTGGCAGGAAGTTTTTATTGTGTTGCAGTCACAAGGTGAGACAAATCAAATGGAAAAACTTGAAGTCATCTAGGTAGTGATCTACTAAGAAATGTAATTTGGAAGCATCTGGCTGTTGCATTTCATTACTTATATTCTGCACTATTAGATTCCAAAAAGTTGAAAGACTTGAAAAATATTTACAGATATTGACAATTTGCCTAAACTAGCTACTGTCAACTGAGTAGATTAAGTTTCTTTAAACCAATTTCATTTCTCAAGTTCCACTATGGTGCTACACACTAAAAACAAGCAAATAACCCTGAAAAGGCAATGCTAAATTTCTAGTTCAATTTACGGTAAACCCCACCTACCATCCTATTTTAAAACAGAGTAAATGGCAAACTACAAGAGAAAGCTTTTAACTTACAGGTTTTATCCACTGCAAATTTACTTACCTCTTCCATTATTAGCTACTAGAGCCAGAAATGGAAATTAAAAATCATTTTTAGATGTCTACCTCTCTCCAATATATTCAGATTTTGTAAAAGAAGCTCTGACTTTTTTGAAGTTGGTATACCATGTACTAGCCAACTTGAATTACAAATATCATGCCAATGCCTTGTATATGTATCCAATTGCTAATGATTTTTAAAGGCCAACAATATGTTCCATCAGGAAAATTTCCCACAAGACCTAATGATAATTCTGATGTTATATAATTAAAACGTTTTAAAGCTTGCATTAGACCAACCCATGTTCAGTAGTTTAAGACTTTGTGCTTACTCTAAACTTAAAAAGTATGTTCCTCACTTAAATGTCTGCCTGAACACACGGCTTCCTTTATTTACCATAAATTTATGACAAAATGATTAGTTGATTTATTTTATAATAGTATTCACAATTTCATACCACCAATTTGACAGTAAAAAATTGTTCTTTAATTATTTTGAAGTACAAGCAGCCATTTTGCCAGTACATTATGCACTATTGCATAATAACCTGTTTTCTTTCAGTTTTAAAAACATTTGCTAGCCTCAATACTAGGAAATGCCAATATTTATTTTAGAATTTCACAAAAAAAGTTGTGTGGTGATTACCTTTGCCTTTTCCCAAAATTTCTATAAGGGCTATTTGAACAGAGAACTTGAGACATGATTTGAACCATAGCTGTACAATCCTTGTACTGCTTGGAACACATCAACACTTTTCTGACAGTACCTAAAAAGCAGGATAGCAAAGAATATTCCTGTGAGTGGCACTGCCCTATCTGCAGGCCCAAGTTACCAGTTTTGAAAGGAGGGCACTAGTAGAACTCTGTCCACTGACTACACTTTGCCAGAACTCTGCTTCTGTTTCTCTTCCTCTGATCTCTCCAATTCTTCCTCAACAGTACCAGAAACTCCTGGCTGAATTTTAGCACCATGAGTTACATCCTGTTTTTTCAAAATCAGGCTGAAGGTGTGTAAGTAAGGATATGTTTTCAGAAATGGCTATCCACAGAATGGGTGAGGTTAAAAGAAACCATAAAAAGTCATCATCTGCTGCTCCTCTGCTCAAGAAGGTTTTTAATATCTCCAAGGAAGAATTTGCAGTGTTGTTTTCCCGATTCAGTGACTTGGCAGAGACTTAGAAATGCAGCTTTCAGGTTAATACAGCTTCTTTGAACAGATTCAACATCATTACTGAAAAAATTAGAAGTTTTAAAATTTTCTCCCAGTGAAAATCTGTGATGTCCACAGACCCATCTGTGTGGTATCAAACAGCAGTGATGACCTTACAAGAGATTTTAAACTTCATTAGCTTTGTACAGAGATTGCTAGAGAACACTAAGTCTTCATCACTATATGAATGTAGAATACATAATAGGTTAGAGTTGATTAATAGATTTATCCCAGCATTGAAGGCATTGGTATATAAAGATTGGGACTGCTCCAGATACTGAAAATAAAGGATTTCTTTGCAGTATATCTTAAGCCAGGCATTAAGATATGGGGCCAGGAGTTGCTCCATTGTCATTGCCCCATCACACAATTTAAAGGCATGAAATCAATGTAAAGGTGGAAAGAGAAAATAGAGTTCAAGACTTTGGTTGCAAAGGGATACAATATCACCAACAGCAGTGAAGCAGGGAATGTTGAATGTATAGTTTTAAATTAAGCTTTTTATATGTATGTTCTCATAAATACCTTGAATTTAGCTTCACTCTGCAGATCTAGTAGTAGATATTACATATGTTGGCCATGCATGCCAGTTAGTTTAAGGAATGTAAGGCAACACTGGGGAATTTAAGACATATTTGAGACAAATCTTGCACAGACGTTGGAGGAAAACCCACCAGTTTTCCAAACATCATGAGCAATGGAACTCAGGAAAATGAACTGTGTGGGGAAAGCAGAGGAGAGGAACAGTGCTAAAATTTACTATGGTTTCAAAGGGTATTGAAAAGATCCAGTTTTCTATTGTTAGGGAATCGCTTTCCAACAAAGTGCTGAAAGAGGTAGCACACCTGCCATTAACAGTGCTTTTTACCACGCTGTGAATGTGCAATTACTAATTTTATCTCTGCATGAATTCAGAATTTAACATTAATTTCATAAGTGTCACACTAAAGAAATGTAGATCATTGTCTGGATCATTAATCTAAGTCTAATAAGTCCTATGCGCTATCAAACATTTTAAGTTCAAGCAGAAACCTTGAGTTCTGAAAGATTTTTTCAGATTTTTTTCACTATACAGCTTGTATTGAACATACTTCTGGAGTGACAGCTGAAGCTTCACACTTTATTGGTAGCAACCTTAAGGGTATATGCAGAAATTCAGCCTTTCAGAAAGAGCGTAATAATGATGTTTTTAAGAACATCAAAAGAGAAGCCAACTGATATCCAAAGTAAAAAAAACCAAATACATCTTAGAAAAAAATTTTTGCAATGAAAAGTCTGGATTGATATTCAGATTAACATATCCTAATTTCTTTGGAAAGATGCCTAATGATCAAATTTAAATAATCTGTTTATGATTTATATAAAAGATAAGATGAAATATTTTTAGAAATGAAACTAAAATGACAGAGATTTATATGCTTGCTTTTGAAGTATATGAACATCAAATAAGATTAAATAAATGTCAGTGCTTCCAAATGAATGTGCCAATATTTTAAGAACCAATCTAAGATTACCTAGGGCACAAAACAAACACAAAAAATTTTTTTAAATTACCATCTTTGAACTAACCCTGTGAAAGTCACTGTAGAGACTAGACAGGCATCTAGATCTTTTCTGTGGGACAGTTAGTATTTAGTTCAACTAACTCCCCCAGCCCTATTTTAAAAGGAAAAGCCAATAGGCTTTCCCCTAATCTTTACATTCTGCTGCTGAAATCCTATGTAGCTTTTACTCACAGGATCCACTGCATGTCAAACCAAAAGCTTTCTTTGAATTTGTTCCTGCTTTCTTATTTCATAATTTTTATTCCTTTTCTTGGAATGCAAAGCAGACTACTCATATCCACTCTTAGCTTGCCCTGATGATTTTGTAAGATTCCTTCATATCTTTTTTTAAGCCATTTACTACTTCTGGTCATCCCTAATAATGTCTTCTGAACTTTTTCCAGTTTGCTCATGCTCTTGTTTTCTGCCCTGAATAGCTCAGTACTGGGAGCAAGGTTTCCAACTTACGTTTCTACTTTGTCTTTCAGGAACAGTCAGAGGAAAAGCAAACGTTGTAGCAGTCTTTAGATATTTAGATATTTTAGTAATGGTAAGAAATCTAAAGCTCATGGACTTTTTAACAGATGAAAATAGTCACCAAATGAAAATGAGACAAAAAAAGAAGAAAGAGATTAAAATAACGTTAATATCAAAAGGACATCACAGAAGCTACTTATAAGTAAAAAGCTTACATATGAAGTAAGCTTATTCTACAAATAGTCTATAAAATTCAAAGTTTATAGGAGTATTTGCTACATTCCTGAAGATTTAAAGCAAATTGCCATTTGTCATAATGACATATATGGAAATAAATATAATGTAAAATATACAAGAAGCTCAGGGTGCATAGAAAATACGAGATGAACTTGTCATGGAAAGTTTTTAATCTCTTACTTATATTTACTGGCCTGGGTTTAGAAAAATGAAGTAAAAGAAGTGAACACAAAAAGATATAACTGAAGCTTATCTGATGTCCTGAGAATGCCATTCACAACCTAGTACATTGTCCCACATGAGTCCAACTGAACTTTATAGATGCTGAAGAATAATGTTTCCAGTCTTCTAAATACTGCACAAAGCCATTAATTTCACAGTGCCACTTCACAGAATAAAGATAAGGGTGGAGACACCAAGTGAAATAATTCTAGGCCTTTTGAATCCCCATCCTCTGGGGCTGGTTGAAGGTTTAGCTAGCAAGAGCCATGGAGGGGTTAGTCAAGAGTGTCAAACACACTGTGAGTCAGATGCTCCTATGGCTTTTCTAATACCCAGCACAGGCTGCTCTGAAACACAAAGTGTCTGGCTTGAGAACATCCAGGACACTGGAAGCAGAGAGCATGCAGAGGCCACCTACCCCCTGTATGCTCCTATGCTCGTGCTCTTCATGAACTACTGACTCATCCAGCATATAAAAAAAGCATATCAGACTTCCCAGCTCATATGATCAATTTTTTTTAATGAATAATTTAAGCTTCAAACTTTAAATTCTTTCATTAATATTTCCTTTAGTTCATCATTTATGTTGCCTCCTCCCAACACCGAACACACCATTGTGGCACTTAACCATCTCTTTTTCTTTTTTTTGCTCCTTGATACAAATATCATTCTTACAAAGTTCCTTAGATCACTGGATCACAAAGCATTTTTGAAAAAGTTCTCTCGCTTTATTAGAATAATCTTAAATATTTTACATTTTTAGATTGTTTAGTCTTGAGAGGTCCTCTGAAAGTGATTGTAAAATTTTCATTCTCTAACATCCAGTTACAGGACACTGGACTTGACCTGAGGGAAACAGAGGACTCTACAGGTACACAAAATACTTCTAATTTAAATTCATAGAAAAGGGGATTATAAGTAATTAGCTTCTCTGTAGAATTCATTTTGCTTTTATATGAGAAGAAATTGAGACAGTTTATTGACTAACTCTCAGGGTCACAGTTGGCATCTAAACATCTAACCAAGCCAGTAGGAAAAATCGTTCAGTCTGATGCATCATGACATGCCAATAAGTAACTGAGGGAATAATTATAGAAAGCGTGGAGGAAAAGTAATTTCTGATTTAGTAAGGCCATTATCTTGATCCATGTGAAAAAATAACATTTGCATAAGAGTCTCAAACATCAAGGAAAAAATTTCAACTTCAATTACAGTTTTGCATGTATTCCATACATATTTTGGATAAAGGGGGGATTTAATCTGGTGTGAAGAAATAAAAACAGCAAGTGAGAAGGAAAAAAATAAAAAAGGAATAAAGGAAGTAGTCCAATGAATCTAGAAATAAATAAGGTACAATAAACAGCAGATAATGGACCAGAATTTGAAGTTTCAGTTTAAAAAACCAGGCTGCCAGCCAGAGTATAACTTTAACACAGCTTTCACTACCTCAAAATGTATTTATTAAATGTTTCAGAAATGGCTCTCTGTGAAGGACTTGATGCTTTTTGTCTGTGTTCTATGCACACCTTAGCTGAGACACAAATTTCTCAGTGATTTTAAAGGAGTTTCAACATATAAGCCAAACATCCCTCCCATTTAGCAAGGCAATCTTTAAACTCCACTTAGCATGTAAGTGTTTAAAAGGGCAATTTTCAAACCATTAAGTAGAACTCATGATGTTGGAGATCAACTATAAATCATTTGGTTACATAATGTATTATTCAAATAATTATAGCTACTATTGTAATGTTAATTGGTTATAGAGAACATCGGCTTTTAAAATTTTATTCTCCAGACACAGAATACAAGTGTTTTCTGATAGGCTTACTCATTTAAATAAGGTGTATTTCTCAGCTTCACTCATCTTGAGCTCCATATCCAATCTAAACCTTAAAATTTCTGCATCAAGAAATATTTCCCCCTGAAGAGTAGAGAACGGAGAACCCGGTATGAAGACTGGAAGCAGAAATATCTCAAAATGTGACCTCGTTAGAGATAAAATACACACAAAAAAAGAAAGCAGCTAAGTATACAGCAGTTTGATCGGAAAATCAATGATTAGCAATGAACCACAAATTAAAAACACTTAACGGCTGTCATAGCCAGACAGTTACTATCCTATCATGTAACAGCATCTTGCAGGCACTTCTTCCCCTCACACCCTGCCCCAGTTCAGAGTAGTGTGAAAGCCTAAACAAAGTGCTCATAATATTTGTTTTCTGTTCTTTGAATTTTTATGGTCTCAGAAACAGCTCCTTGATATGAGATCATTTGTACTGGAGGATGTCAGCTAAACTAACAAGGAGGACACGTGGCAGTGCCCTTCTGACACCATCAGTAGTGATGGGGTTCACCTTCTCTAGGCAGGAGGAGCACTGTTGAGCGTTTTTTCCTATTAGCTTTTTAATATTTTTGACCTGTAACTGGAAGAACCTTCAGCTTTATTGAAGGCAATCTTATTGAAGTGGTTAACTTAGAAATGTTTTGTAAAAGAAAGAAATCATATAAAAATAGCTTGACATCTGCCCCCTTTACCATATAAATATAGTGGATGTTGGAAGACAGTTAAAAAAGATAGAATATATTGGAAGAGAGTCACAAAAGGAAACAATGCTTTAACAACACTGTGCTCTACTACAGCAATGAAGCAGGTGAAGTTAACATAGAAGAAATTGAGATTGATAGGCCCCATGTATATGAAATAATATAAAGAAAAATAACTGTCCCCATCTCATCTGTTTAACATGACTGAAGTCAACATAAGATGGGAAGAAGGAAAATGAAATATTTTACAATATTTTTAGGCATGTAGTTATAGCCCATATTAGAGAATTTGAGTATCTTGATAAATAACAGTTTTCAGAAGGCATCTCAGACAAAGTCACTCAGACATCCTGGTTCTTTACTAAAGACTGTAACTGACTAAAGGAAAAACCTACTTTTTTACTTTTTTAATCCAGCATCTAAATTAGGTGTCTGAAGTGAAACACCATTCAGACACTCCATTTTCCACAGCAACAAGAGTGAAAGAAGCATGGTGAACTGAAAACATAAAGATGAGCTACCAAACTTAAGGTAACCTTTGGATTATATTTCTACCTGAAGTACTGTCTCATTTCTATAAATAAATCTCTTTTTTTCTACATTTCCAAGGGGAAAAAAATGTAGCAATGTTATGATTTTTCCCACACATGCTCTGAAACTATTTGTGGTTTATTTTTGGGGTTTTTTTGTGTTTCAGTTCTTTCATACTAAAGAACTGAAATTAGCCCCATAAATTTAACCATTCTGTGGTTTTTTACTGTCACTTCTTCTATCAGAGTACTGCATCATCAGAGTTTTTTAAAAAGAGATTGTGATTGTTAAGATGGAAGCATTCATGTTTTGTTATTATTGCACAAACCATTGCTTACAAGCCCTATATGTTATAATCCTAGAATCCCATTTTAATTTTCCCCTACCACAGAACCATGCTGTGTACTTAAGGCCTATATATTGTGATGATATATCAATTTTATACAGTGTCCACAGTTAGTTTTGAACAAAGTTTAAAATACTTCCACACCCCCAGTTTAACCTATGGATGCCTGCACCTCAGCATTTTTTGATGAAGTTGCTGAGCTTATCATGTTTTCAGGAAGCACTAGAAAGACTAATAAAAAAGGGTCTTATTAAAAAAAAAATCCCCTTCAACTAAAGCCATCCACCTTTTTTTAACCAGTGAAAACGCACTCAAAACCTGTCAAAGTAGTCACAGATATTCAAAGTCTGCACTGGCAGAGTTCCAGAAACCTGCAAGGTGTGCTCAAATTATACAAAAAAAAGAGCATGTTGCAATTGTTGACATTGAGAGCATAAAATGCTTAACATAAGGTGTATCTCTCAGAATTCAGGCTGGCATCTCTTAGCATTCAGTAGATTAAAAAGTAAGTAATCTTGCATGCTTTGATAAGTACACAAGTAAACTTTTCATTATCCAGACTCAAAGCAAGAAAGACCCTTTTAGCCATGAACAAGATGCTGATCTGATCTATCAACTTCAACACCAAATATAGGCATAGGTCCTGCAACCTTCCAAAATCCCTCTGAAATCTTAAATTCTGTTTTTCCTGCAACAAAGATTAACATCCTTCAGGCTTTGGGATATAAGTACACTTAGATGAATGAGGTCAGCAACCAGATTTGTAAGGCAAGCTGCCATAGATTAGTTTCTAAGAGACAACTGGTTTATTCAGGTTAAAAAGCAGTGATTGCCCAGAGCACTGAGTATAAACAAAAGTAAAAAAAATCCATAAGGTATCTCTGGAGTGCAATACATACTGTATTAATTTTTCAAGTGATTTATTCACTGTACACTCAGTGTAGATGCTATAGAGATTTAATTGAACAGCTTGAAAACACATACCCGATAGCAATGTTCCAGATATTGTTCAGCCACGCTTACCTTTAAAGAAACAGTCCTCATTGTGTACAATCATGATCTTTTGCTTTTTCAGACAGGCAGCTCTGTGCACTTCACAGTGGTTTTCATAGAATTCTCCATCAGACCCACACACAGGTTTGTAATGTGGCTTGCAGTGCTCCATGCACAGACACTCGGCTTGGCCAGTCTTCCCATTCACAACGCAGTGTCTGCCCAGACCACAGTACTTGTTTTCACATGATCCAAAATGGCCACCCTGACCAAGATACCCTTAGAAAAAGGGAGAAAAAAAAGGAGTTTTTATTTGATAATTACATTTTTCTTAATTTCATGCAAGATACAAAAAGGATTGATTTGAGTAAATGAAGTCTACATCTACTATGTCTTTTGTTACATCCTTGACTAATATTAAACATGTCAGCCTGACGTTAAAAAAATTTAGTCTCTTTATCATGACCTTTATACTTTCAATCATTGTCATAGGCTAACTGTAATTTAGAGCAAGATCTAGTAACAAAAGTTACTCTTCATTAAAAATTCAAAGTAAATAATTACTTTTTAAATGTATTTTTAAGTTTGTCACCTTAAGATTGCTATACTGTTGCATGCAATTGAACAATGTATTCTCTAGAATTCAGACCGTGGGATGTCTCAAATTGGAAGGGACCCATAAACATAGTAAATCTAACTCTGTGGTCCTTGCAGGACTGACTACCTGAATCTAAACCATGTGATTAATAGCATCTTCCAGAAGCTCAATGAACTCTGACAGGCAGATAAAACAGACATTCATACATTGAGACTGATCCAGGAAAAGAAATAGAGCTGAATCAGGGCTCTGAATCAGTGTGAAGAATTTAAAAACAAAAAATGACAAAACCTCTGTGGTGGCAATACAATGACATTTCAGGAAACAGAGCATGGAAGAGCATCACTGATACACCAAGGTGGCGAGAAGGAGTCACATGAACCTCTAGTGGTATTTCAATGATGACAAATGTGATTTGGATAGCAAACAGAGCTTTAAGAATGCTCCAGTAGAAATAGAGGAGTTTCTGCTGGCCACAACCTTCAGTTCCTTCTGCTCCTAAAATAAGGAAATGGACTGCCTACATGAGGCTACCAAAGCCATCTGTCTGCTTTCTATCCTATCTGTGCTGCTGCCACCATGTAAGATAAGCACTGTTGTCAGTAGCAGATCTCTTGGTGAAAAGGGAATTTCTGTGCACAGTAGTATTTCCTTACTATATCCGCAGTTTCCATTTTGACTGCCATAGAACTAAATATGGCTTCTCAGCAAGAGAAAGTGTATGATGTGAAAACGATGTGAAAATGAAAGCAGAATTGCCAATTGCAATTATCAATAAATAGGTTTTCTGATAACATAACTGTGTAATAAAATATGTATAAAAATGCTAAAATGTCTCCAAATGTGGGAATAGACACTGCCCTTCACAGTTCCTTAATTTTATTCTCTCACTTCGTACTCCTAATATCCAGAACAAACACCTGGTATTCTAATTCCTTGCAATACTTTCCTTATCCTCACATCCCAGCTGAATCCATCCTTGGCTACCCCATATAAAAATAGCAAGAAGAAGCAAATCCCAATACATAATTTGGTAGTAATTTGGTCGTATTAGATTCATTTTCCACAGTGAAGCGCTAACATGTCAGTATCATAGCTTGACACACATTTCTTCAAGCCACTGAGAATTTACGTTCTTCATTTCAGTGGTAGAAATAAACTACTTTACTCACCACATTTTCTTCTGAAGCCTATGGGTCATGCTTTGATTTCTTGCTTTCTCACACAGCACAAATTTTCTAGACAAATGTACTACAGAAAGCGCACAACCATGAAATTTGGCTCTAATGACACGCTTTCACTATATTACTTGACAACAATTTTAGCACAAAGTTGAGAGGACTACATATTCACCTCAGGTGTTGTATGGCTAATATAACTACGACATAGTGATTTTTATACACATGTAAAGACCAGACTGATGGTGGGTTTACCTGCTTACATAACAAAATGACTTCAAACAGGAAAACCCAATTCAACATTAAAATTTTCCCATAATTTTTTGAAAGTATCGTGCCCATGTATCACCACTATACATGAGCAACTGACGTTAACTGACAGAAAGGAATGCAAACCAAATTTCCCTAATCCTTTACACTAAAGTTAAGCTCAAATAATGCTTCGCAATATCCAAGGGTGCTTTACAGCACAGGTCATGTACTCATGTTACAGAATATAAGAACTTTGAAGTGATAGAATTGTTACAGTCTGAGGACAAAGTACATAAACCACTATTATTTATGCTCTCTGAATTGAAGATAAAGATCTCAGATCTCCATCTGACAATTGCTCTGAATAATTGAGAGGTGTGTGGTGACTCAAAAATGTACTGTGCAGTATGTTATGAAAATAGAACTCATTTAAAACTTCTCTTGGGACTTCATCTTAGTACTATAATTAAATCTGATGCCTGAATGCAAAACACCTTTCAGATAAGGGGGAATAATTTGCATTATATATACATTGATATTTGTAATACTGGTATTTGTCAACATATACCAATTATGTACAGCAATAAACAAGCAAGTTTTCTGCCCTAATGAAAAACCATATTTATTATGAAATGCTTTATATATGTCTTCATTTTACACCATTAACTATTCTAAAACTATATATAAATTTGCATACATCACTGCATATGCAACTCCTTCAATTGAAGTCTGTGGTAAAATTCCCACTGACCTCAAGAGAAGCAGGATTCTTTCTCCAGATGCAATCTGAAGCCTTCAGTCAGTGTTAAGTTACAGCCTTAAGTTTTAGCAGGTTTAATGGGCACTATTCTATACTGAGAAGGAAAAGCTATGTAGTGTTTCCAGTGGTTTACGGTACATATTAAAGAAAAAACAAAGTTTACTCTGAAATAGCCCACCAAACTGTGGTTACCAGATTACCACATCACTCACAGCAAAGAACTAAATAAAATCTGTGTAATTCCAAAACAGGTGACAAAAGTCTCACAGCCATAATTTTGAACTAAACATGCACCCAATTACAAAAATGTAAACAAATCAATCAATCTAACAAGCTAATGAGAAATGCCAAGAAATGGGTTTAGACGTAAGTTAAAAAAAAACCAAATGAACAACCAAAACCCAGCTCAAGTAAAATCAACTTCTGCTGCTTTTCAGGTCCAAATTGCAAAAAACACTATATTTGGCAAATCCTTCATTTTATTTTTTGTTTCCAAAAAAGGTACTTCCATAATTTTAATCTTGGAATAGAACTTCTGCTAAGCTACAGGAATCTTGCCATTAACAAAAGAGAAACCACATTTTAAACCAATATGGGCTGTGACATGCAGCCCATTCATGAATGCCTGATTATTTCAGTCACCATCAGGAAATGGACCCGATTACTTTTCATTCCTGGATTTATTATTATTGGAGGTATACTTTTATACCTTGATAATAGGATGAGATTTTTTCAGTTTGTTGGGGTTTTTTAGGGTTTTTTCCTGGTTGTTTGTTTGGGTTTCTTGAATGTCAGTGTAGCTAAGTCTCCTGGGATAAAATTTCTTAGGGTGCAGCAACCATTCAGGAAACCATCATCATCACAAACACTAAGTTTTTCAGAAATCTATTGTTCTATCTCAGCACTTAGTTTTAGAAACTAAATTAGTCTGAGAAGAACTTAGGATGCCATATTTAGATATAATTCAATAATTTAGTTGAGAAGGTAAGCAGCACAGCATATTCAATATTAAAAGACTGAAAACCAGTAAGATGGGATGAAAAATAATCTAGTCATGTATGCAAATATTTTTCCAGCAATTGTTATGATTATGTGATGATAGGCAAGTCTACATTTGTCAAATGGCACAAAACAAAAACAGGAAAAAACCACAAAAGTGTACCCATATGAGCTATGTACTCTGAATTTTCAGCTAAAAATATTATATTTACACAGTTTGAGAGAATCTACAGTACTACAGGAAACAAAATGTACTTTGTTCCATCTGAAAGTAAGTCAGGAAACATTCAAATCATCATAGCCTTAAGTTAAAAAAAGAAAAAAATCATTCTTTAAGAACTATCACTAAAAATGTTTTAGACCCAAAGCAGTCACACAGATTTTTCAAATTCTCTTGAAATTTAAAACTCTAAAGAGATGCCAAATGGGAGGGCAGAGGATTTTTATTTTTAGACAGTAGTGAAAGTAAAATTGTTTTAACTTTTAAGAAAAGAAAAATTAATAAAGCCAGTTTTAAGTTGTCAGTTGGGATTCCTCATACAGGTTTCCTATTTAAAGGCTACTTCAACAGCATCCATAGCTAAGCAAGCTGTAGGCCACAGTTTGATTCATTTACATCTGGGAATTAAGCTGATGTTTTAGCATGCAAAAGACTCGCAGAAATACACAGAGATACTTTATCATTTATCTAATCAGTTTAAAGAAATATTGCACAGTGAAACTTTGGAAATTCATGAGGATATGAATCACCACGTTCTACAGTTGGCCCTGGGCTGGAACACACACACAAAGGCTTTCTATATGCTGAGCATTCTCTCACAAACTCAGACTGTTTTCTTATTTCCCTAACAACATAATTTACATTCATGGCTTCTATCCTAACTTGCTGCATCACCCACATGTAATGTAAAACAAAGTGGTAGCTATTTTTCAAGAAAATGCACCAATATTTTGTGTGCAAATAACTAATGGTAATTTATGGGGTCAAAAGACTTGTGGTCCCATTCCCCCCCCTTCTATTTAAAACCATTCTGTAAATGACAATTCCACCTCTACAGCTGTACCTTTACTCAATACACTATCTGTGAAAGTCCCAACCAAAACTGTAATCCTTACTTTAGTAAGTGTTCAGTGTTGTCTCAGGTTTTAGTAGCAAATAAGATCGATCACCACCTACCATTAACACTTGTAGGGCATTAACACTGAGCATGACCCCAGTTTGAACTGTGAGAATCTGCTCATAAATATTAAAGCTCCAGACTTTTTCTATTTTTGAACTGTAGTATTTTATTAACGGTTCTTTAACAATTGTTTATTTCACTAGCCAGAACAACTTGTAATTACATTGACTAAACATGACACTAAATTTACACTACTCATTATCCAGAACTCTTGGTATATTAAATTCTTCAGAAATTTAGACTTTTTTTATTTTGGTTAGGAATATTTTGAGCAGAGAAAAAAATGTAAAGAGAAGAGTGGATTATTTGAGAGTAAATAAAAATTTATTCAAAAATTTGGCAATATAATGATTATAGTAATGAATTCCCACCACATAACGGCACATATCTTAACATCTAAAGAGAACTAGTGGTTCAGAGATGGGAGGGTGGTCAAACAAAAGGTCCACAGCCATGCAGGGGCAGGATGAGGAGCTGCAGCTGCAGCCCATAGCCCTCAGAAACAGCTTCTTGCACCTCAACCCCCCCAGCCCTGCTCCTACCTTCAGGAGTGGAAGAAAATCACCCACACGGCTCACCATTATCTTGCAGTGTCATGGTTGTCTTTCAGCACCAGCCAAGTAAGCTAAAGTGCTTTATACAAAAGTTTATTCTTCCTATGTGTAAAAGAATTTTTTGGCTGGCTCCTGTACTAGCCTCTCCTTCCTTCTTCCCTGCCTGCCCCCTCTGCCCTCAGACACACACCTCCCTTTTCCTCCCCCTCCCTCCTTCCTTGTAGAGGCACTGGAAATACTGTAAAGATTTACACCTGCATAGAACTTGATTGAGATCCTCTGGCAGGCTCAGTATTTATCAGTGAGGACCAACTAACAGAAATTGACACAAGCATTACGACTGTATAGGATTTTTTCAACCTTAAGAGTCAAGCCTAAATACACTTAGGAGAATAGGGGTGAATATTCAAATAAAGTGACTTACTTATTGCCCTATAAAGGTAAGTTGGAACAAAATAGGATAAAGTGACACACTTTTAAAGGGAATAATATGCAAAAACTACAGTGAGAAAAAGGAGAACAAAATAATACCAAGTCATATCAGGGAGACCTGTAAATGTTGAATTACCTAGCTATTAACCTGAAATATTGAAACCTCCCATAAAAGTGTCTGTCAGCCAGAAGCAGTCAGGTTAGCATCTTTGTTCATATGAATTTGTTTTTCTTGCCAACACTTAGAAGCCATCTTCAACAAAATTCACAGAATTTAGTTTCTTCAGAAAAGAGAAAAATCAAATCATACCTTCTTTTCTTGAATGAAATTGAAGACCAGGAACAAAAACAGCACATAAGAAAACAAGGAGAAATTACAATACAACTGGAACTACACAAAAAGCTCTTTTCTTATTAGGCAGAAACTTTTCCCCCTTTCCAGAGCCTTCACCTGCTCCTCTCTTGACCTCGTAGCAACCCCTTTATAGGCTTGATCCTCCCCAGGTGCCCAAATCAAAGGGTTCAGCAGCTGCCTACCCCTTGCCTTCTGCAATTACAAAGGCTTTCTATGTCCTCCTGCCTCTGTAAACTTTCTTGCTCACTAACAGGGCTATTAAACACCTTTTTGATTTCAGAGCAAATGCCTATGACAGTTCCACTACAGAGCCTTTCCTCCAGTGAGGTGCCTGTTCAGATTTTTGCCTATACCAAATTCAGTTTCACCACCCAAGTGGTGCTGAGCAGTGCTCTGGCCCTGTGCACAGGGCCCACACAGCAAGGTCCTGTGCGCCACCTCAGAGCCCAGGGCCCTGCCAGCTCCCTCAGGTGACATTCCATCCTAGCAAGGACAATTCTCATGCTCATGGCAACCAAGAAGGAGCTGCCCAATTCTCTTTCACTGCTAGGAGGTGATTCTTGGGCACAATACTAAACCTTGTAAAAATCTCCTTCATTAATCACTCTTCTTGTATTTGGCCAGTGACCATTAAATTTATACAATGGTCTGTGGGCTCCAGATTTGCTACTTGCCTTACACAGGGGGAATGGAAAATGCACAGGTCTGACACAAACAGTTGAAAAGATTTGGATTAGGAGCAATGCTGGCTCTAACTGTAAATATAGACGCATGTTCTTTAAGCAGTTTCAAGCCAGCAATTCATTACTTTCAATTAAATCCTTAGCTCTGATTAGCATTAGCTGTGTTTGTCTTTCTCACATATTTTTTTAATCTTTTGAAAAATGTTTATAATTCATTTAACATCAAACCAGTGGCAAAAAGAGTTTCTTTAACACAAAGCAGGAAACAATTTACACGTTTGTCTCATCACAGATACATGGACCTTTATTCAAATGGTTGATTGCTTTTCAATTGCAGCACAGCAGGCAATCCTCTATTCTGCCAAACACATCACCCAATGTCACCAAGAGCAGGAAATGTGCATTATAGCAAGAGCAGTTTTGAAAAGGTCATAGTCTGAACAACCTTTCACACATTTTAATGCTTATTTGAAATAAGGCTTTATGAATATCACAAAGGGTTAGCTTAGTTCTCAGCCAGACAAAACAACCTAAGTTTTTTTTTTTTTTTTGTTATTCGAAAGCCAAACTGATTAGTTTTAGCAACAATGATCAAAACAATCAAAAGTTTGAGTAAATTATTGACTAGAATTTTACTTAGTTAAAATTAGGAAGGCTGTTAGGATTCAGTCTCAAGAAGCAAGGTTTAACTGCTGTATCACACAATAGTATTAACTGCTCCTCTTTGGCGACTTTTGATATGAAGAACACATTTGTCCATTTGAGCTAATAGTATAGTAAAAACCTATTGTTTCCTTGATAGGTATATATGGCTTTCCCAGGGATTAAATATGCTTCTGTACGAAAAAACATTATAAAGAGGAAATTTAACTCATCCCTGATCAAGTAGCTGTTATGAAATAGGTAATTCAATTATCCACAGTAAAAACTAGCATACCACAGTCCAGATATTATTCAGTTCCTGTGTTAGACATTGAAACAACACTGTTTTGTTGGAGTTTTTAACTTCAAAGCCCTCCTTGCAGATAAATTTGTGATGTCTTTCTGCTACCTTCCCCAGGGACCTGTACTAGAAAAAGTAGCACACATATTGAGCATCATTTAAACCATATGGTTAAAGTGCAGCAGCATCATTTCTGTTCAAGGAAGGCTAAAAAAGAAATGTCAAGTATCTTCAGTTTTACTGATGTGAAACATTTGCTCCTAGTAAATTTTACATTGTCCATTTTTTTCCCGTTGTTACCAAGGAACTGTGGCGGGTTGACCCTGGATGCTAGGTAACTGCCCACCCAGCCACTTGCTCACTGTCACTGGAATTCAGAAGGAATTCAATAAGAAATTTACTCACTAATTTCCATTGCTAGGCAGATGCCCCTCCCCCATTTTCTGGAAAACAGCAGAAGTAAAAGGGCCATATTTTAACCACCAGTATTCCCCCCTCTGTTGTCCATGGAGCAGAATGTTTTATGGAGTGGGATGCCCCTTTGGCCAGTTTGTCTTCTCCAAATTTCCTGCTTTCAGAGGGGCAAAGTGGAAACAGAAACGGCCTTTATACTATTCAAGAATGTTCAGTGATGTCTAAAACTCAGCACTACCGTGGTCACCATTGAGAGTATTATGTGGGCTGATTTCATGACAGGAAAACCCAGTACAGGAACACTGTGGGAGCTCTGAGAGATTTTCAGGCATTAATAATCCAGCAAAGGGCAAGAGTGTGTGTGTGTGTGTGTGTGTGTGTGTGTGTGTGTGTGTTGTAATCCAAACTGTTAATCAGTGGCACTACCTAGAAAAAAAAATATTTAGATGAATATCAGAATATTTTTTGTTATATGGAATTTCTCATTCAATTTCTTCTACAAAAGCAGTAAGATACTAATAATTTCCATGTCCTTTACATGTGTGAAACATAAACACATGAAATTTAATGGTGTAAAGATTATAATGAGAGATACGATCTTTACAAGACCCTCAGAAAGACGGCAAAACACTAAATACTTGTATATATGAGTATAGTTCTCAGAGACACTTAGTTAAAAAACTTTGACACCAATGACCCATGTGTAGATTTCTGAAATGAAAAAACAAAACACCAACAGACAAAAAAAACCACAAAAACCCCCCAAAACACCCCAAGAAACAACCCACAAAAAGTATTTTAGAGACAATGAGAAGGAGTCTTAGAAATAATGTTTCCAAAAATAATATTACCCTCCGGACTTTGCTAGAAAAGAATTACTTTAATTATGCTTGAACTTTCCTGACTTAATTTTGCCATTTTAAGTAAGTTAAAAGTGATGCAGAGCCCTATGCACCGTGTATACACTTCCTAATTTTTTTTCGGAGCAGACTCATCCATTCTGCTCTATATATTCAGCAAAGTATTTTCTAAAGATGTTAGGATTAACTCAAATTGTCTAATAATACAAAAAAATCACACTGAAGGCTAGGCAGTATTGACACAAAAAGGCAAAATGCTATTCCAGATCTCTTTAAGAGAATATTGCTCTATGAAAAGAAAAAAATATATGGAAAAGTGAAGTGTCAAAAATCTTTATCTTGACATATGAGAACAGTCTACGTGAACAGTCCATTTAGAATTATCTTTAAATCTATGTATGTCTATTAAAAAAAATACCTGCGAAAGCAGAGATGTCCACTCAAATAAATATGTAATTCACAGAAAATAATGCCCAAGTGAGATGATTCAGTCAAGCAATGTGACTGCTGAGAATTTTTTTTTGTGCTGAGACTAAAGATATTTTCTGTGAAATATAATTCCTAGAAAAAAAAAAATAAAAAAAACCAAAACAGGCTTCCTGCTAAACCTGAGTAACACAGTTTCAATTTTATATCTAGTAGTCTTTATAGAAATAGTTTGCTATAGTATCGATTATTCTCTTCCAGTAAATATGTAAAAGCAAACTGAAGTCAAAATACAAACACTCCTACCACCAACTTCATGGAAAATCAATCTTATGAGAAAACCATATATATCTTTACAAATGAGAAAGCATTTAGCTTTCAACAGAAAGAAAAGAATCTAGTCAGATATTTCAACTGTCATGTTTTTTGTATTAGTTGATACGACTTCTTTCTTGTGACAAATTGCCCTTCTAAACATGGAAAAAATGCTATTTTTTCATAGATAATATTAGAATTTGATAAAACCCACCAGCATTCTACATAAGAATTAATCTAGGGCTATAGTAATAGACAATCCTTAGGCATTTAAGAAGTACAAGCTACAAAACTAATTGTACAAAAAAAAAAATTTTAAACTAGTATTCAACAGAGTGCTGTCTACAAGAACATTTATAGTGACACATGACTTCCACACATCTGGTTTAGCTGTCACATTTCTTCCCACCAGAAAATGGCAGAAAGTTAAACTGAAACCTATGGTCACCACAGCTACCAAATCCCTCTCTATTGTTTCAGTGGTTTAGCTAATGAAGTGCGGAAATATTTCAAATTAATGAAAATTAAAATCCTGCTATAATATTTGTGTATACACAGTTTCAAAAAGCAACACTAACTTTCTTGCCCATCAGTAAAGCCAAAAAGTTTCCTACACGATACTTTCTCATGTAATTTCAAGAAATCTACAAAATCAGCCACAGTTCTTTAGAACTAGAGAAATAAACTTTGCCATGGGAATAACTATTTTGAGCTATCATCTTTTTTTTTTAATTTATCTAACTGAATTAAAAGTCATTTCAGGTCATCAAAGCCTGTTTATGTTTGGGAACCCTAAATTATTAATTATAGAGAAATAAATATTTCATCACAAATCCTTTGAAAGTAGCAATGCCTTTGTAACTAATTTTTTACAATTGTTTTACTCATAAACAGTTTAGTTGAATGACTGAAATTATAATCCACAATATATTTTCCTCTGTTCTTAAAGGCTGCCTTTGCAGCATTTTGAAAACTATCAAACAAACCTATCTGAGATCTGTGTGAAATGACTCATTAGTTCAAATTTGCTGGAATGACCCAGATAACTGACTTTGTTTGCCATAAACAGTTATCTTTTAACACTATATATTTATCCTTATGCACAAGCGTGACTGAATTATAACTGCATGATTTTCTTTTCAATGCTACATTGTAAGGTAACATTCACATAACCCATTTTAAGTCATAGCAGAACTTATTTTACTGTCTTAATTTCATTTTGTATGCAGAAGGAGTGCAGTATTACAGTCTAGGGGGAAAAAAAAGTACAAGTAGGAATAGGAATGACTTTTAAAGCAGTTTAATCCATAAACTGCCACTGCTATTTCTGAAGAATTTGAGCATTACTGTACTTCCAGTCATATTGGTTAAGACAAACTTCTGGTTGATTCTTTAAACCTATTCGTTATTTCATACAGAACTTAACCTGCATCACTTTTTCAAGGTTCAACTAAAGCTAAACGACATTTTAACAGCATTGCTGCACATCACAGAATTCTGTTAGCACTATGATTTCTAGAAAAGAGAAAAATGATGGATAATGTACTTGTAAAGCTTTCTGGAGCTCTTGCACCTGTTTTGAAAAAGAAATGGAAAGCCCAGTACCTTGAAAGAATGGTGCATATTTCCTTTACAGTTATGTTCAATTTTCCTCCGGAATTTAACACAGTTTAAACAATACTCATCAATATATATGGCCTATTTCTTTTTCAACATAACTTTATTGGAGTGATTTTGTCTGGGCATGTATAATTGACAATGCACAGGTACTGATCTTCTTCCTCTCTCTTCCTCATCCCCACAAGAATTTTTTGACTTTCCTTCCCACATTTCTTTCCTTGACGAACTTTTTTGAATTGACAGAAGTCTTGACAGTAATATTCCACTCACAGGGATACCACAAGAGCACCACAAATTAACTCAGCAAGGGAAAAAAATTCTGTGGATTCTGCATTGTAGACAAGTCAAACTGTTTTCTCAGAAAGAGGCACACTTTCCTGTAACTTAATACCTGTGTGCTATGATAAAAGAGAAACTGAAGATTTCCAAGGCAGTGATGCCAGTTGAAACAGATAAAAATGTGCAAATGATTTAGCAAGGTGTTAAGTGCACCATCTGAAGTTGCGTCAGTAACATGAAACTCCTGCAGCTAACAGAAAGCATTCCAAGTGCTAATGACTGAACTCTTTAGACTTTCAAGGTTTGGGTTTTATTAGGTTTCTTTCAGCTCCTTTTTCTCCCCCTCTAAGTGGACTATTTGCCATTTTATTTTGGCATTTGCTAAACTTGAGTACTGGAAAAATGAGAAGTCATGCTGTCATACTGAACAAATGTACAACAAAACAATTGACAAAAAGCTTTTAGTAAATAGAGTGATTTTTTAAACATTATTATCTATTATTAAATTGTGGTTTATTATTAAATATTAATATATTTAATATTAGTAATATATTAATATTAACATATTTGATATTAATATTAGAATATTGTGTTTTAATAAAAAGGACGTATCTTTTTTGAAAATTTCTTAGGGATTATTTAGTGACTTTTATTTTAAAATAATATGTAATCTCAAAGCAATATCTAACAGACACCTTAAAAGACAATATACACCATTGGAAATAGCAGATAAATAAAGTATCATTTTTTTATTCCAAATTTTCAGTTCAGTCCCTAGAATCTAATGGTCATCAGCAATGGCCATACTCCTCACATATGCATTTGTATTTAAGATCATTCTGGCTCCTTTAGTTTATATCCTTTATTCCAATATGTGAGAGAGAGGAAGAATCTTCAGTCCTGTTTAGACTTCTAGGGGGATAATCACCAGCTTAGAAAAAAATAGTAATGCTGTAATGCTTTTAAAAATCACTGTAAATCATTGTAATGCTTTTAAAAATCAATTTGGCATAGAACCATTGAATCATTAAGGTTAGAAAAGACCTTTAAGATCACTGAGTCCAACTGTTAACCCTGCAGTGCCATCTTCACCAATAAACCATGTCCTCAAATGCCACATCTACAAGTTTTCTGAACACTTTCAGGTATGGTGACTCTACCACTTTGCTGGACAGCTTGTTCCAATGACCACTCTTTCAGTGATTTTTTCTATAGTCCAGTCTAACACACACACATCGATGCACTTGAAGTCTTTTCCTCTTTTCCTATTGCTTTTTTCTTGGAGGAAGCCAATCACCACTTACAACATTCTTTCAGGCAGTTGTAGGGAATGATAAGGTCCCTTCTGAACCTCCTTTTATCCAGTCTAAACAACCCCAACTCCCTCAGCAATTCTCATCAGACTTGTGCTCCATTGCCCTTTTCTGGAGATACTGTAGAACCTCAAGGTCTTTCTTGAAGTGAGGGGCTCAAAACTAAACACAGAATTTGAGGTCTGACCTCACCAGCTCTGAGTCCAGGGGGACAGTCACTGCCCTGGTTCTCACTCTATTCTAATGACAAGCCAAAATACCACTGGCCTTCTTGGCCACCTGGGCACATGCTGGCTTGTGTTTAGCTGGCAGTCAACCAGGACGGTCAGGTCCTTTTCTGCTGGGCATTTTTACAGCCATTCTACCACAAGCCTGTGGCACTGCATGGGGCTGTTGTGACACAAGCACAGGAGGCAGTACTCGGCCTTTTTGAGTCTTGGCCCATACAACTGGTCTCTGTGGACCCTTCCTGCCCTTCAGCAGATCAACACGTCCCACTCATCTTGATGTCATTTGCAAACTGACTGAGGGTGTACTCAGTGCTCTCATCTAGATCATCAGTAAAGATACTAAACAGTCTGGGCCAAATACTGAGTTCTGGGGAATCCCACTAGTAACCAATCCACCAACTGGATGCAACTCCATTCACCATCACTCTCCAGGCCTGGCCACCCAGACAGTTTGTTACCCAGTGAAGAGTATACCTGTCCAAGGCATGAGAAGACACTTCTCCAGTCATGAACCCAGATTTGATGGAAGACACAAAGACAGAAAGAAAATTAATGAAAAATCTTAAGCATGTGATTTTGGTTCCTAAGCTCACATCTAAGAAAATAGATAAAACATAGCTAAAAAATAGTAGGTTTTCAGGTTTCATTTGTTTACTTTATACAGCCAAAGCATTTTTTTAAAAAGACATGTCCGTGTTATGATCTCAAACGTGGTAATAATCTGCATGTCCACCATGACTTGAGTTCAATACCAAGTTATTGGAAATGTTTCCAATGGTAAGAATATCCTTACCATAGCATTTCTTTGCCAATAACTTAAACATAAGAAAGAGTAAATAATTGAAGACAAAAATGTCAACCATTCATATTTTAACCTGCTGTTATTTAAAACATTTATTTGTTTTAGACTTCAACTGAACTCTCCACTTTGGTTTGTGTTATTCAAAGGTTCTGTGTGGATTTGATTTAAGCATTCAGTGATCATGCAGAAAATATTGAAAGGTAACAGTTGTTTTCAAAACAAAATAAAACACAGAAGCCTTCTATTGAACAATAGGGTTTTTCCTCTTTAGTACCTAAATAAATAAATAAACAAATATTCCAGAGTAAAGTAAAGCAAGGATGTGTGTGTTCTTTACTGCTTCTCCTCAAAAACCTTATTTTACATAGCTTCCCTAATATATTGCATGAAAATTCAATTTGGCATTTATTCAGGTGTAAATTCTGGGCCTTGAATAACTTGAATTCTTACACTAAGAAAAGAAAAAAGAAAGGTAACCATATGAGATTTGGAGATAGCAGAAGGAATTGTTTCTTGAGATCATGAAATTTTGTAAGATGAATTCCCTTAAGCATGGTAGTTCTTAAAAGAAACACTAGTGACTAGGACTGGCAAGTGCAAAAAGACTATCATTTATACATTCCCTCTAGAATAGGAGCAACATTAGAAAATAGTAATCTAAACAAACTCACTATTTATTTTTCTGTTACTATTGTTGAACTATTCTGAAACGATCTTGTTGAAGGAGTAGTTTCCCTGAAGAATAGATATAAAAACAAAGCAGAAAAGCTAACTGTTACAGGCCTGTGAAGAAATGTGAGGAAAACAGGTTTACAGACCCTAAGCCGAAGTAGAAAACCATAGAACACCCCAAGGCCATGACAATTCAGGTGTTAAATAAAACTATGAAATGACATAAAATGAAATCTAAACTCTAAAATACGGCATTGCAAGTATGCATAAAATAATGTATAATTCATCTTATATAATGTCTCAGAAAATGAACTCAAATAGCATTAAAAACTAGATTCATTTTAATGCTGGTGCTGACACAGACTTTCAAGGATAAACATCAACAAAATATGAAGCTAAACTGAAAAAATGCTTTTTATGAATAGGCCTGATAGCCTCTACCATCAGGCAAATACCTCTGTATCCCTATGTTAGTATACATATCTGTTTTATAAACTGTGAATTCCAAGCTATTACATAGCTGAATTTATGAAAATATTGACATGCACTGTGTTCTGAGTACAAAATATATAGCAATGGGTGTAATTCTGAAGAAGAGAAAACAAAGGAAAGTACATGAGGTGAAAAGGGCTGTTATTGACAGCTATTTTTCAAGATTGTTACAATATAATACACATGGCTTGTCCTTAAACAGGGAAGCATGAAGAGCAAAGGACACTTGCATTCTTCTCTGTAATGGAAAAAGTAAGATGTTATTCTGGAACTCTCTGATTGCTTTTCCTAATACTGCTATACTTTCTGAAAAAATAAAATGGAGATGTAGCAGGGTAAAAAGAAATTCTTTCCCTCCCATTCCTCAAGAAAAAGATGCTTCATTGCTGTGACTCTCACCCATTCTTATAGTTGAAAAAATAGATTGTGGATCTTTAGGGGGAAATGAGTGTTCTGGCCTAACATTTTATTTTTCTTCCCTCCAAAAACTTTCTTTCATTTCTACTATCTTCTCATTTGTTCCAATGACAGAGAAAAGAAAATTCTCTCTTTTTAAGATTCACAATTTACAAACACCTACACCTATATGCTTAGTCAATCAAAGCTCGCTTAATGTGAAAAGCTTTGGCAGGTAGCTTTATTATTCTGTATTTATTTCTTTTTAGCTCTCTGGTAGAACAATAATGAAAACTATTATTACCTGATTCTGGAAGTTGTGACAGAAAGTCATGTTTCTATTTGAGTCCACTTAGGCCAACCCGACTTACACTCTAGCATACAATGCATGAAAGGATGAATTCTGAAATATGTTTTCTATTCCTGCTATGTGAGAAATTAATAATTTGTAACTATATATATGAAGATGAGAAACAGGCTATCACAGCTCTAAAAACTAAAAAGTGGTGTGCAACAAAGCAGGATGCTTATGGATTTCTTTGAAAGAAGACTAGCTTCAGAATGAGCTCATGATCTGGAGATGAGTCAAATTACTCGAATTTTAAACTGTATATTTATATGTTTAAGTTGCAATCAGATTCAGTTCCCTTTTTAAATAGAATATTTCTGAGGGACCAAAATGAAAACTGCAAAACAACATCCAGACCATATTATTGTCAACACTTAACATGGACAAAGCACAAACAACTGATCATTAAATAGCTTCCAAGAAAAAAGGCAATCTCAAATATACAGAACACAAAGATCCCTTCAAGAAGCAGTGAGCAGATTTTTCATGGCGATCTTTGTTTCTGTGAAATGGGCACAAATTTAAGGAAGATGTCTCATCTGTTCTGGCTCAAGAAGAAAAGTTGCCAAAATTCTCCCTGAAAAATCTCTTTGTGTGAGATACAAGGACTGTGCAAAAGGAGGGTGCATCCACCACTGCATATACTCCTACTGCAAATCCAGTTCACTTTCTTTTCACAAACAGTGTTCAAATTTTGATCAGAAGTTCATCCTAATTAAATCATCATTCTGAAATCAAAATAATAGACAAAGTGATAACAACGGACTTGTGAGGATATCAAAGGCACTTCAAAAAAATCCAGTGCTTCTGTCACTATAGAGAAGATCTAAAATCTTTTCACACGCTTGATTACTGAGTCCAGAATTCCAACACTTTTTGATTGGATATAAAATGCTACTGTATCTTTGTGATGTAACAAAACAAGAAAAAAAAAAGTTAACCGATATTTTAGCATTAGAAAACCTCAACCCCCCAGTAATAGCTAAATTATTCTTTGCACATCAGGGTCATTTCCTCTTTATTAAGTCAACCTTTTTTGACAGCACTTGACAAATACTCATAGATTCTTCCTTAAACCAGGAGGGAAGAAACATCATATTTCACCAAATTTTATTAGTATGTATATTCATCAGGCAAATCCAATCTCTGAATAATCGTGGTTTTTTATGCTGCTTTCAAGTGAGCAACATGCCACAGCTACCTAAAGATTAAATGTAAATAATACCTAAAGACTAAAATCAAAGTAAAGTAGTTTTAAGTCGTCTACAGGGTATTGCTAATCTTTTTTTACCATGTTGCCACATACATGGTATGACAATCCCATGAACAATTCTACGCATAAGAGGTCAACTTTAGAGTAATTGTTAATAAAACTAGCAATTTCTCAATATGACAAAAGAGTATAAGAAACTGATGTAAAAAGAGAAGTAACTAAAAAGGTGAGGAAGAATAAAATGTGTTATTTAAAAAGGCTCAAGCACATCTTTAATAGCAAACCTAAATATTTCATAAAGGAAAGTCAATCTATCACGTAAAAAATATTTTGCTGTACCACAGCTGTCCTCAAGCTTTGTTTGCTAGGAATCTTATGTATCAGGTCTACACAACATATGACAGGTGATTCCACAAAATCCACACTGAACTTGTAATGAAGACATATATTGCACTCAGCAACATGAAAGGATAACCGAACTCTGTCCAAAAATCAACTCTTCCTTTTCATAGGCATTCCAAGAAAGAACATTACACAAAACATTATTTGGTTTTATGCTTTTGTCAACTATTTTATAAAATCAAAGGAAATTAAGTAAATTATTAAGGAATAAAGAATCCTGGTGAACAGATAAGGATAAATACAGTTTTCTGCTAGAGAGAACTTTACCTTCAGATTTTAAAGTCCCACTGCAAGTTTTCCTGCACGTGATAAAACCACAAAATACTGCAAAAATCATCTCAGTTGCTTTCTTTACTAGTCAGTACACTTCAGGGTCACAGATGAGTTTAAAATGCAGTAGTAAGCATTTTGATGCTAAGGATCCTGAAAGAATAACGATCATGTGGAATGAAGCTGACTGGAAACACTGTTCTAGCAAGAATCTGATAATGTAACATAGATTTTTATTAGAAAATATAAATTTGTTGGAAAAACATCTCCACGGGAAGATATTCACTTGAAAAAATTGACCAGGTAAAGTGGTTGAGACTGTAATAAACAGTAGCCTGATTTTTGCTGAGGGCACAGGATACTAAAACAGCCCACATTTAAAATACTTGAAGACAATAAAATTTACTGAGGGTAAAAAAGCCCCTTGGCTCTGAACAAATTGCAATTTTGAGAAGTCTCAATTCGTTGTCACTATAAAACTTTGATTCACTTCTGAAACAGAAGAGGACCATCAACTTCAGTCAAAAATTTGTCTAAGCTTGAGTATACTTTCAATTTTCCCCATATTGGGAAAGTCTTCACCATATGTCTCTGATATAGTGCAGTACTGTACTGTAAAGTAAAAAAGTTTCCTTCGCAGCTTGCTTTTCATCAATACCATTCACAGTAATGGGACTCAGTAGTATAAGGCTTCTTAACCCACCTAGAGTTAAGATTTAACTACATAAAAAACTGACAGCACATAACAGAGTACAGAAGTCTCATAATCTGTTCAGAGACATCATCTCTTCCATCCTCATGGAGTGAAATGAGTTTTCTTTCTGGTGTAATTTCAGAAAAGAAAAATGATGAATATTACTCATTCTGCACTAATACTCATGCACATCTCTCTTTTCTACTATCATTTGCAACACTTTAGAACAGAATTTTGTCTCGTTACTCCTAAAGTACAGAACCTAGAACTTCTTTCTTTTCATTTTTTTCTATTTCTACTACTCCAGTTTAAATAATTATATCTTCTGAATGCCTCCTCTGTTTCTTCTGAGATGAAATTTTTTAAAAGTTCAGAATGTCCTCACTCACCCAAGGATAATTCTAGTAAAGCTAAGAAGGAATTGTAAAAATTTTGTTCCCCACAGAATACCATATGACTGGAGCTTTTTTTACACAGCAGTGCTCCTATAAACAACACATTAACACCACAGAATAATAGTAATACTTCATAAACAATATAGTGTTATTACAAAGGCACCGTATGCAAATTTACATGGGATGACTTTCTAAAAAGTTTATTTAATATAGCCAAGCTGCACTTAATACAAATCAGTCAGAAGGCAGAATTAAGCCACGTTAACACAAACTTATTCCTCTAAACACTGGGCACTCTCCTGGTCGCTGCAGGGAAACAAAGCTATTCACGCCACTTTGTGCATAAGAAAACTATCCATGCAGGTCACCCACTGCTCCAAGGAGGAGCTGGAAGACAAAGGGGAAAGACAGGCATATTACCCCCTGTTGGCCAATGACTCATTTGAATCAGGTGTTTAAAGCCAACAAGACTCAGTCCTGAGATATATGAACAAAATGAGTATTACAGTCCACATATCTACTTGCATAAGGTTTACGATTCGATGTCTCAGACACTTTTCTGTTTAAACCCTGAGTACTCTAGACTACATCTGCAGTGGTCTCTGTAGAAGACAGTCCTCCCTCTGCAGAAAAATGTTTATGATCCACTTTGCTTTCTTCCATGTCTTTTGTCAACTTAAATAATTTTCTTATTGAGGAAATTACAATCATTTGGCTGTATCTAGTAAGAATTAAAAATAAAGAGTATAGATTGGTCTTTGAGCCATCAGCCTAGTGAAACTTGTTTTCTCAGTCTTCTGTCTTTCAGCACCGCCTTTGCATTTTACTTTTCCTTGCTGCAAAATTTTGTCATATTTGACAGTAAATCCATGTCTCCTATAACATGCTACCAGATGATAGTCACAGTATATGGTGCCTAGACCAAACAGACAAACCAGCTGACATGCCAGCATGTATACAGAGGTTATCCTGACATTACTTACATGCAGTTCATCTTGACAACATCTTCTTTTCTCTCTGTGAGATACTAATTGAGTAGTTAATTTTGTCAAGTTGTTAACTAAGATAAACATGGTAGAATGTATTTCTAAAACTACAATTTCTGTTTCCAAGTTGACTCAACCTGATCAATATGCTTAAAAAAATTAAGCATATTTTCTCCTGTCAGGGTATTGACGGGAGAAAAAAGGAAAAGATGACTCAGATGACTGTATAAGTCTCCTTTTCCAAATAACCCAGACTACAAAAGAAGAAAAAGAAAAATATAAGGAAAAAATGGTAGCTAATAAATAGATAATTATGTACTGACTAGGAAGTATTCAATTTACCTTTGGACAGAGCTGATTGTTAAGGTAAGAAAACAACTTACATAAAGTAGAATAACTATCGTGAGATTTATTAGCGTTAGAGTGATTCAAAATAATTTTAATGTTACCTAAAATTCATCCAGCAGATAAACTCCTTGTGCTAGGTCTATAAAACATCTTGTAAGTAAACACATTCCTGATGATATTAAACAGTTTCACTGAAGCCATCAAAGGCAGTCAGCATCTTACAAATGCAAGATGAGTTCACATTAACATTGTCACCGGATTTGTTTGGCTTTTTGATTGTTAGCTGTATTCACTTGTGCATAAATTTTCTTGTCATTTTTCTCAATGTTCATCACCTACAAGATCTTTCAAATAGTCACAAATTCCATATTAAAAATAAATTCTCCAGACATTTATACTCTTGCTCACTTCAAGTGTGAGAAGGCCAGAGCTACAAAACTACAATCCTCTTAAATATGCAATCCTCTTAAAGTTGATTTGTCTGTAACTTGCACTTGAATCACAGATGACTTCTATGTCAATGTTCATTTTATATATGTTAATATGACAGTGGAAAAACATGAAGAGTTCATGTTCTAAACACTGACATCAAAATTTTGAAGCCTGAAATTGCAGATAGGTTAAATTCGCTGAAAGCTGTACTAAAAGTCACAGGCCATCCTGAAATCTCCTTCATCCCATCTTCAGATTCCTCAATACACCAGGAGAAAACACTCCCAATCTTTGCAGTTTCTCCTCAGGGACAGAAGTGTTCATTTTTCTCTGTGGTCCTGTCATAACCAGGCTTAGGGGTGGATCTCTGCTCTACAATCACAGTGGAATTAACACCCTACTTACGTAAAGACACAGAAGCAAATCCAGAGTTATCAGGGTAAACCACTGAATGCAGAGACATTACAGCTAAATTATTGTTTCAGTGATGAGAAAAAATGCCAGTTGCTCTGTTTCCTCTCTTTTCTTTCTTAATTTCATTGGGGTTTTTTTCAGAGCCTAGAAAATCTGGTAGCAGAATGACTTTTTAGACTGCTGCCCATAGTTGTGAGAGGCATGAGCGCACTGAACACTTCAAGTAAATCACCATCAACATCACAGTAGCCACGTTACTGAGGAGTATTAAAACTCCTTTTGTTCCCAATAACGAGGATAAATTTTTGCTGTGTGGTACCTTGGAATGACTACTGCTACACAAAGGCTCAGTGGATTTTGGAAATGAGAATGTTTTCTGTGTTAGGTTGCAATTTCTTATTTAAAATGCCCCAAATAGTATGCGCATGCTTAGTATTGAAAATGCCCCAATACAAATACTAAGTGCATGCTTGTGTTGAAAACTCACCTAAAGAAATACAAGAATGTATTAATAAAACTACAGTTCTCGAGTTTCAGGGACTTTAAAATCAACCTAAGTTTTTTTCTGCAGTACAGAGATAATGTGAAAAGTTTTTTTTTCTTCTTTTGTGGTTTTGTCTCATTTAGTTTTAAGCATATGTACTTTTCATTACACAGTTTACTCACATTTTCACTATGTTTAACTGAGGAAAAAAATCAGAAGGGAAACATTTTATAAAAAAGTCCAGCACTGACACTCAAGGCATACACCTCTTAAATAATTTTGTCTTCTATGAACAGTGCAGATAGATGGGGAACGGAAGGAAAATTATTTCTAGCATAGCAGATAAAGCATAAAATTCCTATTAACTAGAAAATGTGGCAAAGAAAGTTCATTTCCTGTTTTGGTGGATAATGTGACCAACTCCCAGAAAAATAAAAAGGGAGTTAGTACCATATAAACACACATTAACTATTGAAATGAAAGTTGTTATTATTTGCACAATATCCAATCCAATTATAGCTATAAGAAATCAAATGAGACTTGGAAAGAAAATTACTGCTCTCATATCCTCAATTTTTCCCACTGTTTCTCATACTACTAAAACTTTGAATACCTATAGGTATTATACATATATTACAGACATACTTCAGAAACCAGGTTGTCTAAGGTATGAGGTCAGAGTTAAGCCAAAAGGAGCATACCCCTCATTGTGCTAATATGCTCTGCATTCACCAAACCAACACGTTATATGTTCTGAAAATAATTCTTCTTCGTTTCTTATAGCTGTCTCCCTAAAGTCAAGAACATAATGATAAATTTTTAGAAATATAGTAATATTTACAACACCTGAGATAGAATGCAAATATTCAGAATAAAAGTTCCTTATTATTAGACTCTTGGCAATGCTTTGTGTCAATATCATTACTGTATCTACAAGAATGCCTGTACTTTTCTAAGTCTTTCCTCCCTTGCCCATGTCCTCTGTTGCAGCTGACAGTTGTATTGTTTTGGGGGATTTTTTTGGTGTATATAAATGCACTTCATACACAAAACTAACTCTGAAAGAGAGAGACTGATACAGGCTTGTTGTCTGATTGTTAACAGAGAAATTCACATCAGAATTTGAATCAGCCTGAGTTATATTGTCTTCCAGAAGAATTCCAATTTTAACTATAGATGGTTTGGGGACACATAAAAAATTGCCTCTCTCCTCTATCATAGAGTGCCACATCCCAGAACAACAGAAATATTAAAATAGATCCCTGCTACAGAAATGAAAAATAAACAAATATGAGATTCATTTCTTCAACTTGAAGGGTGTTTGTCATGTTAGGCAACCTCAATATGAATGCAATCATCTTCCTGCATATTGGCATAAATCTAGTTCTTTTGCACATTCACCTGTAGGCTGAACACTAGATTCAGTGAAACTGTAATACCTTAAGCATATACTCTTGATTACCTAAGTTTTTGAATATCCAATCGTGTTCCTAAATTTCCAATATTCCTTTTCTTTCCTGTCAAGCAGAAACTAGTGATCCCCAGGCAAAATTATAAATGACGCCACCAAATAATATAACTTGTACCATTCACAGCCATCTAAAGCTGTAATATATGTTTAACAATAGCACAAGCATTTTCTATTGCAATTAGACATTTCAGCCATGTTCATCTGAGTCAAGTAAGACAATTTTAAGTAACTAGAGATATCTTCCTCAAGTTCAAAGCTAGATTTTTAAATTGTTTTTTTCGCTTTTTTAAAATTTATTTCTGAATAAGCATGAGACCACACCATCTTCAGACTCTACATTCATTCACGCTAGTTTGATTATTTAATGATTAATTTCTATCTTGCATACTATTTTTGTTCTCTGTATCTTAACATTGTCTCCTCCAAATAAGAAAATATTAAATAGAATTGCCACCCAGCAGGCTTGCCCTAAATAAACAATAGAAAATCCCTGAACAGATTAGAGGTTTACAAATGCTTTAATGGTTTCCTCTGAGACAAAAGTCTGGACTCCTTTAATGCAAGCAAGGATTACAAATGTAATCTCATACCGAGGCTAGCTCTCCAGTTCAAAAATTCTACTACCAAACCACCAAAATATCTGTTGGGTACAGACGAATACAACTTGTGACCTACCTTGTGTGTATAAGACAGTAGGATGCTTTCATATAGTCTATATATAAGGATATATATATATTTCCATGAGAAAAGCTGACAGAAAAAATACAGAAGTCCTCAGATTAAAGCTCTGGAGGACATTAAAGATGTACAGTCAAGGTCTGTGCAGCCTTTTCATTTTTTCAGAGATATAAGAATTCTCTATGAAAATCTGGTTTGATATCCTTCATGTAAAATATTTAGTGCCAAAAATAAAGTCAGAGAAAATCTGTAGCTTTAGTAGAACCCTTGGAGCATGAAGCAGCTACAGAAGAGTATTGATGGGCTAAAACTAACTTCTGCATTTTTGACTGCTAGATTCTAATATAGATGTTTAGATCATCCATACATGAGGGAATCTTCAGTACACAGATACTTGTGCAATGCTATAAGTTGGTATCACCTGCATCAGCTGAATGAGTTAGCATTCAAGAGCATATTAAACTTAGAGGAAGTAAATTAATTGTGGCAGCTCATATGCATGAAGGAAGCTCAGTGGTTGTTCTGCTGCCTGAAAGATTTTTTTTTTGTTGCTCTTTTGTGGTGTTTTCTTAAGGGTACAGGATGGCAACCACTAAAATACAAAATTGCAGCTGCTTCATGACCTCAATACCATAGATTTTACAGGGGGTTCTGATCAGACCTTGTTGGCAAATAAGTCATCTAAGATTGAGTTAAAAAATGCTTCTGCTAAACCATATAGTCAAACTGTCTCTTACAGTTTTACCCATCTTGTTCAGCTGTGTTATGATCTAACTTCAATAGTAAAATCAGTAGGATTTGACTCAAACTTCTATTTCTCACATCCTGCAAGAGCACTTAAACCTTTACACGAGAAACATAAGAATATAACCTTCACTTCAGAAAGTGACTCCTGCCCAGTTTTGGTTAGGGGTGGGGGTGGCCAAGTCTTGCTGAGTAAGCTAGTCAAAACCTCTAGCTGTTGCCATTGATAGGCCTGAGTTTAAGCTTTTTATTGCCAGACTAAATAATCAGATTTTTAAAATTTTTAATTACAACCATAAAATTAACCTTTTTCAATCACATTAATCAGACTTTTACTTATCTGTGGATAGTTTACAATTCTTACAGGCACTTATCTACCTTCTTATGGGCACTTATCTACCTCACTGATATTTTATTCTATAAATATTTTTGGTCTTTTGCTGCACCTAAACTGGCTGCTATATTCTGACATCATAAATCACAGACACGAAAATATTTCAAGCCCAGCCAAACTGGAATGATTTTTCACTCAAGCAACTACTGTAGTGAAAAAGATATAAGTATTTTTCCCTATACATAAAAATAATTGTAATAATTACTTAATGTCCTATTGTAATTATAATTTTTTCAGAAGTCTAGTTCTATTTTTAAGAAATAAAAATAAATCTGTGATACATGTTATACTCTGCTCCTAATATGTACAGTAATTTGTACACACACATGATTTTAGCTTCTTGTATTTTAAGATTTTTTATTAAGGGGTTTTATTTTGTTTTGTTTATAATTCTGTGCCAGAGTTTGAAAGAAGAATGGAATTTGCATCTTGGTTTTGAAAGGAGTTTATTAAATTTCTTATTTGAAAGTTAGCACACTGCTTAGCACTAGGCTTAGTACACCGAAAGACACCACTGCCAAGAGCACAAGATTTGGCTTCTAAGGTTTCTTAAAGGTTTTTAATTTAGTTAACTCCTGAAACATACTATATTTACAATTTTTATTAGTAATTATTACTAATTTTAGACACACAATTTTTTACATTATATACCAATATTTTTGTGCTACTGTTACAGCAGAAGATGGAGTAGAAGAACTTAAGTTACTGCTTAAAATTCTCTATTTTTTTCTATTTACTTTTATTCTAAAAACTTAAAACTACAAATTTTAACTTTGTGACAAACTAGACTACTATCTAATTTAAATTTTTGTTGTTTTCATTTTATTTATAAGTGTTGGCAGTTTTTTCCATGGGCTAAGGTTAAGGGCAATGCTTCCCTGGGGTCCCAGCAGGGGTCTCAGAGCCCCCAGGGCAATTTGAGGGGTTTTGCCCCTGCCCTGGACTCCAACATTGGCTCAGGGAAAATACAGTTTTTGTTATTAGGTCTTTTCTGGAAGTCTTTGAAAAGTTATGCTACACAAGGTAGCAAAATAGATCTAAGCCATGTTATTTGCTCAGTGCTGTTATGGAGATTTTAAAAATTAAGTGCTAGAGACAAAAATTCTATTGGACACCATTGATAACGTCCCCCCCACCAGAAATTTAGATCTTAGCTTTTGTAATGTTGCAGCAAAGGAAGATACTTTCTTTTTCTGAATAGGTTTTATATACAAAGAATATAAACATCAGGTCAATCCTTGTTAGATGCTTCAAAATCTTTATGCACGGAAGTTTTCCTCAGAAAGCTTCCACAGGAACATAAATTATATCTTCCCTGTAAATCACTTTCACATTTACAGGAAGATGACTTTTGCTTAAGTGACTTTAGGAATGCAATCCTGTAACCTTGGTCTCATCTATTAAAAATCATATTTCCTTGTCATTTTGTATCTTTTGATTTGTAACACTGTGTCAAAGGCATTAGACAAATGCTTTGACACAAAAGTGTCTTTTTCAGCAGTGTCAATAGGGGTGTAAGTTCACTAGTCATTTAGCATCTGAAAAGTAGCTCCTACACATTCTAGTCTCTCTTTAAGAGTTTCCCACTCCCTTAATGTTGAAATGATTGTATTCAATATAAAATTTTTGTGTCCAAACAATAAGCTCAGAAAACCAAGTTACAATAATTAAATTCAAATGCATTATTTTCTTAACTTGAATATAGTTTCCAACATTTATTTTGTTAGTCTGTTAGTCAGCTGTTAAAACGTTTTAACTTCTCACAACTGTTAAAAATGTTAAAAAAAAGACAAAAGTCTTCTAGCTTCTCTTTATGACATTCAAACACAAAAGGTTGCTTGGATTTAAGGGCTTTTATTCAATTATTTTAAACAGGACTTTCATAGTACTGTTCTAAACGTTATATATCATTAAAGAAAAGAGAAATAAAGAATGGAAAGGAAAAGAAGGTTTGCTTGCCTGGCATATAATTGTGAGGCTCTGCATTTCTTATAGTACAAGGTCTTCACTGCAATGGACGAATTTTCATTTATATTCATTGTTCTTTGTATTTTAGATTAATAAAATTATTACTTATATAGGAAAAAAATACAAAGCTATCAAAAAGTAGAAGTGCTACCAATATTAGCTCATAGGTTCATCCAAAAATTTATGTCATTTCAATTAAGCTGCAACCATTCTGGCAATAAAGTGACTTTTGAGGTTCTAAGAACACATGAGATGTGAGCAACAAAAGTACAAAACACATTTTTTGATGCACTGCATAATTTATGCCAAATGTCTTCAGTGTGTTAACACCGCATTTGAAAAGCTCAGTCAAAATTCCATCTTGAAAGTCACAACTAAAGCACACACATAACAAATTATTTTAAACACAACTACTATAAAAGAGAATGTCAAGCATTTTGATATTTCTTTAAGATCTTTGTATGCAAATTTGCATGTCAAACACATGGCTTTTTGTCAAAACCAGCATATGGTGGTATGTGCCAACTGGAATTAAGGTAACACTAATTTTGTAAAAAATTATTACTGAAAAGGTAGGTAGTGTTATTCTACGTACTCTATAGATCTCTTATTAAAACGAAAGCAGAAAATATATTTTTAGTACCAAAGAATTAGCTAATACATTTTTATCTTTCAAGAAACACCAGTTACTATTCAGACTACCTTTTAAGCAAAAGGTTAGTCAAAAACTGTTACTCCACTGAAAGCCAGAAAATATACTTTGATTTTTCTAATACCTATTTTGTAACATACATATTTCTGGGATTCAAGGTGAACAGACAAAACATATTCTGCTAAACCTTGTAGTTGTACACTTGAAGGGAAGAAGCAGATCAAACCCAAACATATTGCATATTTTCTGTTACCTGAATAATGTAAAGCCTACAAACTAGTTATCAATTTTTCAGATGACATAAAATAGAATGGCTTATTTTTTTCACTATATGAATTCCATTATTTAGTAGAAGAAAATGACTGCTTCATTATTTATCATGTGCTGCTTATTTATTTAGTTAGGGATAGTCAAACATTTTCAACCCAATAGCCAAAAAATTCAGTTCGATATTGTTCAAGATGACATTCTTTCTTATTCAAAAAAAACATGTCAAAATGTAAAAGGTGAACAAAAAAAGAATAAGACATATCCTGTTCTGCTCTCAGGACAACAAAATTGAATCAATCAAACAGTACCCACATGGAAACAAATATTATAAAACTATGGAATAATTACTAGTGAGAAAATAGTTACAAGAGGAATGCATCAAAATTAAGGCATTTCAGTGTGCTTTGTAAACCTGAGTGGAAAAATTCTACTTATCTAAAATATTTCTGATTTTCCATTGCAAAACTGGCTTTCAGTTTCTGTTTTACACATGACATGACAAAGTTTCAGTAATCAATACAATGTGTATTTCAAGCTCTTGGTCATGAATCTCTGTGGAAAGACTAACAGACCAAAGGGTCTAACAAATTCAATTCTTGCAATATGAACTTCAGTTCCTGCTTCTGAAAGACCTAGCTTATCCCACAGAGTGCTCAGAAATAAAGGAAACACTAATAACTGATGACATACAGATACTCAAATAAAGGTCATTTTCAGTAGCTGGCTGTATTGCAATATGCTCCATAATGCTGATAGAACCAAATATTAATATGGCATGAGTGCTCCTTTAAATTAGAGGATGTACTTTCCATAAGCAGTTTTAAATTTAATGTTATTCTTGCAGCTTGTGCTGTTGTATGTTGCAGCTGATAAACTGCTTTTGTTTTTTGATTTTTGTTTGGTTTTTTTTTTTAATAACAACATATTTAGCCCCTAGGTTCTCCTGCTCACAGAGTTATAGAAGAGCTTTCCTCTCTGTCTATTTCTTAAGTGGAAAATCTTACATTTCACAAAGCAGCATTACCACAGTCCACCCTGCAACTAAAGTCAGGCTCTCTGAGCCTCTACACCATCTCAAGTTAGAAGACGTTCAGGACAGAATAAATACTTAGGTGTCTGCTAGCGCTCTTTGTATGCATAATGTGATTCTTCCACTCGATGTAAAGTTCACTAAAGATCACAAGTCCTGAGTCAAAGACCAGGGAAAAATTAAGATACAATTTACTTAACCTGGTCACTGGTATCCACCTTTTCTTTCTTATTTTAAAAATGGTGCCAGAAGAAGTGGCCAGTCTCCCTCTTACTACCTTAAAACGCTTCCCTGGTTGCTCTTATGTCCAGCTCCATCTTCTAAAGATATTATGTTTGATGAGCAGAGGCACAATTAAATTGGCTGGTCAAAATTACATTTAACAAAGGGGTATTCATTTTAAAAGAAAACTTTATAATGCATGGTTTCCATCTTCTGTTGGAAGACTGGAGGATTTTTTGGTCCCTGTTTTTGTGCTAAGCACAACCCACCTCTTTTACCTCAACTTAATCAATGAATTTAGCATTCTTCTGTGCAAAGAAAGTAAGAGCATTTTCATGAACTGAACCACTCTGAAAAGAGATATAAATTTCTAAATGACTGACCTCTGCCCAGTATTTCCAAAAGCACAAGGGAGCAATTTTGTAAATGTATTGCTAAGATACTTTGATGGTATTCCGAAAAGGACTTTTTTTCTGCATTTTAAGTCTGTCAGAATTATGTGGTCTGATTTACGTCTCTGTCTGCCATCAAAATCAAGCACACCTGCAGAATACCACTGAAGTCAATTAAATTCAATATATGTAAATAAGAATCTACCAGTAGAAAATGTTTTTGACTCTATGGCCTGCAAAAGGTGATTGCACACAAGTTAAGAAAATCCTCATATTCAAATCAGGTTTTTTTCAAAATTCCATCAATTCATTTTTACGCCATTTAAAAATCATTAATCTATTCTGCACTACTGTTTGCAGGGAAGCCAATGTTTTTCAGCAACCAGCGTGATTCAAAAGTTCTTTTAAAAGTGATAAGCAAACGTAACATGAACTGAAATGGTTTCTCTGTGTACACTTAACATTCCATGAGTTAAAGCATTTTTTGACATTTTCCTTCAAGTTGTCCTTCCAGCGCCCTATCTGAAATTAAAGAACAAAAAATGCGAAGCCTGTTTAATTTAGAATAGCAATGAATTAATCCTAATAATGAAATAACTTCAATACAACGTTGTCTTTGAATCATTAGAGGATTTGCAGATAGTATCTTCTGAATGCAAACAAGATAATCATACAAGCGCAGATACCAAATAACCCTTTTTCCAAACACTGGTGGGCATGCATATTCAACAAAATGCAAATATTGACTTTTCTGATAGCAACTAGATCAGACTGCTAAGGTGCCTGATGAGACACTGCAATCCCAGTGTGGGAAACAGCACTGACCTTCATGCTCTGCATGGCAAGCCTGTAGCTTGCGTGCATTTATGATTCCCCTTAACTCTGAGCCACAACTGCAAGAATAAAGTAGACATGTGGAAAAGGGCAATCTCAGCCAGTACAGAAGAGCTTGTAAGTAAACAGGTTTCATGCCTCATAATACCTCTCCAGAGAGACAAGGAAAGGATGAAATGTCGTTTGCAATTGACTGCTTATGAAGACAAACAGGCACATAAAAAGACTTTTTTTTCTTAATAATCCAGGAAAGGGGATAACAGGTCACACCCCTTGCACATTTAGCAATCAGTATGTCCAGCAAATGTGTTAAAACACAGACCTATGAAAAATGCTAAAGCTTTAAAGAGCGTTCTTCCAGAATGAGTGCATAGTCACACAGAGTCGCGTGACATGCTTTACCAAAAACCTCTTCAAACACTCTATAAAAACCCAAATTTGAAAGAAGAAATATGTATAATACTGTATATTTGAGTTGGCATGTTTTAATCTTGAACTACATTACACTTCCAAGTTCTGCCTAATCCAACATTTCAATTGGAAGTGAAAATACAAAAAAAAAAAGGGAAAAAGTTCAGCATCTCCTTCTTCTTTCATTACACTTGCTATAAATGTCATGATACCTCAAAATGGTTGTTTAAAATATGTATTAAAAGGCTGTTAAAAACTTACAAGAAATCCTTTTATTCCTAGATTCTCATTTCTGTTCTGAGATCCTCTTTCTACACACTTTTTATTGTATGTCTGTCCTGACCTTTTATCTGTGTGTCTGTGAACATACAGACATATTTCAATAAGTTTATTAATATATATTTACACAGGAGTATGTTGAACCACCTTAGAAAGACTGTGTTTAAGCAATATAAGTACATTCTCTTTAGCTTTCATCATTCCATACTACTTCTGCCAATCTTTTCTAGTACTCCTAACTCTAGGTATTGCTTTTATTTTGAGATGTCAGCCACAATTATAAAGAATAATAAGATTCTTCAATGTTTCTGGGGAAAGAAGGTCAGACTACTGCTAATTAGACCAGAGTGCAACCTAAGTATATGATCTCTTGAGCATAGAAATTATGATTAGGATACCAGAATGTTTTTACTGAGATTTTTTCCTCCATTTGTAATGCATTTTTAGTGGGCAATTATCCTTAAGGCTACAAAATCACAACTTTTATATTTTATGAGGAAGAATCAATGTGTGCTTATTAGAAACTTGGTGGCACTTATAACACAAATGGGAATTTTTTATGCCTTTCTATTCGCTAAAATTCTCTAATCTTTCCTTCCTTCTGAGAGCCTTCATTTAATCAGCTCTATGCAGAACTTTAAAAGGCTAAGAAAAAATGCTTGTTTTATTATTCTTGAATTTATTTATTTCTGAGATAATGAAATGCTTTCTTAAATTTCCATTAGAGTAATGCTGCCATGAATTTTTATAGTCTTTTAAAAGAATGAAAACATCAAGATTTGACTGATTATTGCTAGTGGGCCAGCATTCCCCAATGTGTATGTGTTTTTTGTGCATAATTTAAATAGAGAGCAATTTGAATCTTATTTTTGAGAATTTTTGTTTTGATATCCTGCCAGCATAGCAATCTAAGCCTATGCTTAGGTAAAGCCTAGACAGGACACCAAATGCTAGAGAAACAAAAAATGGCCTGGTCACCATGTGTCTAAATAAATTCTACGTGCTACAAAGTCCAGCAACCACAAAGAGAAGAAAGAATCCCACTCTCTCACGTTGCCATTAAATACAAAATCACTTGCTTATAGAATGGTATTTAGATGTGTAACCGTTTGTGTCAAATCTCTTATTATTTAACCAACAATCAGCCATTACTTTATCAGCCATGGATTTACCTTTTAAACCAACCCCTGTCCAAGAAAATTCTGGTAAGTGTATGGACAAAAATCTCTCCCAGTGTATTCCTTTCCCAGGCTGGGAACTCTGATAAACAGCTTTTTGATCAATACTGTTGCCTAAACATCCAACGGCCTGCATGTAATTATGCAGGGCCACACAGAATTATAGTTTGTTGCTGCCATTGCAATGATACCATATAGATATCCTTTCCATAGCTGAGTAAAACAAAATCTGGCAAACCTTATTGTCAACTATTACAATTTTGAAAGACAAACTTTTTCTGACAGTTACCTATACATCACATAAACTTAAAAAATCTTTAAGAATCAGTCAAAAGTTACCCTATGATTTCATATAGTATTTTAAAAATTAGAAAATATTTGAATCCCTATTCATTAATAAAATACAATTATTTCTTGAAGATTCACCAGGCCCTCCAAGGTGATGGAAGAATAGGTCAATTTAGAAAAAATAAGCCTGTAAAGACATGATCCAAACTGAATGTTCACCTTAACTGTTTTCACTCAGGCCCACAAAGTTCACTCCTTTTCAAAATCTGCAAACTGAAAACTCTGTGCCCTATGACTATGAAGAAAACTAGAAGTTACTTCAAATACTTAATCTCTAAAAACCTTTGAAAGTTCAAAGGCATATTCTACCCTTCGATATTCAAGGGAGGTTACATTTTAAGCTTTACACATATTCTCCCCTGAGAACAAAGATTACTTTCTCTCATGCCAAATCTTGAAAGATATGAATGGCTGGTATGAAAAAGGGAGACAGAGTTTAGGCAAAATAGGGCACAGGTGGGAAAGAATAGCGAAAAAGAAGGCTTTAGAGAAAATTATCCAGCCCATGGCTGCACAAATGAACTTATCTTTATTCTGGTATGTAAAGGCAAAAAACCTGAGTTTTTAATAATAATCTATAAAATGAAACATTTTACCTTGCCCTATAAACAGAACACCTTAGATTAGTCTTCCAGATAAGAGAAATGTTGCTTCAATTTAAAGGAGAAGCTGAGTGACTCCTTCTACCATCTCTTTCAGGCAATTTCCTGAGGTTTTTCTTTCATTACGCATCACTTTGCATGAACTCAAATTAATTTTTGTACAGGTAAAGCACCAAATCTCCTTACTTTTATAGAACCAGGGAAATTCCTCCTGAAAGAGGTTTCATTCAATTTTACTTTATTATTTGCACACAATCACACATGGCATTTTTAATATCATATTAATTCATGGAAATAGGAAAGAACTGCACACAGAGAAATATCTTGCTGCATGCAAGGAGTACTGCCTCTTGTTTAAAATAATTATAATCTACCTACCTTTTCATTTCAGGAGTTCTGTGCTTTTTTCAAGCATTTGTAACAACATGCTTTCAAAGTATCCCATTCTGCTAGGAAAAAGAAACTGTGTTCTTGAGTTTTACTTAAAAATACTGTCTGATCACTAGAGTAACCCTTCCGTGTATTTGCTTATGATTAAATTAAATTCAATCTAAAACATCAATTCCTTCAGTACTATAGTCAGATCTATATCTTAGTAACTCTACTGCCAACTTCTTGCCAAATCAGAAGTCTCCTTTTGTCTTCCCAGGATGCTGTTATGTGTATATAAAGTAACGTAAAGTAAAGTAAAGTAACATAACGTAACATAACGTAATTTAAAATAACGTAACATAACGTGTAAAGTAACGTGTAAAGTAACGTGTAAAGGAAAGTGAAGGAAAGGGAAGGAAAGGGAAGGAAAGGGAACAAAAGGGAACAAAAGGGAACAAAAGTGAAGGCAAGTGAAGGCAAGTGAAGGCAAGTGAAGGCAAAGCAAAGCAAAGCAAAGCAAAGAAATCACCTTTTTAAAATAGTAGCAAATTAATTTTTACATATCAGCAAACAATTAAAAAACTGCCTTTAAAAATAACCAGAAATTTTATTATTAGGAAGAAAGGGTAGAAAGCTGTATTTGTTTGCTAAAGATGTACACAACTGCATAATCAAAAATTTTTGTGTGCTTTTTGTACTGATCACTTGAATAGCTACAATATAAACATAATTTTTAATTTTACTCTCTTGAATTATATTTTAAGCTGCATCTATTAATTGTTTTAATAGAACTAAAATATTTAATTTAAATAGATAAATTCCTTGTTGTTCTAATTTTTGTCATGTAGGAATACATATGAGTAAGTCTATTTTTAATATTTGACGCACTTTAGTTTGCAGCTCATTAATCTAAGGAATTGGCTTTTCAGGTCTTTGGAAGCTACTTTAAATTTAAGGATTAAAAAGCCAAAATATAAAACCTTCATATATATATATATATTAATAAATAAATTAAGATGCACAAAGACTACAACCCACAACCTCTGGCTCGGATCCCTTCAGAATAAGGTGCAATAATTACCCACATTTAAACTGCTAGTTAAAATGGATACATTCATTCCTTGCAAAGTTTCCTTAGAAACACTAGACTCTTAAGCATAATCTAAACAGACAGCTGGGTCCACCCTTTATGATAATGTGCCACACAGCTTTATTAATCTGACCTTTGGAAACAAATGAGAAATTTTACACTGCCCCACCATAATTGTTAGTGGCAGGCATTTTAGCAGTCTGTAATTTGCACTTCACTGTAACATCTACTTTCAGTTATGATGTAAACGTTAACAGGATCTGACACCATCAATCATGTTCTGGTGTCTCAGGCAAGTGACAAAAGAGAGTGCTTGGAGTAAACTAGAACACGACCTTAATGATAATGAAACACATCAACCCTTGCTATTCAAAGGCAAAGGCAAAAAATGAATACAGTAATTTTATCAACCAGCATCTGAATGATATACAGCTCTGCAATAATTGGGAGTGAGAGTTGAGGTGGAAATTATGTTCAACAGACTCATTTGTCAAGTTTATATAAGTTCTGATTGTCCTTTAAGTTGCTTGCAAGAGTTATTTGATAGGAGAAAACATGTTTTTAATGTATAATCAATAGTATTCTGAAAAATACTAAATGAATGCAAAAAGTAATTCTGCTTAAAATGGTGTAAGTATGGAAATTTCTTCTATGTAACACAAACACGGCAGGTTTTTTCTGAATAAGTGGCCTATGAACAGCACAGAAAACCTATATGCAAGTTATGTTGATTGCTATCAGTGTTATAAATATGCAATAAAAACCAGTAGCCTCATACTTGAATGAAGAAGATAGCTATTTACATGTATTTATTTTAAAAAGTATATAAATTAAATAGAATTTATTTCTGAAATTCCAGTATATATACAGATCTTTTGCTTCTGAATGTTATGTATTCCTCCTCAATTTTACTTTTTCTTTCATGACAACCCTTCCTCAACTTTAAATACTTCTGTATGAATAGTCTAATTGAATGACATTGGATTTTAAGTTCATATCTAAAAAAATTATAGTAGACCATGTAAAGATCTCTGTGGATTTTTAAAATTGTTTCTATGTATATCTTTTTCAGTGATATAAATATCATAGCCTCCTTTCTGTTCTATAATGAGGTATCACAACAGACTATTTTATATAAACATATTGAGATAATACTGAGATCTACTGATAAAGCAAGGATTATGATATAGGCAAATAAAACCCAAAAACAGAAGTTGCTTTCGCAAAAAAAATCTAATATACACTTATTAGCTATTACATTGTTTATTTTAATTTACAAATTAAATGCAAGTTTTTAGTTTAATAGCATTAAGACAGTTTCTGGCATGCACTTTGCTTTTTGAAAATCTATTCTCAAAGGAAAACTTGAAGTTGCTCAGATAGGAAGATTATCTTGCTTCAACAGTCTGTTACACAAAATGTGAGCTGCACTTTATATCATTCTCATTTGTTTATTTTTGGTTATAATAGTAGCCTGCTCCATTACAATTAGTGTGAAATAGCCTGCTCCACCTGGCTATTATCTGCCAAACTTAACTAAGATATCTGTGGTGCTGATACAAATCATATTTTACTATTCATTCTGAGAATGAAGGTTTTGCAAAGAAGTAGGGTACACCAAAGAGGCAGATAGTATTTTAAACCAACTAAGCTTCAGAGGAAATGACCCATTTTACATTTAGATTTCTATTGTTAATGCAATCAAAGGAATAGTCACTTCATGTGAGAAACATGGCATGCATAGCCTACAGACACTGCACTGATGAATCTGTAATAAAGGATCCAAGTATACTTTTTCTGTGGATTTAGTGCAAACCTTCAGTGCTCAAGAGTTAATTTAAATTACCTCATACAGCCATCTGTGGTTTGTGTACTGTTTTTAAGATGAAAGAGGTAAACCAAAGCCATTACTGAACATACACATTGTCTTAAGCACAAAGAAGAATCTTAATACATAAAACTACAAAGCTTTTAGCATCAATTTTTAACTTTAAAACCTCAACATTATTAATAATAAAAGAATAGACTAACTTTAAGTCAAGTCATATTCATTAATTCTTCTCAGCCTATACCTGGAACAACACAAGAAATCACCCAAAACATTTGCACTCTAACGTTCCAAGTTAAACAGTAACTACTCTTACATGGAAGCTTTAAAAAAAAAAATCTACATTAAAAAAATAAAAAATCAAACTGTATTCCTATTCCAAGTGTTTTGTGGGTCACACAACATTAAAATTCAGACTACCAATACATTTAAATTTAAATAACCAAAATTGCTACATTCATCCTCTGAGTGACTTCTTTAAAGCTAGTAAAGTCTTAATAGGAATGAATATGTATTCCAGTAAGTATTTAGCCCTCCCCTCCCCTGCCAGTGCTGAATCTCTTCTCCACTGTATCTGTTCAAATGAGGTGTTTGTGCACTACAGAGAGAAACTTCATGAATACCACTGAACTTATTTTCTCTTGTCAAGTTCACAATGTCTGCTTTGAAATAGATTTAATAATTTAACAGAATGCAACCTAAATTTTAGGAGGACATGGATGAATTAAAAAAAAAAATAGGAATACCAAACTCTTGTGTTAGCTCTACTATGCTACTGCATGCAGAAATAACTGTTGTATTTCGTTAGAATAGATATATCATTTTGGAGAAGAGTTCTGGCCTGGAAGTTTGACACAGACCATCTTTTTCCCTTCCAACTTTCTGAATGCCATGAATATTACATATGAGAAGAAAACCAAACTCAGATGTACATTTTCCTGCTGTAAAGAAAATCCAAAAAAGAAAGAAATTCTTTGTATGCATAATTCCTAAAGCTGCTAACAAGTCAGACACAAATAATTTCATCCTTTTATGAATGCAATAGAGCTCAGTTGTAGAATATTTTTGTTTTCATGTTTTCTACACTATCATTATATATATATAATTACAAAATGCACTTAGGATCATATATAAAATTTTTATATAATACATACTATAATTATTCATAATGAATATCAGTAGTTATCTCTGTAGTAGTTATCAAAATATATGTGTATCCCCTCACACAGGTTTAAAAAGTGGCAGAAATAACGGATGTGCACTTAAGAAAAATTAAAGATGCATCAGATTATTCCAATTGATTTTCTGAATATACACTGACAGCTGTGAATTTTTGTATAATTTACAAAAACTTCTTAGTCTCATTTAGTCTCTTTTGGTTATTAATTATTATCTTTTTGTCTATATATTTCCTATTAGCAAAAATAGACTTGGCAAGCAGTATAAAGTTGCAAATAACTCCTCTGTGAAAATGCAGACATAATTTGTAACAAAACACTCAAGAAATTCTATGTGATACTGTTCCTCCCCTGACACTAACACAATAAAACTGCAGACAATTTTTCACTGTTATGGAATGTAGGTCTGAAATTTAGCTTAAGGTAAATGCTGCAATTCTGTAAAATGTATGCATCATGTTGTATTCACTTGTTATTACTTTAGCATTTTAAATTAAATTCTTGACTAAGATAAAGTATGTTTACCTCAAGATAAAAACTCATGAGGCCGTATTTTTGCAGTTTACACTCTTCATGTCCATGGCATTACACTGGTAGCAGGTCTGACTAGGTTACTAAACAAATACTGTGCTGTATTGACAGATAGAGATCAAAATTGGATTTCGGCAATGTCAAATAATGCTTTGTTTAAAAGAAATAAGAAAACACTTTCATAAATCTGTATACACCAAAGAGACTTTGCTCTTAGTGTATACTTTCTATGTCATACAATCCCTCTATTATCAAAGACCTTACCCCAAACTGATAACTGACACTGATTCACACACTTTGCTTTCTCAAAACAAGCTTCACGCCTGCTGAAATATAAATTCTAAGATCGTTATACTTAAGTTATTTTCACACATGAAGATATTTGTTTCCTTTAAATGCATTTCGTAATCTGACTCTGAATTGATTCAGACCTTAGCATTATAATTTCTATAAATGTTAATCATGACAAAGCCATTCCAACATAATAATAAAGAAAGAACACTTCAAAACATTCAGGTGATAACACTACATGTGTTGGTCTTTTGTAAGAAAGGGAAAAGACAATTATTCAGGTGTAAAACACAATTCTGTTTCTTACGACAATTCGTAAGTAACAGAAGAGATTTGAGTTTCAGTTGAGTAGGAGGAGAACACAACAGGAAAAACGGGATAGTATTTGGCCTACTTAATTCAAAAATCCTCATACCAACTCTTAAAAGTTTATTCACTTACGTAAATTGGAACATAATGACAAAGAAAAGAACTTCAGAACAAACATTGTAGGTCAGATTCGACAAATATTTACAAACCTTCTGCTGCTACACGTATTTTCTAAAATACTACATGTTTTTCTGAAATGTACTGATATAGTAGGGAAGCTACTACGGCACAATAAAATAAAACATTAGTCAGTTCAGTCCAGGAGGATTACAGTTCAGATTCTAACCACACACAATTAATACAGGTCTGTTGAAAAACGAGTTAAGAACCATTTGCTTAAGTAGACAAAATGAATCGCTGGATACATCACAGAATGTAATAAACAGAATTTTTTGCCACAGATAATTGTTTTTACATGAAAAAGGAAGATGATATCATGTCTTGTGCATCAGAACATGCATTGTTTTGTCCATTTTCAAAAGTAGTAACAGCCAGACATATTGTAGGATAGATCTTGAACTGTTTTGTTCACCCTCTGGCATTTGAGAGTATCTTCAGACACAGTTTCACATTTACAAGTTATTACTCAAATAAGGCCTTACTGGTTTTGTATCTTAATTTCTTTCAATTTTGAAATTTCTTAAGCTTTTTTTCACTACTTCTTGTCTTACATTCATCAGTGCCTAGAAAAAGATTACACCAATCTGGGAATTTAGAAAAGACCAGGAATGTTGCGAAAGCATGCTAACTATTTAAAGAGCAAAAAGCAAGTAAGATATGCAGGTGATGCCTATATGATTTCCTCTCTAATTTCAGTAGCTAAAGATTATAAAAGGAGCAGATGTTTTCTAATGATATCAGAAGAGTCTGGCAATATGTTCATAATCATAGAGAATTACATTTTTGAAACTAATCTGTGTGTCAACAATGGTTTTACATGCAGATTATTAAGGTAAGCATAAAATGAGAAGCATTAAGTACAATTAGAAACTCAAGTTGTAATTAAAATTATGTCAGTCAAAATTCTCTAAATGGTTTAATTTTGAGTTTCAGTGATGTTGAAAGCTCAGTTCAATAGTAGCTAGCAAACATTTTAAAAGTATTCTATACATTTGGTACCGAAGTGCTCTTAACTGAAGTAAAAAACTCTTCAAGTTAATATGATTAAAATTATTTGCACGTACATTTTGAAAATGCTATGAAAAGGGCATATTTTCCAAATCTTAGGTGGAGCACTTCTTCTATCTTTCAAAACATGTTCTTTAAGTTGCCAAAACTAATAGACAAAGTTACATTATCATATGATAGTGTAATATCATTGTCCAATATCAGCACAACAACTACCTTCCTCTCAGCCTAAATTCAGAATTTTTTTCACTGGTTTTGCTGGGTTTTTTAGAAAGATATTACACCTTGGTTCTCTATACTGAAATCAATTTTTTTAATTCTCAAAAAAGAAAATTATTGTACTGTAATTCAAACTATGACTAAGTTTAGGGGCTGATCTGAAATGCTACCAGTTAGCTGAAATATTTTTGTGGCTAATCCTTTCCTGTGTGCCAGTGGTTTTTTTCTGTGAGAAGGAACTGACATGCCTTTCAGGTTTGGCCAACAGTTGATATGTGTCACTAGTCAACCTTCTGGTACTCAGAAGTAAAAGTTTTTCAGAATAATATTGCTAGTAACTAATTCTACTTTAAAGTTTATAATGTTATTTATTAAAAGCACATGAATGTCTCCAATGTCAAGCATAGGCTGGGAAGAAAATTCTTCAACTTGCTTAAATGTAATACAATTTCTGATGTTTCCAAATCATCACAAAAGAAAAATCTACTTTATCTTCCACTATAGGTTTGGAATAAAACATTTTTTTGTCTGAAGGAATTAGCACTGGAAAAGAAAGGTAGGAAGGTCAAATGGGACTTCAAGCCAGCAAATAAAAGTTAGCAAGGTTTAGTTTATAATTGCCTTGTTATTTATTTCATATTATGGAAGTGTTATAAAACTAATTTCATTTGTATTGTGCCCTGGTGATAATCATTTTCACACACAAAAAAAAATTCTCAGAAGCAAAAGGGTTTGTTAACATTAATTAAAACTGTAAAATGTTAACATAGTGTTTTACATAAAAAGCAGTATTTCTTTTCTCAAACAGTGTATAAAAAGATATGTTATATGTTAAGTAAAAAAAGAAAAAGAAAATCACAGATCAGAAAGAGATGGGATTAGTGTCAGAATTGGGTGTGTTTGAGCATTGGCTTCTATTCCGCTGTGATTGACTTCGAGGCTGAAGACTGAAGTAACAGATGGGAAAAACAAGCAGGTCAGAAATCTATCAGGAGGACAAAAACCACTACTGAAAAAAAAAATTCCTAAAATAAAAAAAGGAATCAGATGTATTTTATAGCAATTTTTTATAAATTAGGTAAAATAAAAATTAATAGGTATTTATAATGTAATAAAAGATACAGAATGCTCCTTTATACTGATATATTGATCCTGCTGAAGTCAAAAAGCATTTGACTTGAATTCTGCTGCAATATTCTGCCTTCTTAAAAAAATACAATTTAATGAAATTATTAATAAAAATTAAATACTGAACTACTGACTTCAACAGAAGTTGCAAGGCACAAGGGAGACGACAGCACTTCATTTGGTAAGGATGAGCTATAATTGTCCTCTGAATTAAAAGGACAACATTGCTTCTGAAAGCATCAGAACTGTTAAGAAACCACAGAAAACATTTTGTCCTTCTACCATATGTAGTGGCTGAAATATGCGGAGTGTAAGGAATATTGTTAGAAACCCATCCCTAAAACTTCAGGAAAATTTATGCATCTCAGAAGAACATCTGTAGAGCACAAAACATTTAGATATTGCATGTGAACTGGAGTTGCTCACTGTAAAGACAAAAATTCTTTATGCTGAAACATTAAGTTAGTCTTGTTTCATCTGAACCAACCAGTATTTTAAGTAGAAAGAGTTTTAAGATTTTATATGCTGTAAGTGAAATAAATATATCTTTCTCAAACTTTGCAATTACATGGATAAAGAACACATGAAAACAAATAAATTTAAAGAATATGAAAAGAGAACACTACCAAAAAAAATAAATGCACCTCAAAATAGTATTATGCAATAAAGTATATCTGTAGATACATATATGTTTCAAAGTCTACTCTCTGCATGGTTAGTCTTCCAGACAACTGAAATCTTCCAAGTTAAATTGTCAGTTTAGGCAGAGACAAATATATCTTGCAGGAAGTTTAGCAGGTTAAATATTTCCTCAAGTGATGTTACAGATACCATCACAACAAATTCTGTCCAGCTGAGCACCAATATCACTGCCTATTTGGAGAAAATAGATATCTCCCCTCAAGTAGAGTTTAATGGGTTCTTTTGGTTGTAGTTGTTGCCACTATTTTATAATCCTTTAAAGATTATTTCCGTGGTTAGTTAACTAAACTAACAGCTAATGAATAAGATGGGCATTTCCATCCAGCTCATTAGTTTGTTCCAACCTTTACTCGTTGTTCACATTCATACCATGTGAACCTAGCAACAGCATGTGGTGGGGTGTGTGAGAAAAAGGGTCAAACATCATATATAAATGACATAAATCATAAAAGTCCACAAAGAATGGCCCACTTCAGAATCCTTCAGTATTCACAAATAATTCACTCCTGTAATCTAATCCAAGTTTTCAGTCTTTTGTAATTTGTATTAAATCATAAGACAGGAAAACATTTTGAACAACACATCATGGATACACTCACTACATCTAGAGAAGACTCACCTTTATATTGTATTACCTCCAAAAAGAAAATTATAAATCTCAACTTGGTTGAAAATAAAGGGGATTTTTTGGTGCAGTTATTTTTCCTATGCACACTCCTCAAAAGAAGGACCATCGGTCATTCAGATGATGTAAATTACTGTATCATCATAAACAATGTAATTGCCCTGACACAACTCCAATCAACCATCAGCTTCAGTTTGCCTTTAGATGCTTCTATTTAGCCTCCATGTGAGAGAAAGCAAGAAAATTGAGATGAATGAGTACTGCGATACATAAATAACTGAATTAAGAACAGCTAACTCAGGTGACATGACTACATATTGCTTCCTAAGGTAATAAAAAATATATGCGTTCGTTTGTCACTTAATTCCCTTCTCTCTTTGCAACATTTAACTGGCACTTGGTCTTTCTCCTATCCTCCCTTTGTTTCCCTTTTAAAGTGTCTCATATCCTGTGTCTATAAAAAACTAAAATATCAAGAGAACAATCTTTGCCTCCACTGGTAATTTTGCTCTGCATTGCTTGCATACCAGTTTTCAATGAAGATGTTTGGATGTTTTGTCTCTTAACAGATTTCATGTTAGGAAAAAAAAAAAAGGTGTGAAATCCAGATTTGAGTTTTGGAAGTCTGAATATTCTTGATAAAAAGTTGTTTCTTTAACCTGGATATTCTATTTCACATAGTGCTTAGCCACTGGCACAGAGTAAGGTGCAGTGAAAATATAAATTGTACTCAAAAACCACCCACAGTAGTCATTTTGCAAGGCAACCTATTAAGGACTTGATCAATTTGTGGACAAATTGGAATCACACCTAGTTTCAGATTTACTGAATGGAAAGGCAGAAGAAAAATTGATGGTACTGATGTTTTATGGAAGTATAATAACCAGCCATAGTCAAAGACGTGAACTTTGTGAGAAGTTGTGCAGCCCATCCCATCCAGAGTTCAGCAGTCTTGTTCATCTCAGAGTTCCAAAAATAGTAGCTAATACATTTACTTTCTAAATATCCTTTCCTAGATACAATTTTGTCACTTCAAATGCTAAAATACTTAGCAAACAATCTATCTGGATGTTTTTTACCAAAAATGAATGTTACATTTGTGATAATTATAAGAATGTCCACATTTTGAAAATAATTGGCACTTACCTCTATTTCTTGAGCTTTCATGATTCTTTTCCTGCTGCAATTAAAAGCAGAAAAATGTATTAATTGCAGAATTACTTATCACAAAAATCATAGAATCATAGGCATACGTGATCCAAATGAGACAGTGTAGCTCCTTTTCCATCCTGCTAAGAAAAATCAACTACACTTTGTCTGATGCCTAAAGTGTCCAATATAATCCATTTTCAAACTCCCCTAGAGTTTTTCACTTTTATTTTCCCTTCCCACAATGACTGGGATATATGACTTTTTTTTCTTTTGGTGCAATTTTTAATGGGCATTTTTAAGCATTTTAGCTTTTGATAGCAAAGACAGGGTACTGATACCCCTTCAGTACTAATTGCATTGTTTTGTTTTATCTATACACACCAAGGATTTGTTATTATTGTGCTCATAATGGGTTCATTTAGTCATAAAGGTATCCAGATGGTACATAGAAATCTATTGAAAGAAGTTAGTACTTCTACATCAATACATATGTCCTTTTAAAGTATGTCCGTTAATATTTTCTAATTCATAGGGACATAGAAATGTTTAGTTACCATTAACTTCAGCACAAGGCAGTCTTATCCTGAAACAACTAAAACATATTGTTCCAACTTCTTTAGTTTTTTTAAATAATAAATAATAATAGCTAGTGCTGCAATATTTTTGTTGTTCCCTGCAACCCAGTTTTAAAAATGTAAGTCAATGACCCTTTTCTTGTTTTCACATTTTTCCATGACTACATTGGAAACACTAGTAAAATTTGAAAAAAAAAAAAAAATGTACTAGATACATCAGATTTGTAGTATTTGTAGAGATTTGTAGTATTTCCTAAACACAACAAATGGTATTTCCTGAAATAATGGATATGATGTGCTGAATTTACCAGTATCAATTTTCATGCCATTCTGATTTTCATTCTAGACTAAATTTAAAACAATAGTTTTAACATTACTTAATTTCTTTCATGTTTCATTTTACACAACTGTCAGCATTTGGTTTAGAGGATCTGTCTAGTACTTTCTTCTAGTCTTCTAAAGTAAAACTTCCTTTTAAATTTTATTTCATATATCTTTAGAAGTCATGAAGTGAAACCTAGCCTTTAATAGGCTGGTGTAAACTCAGAGGAATCTTGTCCATGATAAGAAGTCTGTGCTTATTAAAATATCAACCAACCACCAAGATTTAGTCAAGATGTAGCCAAGTTGTGTTAGCATTGAAACAGTGCAATTTTATGGGCTCCACAGACACTGTTCAGTTCCACAAAACTCACTAGTCTTTTCTGCCTTCTTTAGTTTGAAATCAGAAGAATGGAATTTTTTGCCAACAAAGCTGCAATAGATTCTAAAGACTTAAACCAGGAACTGATTACTAGATCAGAGTACCCTTATTGCAGGAAAGCAATATTCAAAGTCAAATATTGATATCAAAGAAGAGAAACACTAATTAGGATGAGAATTACTTTTCAGGAAGAAGAGAGTGCAACAAGCTTGGCAAAGTTCAGAGTAGAAACAAAATAATTTAGATGAAATTTTCAAATTAATAAAAAAGTGGGTTTTTTATAATGAAAGGTGTTAAGATTTCAAGGAAAGGAGGAATTAACTGCAAATATCTTTTCAGACGTATTTTTGTCGAATATCTTTATTTTCTTTAATTTCAGCTGAAGATTTTTGAGCAAATTTTCATGGCTTAGCTTTCTCAAAATACTCAAATTTTTAATTTTAAGCTGGCATTCAAACTAGAAAGACTTTCTTAGCAGATGATCGACCAACCTCAGTGATATTTCTTGAGCCAAGATGCTTGGTAGCAGCAAAGAGCATCCACACAGAAAGAAAAGTCTTTTCACCTAAAGTCATTTCAAAATTAACCAGTGATTAGACTGGATGTAGTGTCTCTAAACTCAGAAAATAGCTTTCTGCCTAGAGAAATCTTGTTAGGTCAGACTTTTCAACAGAAAAAAGACTTAAAAATGCAGAAAAGTTTATACTGAGGGTGAATTAAATGCAGATTCCTCCTTAATATTGAAAGATAAATTATGTGAAATATTTTCTGAAGAAAATCACCAAGAAGCAATGAATTATGCTAGTGAGCGAACTCTATAAGCACCTATAACTTAGGAAAATTAATTTCAGATGCTCAGGGAAATAGGAACTGCTCATCCTGATGGGAAACACACAAGCAAATAAACAAAATTTTCAGGGTGTTGGAATGTGAGAGAGGTAAATGAACTTTTTAACTTTCAGTAAATTAATTGTTCATAATGACATTAATTTCCACCTGCATTTGTGCAGTGCGCTAGGCTTTTAACGCTAGTTGGACTGAACGAAATTCTACCCATATACTATTAGAAAGTATGTAAATGTGCAAGCATCATGGTATTAAGTAAAATGTACCCCTGTATAAACAATTGTGTGGAGGATTTATAAACCGACTGTTACACATTTCTGTTATTTTTCTCCTGTATTACATTCTGATATATAAACAAAATATTTTTACCTAACATGCTAACAATCAAAAATTATATATAAATAAATGTTTAAAGAAATTATATATATATACACACGCAAACATATATATATACATATACATATACATATACATATACATATACATATACATATACATATACATATACATATACATATACATATACATACACATCCGTGTAATCATTCTGGATATTTATGTCCAGAATGATTACATGAACTACAATACTATGGTGGTACCTATTGATATGAGCCATCTGTTAACAGGACCAACCATTTTGCATTCTAGGATATTTTTGTCAGCTTCAATATAGCAAAATGCTTTTGAATTTAACATTCTCCAAACAAATTAATCAGACAGGTTGCACGGCATTTTATGGCTCTGTGTTGCATTACAGTGTATCAGCCTGATGAAATGTATCAATGCAGAACATATTAGAACTGCTATGAAACCTTTCCTGTGTGCCCAAAAAGGCTGAATTTAAAGTAAACCTTACGTGGAGACAATGTCAGACTTTTTGTTATGGTTGTGAATTGAAAAAAACCACAGATGGTTGACCATAAAAATTACTATTGTTACAAATCATAAGTTATAAATTATCTCCAATAAAAATCAAATGAGGCTCTGCAAATAAACTTATTTAAATATACACAAATGGTTTTCAAAGGTACAAAAGCCCCTTTTCTAATGCTATTTTTTGTCTTAATACACGAACACTATCAACATCTCTTAAAAAATTGATATCGTCATTATTCAGAAATACCATGTTGTTAAATAAAGCTGCCACAATACCAAATCTTATTAAGCAAGTCTTATGAATTGCTTCATATTAGCAATAAGGGGTGTAGAGAAAGATGGTCAGAGGGACTCTTGATTTACGAAGAGGGTACAAAGCTATTTATAAGAATGACCAGAGCTGATCTGTAAAGGTAGATGATATTCTAGGACTAAGAAAATACACCAACCACATAAGAAACAATAAAGCTCGTTTCTTAGCCTCATTTAAATATATATCATATGGATTTTGTTTGGCTTTTCCCTTTTTGAAAGAAAATTACTGTTTATAAACCTTGAATGCTGCACATAGAAGCATTCTGGCTGCCACTTAATTCTGTGTGTTTTAAAAGACAAACTACATAACTTTATTTCATACAGAACCCCAGTTAAGGCTCTGCCTGAATCATCTGCTGAGGATCTGGTTATGTGTCTGCCAGAGTGGGCTACTGATAAAGAAGTGGAGCCATACTTATCTTCAGAAAACTCAGACAAAGCCTCCTTTGCTATGCTGGCTCTATTTAAAAAGTAGCTGCGGAATTAATCAAATTCCTAAAATAAACAAAGTACTAATTAGTGTAAAGCATATGGTAGATTGTCCTTGACACGTGACAAACATTTAAATAATTTAATAAACATACACCATTAATTACAGAAGCTGATGAAAAAGGGAGTGCAAACTTACTTGCTTTTCTAACATTTTATAATGAAAAATTACCATTAGACATATAATAAAACATAGTTAAAATGCAGAGATAGTTTTGTGTTCACTACCTTTATGGCTAATTCTGCAGTAGGGGTACTATATAGATAATAATAATAATAATAATAATAATAATAATAATAATAATAATAATAATATCATTTTTATTGAAGAAAATACTTCATTAAGAGAGGTACCAGAGTAGTTATTATTGTTAAAGCATGTACAAGCTATAGTAGCTGAATTAACAATACATTCACTTAAATTAATACAACAACTTTAAATACAAGAAATCTGAATTACAAATGTCCAGAAACTTTTCATTCATGGATGAAATAGCAGCATGGTCACAGCCAGGGAGTACAAGCATACACACTGCACAAAGCAATCTGGTAACTATACTCAGACCCAATTTGATCAGTGACATTAGGCTGAACATTTGTGTTTCAAAGAAGTTTTACAGAATCAGACTTCAGCAGACTCTTAGCAACTGCAGTACAATTGCAATTTAAACTAAAAATGCATGCAAAGCAGAAGCAATGGCATTTACATTTGTAAAGCTGTTCTGTTAAGCAGCAGTAAGCAAGGCCTTGCTTACTATGGTAAGGAAGAAAGAATGTGCAAAAAGTGAACCATTTTCCTCTTTCCCTCGTCAGAACACTATTTACTGCAGAAAGCTTTTTAGTTTAATGTTTGCAGCAGGATTCTTGAACTGGTATTCTGCATACACAGCCCAGTCTTCTTAGAGATTGCCACCATTTATAGCAGCAAATTCTGAGAAAATAATATGCCACAGGTTGTTCTGGTATTGATTAAGGCATCACATGAATATAAGATTGTGTGAAGGAAACAAGATGTGAAGCAAGGTTGCTAGGCAAAAACAAGGTAATATATAAAGCTGTTGAAGTTTTCAGAATTAATGGTGTTCCCAGGAATATTACTAAATATTACAGCCCTAAGAGTAAGCCGCATAGGCCCGTGGAGAAAACATGATGAAGTCTTGAATTCATGAATTTTTATGAAAGCAACCCAACAGTATTTGGTGGGCCTCAATACAACGGTGAAATGATTGCCATTAAAACTAAAAGCAAACCAAGAAAAGCAAACCCACAGAGGCAGGAAGCGTAAACTGTGAAATACACTGATTTGGTTCTTGGTTTGCTGATTTAGGTCCCTGAGGAACATGAAGAACAACCATGGCAGACCCAGGAAGGTGAGCTAGAAGTAGTTGTTCCTCTCCGCAACCAGACTGCAATCCCTTAAAAGCAAAGTTGAAGTAGAGAAGAAATAAAGATATGAAAAAGTTCAACATCATCTTGTCTATGTCTACATAGTCTGAAGGAAAACTATCTCTCGACCAGGCTTCAACAAAGTGCGTTATTTCTATGGATGAAAAATGGACAGAAGTTCTACACAAAGATCCACAAGTTTTTCTATTTAGGCCTGTCTGATGTAAAAGCAAATAACCTAGATAGTTGCAAGGGCATATATTATTCTTAAAGGCAGCTTTGGATCATGTAAAGCAGAGCAGACAAAACCTTTGCCCTCAGGGTGAAACAGTTCTGGGCTAAAGTAACTGTCTAAATCCCAGGGTTTCTTCAGTACCAGCTGAATTGAAGCAGCTTCCTGCTAATGACACAGTAACACTGATTACCCCAAACGTATACACCGTGCACTGCATTCTAGGAAATAACATTTCTTTTTTAAGATAGGCAGAATCACTCAGTTTTAGTACATTTTCAAAGCAACAGCACCTTCTGGTAGGATTGTTCATGATCAATATAGACACATTTCCAAAACAATGCAGTCTAGTGTATAAAAACCTGTGTGCAGCAGGCTGCAGGTAGCTCCCAAGACAAATAAGCACCCAAAAGAAGCTTTAAGCCGTGATGACTCTTGCAGTTGAAAGGCAGATGAGTAGAAGTTTAGGGTTTTATCTTTAATTTCAAGGATTCTTATTTCACTAAAATGTTGGTGTTCAGTAGTACTATAAAATTTTCTTCCATTCTTTTTTTTTTTTTTCCAATGTAAGACCTTGTCCAAGAGGAATCCTAATGATGCTACAGACCCAATCAAACTGTTGTGAAAGGCCAAATATACTCCTTCATTTTACTAAAGCAGAAGGTTACTCTGCATAGATTTCTTAGGCAGTTCACTCTTACAGAAACAGTGTAACTATAGCTTCTTTAATATGATGTCTTCCGACTTTGTCCTTCAATGACAGACCAAATACTTTCAGAATTTATAGGCAGTTTCACAGCACATGACAGAAAAATGTTCTACCAATTTTATACTGTTGTGCAGTGTTGCTGTTTTTATAATGCTTTAAGCATTAAGATGCTTAATGTGTAGTTTAAGCAGCAGCAGAAGTGTATACTTCTGCATTAAAACATGTACTACTATGAACAAAACCACTTATATACTGAAGATTTTACAAGCCAATTTATGTAGCTAAATTCAGGCTACAGCTTTTCCTTGCTAAGCAGGAGGAGCTAGACAAATAATGACTTCACAGAACTAAGTAGTGCTATTTGTGCATATTTTGCATTACCTTCCCATGCATAGACAGTATAAGATATACTTTATTCAAGCCTACCAAGAAAAAAATGCAGTAACAAAGGACAGTTAGTGAGGTGCTGCAAATGAATACACTTATCTTATATAGCTCAGAATCATATTGTGTGTATATATATATATATATATATTTTTTTTTTGGTAATTATCTGAGAACACTCCAGATTTGAATAGGCAAAGAAGGGCGAAAGACATCTCCAAGAAGCAACACTCGAGCATTTTGAATTATCCCAGGAGAATCCAGGGTACAGCATAAAAAAAAAATCCCAAAGAAACAAAACAACAACAACAAAAAAAACGAAACAAAACAACAACAGAAAAATAACAACAAGGAAAAAACCCACAAGCCGCTACACATGGATCTTAGCCACAGAATTTCCAGTGACATTAACGGAAGTAATTTGCCTGAAATCTCTACCTCTTCGTTTTTCTTCTTAAATTTCAGAAGTGGTTTTAAGTGTAATTTTCTAAAACCACATAATGTATTCTGCTTTTTTTATTATTCGGTCTGTCTGAGCCTCATTCAGATCTTATTTTTCTTCTTGGCAAATTCTTGTATAGATAGAGGAAAATCTACAGGAAAAATGACCATTAGGGGGTATAGACAGGACAGCATAAAAATCAATTACCTTCTTACAAAACAGGAATGCAAGCAATATTTAGTCTGCATTAAGACACAATTATGGGTAAAACTGTAGTATATCTACCAGTATTGATTAAAACTAGTATGCTGAGACATTGCTAGGTTACAAACAGGTTGTTTCTACCATTCATCTTATAAGGGCAGATGAGGTAGTATAGATAGAAAAGCAAAAGAGAAGTTCATGATATGAATATTAATCAATTGCAACTGCCCTTTTGTAAAGTATTCCGCTCTATGTTTGAGGAATACATTCATTTAAACCAGAGATTGGCTGAAAGGTTATATCATATTACCTACTGTGTGACATTTAGGAAACTAGAAAGTAAAATTAGGATCGTAATTTCTTCTACTGAATCTTAGAAAATACAGGATTAACTCAGTATTTAATTGGTGAATTTCAACTTATCTTTCAAAATGAATTATGAAGTGCAGCTATATACTCTGCAGATATACTAACAATTTGTTACAGCTTTCCTACTGTGCAGTAGGCAATGTACTGTAAAGGCTTTCAGTTATTGTCTCTTGGCATTCATGTTGGAAACAATTAGCTTAGAAACAAAAGGTTGCAGAGAGCTGAAATAACAATATAGTAAATAGCTGAAGTTCTAATCTAATTGATAATATTTTATTTTTAATTACAGTCCCTTTAATATATATATGACATCTATTTTTCTTCCCTGTCTTAGATTGATACAAGTAAACAAAAAATAAAATAGGGTTTGTTATGAATAATAAGCTTCAAATAATGTCTTGCAAACATTTTCTCGTGCCAAACCAATGAGTTTGTATTTATTCCATCTAATGATGGAGCTGGTCCCAGGAAGCAGCCACCGGCAAAACAAGACAGATGAATCCAAATAGTAAGCTCTGTTCTTCACTGCTAATAATAAACCATCTAAAGAAATTTTTGGAAATCCGAAGGTATAGAAAACATTTTAAGATTCAGTTATTTTTTTGAAAGGCATGCTTTATTAATGCCTCACTTAAAGTAGGAATGAAAGAACAATAAATGGGTGACCTTTATATGGAAAGTCAGACTGGCCAATGCAATGATTTTTCAGGCCTTAATAAAAATACCACTATCTGTTGCAGTGGGATTAGTCCTTTAAAATTTTGGGGATCAGCTTATTGCAATGTAGTAGCTACTATTAATTTCAGAATTGTAGCATCAAATTATGCAATACCAAATAATAACACATATACCAACAAGTTGAATAAATTCTATTAAAACGATGTATTAGTGCTTTATGACTTGCATTGATGTATGACAATAATCCTCAGGTAATAGTAATAGAAAGTAATGGCATTTTCATGAAGCATTAGTGAAATAAAAATTCCACTGATGCCAAGAGAGTGATAGGCCTTACTTGCCCCTAGAAAATAGAGTGGAATTATTGGCTGTTTATTCCAGGTTATATAACCAGACTTATAAGCAATAGATTAAACAAATGAATAATAATTTTTGTTTGGTTTGTTTTCATTGGAAGAAGGGGCACAGAATAAGCCTGTTAGAGTTTTCTTACTTCAAATACTATTTTGTTAGAATGCATTAGGCAGGCAAATTCAATTCCATAAAGTTGTTTGATGGAACTGACCATGAACATCAAGCAGATGCTATTAATATTAAGCAATGTTATAAAAAATATTTATTGCTATTAAACTTAGTTCACATAAATGTACTGTTCATACACTGCATTATTTATACAGTGTTCTTTTATATAAATAGTGTAAATGCAGTAGAGCTTAGTTAACGAAGTACATTAAATGGTAACTTAAAAACTACAAAAAACTAAAAAGGATGTGTCAACTGAAACAAAAATGTCTTACTCATCTCTCACATCTCACGAGACCTCACCTCCAGTACTGTGTTCAGTGCTGGGATCCCCAGCATAAGTACAAAGACCTGCTGGAGTGAGTTCAGGGGAGGACCACAAAGATGCTCAGAGGACTGAAGCACCTCTCCTATGAAGACAGGCTGAGAGACCTGGGGTTCTTCAGCCCACAGAGGAGAAGACAGGGGGTAGCTGATCTTTAAGATATATTCAAGGCCAAACCATTCTATGATTCTGTGAGCAATTTAAATGAAGTCAAATAGCAACATTTTTGTATTAGTAAAGTTTGGCAGAGCTTTGTTTTAAATGTTATGTTTTGGGCATTAAGCTTCCATGTTCTTAACACTATGGTTATTTAACTGTAGTTGTATTGATGCATAACAATATGAAAAAAGATATAATTAGACATTTTTTCATTAGGCTGTCATTAAGCCCTCCATTTTTTTTGTCAGGCCTAGGCACAGATACCAAAACCTTTAATGTTAGGATACCCTTTCAATGGGTATCCTAACCTTTAGCCTCATTTTTTGAAAGAAGGCTGGGGTCTTTTGTTGTTGTTACTAATGCTGATGTTTGGGTTTTCTTCATAATGGAAAAAAAAAAAAATCTGAAACTGAGACACATCACATTCCCTTAGCTCATGGTTGAAGGGATTTGAGTATTCTGCTCTTGTCTGGTACGATTTACCACGGAATCAGTTATCAGGAACAAATTCAACGCCCTGAGCTGGACTACTTATATGATCCCACCAGCAATTATAAAAGAGAAAAAACAACATGTCATAACAACTACTGTGATCTAGCAGTCACCCAGAACTGAAGGCATTTTAAGGTAAGCATAGCCTCTTTCAGTAAGTTGGCAAGGTAAGAGGACTTTCTTACTGCTATTTTGCTTTATAAACAATGAAAATGAAATCATAGAGTATTCCAGTTAAAAAATTTTCAAAATAAAAGGTTGCTGAAGAAAGCCAAATCAAATACACCTAAACCCAATACACGTAAAAACAGAACAATGCTTTTTACCATGCCTCCCTGAAAAGATTTCAAATGAAAAAAAGTTAAACAGATAAGAATAATAAATACTAATAAATTGCTTAGTTATTGTGATGGCAAATATTTGCACTGAGAGATTACAAAAGCCATGGTTCACAGGAAGTATAGATGGGTTGTTTAACTTGACATCTTGGTAACATAAAATCAGAACAGTGGCTACTGTAAAAGAAAAAAAGAAAAAGGTATAGTACTATTTCATTAAATATGGTTTTATCTAAAAAATACCAATTTGTGCTCCCACTGCACATCACACACTTATTATCACAGTTCAAAATGACAACTGAAAACATAGTTAGAAAAAAGTAAGCAGTGAAGAAGAAAGAGTTTAAAATAGTGATTTATTTTCCCAGCCCTAAAAGGAGATGATTTATTCTGAACTTGTTTTTCTACCACACAAAGTATAGAAATAAAAGTATTAAGGATGTTCTAAAATACAGGTATTGAAAAGAAACATGGATGCAAAATTTAATATTTAGCCAATCTAATTGGGGCCCATTTAAAAGGAGTCTAATAGTGCACAAATATTCCAATCTGATTTTACACTAAAGCCCAATGTAAGGAAGAGCTTGCTTTCTGTTATTGCTGTATACCAGTGTTACACTTCCTCAGCTGGGAATACATCACTGTATACTAGTGTTTAAAACAGTAGTGGGTTGACCCTGTCTGGATGGCAGCACCCACCAAAGCTGCTCTATCAATGTCCTCCACAAGTGGACAGGAGGGAGAAAATATAGTGAAAGGTTCATGAGTTAAGGACTGGGAGAGATCACTCATCTGTGATTTGGCCAGTCTGTGTCAAATAATGGCACAGGCAAAACAGCTTAGAATTAGAGATATTAACTGAATTTATTGCTAATAAAATCGGAGCAGGGTAACCAGAAGTAAAATAAGACCTTAAAAACACCTTTCCCCCACTCCTCCCTCCTTCCTGAATTCTACTTGTTCTGCCCCAGCAGCGCAGGGAGATGGGGAGTGAGTGCTTTGGTCAGCTCATCACACACTGTTCCTGCCATTACTCAGGGAGAGAAGCCCTTCCCCTGCTCCAGCATGGGGTCCCTTCCCCTGCTCCAGCATGGGGTCCCTCCCCTGGGAGACGGTCCTTCATGAAGTTCTCCAACCTGAATCCAAACATTCTGCAACAGTTCTCCACATAATGCTGCTGTTGTAACATGGGTCACTCTTCCACAGGATGGAGTCCTTCAAAAGGCACAGACTGCTTCAATATGGGCTCCTCACAGGGCCACAAGTCCCATCAGGAAATCTGCTCCAGCATGGCCTCCTTTCTCCATGGGTCTCCAGGTCCCTGCCAGCCTCCTTTCAGGCATCCACCTGCTTTGGTGTGGGTCTCCTTCATGGGCTGCAGGTGCATCTCTGCACCCCCGTGGGCCTCCATGGGGGGCAAAGCTACTTCATCATGGTTTTCACCATGAGCTGCAGGAGAATCTCTGCTGGGGCACGTGGAGAACCTCAACCCTCTCCTGCACAGACATTGGTGTCTGCAGAGCTGTTCCTCTCACTTATTTTTATTCTGCTCTTTGCTTAGCGCATTTATATCTGCACAATAACTTTTCTTCCTTCCTAAATATCTTATCACAGGGGTTAGCACCATTTCTGGTTGGGTCAGCCTTAGTCAGCAATGAGTCCATCTTGGAATCAGATGATGTCGGCTGTGTTGGACACAAAGGAATGACCCTTGCAGCCCCCCCACTACAAAATCTAGGCCATGCTAACCCAACACAAAAGCCAATGTTTAAACTATATAACTATTTTCATTTAAAAACAGAATTTAAATAGATAACCAGAATAAGAGGTGAAAAAATAAACCACAAACTAAATTGATCATTATTCAGTTAAAAAAAAAAAAAAAAGAATCTGGGGTACAGCCCAGTTTGTCTACATACTAACAAAACTGTTATATACCATACTTATTGCTTAATATAATTTTATATTGACTTTTGCATAGTATTTCTCTACATTATAAGCATTCTCTATGCTACTGGATATCACTTTCATTTTAACAAACCAAGATAACAAAGGTTAATATAGACAATAAAAGTCTACATTGTTTAGGTAATAAATAGAGGTATTAAATCCACGGGGAAAATTATTGATAAAAAGAAGCAATCGAAAAGACTAAAATAAAGCATTTGTTTGATAGAAAAAAAAGAATAAAGAGATGGAATTAAATTACAGAGTAGTCTTGAGGACCTGACTATAAGAGGCAACAAGGAAGCTATGGAAAAGAGTCGGATGTCATGAACACACACTTCAAGTATTTGTTCTCTTTCATGACCTTAGAAATCCAAACTGCAGAAATTTAAACAGGAGAAAATCACCTCAAGTGATATGCCAAAAATCTCTCCTGGCTTTGTTTTGCTATTACTGTAATTTCAATTACTGATGACAATTTGCCATCATAACAGAATATGAAAAAACATGCTAGTCAAGTATCTGAAATGATAGCTGATACAGACTGTGTTTGCGTTGAATCCCAAACACCAAAAAGGTAAAAAAAATATCTATATAGAGGGTAACAGGAAGTTCTCCCCCTAAGATTCAGTGTGAAAAGACCAAGCTGACTACTGGAGAAGATAATTACATTGTCCCAGTACACCAGCATGTTATACTTTATTCTTTGTTGCCAACCTGGCATGTGAAATAAAAAAAAAAAAACAGTGTCAATCAAAAGGTAGATAATACATGTGAATCTCATCATCCCTCAAAATATCTGGTTGAGATTAATCTTTTCCACAGTGATGATGTTCAGTAACAAGAACAAATAAGATAGATACAGCAAAAAGTTCATCAGAGAAGTTAAGATGCACCTTTGCTCCCTGACTGACCCTCTTGATTTGACAACTTTATAGACAGTCATTGCTGATAAGTACCAGCAAGCATCTTGAAAAGAAGAATCAGCCTTGCCTTAACTCCAGATTTTGAGACTCCACTCCCCAGTGACTGACTAGTTGGAAGAAGGATTATAGAAGAAATTTTACAGGAGGATTTTAGAAGCAACTTTCCTAAGATTTAAAATATGCTTTGAGCACGTAGTGAGAGATAGCAAAAATAAAATGTTTAATTGATATTAGCTCATTAACACATAGTGATTGTAATGGGGTTAAAAAAAAAATACCCACTCCTTTTAATGCAAGTGATTGAGGGGGAAAAAATTAAAACTGAGTCTTGCTACTTCTAATCCTGGAATTTGCATAGGACATAGATACTGTGCTTATGGAACCTCAGAAAGAAGAAAACTCTCGTGTTACTTTAAAGCTGAGAACAGCACTGACATGACAGGAAAAGCTCTTAGTCCTCAGGATTCACTGCTCATCTTCAATAGATTTTTTTTTCCCTTTCTCTCTAGGACAGAGGATTTTAGAGGATCAAATTTTATGACTTCTTAGATCCTGCAAGCAAACAGATTTTCCAGATAGACACTGTGAACAATAAATCTCAGGTTGTTTGGAGACCAGACAACAAAGGGAATGTGGAGGCTATTTTTGAATCATGGAATACTATTTTCTGTGCATTTCTTTCTTGGCCATGACACCCTAAATGACAGTAAAATCATTGACCACTCAGCCTGTTTATACTTTACAGGCATTTCAGTGCTCTTAGTAGAGGGAGAACAATTTATGAGATTTGGGCAAAAACCTAGAAGTTTATGGATCTTTTCTATGCTTTTTGTTTATGCATTCAAATTTGCTTTTAATTAGCTGGGACAGAAGCTTACACTCTTCTCTTGCTTTGTTTAATTCAGACAAAGTGCTTAAACACTTCTAAACTGGATCTAATTCTAGTGTAACCTCAACCCCCTAAACTGACCTAGTCCTGAGCCCTAATTTAACGTGAATCAGGGTTGAACTGATGAATTTACCAGCAAAAAAGCAACAGTTAGAAGGGAAGGAGAGAGGAAAAAGGGAGAGAGGCAGGTTTTTTACAGGAAGTTTAAAGAAATATTTTAGTCTGGAGAAATATCACAGACAAGAGAGAGGATTGCACAGATAAGTTACTTCCCCTTAGACCTGTGGTAAAGCAAGATGAAATCAGGACAAGCCTGGAAAGACATTTGAATCAACAGATCAGCAGAAGCCAGTGAAAGCTGGCACAACCCCTTTGCTGTATCCTCCGTATGTTCTTGCTCAGCTGCACAACAGAAGCTCTTTTCTGATGGAGCATCCTGCAAAGGTCTAGGCTAAGGCTGAGGCTCAGGCTGAACTCTAACTTCCCAGTATTCTCCCCTCTTTATTCCCCCAAGCCCAACCCCACCCACGCTGTCAGGGCAGCGCTTGCTCTCAGTGAGGGACTAACCCTGACTATTGGGAACATGATTGAACTGTCCTAACCTCAAAAGTTCAGCATTGAGCCTAAGTAAAAGGAGTCCAGGGGACAAGGACTGTTACATCTTCACCGACTCTCCCTTGAGACTAAAAGTGAACTGCTCCCCACCCATGATAAGATCATTAACAACAAGGCACTGTCACCAGTATTATTCCCTCCTAAACCATGTGAACCACCTGGCTTGCCAAGGAGGGCTGTGCGTGCATGTGTTAGATATGCAGAGCTGGCATGCTCTGGAGTATACATATGGATGTACAGGCTATATTCCATATTTCTTAGCGTCTGACAGAGAATCGGCAGCCAACTGTTGCCATTTTGCCGGCTGCTGCCTGCCTGTTTATACCTGGAAATCTCAGAACATACACTCTTTCACTGAAGGCATTGCATAAACATTGGTCTCTGTCACAGGCATGCAAATTACAAGAAGAAAATTCATTAGGATGCTAAAAATACTTCCTAACAATATCAGGTGGGAACGTAGGTATTAACAAATTGCTCACAATACTTCAGCAGCAATGCAAGAAGACTCCCAAATGGAAAGTACCTTACAAACTTCTCCGATGTTTTGACAAATGAAGAACCAAGGATTACCTGGCTTAACAAGAAATTCACATGCTGTTCAGACACAGCCTAGTACTTTTCAGCATAACCACATAAATGTAAGCTGTGGCAGTTAAACAAGGGAAGGGTACTGAAAACAACTTTGAGGAGTGCTTTGTAATAATCTTTCTCAGCTCTGGTTCAAGAGAACTCATCTCTTCCTGATTTGAATATTTCATATATAAACAATGAAGTCAAACATTTGATATTCATTACCATTATAATGACCATGATAATGAACGTTACTATAATTAATGGTGTATCATAATGAAGTACAAAATCAAATGCTAGGACCTTAGGAGGTCACCCTGTCATATCTCCATGCTCAAGCAAGCATGTTCACCCACAACAGGCTGTCCCAGACCATGTCTGGACAGCATTTAAATATCTGCAAAGATGAAGACACAACAAGCTCTCTGGGCAATCAGTTCCAGTGCTCAAAGTAAAATAAAGTTTTCTTATGCATTTTTTTCCCTATTTATAAAGATTTTTTCATAGAAATGCTATTCTTATGCTTTCAGATTATTGCAAATATAGACTAAATTCCTACTTGTAATTTCTGTGCATGAGAAGGTGAAATCATTCATAATCCCTTTTAAAACAACACAACCTTTATGATATGAATGCCTGCTTCCACCACAAACACAATCATTATTTCAAGATAATACCTAAGTACAAATAGGATTGTTCTTCCCTGCGAGTTGGAATTTAAAGTTGCTCTGGTTGGACTATTGTCCAAGTTAGATAAATTCCCCTTTAATAGAGCGAGAGTGATTAACCGTTTTGGTTTTTTTATTTTCTTCTTATCTTTGCACACAAAGACTTGCATATATATTGCCTGATCAAAGCAAATATAACTGCATATTTCATTATCATCTGTTTGTAGTAAGTATTCTATCAGGATAACTTAATCTAAGTACTTGATTTATTGTTTGATTGAAGCAGAAAGTTTCTTTTACCATATTATTTACATTTTGAATGTGTATCTGTGCCAGAGATGGTTTTAAAATTCAACTTTAGAAAACTTTTACGTTCCTAGGGGGTTTTTTTTAATAGAAACATGTCCCTGACACCAAAAGCTATACTAAAATAATTTTTATCTAGACATATTGCCTAAGAAAAAACACACCATATTTTTCAGGATAATGTTTTCTATCAATTTCAATTATTTTTATGTTGTTTGCATATGTCTATGTGTGATTCCCCCAATACTGAAAAGTTTATGATAGCCTATTCCAAGAACTATATGAGAGTTATCAGTATATTGAAAGCATAATTAAGAAACACCAATATATGAATAGTTCCGCTCACATTCATTAAAATCAGGGACCATCTAACCTCAGAAATAATGCTAATGATACCCCATATTTTGTCCTTCATTGTTCTCAGTCTTCATTTTGTGTTGGGGTTTCTTTACACATGTGATTTCTCTCTCACATGATTCATTCCACAGTTTCATTACTAGTCTCTCTCTTCCTTCTAGATTTCAAAGTACTTTTCTTGTTCTATTTTATTTTAGTTTGCTTACAGCTGTCAAATGGAAATAAAGTGATGAGACAAAGTTTTGAATAATACTCAGCAGAAAAACCTGTGTACTGATTCAGTTATTTATTTCCTTGACTGTGGCCTGAGTCAGTCTTTATTCTGATTGAGAACATTCCCTAGAGGGTGCGTAATTGTATAATTTTAAGATTTTATTTTCCATCTGTTAAGAAACTTCTTGTATTTAATCTACATAGCATGCAATGATTAGCTAATAGGCAAGTGTTTAACTTGTTTGAGAATTCATGTCATCAGCTCCTCCTTATATGCTGAGATAGAATCATACAATGTTGGGTCTTTTTATTAAACTGAGGACCAAAAAAATATTTTTCATACTTTACAAAAAGCATTGAGGAATAAAAGTAGCAGTATCTTGAAACATAATAAAAACTAACATTTAGAATTTCTGGCTATGATTCAGATCTTTTACTTGTAGCACAAAAATTCAGAAGGGTAAAATTTTGTTAGCATCTCTGTTGGCGTGACTGCAGGTCTTAAGGTGCCTCAGATGTTGCTCCCACGACTACCATGCCAAGAATGAATTAAGTTGATCAGATCTATGCTAACTTTAGACAGCCCATGGAAATATTACAGCCCTTTTCCTGGTTTTACAGAACCACAACAGAAGTTTCCCTTTTAGCTACCAGAAGAAGGGCAGGATTTGTTAGCTGAGAACTGTTTTGGGAGTCCTGGATTCATGACAAACAAGCATCAGGCAGGTAAATTTGAATGGCACGTAGCAGTTGAATATGGGAACCATGTAACTCAGAAACATCTGCACTATGCCTGGTCCAAAACTCCTAAAATCAGCAAGCACTGGGAACATCTACCTCTTGCAAACAAGCTTCTATTTATCGTTAACTTTTGACACTATTCTTCTTTGATGGGAAGTTTCCCTGTTTGCTGTTTGGACTGAAATTCACTGAGGACTGGAACAAGTCATTGCCTTAAACAGATGCTGACAATTGCTTTAAGAGAGAGCCTCTCCTGGATCTCCCTCTGAGTTTCTGTTGAAATAACTAATCTTCAGTTTCAGAAGCTAAAACACATCTCATCTCACTCTCTTTAAAGAAGTCAATTTCTGAACATTACTCCAATAAACACAAAAAAAGACCATGCTGGAGTGTAATTTATCCCTTGACCATGGAAGGAAAGGAAGAACAATTAGAGAGTAATCCATACCTTGTGCCGTAATCGTACTAGGGGCTGATAGGGCCTAAAGTCAAATCCTTCCTTTACTGGCCACCCATCTGCTCCCAGCAAAACGCATCCAAGAAGTAGAACAGTGGACCACCACATAAACATCTTTACAGGTCTGTTTCTGTGGAAATAAAATGTACAGATTCAGAGATGCAATCTTACTTTAGCACAGGCCATATAATAAAGGTTTACAATACTGATAATCCAATTGTGGACCTGAATAAATATAGTATATATAATAGATATAGATATAGACACAACAGCAAAGAGAAGAAATGGTAGTAGTATTTGGGACAGCAGTATCAATTTGGTTGTGCTAAACTGAGAATTTTTTATCCCTATTGAACATGCATATGAGGGAGTCACTGAGGAAACAACCAGGAAAAGTCCAAGAAAAGACAGAACATAAGAGAAAAAGGGTGGTAAAAAATGCAATTTTTTACTTTTTCTCAGATGAAAGAAAAAGAAGTATCATCAATCACATCACTGTCAATTTGTTATTTTAAATGTGGTCTCTTGTGATACACTATTCACAACCTAAAAGCTTATTATAATCATACTCACAGATTTATAGATACTTACAGCATGCGAGGTACCTTATATGGTTTCTAATGGATGTACATATCTGCACTACATAAGGAGTTTCAGAAACTATTAGAGATATGCAATATCTATTATCTAGTCAGCATTTGTGTTGAAACCATCATGTTAAACTGACAGCACAACAACTTGATCTTCATTACTTCAAGTTACTCCCAACTCAGTCTGCTTAGTCTGTATTATTTATTCCTGCATTATGGGACAGAGGTGAGCCACTTGCATGCACGAGTGGGGTTTTTGTCCCCTTTATACTTTGCTTTTAGTTCACTTAATCTGCCAATGTAGAAACCTCTATAAGAATCAAGATATACAGGAATAAGTACAAAACACTGTAGGTGTGCCCTAGGAGCCCAGATTGTGCACCAAATTTTCAAGTCCTGCCTCACATTTTCTTTTCTATGGGAAATCATCTGAGCATAAAATGTGAACAAATTGGGGATCACTTATTATCCTGTATCATTTACAGTCATGCTCCTGGCAATACTGTTACACAAACTGTGGTTTTGATTCCTATCATTTTTCACATAGCAGTAGTCTTCACAGTCACCTGAAGGCAGAGAGCCTGAATAGAATTAATTCCTGTGGAGATTTTAAATGTAGTAAATGAACTCTACTCTTACCTCTATTCACAGTCTCAGTAACAGATCTTACTTAAGTCTGCTATCTTTATTTGGGGACTACTCTGCCTTGGTAAAACTTGGTAAAAACACTTAAAGGTCTGTTTCATCCTCATTCCAGCTGATTTTTACCATCCTGCCTTGCCTTCACACTTGTAATTCAAACAAAAGCTCGACATTAATACATCATATTACTTCGACACCACTTACCTTTTGTTCCACCAAACCCAATCTCATTCTGGATCTCCCTATTAATCAAACTTAACATTTCATCTCATTTATCATTACTTATTCCAACAGTTTCCACTTCAATTACCTTTCTTTGGTGCTCCAGCTTTTCTAATATACATAGTAGAAGTATCTTTCTTAGGAGAGCTTGCATAGAATACATTAAGCAGAGAATCATTTGAAACACAGAAAACAAGCTCTATTACAGAAAGATACTTTACATAAATAACTTGAGGCCTGTTCTTCTACACCTGCTCAGTAACAGGATATTATTGTGAGGATAGAAAATGACACAATGAAATTCCCTTTTTGAATTCCCCTCACACTCCCACCAAAACAGAAGGGCTAATCAGATATTCCAGTGGATTTTGCTATGGGATTATTACTACTAAACTAGTTTACTGATGGGAAACACCAAAAAAAGACAGTTTCAGAACTCTGAGGATTCAAGTACATTATGATATGGCATTTTCCTTCACTGATTCTGTGTTAGTTCTCAGTATCGCTGTTACTGGAAAAGTCCATTTAAAAAAAAAAAAAGGGGGAAAAAAAAAGAAAACAACAAGCCAAAAAAAAGCCAACAACAACAACAAACCAGAAAAACAGAAATATGAAAAATCAGAATCTTGATTTCTAATCTCAAAGAAAACATCTCTTTGTGTTTGTTGAATTTTTTTTTTTAAATACGTAATTGTTGACTTTCAAGGTCAGAATCAGATTAGTCTAGTGCTTGTGCATGCTAAGACTAGTTATGCATGGTTGAACCTTTGTCCCCTTTGTGCACTTCTGGAATGCCTCTCTATAGAATGAAAATTTGGTTGGAAAACAGTCATTTCACAGAAGGTTGTAAGAGCAGCCACATTCCACCACCCTCCCACAAACTGAATATATTTTAATCTCATGTGGTGTAAAAGAATGGAGTCCTTATAGTTTTGAAAATTGTTTGACCTTGAAAGGCTTATGCTTTGTACATGTACAGAAGAAGAGAAAATTATTACATGCTCAGTTTCTGACTTTATTGCCTGATACTTGGATGAACGCTTACAACACAAATTTAAAAAGTAAGCTTTTTGGACAGATGTTACCTAAAATCCTAAAAGTATTCAGGGTCTGTGCAGTCATTATTTGTCTTTTTAGAATTTTTTTTTAAAGCAGCACATATTTTCTATTGAATTTATTTGATATCATAAATGATTATTTATTTTAAAATTACTACCAAAACCACAGTTCTCTTTAATACTGTACTATTATGAAACTTTTATTTTAAGAAAAATTATGATCTGTCCTAAAGACTTACATTTTTAAAAAGTTGAACTAAGAGCAGGAAGAAAAATGACTTTTCAAAGCTTCATTGCAACTCCATATTTTGGGGCTGCATACAACTGAACAGAAAGAAGGTATCAAGACTATATATTCATGTTACCTAAAATTGCTTCTTTCTTATTTCTACTGGAAGGTACAGCCCAAATTATAAGCAAAGAGGATGCTTCCTTTCCTTTTAATATTTTATTATCAAAAAATCAGAAATTGTGTTTTGAAAGAATTGTTATATTTCTGAGCTCAAATTTGCATTTATGATCTGGACTCTCTACTCATTAATTATAATCTGGCAGAACTTGATATTTCAGTGTTTAGATAACATTCTTCTGTATTTTTAACTTAATTATATATTTGTAAAGGAGTTGCTTATAGGTTATTATTATATGTCTACTTTTATTTTCACTGAAGACTGTTGCTTCTTTATGTTCATACAACCATGTTTGGAAATCCGATGAGTTTGCTTGGTTTACTCTTTCTTTAAGCAGACACCAGTCTGTATCTCTGCATTTTCTTGTTTCTTTCTCTGCACATTTCCCACTTAAAATATAGATTATACGTTAAAATGCAAAGAAAAATTTAAAAATTATAAAATATTCCAGAACATATTTTAATGTATATATTCATGATTTGTCTGCCACTAAACAACGAACTGAAATTCTCAAACAACTACTAGCAATAACTCCATATCTTCCATCCTATTAATACAAACAGTTTATTTACAATTATTCATTGCACGTAAGTAATTAGGGGGTGGGTTTCCCTGTCAAATCGATCTGTGTCGTAGGAATCTTATGTGTTTTTTGTCCTCCTTAGATTTGCCTCATGAGCTGAGGAGGAATAGAAAGAACTAAGGATGTCGAACAGATAATGGTTGTTCCTTATTTCTCACTGTACAGTAATTTTGTCAGTATCAGATTTAGACTTTCCTTTCTGATTCTCAGAAGGATCTGTCATTTCACTTTTTAGCCCATTTCCAGAGCATTCATGAAGCTGATGTACTCTGCAGTTTTCTCACTATTGATTTCTTTCCATTTCAGTTACTTCTGAAATTTTTTTATAAATTATTATCCATAAGAGGATTCTTTTATTCTGTGTCAAGTTTATACCTTAAAAATCTTGGATGAGAAGCACTGCTAGAAGACCTATAGCTTCTGAACTGACAGAAGGAATACCTTAGGATATCTCACTTGGCTTATTTAGGTAAGGGAATTGGGACCCTTAAATAATTTTCAGGTTAGTTTTTTTGGGTTTTTTTTTTTCTTAAGCAAAGAAAACTACATGAAAAGTTCACAGAGTTTCCACCATCACCCTGATGATCAGATAGTCAGCGCTGAGTTAGAGTCAATTTAATTCTTGAGAAAATGTAATGCAAACCTATATCTCCCTTTTCTCTCCCACTAGTGCTTTTCACCCTTGCAAGTCCAATATTTAATGGAAAACAAACTAAATCCCAGTTCTAACATCCTACTTATGAATATCTAACAATGATTAACACATTCTACAACAACATAATAAGTGTTTCCTCTCAAAGCTATTATGATTTCTAAAGCTTCTCAGTAGTTCATTGGTAATATGAATTTTGTTCTTTACCTAACTTTTTCTTGTTGGACTAGGAACGAGGTTGCTGCTATGAGAGTTTAGCATATGCATAATAAGCACTACTTTACCTGTCCCCTTGCTGTAATCTTCACAAAGAAGACAGAAAAGAGATCATATTTTACACAACCAGTTCCAAACGTGATAATGAGTATTTACAGTGTACTAAAAAAATCTAATAAATTTAACCTGACTTTGCCAGAATTTGTATAAAGAGTTAAAACAAATACTTAGTTACAAGAATGCACTATTTTAAAATGAGTACATATTTAAAATTAGGAACTTTGCCATTTTTAAAGCTCTTCTTTCTTTTCCAGAATTCCTCAGCTGTTATGCTCTGTTCTGTGTTGATAAATGGTGACTAGCCAGGATATTTGGCATTAAGAAGAGAGATATAATTCATTTGAAAATGTAAACATTCCACCTCAATAAACTGATCTGACCAATTTAACACCCCTACAAAGTATAATAAATAAAATCTTAAATACTGGCCCAATCACTGCATTCCTCTAGCCTTTAAAATAAAAGATATATCAGATATTAACTTGGCATTATTTAAAAGGTCAGTCTAAACATATCAAGGAGTAGTACTGTATGCTCTCAGGAGATGTCAGTCTGTCTTCTACATATTATTAATCTGAAAAAAAATTAATAAAATTAACTGTCTATTTTGTGGGCATGAGAAAAAGACCATAAGCTTTGTCACCATATTCAGTGTTAATAATGGGTTTATAATACAGACACAGTAATAAATACAAACCATGCTTCATTGCCTATGACTTTGAGTACTTCATTACATATAATAATGGACACAAATAACCAGCCATGAAAGAATACACTGCTACCATTTCTTCAGATGCTTTTATCTACCCTTATGGTTTTGTAGCAGAAAGGTAGCAGCAAACAAAGTATTTCCTTGTGTAGAGGCTATTATATTGCATTAACTTTGAATGCATAGCAGAAGTTTTAGCTAAAAGCATGTCTTTTCCCATTAGCCTGCCTCTACTCTGCCCTAGTGCCCCACATCTTCACACACAGCCTGCCTTCAAAAACCTTACGACAGTAATTTTTACACCAAAAAAGAGGTTCTTACAAAGAAGTCTCAGTATCATATTTTCTTATGAATTCGTATCTAGCAATGTTTCTCCTTTTCAAAATGCAACGTGGAAAGCAGATCACAGTGTCATGGGGGCAGCTCTCACCCCCACGACTTCCTGACAGCTTTTGAGCACTGCACACTTCATGCTGTCACCTTCCAGTTTTTTCCTGAAGTGGCAGCCATACTCTGAACCAGAGGTGTTAGGTCACCTTAACTATGTACAGCAGGCTTGGGGCTTGCAACAGTGAAGTGCAGCATTGCTCGTACGGCAGCCAACAGCTCGTACATTTGCGTACCAATCTGTTCTCTGTGTCAGCTGCCACGTTATGTGGCTACAGCCACTCACTGTGCAGGCACATGTTCTTCATCCTTCACCCACCAAAACAGGTTGGCAAGTCATTTTGGAACAGCCAGCAGCTACTGACAGCTCATGTGCTGGAGCACACAGGATGAGAAATATTTTTTAAAACAATCTCACAAAAAGCCCTCATCATGCCAGATGTATCTGCCTTCTGCTGACTCCTGTCCATCTCTCCCTTGCTCTTTTCCTGATTTAAAATGTAAAACCATCACCCTGCATACATAGAAAGTGGAGTGTAGGCCTTTGAACTCCTGTACTACAGCACATAGTCTCTGTGCAGACATTACAAACGTGTCAGGTGGCTCCAAGGCAGGTTCGTCCAGGCACCACCACAGTGAGCAGCCAGCACAAGGGCCAGACTTCCCTGCCTTTCACTCTTACTCTTTCTGCCCTCCTACCACTTGCACTGCCAGGTTCTGGTGGGTAAGAGCAACAGTCCAGGCAGTCCATCCCCTCTCTGTGCAGGGATGCAAGCAAGATCCATTCGTCCAGGGCTTTTCTAGAAGGGCTTCTTTGGAACTAGCCCTTAAAGATTTGCAGCAGCTCATGTGAACCCATACACAAGTGGCCTGATTGTGCCAGGGCCATATCTGAAAGGTCAAAACACCTGAAACATAGATGCAGCAAGGACACTTATCTATATTCATGCTCTAATTTGATCTTACTATTTTTAGTATATTTATTTATATAAAGGATGACACACAGATGCCTTAATGTTAGTTACCCCAGTTTCAATGAATTATAATGAAATGAGAAATGGCAATTTTAAACCTTTCTTATAAGTTCTTCAAACAGTCTCATAATTTCTTTAATATTTCAGAAAGAAGAACAAAATGAGGGTACTATAGTTCACATATCTCAGAGGAGCTTTGTTTAATGGACTCGAGTTGTGCGTATTGATCTATTTTTCTCTCAAGACTTCAGTATCAATCTCAGGGTGGTTTTAGCATCGCTGATATATGCAAGTGCTAGCTTGTGGAGGTTATACTGTCAGTGAGGTGGTCTCTTTCTTTCCTCATTAAGCAAACTTGTCACAGCTGGCTCCTCAATATCCTAGAGGATTAATGTTTACCATCATGGCAGTATCTGAACTGATGGGAATTCAATCACTTTATGTTATGAAACCAGAAACAGAAAACCTGCCAGCTTAGAACTCAGGTGAATAGCTTGGTACTGTTAATATTTTACAAAATTTGTAAATTGACACCTAGTATACCATTGTGTAGCTGTGTCATTTGCACACAGTAGAACGGAGAAATATTTTTGTTTTCATGTTTTTAATGTTTTTCTTCTAAAATAAAACACTACTAACATTAACTACATGAAAGAAGAAACAACAGCTGTTGGCACTTCCATAGTAAATGGTTAAGAGTACATTTGAAAAAGGACATTATCCTAGAGAAAGCAAAATGGCTACTTAAGATACAACTTTTTTTAGAAACAGGTGAACTGCTTAATTAAAGATTAAATTCTCCATATTTGCTATGATATATTCATCTACCACCCTCACTTCTCTCTTTTGTTATTCATGAAAATACTGAGGACTGGTAAAACAGCAGTTACCAACAAAACTATCGAAACCTTTGCGTTATTGAACTCCTAGGATGAATGCTAAAGCATGATATGTCTATATTCAGTTCAAACAGCCATGATAATTAAGAGAATCACTTTGTATTAAGTATTCTGGTTAATGTTATGATTTTATCCCTTTACGTCTATGAAACTCTCTGCATTGAAGTGCTGTAACCAACAGAGATGGATCACATATCTTTACCCAGTGAAAGAGATTCTTCAGTAACTCAGCTGGTTTAAACTCAACCCACCTGGAGATTGTTCCTCAAGATCACCATGAAAATGGCAAAGACTGGAATAGACAGGTTTGACTTCTATACCTCTAATTGTTACTTCTTTTGAAGTAACGAAAGAATTATAAAGGACTAAAGAAGGAAACCAAGTCCTAAACCACAAGAATGTAAAGAGAGAAGGTAAAGAGAGAAGGTGGTTCTGTTCTGTCCCGAACAGGGGAAGTAGCATTTCAGCAGTCTTTGTAGCTGGGAAGATTACTAGAGTGCATATCAGCAAGAGATGTGACATGGGAAAGTCCATGACATGTAAGAAACATGGAGACACTCTGGTGTGGTGGAGAGGAGTATACACAGCAGAACAAACACTGACAGCAAATATGAAATTATCAAACTGCAGAAAATAAAGATGCATGTGGAGTTTGGAATTGTTGGATTGAAGCACAGCTCAATCAGTAAACAAAAGGACCAATGAATGTTGCAGCTATTTAAAGAAACAAGGACTATCTGTAGCTGAGGGCAGTTTGTCCTTACCAGGATTGAACAAAAAATACATTTGCCCTCCAGTAGTCTCCCCCAGTGTCCACATAATATAATTAACTATAGATAAAAATCTGACCCAACTGACAACATGAAAGCAACACTAAAATCCACATTTATTGTTTGGTCCAGAATTTCACCGTATTTATATGATTTAGCTACAATGAACATTCACAAGAAGGAAACAAAATTTTGAAGTAGCTCTGTTAATAAAGTGGAAAAAAATTGAAGTTTTCTGTGATTGTTTTTTAGAAAAAAACCTGTGTCCATTCATATAGGTTCACAGAAGTATACAAATAAAGTGTTCTGCACTTGAATAGCCAAAATAGTAATAGATATTTTCTCTTTTTCAATTTAACTGCTGTGGAGTTTTTCGCCTCTCTCCTTTCCTGCTTTGTGTGACTCAACCCTCTTCTTTATTGTCACAAAGGTCAACTTTCTTCATGAGCCTCAATTCAGCACAATCAGAGAGAAATACAGAAAATAGCACTTGTTTTGTCAGTCATAAAGCTGGCATAGGTTCCTAGTGCCATGTGCTTGGATGCTTAAGGCCAAGTCTATAAAAGAAGGAGTTTCTCAACCTATGTAAAAATAAATTAACAGACTGAGAAAAATGGGAAGGAAACACATACAGTTTGTGAGAAAAAAACCTCACCCTATCATACCTTATTAAAAAAAAAAATTACTCCAACAGTTGACTTGCTCATTTGCATTCTACTATTTATAATAAATGTTCATCGTTACAGTACATAGTAATCTTCCTAGAAAAGCTGCAGTCTTCTGTAAATTTTGCAAAGATATTTCTAAACAAACAATGCATTTCTCATATTGTATGCTTACAACCCCAATAAATAGGATCTGATACTACATTTCCTGCTCTGTTTAAACTGTCTTATACTATTTTACTGAGTTTTATTGCTTATGGTTTTATACCACTCTAATATAACTACTAGGAAGAAGCTTCCATGCTAGAAATCTGACAGTAAACCAGAAAAACCTACCATTTCCTGATTAGGTTGTAGCTAAATAGGATTGCAAAAAAGAAAAGATATTTTTCAAAAATTCTTCAGCTAAAAAAAATCATTTCTAAGAAGAACGGAATGGAGATAATACAAAGTAAGGAGTAGCCAATATGTGGTGATGAAATGGTATTATGTAAAAAAAAAGGTATTTTGTATCCCCTCAACCACCACTGCATACATTGAAAACAAAATTTATTGTTCATTGACTTAAAAAGCCAAAAAGTTTTATATATTTTATTTGGTTTGGGGGTTTTTTGGGTTTTGAGGGCGATTTTTTTGCACTGTTTGATTATTTTTGGAAAGGCAAAAAGGTAAATATCCCCTTTTCTTTATACAATAGAAATACAGGAAAATGTTAACGTAGAATCGACTGGAATTAAGTTTTGACCATCAGTGTGCCTGGAAACACTAGAAACAGCCTCTTAACCAAAAAAAACCCTACATTTTAACAAGAAATTAATGCTCAGATGCCATCACCAGACACTCCGTATCACATCTGGTATGAACTCTGTGCATAGGCAAGAGCATCCCAGCTCTTCTCATGTGAAAGTGTCACTCTGAAGCTACAGCCTGAAGAGTGACCACCTCACCTCCCTGAAATATAAGTTTGTGCTCCCTTTCTCATTCCACCTTGAGGCTATTCTCATTTTTTGATTCAACCACATTGACTCTGGGATTGTCTAGGACACCTCTGTGAACTGCAACACTCACGAAGGAGCCAGGAGATACTGCTGAACATCACATTCCAACTGCTCTGTCACAAGTGCTGATCACGTGGCAAATGTCCAAGTGGGCCTTTATGGACAAATCAGTTACTGTCACATGAATTATCCTCAGTGCAGACTAAGGTAGGCATCACTATGCTATTAGAACTGAAAGCTTCTCTTGCCTCTGTCTGTATTTTGAAGGTCTTGGAATGCCTACCCCTCAGCAATTTCAAAGATTTCTTGCATTTCAGGTGAGATTTTCTGGAAGCCACAAAATATAGAAATTCATCAAAGCAGAGAAAGGGGGGTTTGAAAGTTATTTTGAAGGTTTTTATCTGAGTCAGCAATATGCAACAGAATCTGAAGACTGTTTACTGTCCTGCAGTTCTTATGTGACTATTAAGCAGTGGAAATAGCCTCAGTGGAGGATATCCAAATTACTTCAATCACTTAATATCAATCACTTTCATACAATCATTCTTGCATTCTGAAAATCTCTAATTTTGAAAAATCAGGATTATCCTGATACAGATAGAGGGAAGAATCCACTTTTCTTTGTCATTTTGAACATCTTAAAGTTGCATAAATGAGGCAATCTGACATTCAATGAAGAAAGGTGACGATAACTTCCATCCTCCAGAATAAGACATGGGTCATCTCAAACCACAGCTGACAGCAAACTCAGCTCAAACCTTCTCTCTTTGCCCCTCCAAAAATACTGAGTATGATCTGTAGCAACAGAAAGTTCCAGCAGGAAGAAAAGGAGAGTGCCAAAGAAGGATAAAGGCAACAAAAGCAGGGGACCAACTGATGCCTCAGGTTCCCTGTTCATCTTCTTGCTATGGTGCAGATGAGGGAAAAGCAGATGCTGCTAAGGAGGGAGAAGGAATATTCCACGTAGCAACGCATAATGCTCGTATTCCTTAATTCCTCACTTAATAAAAGAGTGTCAACACTCTGTGCTTACATTGCACCCAGTGGCTGTAATTTCTATGTTGAACACTTGGAAAACAAAACAAGAGCAGGGCCATTGCAGCATGCTCCCAAAGTTGACTGCTTTGGGCAGCCACCTATGCTTAAAGCTCCACCAACAACCCAAGATGCAGTTTGTAAGGTCCTGCTGCATATTTCCTGTTCCTTAATAATAGCACAGCCTCCGAGAACCATATAACTCACAATACATACTGAGGAAAAAAGAAGAATAGGTACCATTAAAAGTATTAAAAAGTATCCCTTATTTCCAAAGTCACTTGACTTATTTGAACATCACCCATGAAAGACAGCCTGGATTCAGCTCTAGGTTTCCCCCCAGTTTTGGCTACTGTTAAAACCCAATGGAGATATAAATCTGGAAAGAGACTATTTAAAAACTACTCCTGAAGAACCATTTACAACACAGGGAAAGGCAGCCCTTTCCAGCTTTTTGAGTTGGGTTTGTTTTTTTTTTTTTAATTGGTTTTGGGGGGTTTTTTTAACCATAATGGGATATCAGAAACATGCCTGGGAGGATCCTGCATTTAAACGCAGGTACTGTTTGCTTTACATCAATGCTAATCTAGATTAGCACTCCCCTGAGGCTATCCTCCCTCACATGAGATAATACTATAGGGATAAAGTATCCCTCTAGAAGCTCTGAGAGAAAAGTTTAAAGCTACATCTTGGGATGCAAGGGGGAGAGAGTAGTTACCTGAAGTTCAGTGTCTGAAGTCATTAGACTGTACTGCTTTGTCCAAGTTTTATCCCAGACAATTACTGTTACAGTCTATGCCTACAGTAACATTGGTTCAAATCAAATCAGTTTTATGTACTTTTGAAGGAAGCTGTCTTGTTCCATGAGAGCTTAAACTGATCTTTGGCCATGATATTCCAACTGAGAGGTAGAGAGCAGTACAGGAAAAGGTTAGTTTCTAGCCAGATCAATTCCATAATCCAGTTTACCACTCATATCAACACCACTGCCCAGTAGATGGAAAGGAAAGACTGATCAAGAGGTGTAATGGGATGTGAGGGACAGCAGTGACCCCAACGCAGTTTAGATAACACTATTAATCTATTTAGCTACAAAGTGAAATTGTACACCTTATTCTCTGATCACAGGTTTACTTGCCTAATTACATTAAAGCGAACACAATAAACTTTAAATAATCTTATTTAAAATATAACTGAAAGACTGTTAAAGCAAGCTTAGTATATCAGTATCTCTCTTACACTGTTGTGACAATGAACATGACCAAGAATCCCACAGCAAAATGGAAGACTTTTTTGCTTTTGTGACTCTCAATTATATATTATTTTATCTATTGTAAATACCCATCCTAGAACAGCATTCTAGTTTTTAGGGTGGTTTTTGGGTCATAACAGCTCTTTGTGAACATCCAGAAATTTAGGACTCTTCTTCAGTAATACTGACTTTCACCATTAATAGTTTTCTGTTGTTAGATTTTCTCACTGGTTCTAATTTTATAATATTTCTTTTAGATAGCCAGAAATAACATGCGTGCAAGGATAAAAAGGAGGATGCAAATTTCAAAACAATGCCATAATCTTCATTACAGAAGTGTTCATCTAGTAATTAAGTGTGGAGCTGCACATATGGTGTCTGGTTTATCCTCATATTTTCACTGATGCAAACTTGCTATGATAATATTAATGTAAATGTAACCATGCCACTTTTCAGTCTGGGAGGACAGAAAAGCTTTTTTTCTTTTTTCTTCATTTTTTTCCACTAGTAATTGTACAATAGTGTCTTTTTTCCACTTTTTTTCCCACTAGAAACTGAAAGAAAGAAAAGTAGCTACAAAGTCACAGGTTTAGTTATTGAAGACTCCTTCTTCTTCTCCATTGTGTATTTAAGGGAAATAGCTACTTCCCTTAAACACACAAAGAATTTCATTCTCTTTTGGTGGGTTAGGAGTAACATTCTTATGGTTTAGGATTATTTCATCAATGTTTTCACCCCCAGCAGATGCTATGATATCCAGCAAACAAAAGTTTCTCTAGTAAAATATGTCCAAGACTCCTGCCCTCTGCCTAAATATCTTACACTAAAATTTAATTCCAGCTGAAGAGAAAAATGGCACTGCCTCTTAACGTGGAACAATAGAAAAAATATTTCTAAGTCCATTAAGTCCTTCCCTGTAAGAATACTTAACAGCACACACATGCTGAAGTTTTTGATAATGTGGATGTACAAATTGCTAGGCTTTTTATTTCACTTACCACTCACTTTCTACTCTGTTTTTTAAGCCCAGATCTGCCAAATTCTTACCCTTCACTTGTGAGCAGTTAAATGTCTTTTTCTGGGTATAGATGTATATTGGTACAAGCCAAAAGGAGTAGCAGGATTCAACTCCTGTTCATACTGTTCAGCTCCTTGAAAGCATAACCTTCTATTTTCTGTACTCCAATTCTTGATAGTCTTGAGAGACTAAGTAAATTTAGAAATGTCCTAAATTAGAAATTTACCAGCAACACTTCTTAAAAGGTACTTTTTTATATTCAAAAACTCAAATATGAGATTTCCACATGGTGATAATACCAGCTTTCCCCCTCGCTCACAGCTTCCCACGTGCCCCCCTTCCCCTCGGCTTTCTATGAAGTATAACTAAATTGTAAAAATATTTATTACGGAAAAGTCCTTGTCTGGATTCTTTCTCCTCCACTTGTACTTATTAACAAACTTCAAAATAATATTTTGCCTAGATGTACCCTTTTCAATCAGGAAATTTCAACTCTGAAGCTTCACTTTTAGGCCTCGTATCTTGCAAATTAGTGGAACCTTCACACACACTGCATACTCATTTTAAAGCAGTTTGACTCTTTTAAGTAGCACTTCTCTATTTCCTTGTGCCTCAATTTAAGTTCCTAACAGAGGTGGTTTAATTTGTGAAGCCTTATGGTTGAGATTTTGCATTCCATGCAAAGGCTACATGACGAACAGTTCAAAATTGCTATAGACAATTAAATACACAATTTCAAACACAAAATCCTGGCTTTCTGAAGCCAAAAGGCCTTTTGTAAAATAAGTTACTGTCAAAAATAGATAAAGTAAATCCAATGTAAAGGATAACACAGGAAAAACAAAGTGCATAATTACTGATGGACCTAAATATCAGAAGAAAATTACTTAGGCACTATTTCTGTCTCACACCAGTCATTCCAATGCAGTTATTACAGGATTGTAAAAGAACTGAACCCTCAGACACTGGTCAAAAGCAATGAAAAATTCATAGCAATTGTTGGTTTACAAACCTAGTCTAAACACAGAACAAAGTGCTGAGAAGACACTTTTCTTTAAATATTTACTAATTGGAGTGATAGCAATGAACACTTTGCAGCAAATGGTACTCCTTCTTGATCTCCCAGATGTGCTGTGGTTTGTAAATCAGTTGACTCTACCAATGGTAACGTCAGAAATCCAGATCTAGAGAGAAATGGTGAATTGGATCTTTAAAATCCTGCAAATTATCGAATATTTTCCTTTTTTTAAAACACCAAAGTGGGTCTCATGGTTGATGGATACAAATCATGCACAGAAACCTTCTGTTGCACGCTGGAATAAGAAAGTTGATGTTAAAAATCAAAGTTATAATCTGAGATGTATTGGAAGTTTAAAAAGAGTCGGTACTTTGAATATTGAAAAAAACCCCAACAATTCTTAATTGTTTCTATAACATCACAACTCTTTTCATAGCTCTTTTTGGAAGAGCCCAAACTGAACAGAATCACTGAAACATTAATCATTTGAAAAAACCTCTAAGATCATCGAGTCCAACCCTTAGCCTGGCACCACTGTGTTCACCACTGAACACTGTCCCCAAGGGACAGATCCACATGTTTCTTGAGCACTTCCCTAGGCAGCCTGCTCCAATGCCAGGCCACCCTTTTAGTGAAGACATTTTTTTTAATGGCAAATATTTAATATTCAACACCTAATACTTAGACAAACAAATTTTAAAAATCAGAATTTCCATCCATGCATACAATCTCCCTTCCACTTTCTTCATTAGAAAAAATAGCAAAGGCACAAAACTGCTTGCTTGTTTTTTAACCATTGAGAGCTTTGTGATCAGCTCTTTAGGCTTTCTTTCATCGTTTACTTATAACTCCAGAAACATGCCCAGCTTAAAAAAGATACAAGACTAACTCACTAAAGTTGGTTGTTTGTCTCTCTAAAGGCAAGCAGAGAATGATAAAACTGAAATTATTAGCCATAATACTCACACTGTTCATCGAGGAGTCAGATGCAGCACATAACTTAATGAAAGCACTCTCAATCATTAGAGCCAGCAAATTATATCACAAACTTTCATTTAAATCTCTTTATTAATGTGAGAGTTGTTCTATCTGAGAAACCACGATAACTGGGGGGGTGCGATTTTTTAATACGGATTTCTGAGACTTGGGAAGTATAAATCAAATTTTCAGTATAGATTTATTAATGATTTATGTGTATATCATGTATATTTTTACAAAGACAAGCATAGCAGCCCTTTAACAAGTTTACTTATGCATGGAAGAGATTACTGAGAGCCTAGAGCAGTAGATAAATGTGACTATCACATAAAAAGATATAAAGGACATGAATATATTAAAATATTAGATTTTTGGTCTTTTGGGGACACCAATTTTAAGATCTGATGCTTGAAGCACTCTACTAATGTTTCAAATGCAACTTCCAAGGTGCAGAAAACCTCCCCCCACCCTGGTGACTGCACCAAGAACACACAAATGTAGACTGTTCAAATATTTCTGTGAGAAAAATTCTTTACATATAAAATAAGAGAATCAGCCTATTATTAGACAGTAGACTAAAACGCAACTAAAGCTAAGCAACACAGTTTAAATTCACTAGAAAAACTGTCTTCAATTCAAAAATAATTAACATTATACAAAAGTTAAATCTTAGGAGTGACATTAATTATGTTTTTTTCTTTCAGTGCCCCAATGCATCTAGGTCTAGAAAATATTTTACAGAATATTACTGTTTATCAAAATCAGCCTTCAACAAATACCAAAAAAATCTAAAAGAGAAATATATTTTTTGTGTTGAAATACTACCATAGCACTAATTATCACTGCAAGTCTGAATTACATGAGAATATAAAGGTAGTATAAATGAAAGACAGAAACATAACATATAGGTTAGAGGACCAATAATTTTAAAAAATATTATTTTAACTCTCCAAGACTCTAGCTAAGATTCACTTACCTTAAAAGCCTTAGGAAATAAATGAAAAATATAATCAGTCTTCTAGCTATCATAATCTGGTGCTGTGTCTTGTAGTTTATTTTAAATAAGAATTTTCTCTCTATCAAAGTACTTGATAATATGGAAGAGCAGTACTGTGATGAACTGTATTTCAACTTAAAAATCAGCCCTCAAAATTAAAAACATCAATTTCTCAGTGAAGCTGAGGTTATGGCTAACCTTGGCTGTTGCAAGGACAGGGAGGATCTGTGCAACTTAATTCCACTTGACAAGGACAAACCCAAAATACTGTCATAAGGGGCTTCTCTCCTTTCTCTGTGGCCCTTCCACTGCAAAAACTTATGATGAGATGAACTTCTGTTCCCATCTTGAAACAGAGCAAAGAGAAAAGAAGGGTTCACTGTCAAAATAAGATGCTACTTTTTTAAAAAATAGCTATATTTAATTTTTTATCTAAACTAGAGAGACAAGGAGTTGATGAAGTGACCACTCAGGGTATGAGGAGCTGGCTGGATGGTCAGACCCTCAGTGCTGTGGTCAATGGCTCAATATCCAAGTGGAGGCCAGTGACAAGTGGCATTCCTCAGAGACTGGTATTGGGACTGGCACTACTTAACATCTTTGTCAGTGACATGGACAGCGTGACTGAGTGCATCATCAGCAAGTCTGCCAATGACTCCAAGCTGTGTGGTTTAGTCAACACGCTAGAAGGAAAGGATGCCATCCAGAGGGATCTGGACAGGCTTGTGAGGTGGGACTATATAAAACTCTTCAAGTCCAACAAGGCCAAGTGCAAGGTCCTCCACTTGGATCGTGACAATCCCAAGTACAAATAAATGTTGGGTGGAGAACAGACTGAGAGCATCCCTGGTGAGAAGGATTTGCGGGTGTTGGTTGACGAGAAGTTCAACATGACTCAGCAATGTGCACTTGCAGCACAGAAAATCTGGGGCTGCAGCAAAGGAATTGTGGACAGGTCAAGGGCAATGATCTTCCCTCTCCATTCTGTTCCTGTGAGAGCCCACCTGGAGTACTGCATCCAGGTCTGAGAATCCCAAGCATAAGGATGTGGCCCTGTTGGAGCGAGCCCAGAGGAGGGCCACCAAGACAACCAGAGGGCTGGAGCACCTCTCCTGTGAAGCACTTCTCCAGGCTCAGAGATTTGAGGTTGCTCAGGCTGGAGAAGAGAAGGTCCCAGGGACATCACATTGAGACCTTCCAGTACCTAAAGGGGCCCTACACAAAAGATGAAGAGGTATATTTTACAAGGGCACCTAGTGATAGGATGAGGGAGAATAACTTTAAACTAAGAGTAGTTTTAGATTATATATTAGGAGGGAATGCTTCATTATGAGGGTGTTGACACACAGCTTGCCCAGAGAAGCCCTGGAAGTGTTCCAGGCAAGACTGGACGGACTTCCACCCTGACCCAGTGGAAGCTGTTCTTTCCCATGGCAGGGGGTTGGAACGAGGTGATCTCTAAGGTCCTTTTTAATCCAAAACATTCCTTCCTTGATAACAACAGATTTTGCAATCTTATGAATACTGCAGAGATAACTGAGCAGATGTTTGCAAATGATACTGTCTTTCAGAGACTTTTCTGAGCATTCACTTCTCAGACCTGAGGAATATCTGTAAAACACTAAGAAAATCATTCTTTAACCAAGGTACCTGGTCTCAGATTTCTTTTAGGTCTCAAATCACTCATAAAAGGTGAATAGTTAACCAAGATGTTGTATAAGTGTCACATCTTATAAAAGCTTCTGCTTTTTGTTGATTTAAGACTCAAACCAGACCCTTAGGAGAGAAAAATTAGACACTTCTACAAATGATGATGCAGAAGGAACAAAAGCTTCTCCAAAATGTGACAAAATAATTCCTCTTTCTCTTAAAATATAAATGCAAAAGCATTTTCAAAATTAACAAGGTTCGTCTTTTACTTAGGTACAGTAGGTTCTTTTCTGCTCTTATGAATAAAAATTTGGATTACTGCAACTCTAAACCACAGATATCTGTGAATTAGTAATTATTTCATGTGCATTTAGCTTTCCATTGCACTACAGTTTGTCCTCAGAAAGCAGATAATAGTCTTTTCTGTGTATATACTAAATGCATTTGAACTTTGCATGTTTCTTGTAACCACTGGAAGGCCATGATTGTCACCAAGTACAATGCTCAATTACATAAATAATTGTAACATTAGTGCACTATATTCACTCTCTGTAACAGAATGAAAGGCTGCATTTTTTCTTTCGACTGCTTTTGCATATGAATCAAGATTTCTATTGATCTACCAGAATGATGTGAAATTGCTTTGATTTTTCTTTCCCAGCAATCATTTATGACAAAATTTAATAAAACCCATAATCAATATATATTATCAGTTATAGTGGTGTTTTAAGTAAAGTTTACAAAGGAAAATACATTAAAAAAATAGAACTTGGGATGTTGAACTTTGAAACAAATCATAACCTGCAAGCTCTCTTAAAACAAAGTTTATTTCTACTATTCATCATGTAAGAATTTTCTACCTTTTTTTTAATTGCTCATTGATTTATTTAAATGTGTATAATGATTTACATATTATTTAGGAAGACAAAGTTCTGCTATAATAATAAAAACACATACAGTTCAGAGTTACAATGCAGAAAAGCCTCTAAAATACTTTATTTCTTATGGAAGCAAAAGTATGTAAAGTAATAATCTAGGACTTTCTATCATTTAATAAAAAAGCATTTTTAGCAATGAATAGATTGCTATCTGATTAAAGTTATGAGCTGCTTTCAGATTACTTTGTTTCTTTTTGTAGATATTAGGAAATTCCTTATGAAGGAACTAAAAATACTTGCAGAAAGTTTTTAATATGCTGATGTGAAAATGATAGTGGCTTTTACCACAAGACGGCCTATTCAGTGATAAAAATATTTCAGATTACAATAAGACTCATTTGGAATAAAATGAGAAGAAAGCTCTGTCACGAAAAGAAAGAAGTATTTTAAATATCCTTCATCTTCCATCTAACATTTTCAAGTGTTTTATTGCACAAAAAAAGTCTTTCTGAAGTCTGCTCTGAAAAGCGCTGCTGGACACCAACCTCAGTTAATTCATATGCAAATAGACTGTGAACTTCAACCCACTTCAAGCAATCAGTGCAAGCATTGCCAACTCTCCCCTCATTTAACTCTTTAGAACTAATTATTTTCTTAAAATTAGCACGACTCAGCAATGCAGCCAAATCATTCACCGCTAATTTTACATAATTTAGGGTATAAAGAGTGATTGATTGAATAGACTTACTATGATCATTTCTAGGATAGTAAGCATAAATACCTGCATAAACACTGCTATCAAACAAAGCTAAAAATAGATAATAAATACATATTTCCAGTAATTCTCATCCCCACTTGGTGAGAAATCATGCCTGTCTAAACCACAGCAACCTCTCTTGGCCAGTATATTTAGCCAATATAAACAGAAGTAACAATGGCATAGAGGAAACAAGAGGTACCTGCAATTAGGGAGCTTTTTTGAAGTTCTTGTGCCACAGTAACTTGATCTGCACTGGCCCATCCAAAAGATGACACATCTGTTAATAAATGCAACTGCTAGAAAGCAACACAACCTACCAGAACTTCGTAACTAGAGGCTACTCAACCCAAAACCTAAAGAGAATAAAGCTGTGGGTTTGATTTCTCTTGAATACTTTTCCGGGGCAGTAGTAACCCTTGATATTGGAGGTGTTAGCAGAAGTTTCACATGGCACTGTTTTCGAAGGGGCTAGACTACCACTGCTCTTGGTCAACCCACTGCTTTCTCAATGTCTCTTTAACACAGAAAATATTTGACTTGCTGCTCTTCTGACAATATAAAATTGTTCTTTGTCTTTTCTGTCTACCAAGAGGCAGGGAAAAGCAACCTGTATTAAATATGTATAATATCACATGCAAACAAGTTTCCAGTCTTTTCATTTGCTGATAGCTATTCCCTATGGTTCAGAAGGAATAAAAAAAAAAAAAAAAAAAAAAAATTGAAAAAAAAGCTTTAAGTAAAAAACAGGATTAAACAGATTTACAAACAAATTTGCTAATCTATATACTTTAAAATTATGTAGCATAACAGACCAAGTTACAGCGAATGGTTAATGAATATGGTCCTGCTTTTGCTAAGAAAAATTGTAGAACAAAGTCAAGAGCAGCATTTAAGTCATTGCTTCTCCTTGAGCCAGTGATTCACTCCTGCAATATTTAATGTCCACAATTATCCCATAGTATTTGCCAGTCTGGAGAAAAATAATCAGAAATTACTTCCTAAACTTCATTTGACCTCTTGCCTTTGAGATATCAAAGCCAAGCTGAGATCTATTAAATGGCAGAACTATTCCTATTGGAGCTCCATCTTTACATTTGAAACTAACAAAACTGAGCACAGCCTTGTTTCTAATATTATTTTATAGTCTCTAAAAGAGAAGAGTGACAGAAAATTTGTATTTTCTGAAATATTATATAAAGGCACAGTGTGGGACAGCATGCATTTTTCTAAGAAAAAAAAAGTTCAGTATTTTTAAAAGACATAATTTATGTGCTTGCAACAGTTCTTTTATTCTAAGATTAAATACTGCTTTGAATACTGAAGATTACTGGATAAGCTCACACACAAATAAAAACAGAATGAAAAACTGACATAGATAGACCTAGAACACACCTAGAATGGAGCAACCACAATATTTGGGCTTTTACTGATCACCATATGCTGTCAAAGGCCTTAAACCAAGAAATAACTAAGTGATTCACTGGGAAAAGTAAGCTTTGGACCCCTGACAGGGTTGTGCATATGTTGATATTTTCAATAGTTGTAAGCATGTGCCCACATATGCACACCTTTGTGTGTTGGTCAGCTTAAGAAGGGTCCATAAAGCAGCACTTCAAACCCAAATTTTCTCTAAATCCTGCTTTTGCAACAAAAACTCCTCCCTGATTTCACATTGGTTCTTCAGTCAGCTGGTTGGTCAAGTCCTTAACAACTTTTGTGTGCTGTTTATATAGGACTTGGTACTGTGTACAATACAAAACCATATTCTTACAAGTTTACAAATATGTTTGAACAAGGTTTACCACTGCAGACAGACTTCTTCTAGTTAGAATCAGTGACCAAAATGGCTAAGGACCACACTTAATGTATATATACTTAGAATACATATACTTATATATATACTTAATGCATATATTTTTGGAATATGTACACCTAATGTATACATATATTTGGAACACTATTTTGTTGAAAAATAGCAGTGCCATTTTGCCTCCTTTGGAGTATATGTATAATTTCAAATACCTATTTTTCAAACATGATTTATCAAATAGATCAGCCTAACACAAATGAAGGCAAAATATTACCTAGAAAATAAAATCAGATATAAATCTAAAAGCACAGAATTAATGTCTTAGTATCAAAGTTTATCATCTGATTGATGCTGGTAAAGTGACTGATATCAGAAAGGTCAATGACTTTTAATTATGTAACGACGGAGATAGCCCTGTTAACTGGAAAAAGACTGTGCGTGAATAGAGACCACTCAAGTGAACAATGAATTGCAGATTCAGGCCCTGTATAAATATTAAAAGTTTATATATTTAATTAGTGGATTGAGGTCGTAATGTTTAGGTCTTTTTTCCCCTCAGTATCATTGTAGCATCTGCCCCACACGGTTCAAAATAACTTTTTCAAAATTATTTTCTAATGTCTACTTCAAAAAGTAAACATCCTGAATCTCCATACCTTAAAAACCATCATCTAAAATTATATCAAAATATTTCAAAGCAAATCAATATTCATGTCAATGACAGATGATAAAAGCTGTCTTAGTTGATGAATAGACTGTTAATGAAGGCTTGCAACCAATGCAAGTGCTATGTAATAAACTTTCATTCCCTACTGTAGAGAGAGGAAGACGAGAACTGTTTTATGACTGGGGAGAGAACAATAAAACGTATTTCCTAATTCTACCCAAATGCAATGAAAGTCTTGACACCCTGAACTACTTTCTTCTCATTTTTCTAGCTTTCAACTTTACCCATCAGTAGCTCTGTGCTGCTGCCTGATGGTTATCTTTATATTCTAGCTGATGCAAACATACAGCAAAATAGAACCCACGTTAACATTTAGGAAATGATGCGGGAGTAAAAAAATGCTACAATATTAAGAAGCAGCCCCCTTTCATCAGCTTCATTCCATCAACAAAAGTTACTTTATGCTCACAGTACTACAACTACTAGCACTTGTCCAGGACAACTGTGTAGAGAAACACTTGTGGTTAGGTACCAGTTTCTAAGAAAATTCACAATCAAAAGAGTATGAAGTGCTACGTAATCCTAAAAAGCACAAGGAGGGGACCTCATTTGCCTGCTCAGTTATGTCAGTAGCACTGGCTAGCAGCAGCAGCAGCAGCTTATTCCCTCTGGAATCTGCCTTAATCTCAGACAGACACCCCTGCGTAGTGCCCAGCTCTGCGTGTGCAGAAGTCACTGCACGGCGCTCAGCTCCGTGTGTGCAGACATCCCTGTGCAGCACCGAGCTCTGCGTGTGCACAACTCTGACAACTCACAGAAGCAGCAGCAAACTCCTCTGTTTGCAGAGCTCCGTACCAAGCTCACGAAACATTAAACACTGCTGAAAGAAAAAGACATTACATCTGCCCACACTTCTCAGTTCTATTCAATTACTGACAACAGCAGTCCTATAAATGAAACATAATACGGTATTATTAAATCCGAGATTCACATTTACACCTAGTTGCAGCCTGCAAGCAGGCCTGATGTTCAGCCAGCATCAAAGGACAGAAATTCACAACTTTCACAGACACCCACACCCCCACATTGACCTTGGAGGCAGAGATGGTGATGATCCCTTTCATTAAGGTGCCGTTTCCCAAGTTGGCATCGTCACAGTGCTGAATTGTTTGTCAAGTAACATGTATCAGCGTCCTTCTGTTACACACATATACAGGCACGCACAGGAACACAGAGCGACATGCGGCTATGCTTTCAAATCCTCTTTAATTCCTTCTTTACTCTCTACTTCCCAGAATGACCTCGCATATCCTGTCTTCCCCCAGACAGAATCAACCAGAGCTTCTCTAGTCGCCCAAATCAGTTTTTATACAAAGAAGCCTCTGTAATATCTTTTGAGATTTTTCTATAATATTAAAGATTTCTAATATAAAACATTTTCAACCATTTAAAAATTACCCTGAGAGCCAGTTCTCAATAAAAATCAGCTTTGAACTTTTCATTCAGATTCATCTTTTGTTTACGGAGCCCTTTTTACTGAAAGCTGCACCCCTTTTCCAAGCCTTGCCCCTACACTGACCTAAGGGCTACCAAGCTTCCAACTTTACTCTGCCTTTAACTGCCAGCTCCTTCATCCCATCCAGCACTCCACTACCATTTACGTGAAAAACAGGCATGTGTGTGTGTTAGGATATATATTAGTATTGCTGCTTACCTTGTCCAAGAGTCACTAAAATCCACAAGCGCAAAAAAACCCAAAACCCCCAGCTCCACGGGTCCTCGTGCAAATCGCAAAGAGAGGAACACTTCTCCCTTTTAACAAAGCCACAAGCGGCTCCGCCGCGATCCGGTGAGCAAGCGGGAGAAGAGAGCGAGCCACTAGTCCGGCGCGAAGTGCGCGCAGCTCCCGGCAGGGCTCTTCTCGGCGGGAGCAGGCGCGGCGGCTCCGCGGCCCGAGGCCCGCGGGGAGGCGGCGGGCGCCCTTCAGCACCCGGCGCGGCGCGGACAGCAGCGCTCCCGCCCAGCCCGCTCCGCCCGCCCCGCCGCGCCGCTCGCACCGCCCCCAGCGCCGGGCGGGCTCCCAAACTTGCGCTCCGCTGCCGACCGCCTCCCTCTTCTGGTTTATTGCGTTTTTCTACGGGGCAGCGGGGTGGAACGGCTAGTGTTTCCCCGACCCTTCTCGCCGAGGGGTGCCCTGCCCGCGCAGGGGGCTGTTAGCCCAGCAGACGTCACCGAATCCCTCCTTCAGCTTCCCCTCCGCAGGGCCATGGCCCCGGCTCCCTTTGCCCCGGCCGGGCGGCGGCACCCGGCGCCCGGGCCGATGATTCTGTAAGAGCTGCTGCTGTAAAACAGCGAGGACCTCCCCCCTGGAGCACAGAGGGGTGCTGTGCCGGGGTGTTTCAACCGGGGGGGTGTCATGCAGTACTCATGAGCTTTAATGTATCAACGGGCTGTCTGAAAGCTCAAGTGTGCTGGAGGCTTTGCACACCTGTATCGGTAATCCCCAGTGTCCACACCAGATTGAGGTGCTTGAGTGCCAAGGTAGAGGTCCCTGGTAACCCTTGCCAGAAACATGGGCAGGGGTTGGGAATCTTAAAAAAGGTTATGCAAAACATAAGAAGGGGGAAAAAAATCACCTTGAGATAAGACCGTTAATTACATGCTCCATTTATAAGCAGAAGAGGTACCTTTGGATGAACAGGAACAATCAATACAAAAAAATCCAACTTGAAACTAATCACTTAAAAACTTAGACATATATTCATGTGAAGTCAAGCAGAGAAATGCTATTTTGAAGTCTCACTTGAAGCTGCTTTATTGTGAGCTAACAGGTTTAGTTATCTGATTTATTGCTTTTAAATTAATTTACTATCCTTCCCACCACTTTTAAAAAGTAGCTCTTTCATCTTCAATGCATAATCATTATGAAAATTAAGTATCTACTCCTCATGCCATTATAGGTTACCTGTTTCGTGCCTTTTGGGAAAATACGTTACAGATTAAAGTATTAAACTGTCTTTAAATCACCCATGGCTAGGGTAAAGCCAGACAGAGGTCAGCTGCTCTGACGTACATCAGCTTTCTAGGTTAATTGCACTTGTGTCTACATGTGGAATGAATACATAGTGAGAAACAAAACTAGGTAAATGCCTTATCTAAAAACTGAACTAGTTAACATAGGAAATAATAAAACAGGACAGGTTGGATTGCATTAGTTTATTACTATTTTGTGAGGGAGTTCTTACTAGATTGATAATTAGGTCATGGCACTGCAAGGAGGAACATGATTAACTTCAACACACAGTGTGGAATATAAAACCAAATAAACTAGACTTTCATTGACCCAACCTTTCTAATTACCAGTTATCATGAAGGCAGCTTTTCTGGCATCTGGGTTGCATTTCTGAAACCCTGTTATTTTACTACTCGTTTTTCTCTTAAGCCCTCTCAGGTTTTTTTGCAAAGTACAGACAATATAATTGCACTACTTAAGGAGAGTTTTTGCAGTCAAAATTGACACTGAGTCTACTAGAACAGCTGCACCAGAAACTCCTGTGGGACAGAGGTAAACCCCAAAGTGACTTGTTCAAAACAAAAGTAACTGAAATGTGAGAGTGTATAGGGACCTTGTTCATCGATTCGCCTTTGCCATTATGAAAATACATGAAACAGATGATCAGCAATTACATAGATGTTTTATATGACCCAATTATTGAAGTAGTTGGGAAATCGGTCATATTATGCGAAGTCTGACATATCATAACTTACTGCTTTAGCTTTGCAAATTAGTAGACAATGAATTCCCAAAACAGCGTATGGAAGACCCTCAAAACTTCTTAAAATCTCTGTATCTTAGGAGGACTTGCACTCCTAAATTTCACAGTATATAATGATACCACCATGTAATACATTAAGGTATCTTGGTATTCTTGCATTTTTGAGTGTATTTATCTGATCATCCGTATCTTTATTCTTTGAAACTCACTGAGGTATTCAATTTAAAAGCTCATATTTAATTAAAATTACTTACTTTTAGCACATACATATTTTCTGATTTTTCCTCTAATTTAGGTCTGCATCAGCTATAGACCATAGTTGGAAAATAAATTCCGTTCATTCATATCCTCAGATCTTTCCATTTCCTGCTTAATGGATATTATTTTAATGGATACACAAGAAATATGTGAAAGTTTTTTGGGGTTTTTGTGGGTTTTTTGGGTTTTTTTATTTGGTTGGGGGGGTTTTTTTGTTATTGTTCTGTTACCCATCCATTACATTTTTACTTTCTGCAGTTCAAATATTTTCATCCACAGAGGAACTGGGTTATTGCTTTATTGGATATAATGCAGACTGATACATATTATTGTAATGAAGAATTTATTCTGTGCCTAACAATTAACTGCTAGTCCAGAGAGAGACTGTTGTTGCTTAGTAGTATATTTCTGATTTCCATAACCTTAATTTGGATACTTTATGACCATATCTGGCAGATTGCACGTAATATGCGAGAAAATTTTCAGTTTGGTATAATCCTGAGCCCCATGTGCTTGACAATCAGTTATGCCTGGTTTTTATATTTTCTACCCTAATTACTATATTTGAAGCATTTGCCATTGGGCAGAGGAGAACACATGCAGTAAGTACTGGTGTTTTCTTGTAAAGATGAGAAACACAGAAGAACTTCAAAGCTGGTTTATGTTTGTTTAGAATATAGACATTAATAATAAAGATTCTCTATTTTGTATTTATGAGATGCTGCTTAATATAATATCCGATACAGAAGGAAGTTTTATGCAAGACAAAGGAGAAGACCAAAGTCTCAGTATATTAAAGGGAAGTTAGTGCAAATAATAGATGATAAAATTGTTTTAAAAACTTCTTCAGTATTGTCCATGCTGTGGTTTAACTCCAGTTAGCAGTCAAAAACCAGGACAGTCCAGAACACCTGCTCTTACACTTTACAGCCTATCCATAACTCACTGGAGTTAGAACAATAGTCACTTTCTTTGACTAATTTGTACCTCCTTTTCTGCTGCAAAAATTCTGGAGAAGGGGTTACGTTCCTTGAAAACAGCATTGCAACCAAAATGAATGCAAAACTAGAGAGTAAGCATAGTTTTTTAGAAGTTACTATTTTTTCTTCTTTTGGCTTTTCTACCACTCGCACTTCTAACACAATTAATTCAATTTTTTTTTTAATTTGTACATGGGATTTTGTGTTAATAATCAGTAAGGGACAAAAATAGGACATTTCAAAACCTGGCCTCATTACTTACTCTTTAGATTATTCCAGTGACTTCTGTGTGGCTTGGTACCCCTCACCACCCGCAAGTTCAATAACAAGATTTTATTTTTCTGTGCTCTATCTCTAAACATTTGAATTGAAAAGCATTCCCATTTATAGTTGCCAAAAATTTAGGATATTAATATCTGATACTACTAAATGTTAATTAATTTGTTGTCCCAAACTACGCAACAGTTACAATGTGGTAAATAAGACAAAAAAAACAAAACAAAACAAAAGAAATTGTCTTTGAATGAAGAATATGCAACACTTTAAACACAATTATATTTGTAGCTTAATATCTAAAATAGTTTTAGACATGATAAATTTTAACAATAATGAAATCTTATTTCAAAATATACAGTCCAAAGTACTGCCCTTGGTAGGATTCAATTTCCTCTTCTTAACAAATTATTCCTCTTTATTTTGAAGACAACAGCTGCCCCTTCAGTGCAGCTGTTGCTAGTGAAGATCATTGATTAGCTTGAAGTCAATGACAGCAAAGGAACTCTCAGGATGCTCTGATATGAGATAGCATGAATAATCCTCCAAATCTCTCTCTTGCTCTTGCACACACACAGTGTGAAGTTTGGACACATACATCTTTCCCTCATTTTCCACTGGTCTAATTCACTCAATATCTGTTCAATGTTTTAATGAAAGATGATAGTGCATCCACTATAAACTCAGTCCTGAACAAAAAGCAAAAGAAATGCATTGAGACCTGCACCAGTGCTTTGATAACAGCAGGGCATCCTGAGCACCAAAATGACAGACACTGGCAAATGGCATAGAGGAAAATTAGCTTACTCGTGGCTTGGAGGAAGGTTGTGCCAACCATCTGTCACAGGAGATGTCCCAAATGACAGCAAGGATCATAAAGGCACATTAAGGTTTCCCCCATATCTCCTCAAAGCCAGTTCTCCCAAAGGGACCCAAATAAAAGAAATAATGCATTATTGTTCACACACAAGAAACTTACCTTTGAAACGCATCAAAATAATTCAAATGCATGCCACAAAATAACAGATGTAGACTCTAAGTGTGGTGGGGGGGATCCTAGGCTCTGAGGTAAGATCTGTAGATTTTTTCATTATGTCTAATAAAATAAATGCTATAAATTCATTTCAGTGTGTAGCAGATTTGCAATGATAATGATTCGGACAAGATGACGTCCCATTCTCGTCTTGTGAAAATAAAGTAGCAACTGATTAAACAGGAAGGACATAATACACTACAGAACTAATATCCACATTAAAAATTACTACTGGAAATGAATTAGGCAATGAGGATAAATATTTAATTTCATATCATCTAGCTTTTTTCAGCTACATCTGAGATGAAATAATTTTATTATTCATTATCTTTGAAATCTGAAAACGGACTACCTCTCGAGAGTAGGTAATGCAGATTCTATTTAAAAAAAAAAAAAAAAAACAACAAAAACAAAACCAACAACAACAAAAAAAAAAACCTCCACGCAAAGAGAAAGCTGCAGATACTCAGTTTCAGTGCCTAGTGATAACATTTACAAGAGATCTCTTAGGGCACCTACTGGGGAACCTCAGCATTGCATGCCAAAGAAAGCCTGTAAAATGGAAAAAATCTTTCTAACAGATTTAAACCACAACATTATTCAGCCTTTTTTTCCCCCCTCTCTCCTCTGGGTAGTCTTCTTTCTATTGGCTCTAGCACTTAAAGCAAATAACCAAATGATAAAACTTCACAGCTGAAAGTATTCACTGATGGAAGGGAAAGAGCTATTACTCTACATTTCAGAATCTGGCAGCTCTTGACTATTTAAATGTGTATTAAGTTAAATATATCATGTGGTGCTTATATATAGAAAAAATCTTTTGCATTAAAAATTTTAGTAAAACCACAATGTGAAATTTAATTCATAGGAAATATGTATTGACAGGAATGTCAACATCTTTGGATTAGGCTTGTTTATTCTTTAAGTTAGTTTTTCAAAGTATTTAGGTATTTGATTTTTTTTTTACCTATAAAGTTCTGTGGTAGTAATCCTGACATCTGTAAACATTTTCCATATCATTTTCATTTGCTATTTGATTTATTTCTGTCTACTAATACAGAATATTCTCTATTTTATAGCCCATTTCCTCAAAGTCTCTCACAGGTGATTTCTGGAGACGTATGGTGTGTAGCTAGGAGGTTAGCTAGCCTGGGACAGAAAACAGTTTAATTTATTTTACAGAAAAGATAGCTTTGGAAATATCAATAAAGTAGCAAGCACCTCAGATCAACCTCATAAAGCTGGATTTATTTTTAAGCAAAAGTTCTGTAAGGGCCTCTCTGTTCCTTTGACTCTTTTTGTGTTTTCCAAGAGTCTGTGACCTGTAACAGTCACTTAAAAACTCTAGGGAGAGCTGTCTGATACCTTGTTAAAGAACACCAACACCAAACCCAGAACAATAACAGACCGAACCTGCTGCTTCAGCACACTGGCAACTTGTTAATATCCACTATCCCTGCAGTTTAGGTAACCTATTCCAAACCAATAAAAATCCCCTTGAGCAGGGGATAAGAATCATCCTTATGTTCATTTCATGCATTACTATAGGAAATACACTTCACAAAAAATTTTGGAAAGACATGCAGACTTCTTCCTGCATTTGTCCTAAGTCTCAGTGATGGGGCTGAAGCACAATCAAATATTTTCAAGTGGGTTTTTCATAGGGAATAAGCCAATAAAAATAGTGATTGCATGTCTGGAACAAAAGTCTAAATTACTGTCCAGTGTTGTGTAACCTAATGCACTCCTAGTCATGTATCTCATCATGAATCTGATCCCATCCCAAGTTGTACTAAGACTATAAAGGAATCAGTTCTTCAAAGAATGCACTTACTGACTTTGAAGCAAGTAGGTCTGTGAACTCTGATACCTGTACAGGGTAGGAGACATTTCCTACAGTTTTAGAGAACAAGAGGAGAATATAATAAGATATGTAGACATATCTTACCCTGTCTCTCCTTGAGACCAATCAGCTTGTCCCAGAGGAGCACAAGGAACATTAAATGGGATGAGTATTCTGGCTTATTGTCTTTGTGACTTTGATACAGCATAATTTCTCACTTCTTTAAGAGATAAATTTCATCAAAGTTTCATACCCATATTATAACAACTGCATATGGTAAAGAATGCAGTCAACTTTTCAGATAGGAGACAATGTCATTGTTCTACATATCAGTTAGTTCATAGCTCTACTCAGCCAGAATCCTTCTTTGTCTTTCCAGACAACATTCTAACACTCTCAATAAGAACAAAAAAAACCCAAAGCTAAACAGCTCAAGAAAAGTGGAAATTTAATCTCCTGGCAGCTAATTTCTAACGATTTTGCCACTGCTTCTGCACAGAGGAATGATGTGATGTAAAAGGGGTAGTATGACAGCTTCGTGTTGGCACATCCTAAAAGAAAAAGGATATGTTCATACTTCTTACTTATAAAGTCGTTCCTGGGAGGAAATTAAAGATTTAGTCTTATATTCTGCACACATTTTGTTCATTTTATTTAATTTTCCTTTCTTTTTCATAGGTCACTCTATAAACTCTGACATTCGCAAGAAACCAACTTATTCCTGCCACAAATATAGTCTTAAATATTAATAAGCACATATTTTTTTAATAATATGAGGGATGTGAAATGGTTACTTGAGATTACTCAGTTTTTATACCTATCACTGAACCTAATTTAGGAATCAGCCATCTCTACTCCAAAACTTACCTAATTTGAAGTGACAGACCTTTAATTACATATGACATACTATCCAGTTATACGTAGAAAAATCTATTTTCACCAGTACAGTACTATTTGAAAAGTTGAGATTTGATTTACCAAAAAAATCAGATTTTCTCCAGGTGCTTTACTCAAGAAGGAAAGAAAAAAAAAAAGTGCATTACATCTTATTAAATGCTCAGTTAAAAGATCTCCTTCGTTGTAGTTTATCCTACCCTTCATGTAATTTCTATGCAAGTCGTAAATAGGCCAAGTAGGTTGTAAATCATTTTTTGTGACTTTTTAGAAATTTGAGAAGGATTACCCAGTTACCCATAATATAATAAAATTTGGAAGAAAAGACTAAGAAAAAATCAGATCTTATTTTTGCTTTAAAAACAATTACAAAGAAATTGTTGAAATTCGGTATAAAGGAAATTTTTAGTGTTTATCCTTAACATATCTGATTACTTTACTGCTATACACAAATACAGATCACATTGCTTATATATACTTCCACAAGAAAAGAAAACACAAATGCCCTCTTTTTGCTTAAATGGGAAAAATACCAAGAGGCTAAGATGTTTAAGCAGTTACAAAAGAAATCTGGGGCACTGCTGGGAACAGAAGTTTCTTATGCATTCTTAATCACATGATAATCCTGTTTTATCAATCCACGTGTCAATTTAAAAGCAGCGATTACAAGTCATCAATAGCAATGATCCAATATTTCAGTACAATTGAAAAAGACACACAACTGAACTTTAAAGAGAGTTCAGAAAAATCACAATACCCTCTCTTTTAGCATGAATAGTACTGCTTGCCTGATATAATCCAATACTGTTAATTCAGGAAAAATACATGTAGTCACTGCAAAAATGCCGGCTGTGCTCGCTTTGCTTAGTATGTGCTCCAGAATATACACTGTATTATTTCACTAAAAACCTCCAGAGATGCAGACAATACACAGTTACACTATCAACATTTTGAAGCAGGATCAGAATACTTATCATGCTTTTGCATTTGCTTCTCTGCTAAATCAGTTACTTCTTTTCGGTCAGGAAGCCAACATCATTCTGAAGTTTCAGAATTCAAAGCTTTACACAGGTCATAGCACACATTATAAAAGTATATTAAGTACTACTCACAAGTATAGATACTGAAGACATCAAGTGACATTCACGTAAATTTACATTAGAAAGCTTTAATAAAAGGCTACTAAGTTGCTAAATAAATTATCAGTTTGAAAATGCAGGTGCAATATGCATACTCAATTTGCACTTACCTGTAAGCATATTTATTCTAGCACACTTTCTGTCCACACACACCACCAGTGGTTTTCTACAGCAGCTCTTCATTCAGTGAATAGATATGAGTGAGACAACCTCTGCTTGCAAAAGCTATTTTCTTCAGGTACATGTAATTGCTAATCACCTGTAAGGTTTTTGTTTTTAGTGGTTTACTGAGCACCAAAGAGGCGTTTCAAGGCAGCAACCCAGGAGAATAAATGCAGAAAGCCTCTCCTTACTCCACCTGCAATCATGCACAACATAAACTTAGTGTTCTGTAACTAATGACGTGTCATATGGGAGATATTTTACCATGTATTGATGTCTTTCACAGTTTTGAGGGGTGATACAGAAAAAAACTAAAGCTGCGGTCTAGGCAGAAAGGTGTAGATTAGGTAAAGTGACTTAAAACCAGTATGGAATTGGCAACTTTAAAACAAGGACAGAAGACAAGGACTTGAAGGACAGTTATATTTTCAGGAAAGGGTATTTCCTGAGAGAAACATCACTGGAACAGCCAGAGAGGTTACCTGGCAAGACGAGATCACAGAGAAAAAGATTCTCTGGACATCTGAGTACTGGAAGTTAAGATAATAAGAAATGACTAAGAGACCAAAGAGTTGAAGAATGGAAGAAAAAACAGGTGAGATGGAGAAAGGGTGAACAGAATTAAATTCCTGGAACAAGTGAAATGGCTAGAGATGGAGAATGGATAAGAAAACTCAGTATATGCAATTCTGAGGAAAGGGAAAAGAAATATAATGTGATCACCTCATGTTTCACCTGCTATTTTTTTAATGGAAAGCACTCAGAAAGATTTTGTTCAAATGAAAGAAGCAAAGAGGAAAGTCAGAGGGATGAATCATTACTTGTTTCATCCAAAATATAGCAAACTGTAAACAAAAAATGTCAGTCTGAATTGCAGAACTAAGAAACTTCAGCATCTGCTTCAAAATAACAATTTGCATGTTGTGTTAGAATGTTTGTATCTATAACAGAAAAGAATAAACCAAATGTAAATTTTTAATCTTGATAATCATCTATTAAAAATTGTCTACAAATGAAAAAATATTCACCTAATAAGTTTCCAGATAAATTTGAATAATGAATATATTTCAGAACCAATGACTTGGCAAATACAGAAACGGCAAAATTAATGAGTTATCCATGGACTATATTTGCTCAGATTTTTTAGACAGTACTCCAAAAATGACAATGCATGTGCACTATGTATAGGATTTAGTAGTGCAGCTTATAGAATTAGCAACAATATGACTGGATAGCAAATAAGTACCCAAAGCTCTTCAAAATGAAATCCTGTTGCTCTCAAACCTTTTATAGGTGCCAAGCAGTACAAAGGCCTATTAGGAGAATTGCTTAGATCAGCCATAAAAGCATGGCAAAATTACATTCTCTTATTTAAAACTGCAGTTCACATAGCACCATATTTTAGTCTAAGTGTCTGTGGATGCAAAACACAAGTAGTAAGAGTGAAGTTTTAACTGTGTCAGCTGTGGCTGCTAACCCCGTCGTGCAACATAGAAATAGATCAGTAGTTTAACACTAGGTCAGGTAAAAGCATCACAGAATCACAAAATTTTTAGAGTTGGACGGGACCTCTGGAGATCATCTAGTCCAACCTCCCTGCCAAGACAGGGCTGTAGTAGCAAAGCAGACTAAGATAATACGGGACCTACTGGTGCAGCTTTAGTGCAAGTATCCTTTGAAATACAGTTTGAAAATAAAATACAGTTTAATAGTTTTGGAGTATATGTTCTCAGTCTTTTCTAATTTGGTGGTACAGTTATATTCAGTGGACCGGCCTCACTCTAAAACTAAATATGCAGAAATTAAGCCAAGTTCGTCATGTTGTGAATATGCTAAAACATTCCAACAACACTATAAGAAGAGAAAGAGTTAAACAGTTCAGAAAAATTAAACTGGTACAGCGTATCTATTTTCAAACATTAAGAGCATTATTATAGAAAGTGCTTTGATTTTCTGCCCTTGGATCTATTCAACTAAGACTGCAGCCAGTCCAGTGGATCTATTTGGCTATGTATGAAACAGAGTGATAGCTGAAAAATTAAATCATAGCTGGGACAGGATGAAAAAGTGCACTGTCATATAAATAAAGTAGGAAAATAATATAAATTATTTATGGGTTTTGATGCATGGATTTTATTTCTATTCAATTCTGTGCAATATTTAACAAGTACAGTTTTATTGGACAGTCCTGCATGTTAGGTTGCAGAGGTGTCATTTCAAATCTATAAGAAATGACTGTTTAGTAAACCTTACCTCAATGTATAGCCAACCTGCTTTAAATTCTATCCTAGCTTTCAGATCTTTCTTCAAATCCCTTATCCATTACCCATCTGAAACATATAACTGTTGTAACTAAACCCAAAATAAGGTCAGTGTACAACTTGCCCTTACTCTTTATACATTTGTAAATCCAACAGGTCTTAACATGCTAATGACCAGTCTGCAGTTTACTGTACACAGGTCAGTTCATAAAGTCTGCTTTGGTTAGATAAATTCTTGTGCGGTATCAGAAAAACTGTCATAAGTTATGCTTCAGTTTGTATTGATTCTTTCCATGTGTTGTCTTTGAAGAAATTAAGTAAAATTTGTACTGATCCAAGCTGTAATTGACTTTTCCAACTGATTCCATCTTGTGGCATTTGGAACTGTTGTCTGGTTTAGAATTCAATCTTGCACAATCTACAGATACATCATGAACCAAAAATTTCTCTTTTTTGAGTAGTCATTATTTTTTTAATCTAGAAAAAAAACAATTCTGGTGATTTTAAATGAGGGCCTTTTTTTTTTTTTTTCCTTTTTTTTTTTCATTTAGGGTATGATTAAGACTATTCCTGCATTGTTTCCTTCAATGAACTCTAAAGCAATGAGGATTATTTTGATACATTCCCTTGAAGTCTAACTGAAGATTTAGATACCTAATTTTAAGCATCAAGACTTGAAGAATAATCATCCTTGTTCTACTTGAGCTCTTCCAGCAGTGTTTGTTTTGATTAGATAAACATAAAATAATTAGGAAACTCTCAATATGAATGTTTGGTTGATTTTGGCACACCTTCCCATGGTCTATTTTGTTATCCTGCATACAGCTCAAAATTTCATGCTGGCATTAACAGCTGCACTTCTTGTTTCCATTATCTTTTGTGCCTTTTTCATCAAACATGAAACAGGAGAAACTCCTTGGTGTGCTACATCATATCTGTCACATGCAGTGTTCTGAAGAGGAAATGTGGAAGTGTAGAAGTGTAATTTGTGTTATTGAAAAAATCAACAAGTGGAACGATCTGTAGAACATCAAACATTCACTCCACATTGCTTTCCTCCTTTCCTTGCAAGTTTATATGACTCAGAAGTGAACAGCATACATAAAAGCATCCTATGGAACTCTGTGGACTACACTGCACAATGCAGATCAGAATTTTGAGAGAAGTGCTCTCCTGAGATGTGGGCATTTCAAATGTCATACTTCATCCCAACTAAGATGAAAAAAGGAAGTTGTTTGCTGTCTAGAATTTGACATATACTTAAAATGAAAATCCAGTCCCATATTCTTCCTTACAGAGGATGATTAATTCTTCTGACTTTGTGGACTGTAGCTGTACCATCCTATAAAAATCATTATTTACTTTAATAAACTCTTGATAAAAATAATCAAATAATTAAAATTTTAATAAACTCACAAATAAGAAAAGCACCATATTTTGATAATACTGAAAAGAAAATCATTGCTGTAACTATAGTCTTTAATTGTAAGTAGTCTTACTTACAATTAAAGTAAGATAGACTTATAAGTCAATCTTACTTTATATTTTTACTTCATTTGAGCCACGTAATCTTTTTTCTAAATTCGATATACGCCTCGAAATTACACTTATAGTGTTGTCATCTTCTTAATTTCCAAGTTTTTGACCCCTTTTAATGTACAAATACACCAGGTGTTATTCCTTTAGGCTTCATCAATATCACTGAGGTTTTGCATACATTTTCTTCTAGGAAACAAGTTTACATGAATTCTTTTGTAGCACCTAATCCAAAGGATGTTGGAGGTTTTTTGGTGGAACGGCCAGTATTTTAGGTAGATTTCCTGATTTCTTGAAAACAGAGGACTTCTTATGTTCAGTAAATCAGACTGAAGATACCATGTCTACATGGACAGTTATTCATCCTACAAGAATTCTACTTAAATATTACCAAACTGCCAAATGGAAAACCCCAAGAATCTGATTATCCATAGATAAAGTTTGTGCTACATACTTTCACACTTTGCATTGTTTTGGTTCATTAATTTTGTGTGGAGTTTTAGTCAAAGTACACCCCACAATAAAAATTGTGAGCATAAAGATTTGCTTCATAGCCAGTGTCAAAAATTGTAGTAGAGAGGTGCAAGGCAGCATTCAAAATAACCTACAGTGACTGTGATTTTGGTTAAAATGCCCATGATGACAATCACTGATTTTGATAACGATAGTTTAGTACGTTATTCTTGTTCTTATGCAGAGGTATACAGAAAATTGTGTGGAGTTTTAAATCTGAATTGAGAACAAAGTACCTGTGGAAACTCTTGAACGCAATTTTACAGAAATGTGTGTGATAACTGTTCTATACCCTACTCCCCTCATTCTCCAAGAATAGCTGATGTTTATGAACTGACAGGGGCTTAACACAAAGACTGTGAAGCATGTCTAGCAGTTATCAAAAGAGCAGCAAAGGCATAAATATGAATGTTATTGTTTGATATGTACTTTAGGTGAAAAAAAATACATTCTATGGGGTCAATAACTTCTGTATCCTGCTACAAAAACAGTAAGAACTACATGTTTTAACTAAATGCTAGTTTTAACTATTCAGAATTGTGAACTTTTGTTTTATTTGCTAGTCTTTTGCTTTCTAGTTAAGCCAGCTGAGGTATTGTTACAATGATCTAAGTTCTGTTTGTTACTGTGCTAGTATATTACCTGGAGACCATATTAAAAGAAAAGTGTCTCTTTCCTGTCTTACATTAGTCCCTGTTATAGCAACGCTGAGAAAAACAAAGACCTGAGAAAGGGAGCAGAAAATTCAGAGCATTGAGAAGGTCACTACAACAAGTTCAATAAGTAGCATTAGTAATAATACTTCCAAACATGTAATCTATTAAACTTGTCCACCTTGTTCTTGTGAGATCACAGTCCTTTGCAATCTCCAACTTGCCTGTGATATCACAAACCCGTGGTGAAAACCCAGCTTCCAGGAACAGGCAGCCTGAGTCTTTGATTATCAATTCTTCCTTATGAAATATGAACTTTCTCTGATGTCAAATTAATTTAAGAGTGATGCTTTTTGTATCCTTCTGGTTTTTAGTGCAACTACCTGGGGAACTAATTTGAGAAAGAAACAGAACACTTTAATTTTGCATAAGAACTCTTTCAATCTGAAGATTATGTAATTTGCACCGAATTTGTTAATATTTAAATTATTTTACAGCAAATTCATTTTAGGGTGTTAATACATGGAAACATTCCTCAGCTAAGAGTGTTATACAAGACCAAGTCTGAAGTCTCCCAGCTTTACTAATGCCATTCATTTTCCTGATCCTTTTGAGAGTATTTGATGTGTCATACTAGTGAAGTCATTAAAGCAACAAGAACGTTGAAAAATACTTTTTCCATATTTCAATTTAGGACAATCCGGAATTGCACTTTGACACTGGTTTTACATGAATGCTTGCCAGTAGCTGCTTTGAGTGCCTCTGTCAACCTCCCCCTCTCTGTAAGCTCTTTTCAGCAAAATAGTTATGTGTCTCTTTTATTTTTATCCCATATTTTTAACTCTCTTCAATCTTATTAAATCCTCTGCAAGAGAATATAATGGCCAGATGATTCAGTGGTTCCCATCTGTACAGGAAAAGCTCTGGTAGCGTCACTGAGGATTTTTATGTAAAATCCTCTCATCTGGGCAACATTATTGTGCAGTCTATCTGGGAGATTTTATGAAATCATAATTCTTTCAAATTCAGAGGAGAAATAAAACACCATGCATTCAAGAGGGTAGGATTTTACCCATTCCAAGACTTCCCCTGCCTTTCTTTCCTGTAAAATAAGGACCTTCTAATTCAAAGTCTACTAATTTGGAATGGCATTTTTAAGTGGAAAATTATCTTTTTTCCCCCACATTTGTTAGTCCTACATCGCTAGAGAAGTACCGTAAATTTGGATTCTATGTATTTGTACCAATAGGGCTTATTCAGAGAGTTTTCTGTCTACCTCCTATTTCTGTTATTCTTCTGAAGCATGCATTTGATCTGCCTTGATACGCTGAGTGAAATTGCTCCTCCATTTCCCTTTATTTTGTTGGTTTTATTTTAAGACTGTTGACCAGAAAGCAACACGGCTGCTACAGAATGCTCATACTTTTCAACACTTTCCTATTCATCAGATCAAAATTTACCACTTCAGAGCATCATGTTTTCTCTTTCCATCACAACTTCTAGATCTCCAAGGACCTATCATTTTTTTTCTTATATTTGCTTCCTGTGGTATTCTTTGTGCTCAGAAATTATCCCTGCTAAAAGAACTGTAATTAGACTAGTGTGCTTCAGCCTTCAGGTAGCTTTGAGTAAAGGTGAGAACCACGCTATTTGGATCCCTGAAAATGAGTGCTGCTTCTTTTCATTTGGTCTAAACGTTAACTGGGGTCTGGAAACTGGAAAAATAAACTTAGATTTACTGCTTTCAGGCCCCTGCCTCAGCAACAAGGTAAACATACATACTATAAACTTGAATTACACCACATTTTATCTGAGGTTTTAACTTGATGGCACCCACATGGTCTGTGATATTCTCTATAGGATTGGCAGATGCAGCTTTGGGACATAAGACCCAACAGAAAACATCCCTTTACCCAGCTTTGCTTCCCTCTGCTCACCCCTAAACACTCACAGTCTGTAGCCTTCTGCTGTCTCCTTCTCCTCTCAAAATAACAGTACTCAAATATAAGTTGGTAGAGATAAACTGGTTTCAAATTTTTCACCATTTCAGGTTTTATTTCTCTCCTAATGTTTGTTTTTAGGGTTTTCCCTGAGCTATGGATTGTTGCTGAAGCAGACACTCTTAAAATGATATGACAGAAAAAAAGAAAGAAAAAAATTCTTACTGGGAGAAAATTAGAAAGCAGAAAGCCACATTTCAGTTGGAGACATAAAACAGTAAATTGAACTCCTACCTAAAAAGAAAGAAGAATATGTAGTTAATTATATAGCACAAAGAGAGAAAAATTCAGTATAGATACTTGAGTGTACAAGGATATAACATTAAATTTGGCAGAAGAGCACAGCTTCAGTGGAAAATTCTTACAAATGTTTATTAAATATAAGAATAAACTAAGTTCATTCAACAAAGAAAACAGGCAAAGAGGCACAGTTATACCTGGTAGCTACTTACCTAAGTGACACAATGAAATTAATGGAGGATTAAAATGCAAGATTTAAACTGGAGGGAAGTGAGCTATAACCACTTTTCTTGGGTTTTTTTCCACAAATTGGGAAATACTGCACTAACCTCTGACAATATCAGGCTGTTAAAATAATGTTTAGTTAGTGTCATAACCAATACTTATCTCTTCTTGATTGATAGTGATTTCTTAAGCTATTTTTAATACTAAGTCACTGATTAAATTAAGTCAAATCTAGTTAAATTAGTTAGATAATTTTATACACATATCTAAACCATAAATATCTATACCAATGCTACTTTCATATACAAAATTGCAATGTAAATGTGATAACTGCATCCAATTACTAGTAAACTCAGCTTTAAAGGCACTCCCGGCATTGCAGCTGGAACTCTTCTCTGTGGCAGGGAAACATCCACAACCCTCAGCTCACCATCTTCTGTACACATAGTGACAACAGCCACATTGTCATACAGCTAGCTATTCTTGTACCTTTAGTATTGTTTTACTGCAACACAACAGTAAGAGAGTGCCACATGGAATATCACAAAATAACACAGGCATAGAAAAGGTCAGCTGAGTAGCCAAGCCACCCACATCTATTGGTTTTATAATGGATTTTACAATGCTTAACATTTTTTCATCACTACCTCAGCTTTGGAATCCTGCCAGAATTTTGGTATTTAAGACAGACAAATACAAAATAAAAAACACAGGTTTCCATGGTTCAGACCAGTTTTGATTCAGAGCTTCTTGTGTCATATCAGTATCCATAGCTCAGGCTGCCATTCCATTACCACACAACCGCTTTTAACAAATTCCCAAGCACTTTGCTTTGCCTTATGCACATCTTCCTCCCTGTCATTGTATTTTTCTGCATAACTCCATACATGATACTAATGAATGACACTAGCATAGACTTAATAGGAGAGCTGGCTGTCACAGCAAATAGGCACTGCCTTAACAAAAGACAATGCTCAAGTGACTCAGAGCACTTGAAATAATTTTCTTTCTTATTGGAACATTGTAGCTTGTGATTATTTTTAACAAGACAATATATTATATTTTTCCAAGCTCATCAGTTTCTATCAAGAGACTAAAGATAATTTGAATCAATGCCTACTGCATTACTCTTGGTCCTAATAAAATTTCCCAGTGTTTTTCCTTTGAGTTGAGCAACAACATTTAGCTAAGCAACATGTAAATAACAATATATAAAGCCAGTCTAGGGAAAACTTTGCTAAGTTATCCTATTGTTAACTCTAAAGAAGCCAAAAAGATAACTATGCTTTTATTTGTAAGAAAAAGTCGAGGTTTTGGCTCAGCACTGATCCTCTTTGCTTACTACTATCCTTTTTGCATATGGGGGTGAGCCCTGGACCATGAAAAGGAAGCTCTAGAAGAGAAGAGAGATGTAGAAAACAAAAACTAAAAGAGGTGCTAGTGCAGCCTGTTTCACAATAGTAGACATATCCCCTCATTGTCCAACCAATAGCTGCCGTAGTGACATGCTTTCAAAACGTATTTCTCAAATTTCTTACGAGAAGCTCGACACAACTGATAAGGCAGTTTATTGGATAAATGCCTACTTTGTTTACTGTAATCCAGATAAACACTCCAATTTCATCTCACTATCGTTCCTTCTTCCTTTTAACACCTACATGTTCACGTCATCTTATACCCTAAGAATATATAATTAAAAAGTCAAACAACCAAAAATAATCCCACACAGTGAGAGGACAGAAGATATTTTAAAGTTATCATTTAATTATTTACTGTTTAAAAATTATTAAATAACAGGTAAAAAAATACAAAGAGTGTCATGAGTCAATACTATACTGATCAATTCAAATACTGTCCCTTCACTTGACTTTGTCTGAAATATTTTCCACTTTCACCTGAGTCAGTTCAACAGAGGCAAACTGATCTTTATGAACTTAAAGTATGATTCTGCCTTACACTGAAAAATAGAAGTGATTTGTCCATGGATTTATATATAAAAAAGTGATAGTTCCCTATAAATACTTCCACTTGCACTATCTACTTTTGTATATAGATGCCCAGATCTTTATGTGTATATGTATATGTACATAGAAATGTATCTTACTCCTCAGAGTGGTAAATGTGTGTTTATTCTCCAGTCTAAGTATGAAGGTTCACTATTGCAAAGACATGTGACGTAACATTTGATTCAAAATATTTCATGTTATTTCAAGATAAACAATTGTATTTTAAAAGGAAAAATAAAAAGCTCAAAAGGCAGAAAATTAACTCAGAAAAATAATCAATGATAGTTATTCATAATAAACCCATTCAAAAAATAAGACTAATATTAAAAAACACCATTTGAAATATGTTTGGGGGTTTTATAATAACTTATGTTATGTTATATGAGGGACTTATGTTGCAGGGTATTTTTTTTTAAAGTTACTAATTTTCACTTGGTGAATCTCATATTCCTCAGATCACTACTCATTTGTGCACATGCCCAATGGTTTCTAATCAAATATAGCAAACCATATCCATTTCCCTTTGTTTTCAAAAGTGATGGATGACTTATCTCTGTTCAAGAATGTGAAAATCTACAAGTTTTCCTTGAAAGAAACTTAGGTGCAAGGCCAAATTACTTTTATTTTTCATGTAGTATGTAACCCCCAGTCAGTGATAAATTTCCCGTCATTCTCACGCAGACATGATTGCCCAGCAAGTTCCACATAATTTTCTAAGTGCCCTTTCCAACTTTGGCTCTCTTAAATTTCCTTTATTATCACTTGAAAATTCAACAGCTACCCTATGATTTTTTTTACTACATTGAAAAGGCTCATATTCTACTTAAAATCATATTTAGGATGAGTAAAGGAAGACTTTAGTAAAGCCACACAATGAACTACATTAGTGGAAGTAAAATACAAATAAGGTCATCATAAACAAGATAAGTGTTTACGGTTTTTTGATTAAAATAAAACCATTAATGGTTTCTTGTTCCCTTCAACCAATCAAATACATGCTTATAAAATATTTTCAAGACTCTTATTTGTCTAATCAATTTATAAACTATTTTTCTTCCAAATACATGCAAAAAACATTGCAATGTTAATATTTGAGCCAATTGAAACTGATATTGCAAAGTTTCATGAGGTAACATGTTAAATGCCTTAGAAAACAACAAATCTTATTGTGACAGTCATTGTTCACCCTTCACCTCTTTGTAGGCTTATAACCAAAAATAACTCATATCCAAACAATTCCAAAACTAGATAGATCAAAAAATCAGAGAATATTCTGAGTTTCAAGGGACCTACAAGGATCCACAGAATATTCTGAGTCAGAAGGGATCCACAAAATCATCAAATCAAACTCTTATAACAATGTTTCCCTACATTTTATAAGGACTCTCCCTAAATTACCGATATTCTTTGCTTAGAATTAACTAGAATTTACATGTTGCAAATAATTGTTACAACTTGCCTTTATCTTTTTTTGGCAATTCAAACTTCTTTGACCTTGTGAATATGAATTTTAGCAAAAATTTAGGCACTCCGATTAAAAACAGCCCTACACTTACCATATTCATTTGGTGTGCTTAGACATTCACTGCTCCATGACTGTCCAACTTCATTTCAATTAGCTTTTGTTTAAAGAGTGGTTTAAAGCACAGCTTTTTAGTGTTCTTTTCTATATTTCTTCTCACTATACTCGTCATGTTAGTTTCAAGGACTTAGTTTAGATAGGGAGGACTGCCTCTCCCATGAGGAGTAGAACTCCAAGCTGGACTCAGCAGGGGCAAGGAACTGGGAATACAGAGCTGCTGCACAGTTCAAGAAATAGTTAAAAGAATAAGGGTGATAAAGAACCCTCTTTCTAGGACAGAAATGGCACAGTCCTAGGGACCAAACCATTCAGAAAAGACTGATAGTCGAAAAGCTACAGAACTGCCTGAAACCAAGCCTGGAACTGAGGAGTTGTTCATTAGGAAAGGGTCCATAAGACCTTAGTCCTGTATTTCTCTTACCAAATCACATCACTTTTAATGTAAAAAAAAAAAAAAAAAAAAAAAAAAAAAAAAAAAAAAAAAAAAAAAAAAGTCTGTTTTGTAAATAAAGCAAATCATTTAACCTTAACTTCCTTTTTCAAATTTCTTCAGAATTAGGAAGGGGAACTGCAAGGCTTTGCTTTAATGCTCAGGTTGTCTCTGTACTTACCTCAAGACCAATGCTAGTAGAAGGTTAAGAGCAAGTAGAAAAATAAATCCTTTTGTGTAAAATACAAAGCTGCAGGCAGAAGATTTTGTAGGATACTTTGAAGGAACTAGTAAGAATTTGGGGAGTCATATATATGGAACATAAATATAAACATAGATACAAGAAAGAGATACAAAGGCCTGAAGAAAATACCAGCGAAGCAGAAAACTGTAGCTACTTTTTGAAAATAAGTTTCATTATTATTATGAAATCACCTGAAGGCTGCATAATTACTTCTTTTCAAGGAAGATGAATTCAGACTACAACTGAAACAAATAAATGAACCCTGGGTTGGAGACTAATGAGGTTCAGTGGCTGAAGGAAAGGATCTTGGTCTGTTCACCTTTGCCAAGAAACAGAATAACTGGGAACGTAACACAGGTTTGTAAAAAAAGCCTTATACAAAAAAAAAGGCTAACAAAATTTTATTTCTGTGTGAAAGCAAAGATAATACTGGCATAAATAATAAACAGTATATACTCGTCTATAGGTGCAGGTCAAAGAAACAATCCCAGGGAGTAACTGAATGTAAATTAAGGCAAAAGACCTCCTGACCCCTACTTTGGAATGTTATTTGGCTACCCTATGAAAGGAATAATTAGGATATCGTTCTAAATCTATGAAGGAACTGGCTTCTTTTTCTCTTGTGTTCCTATTTTCTGATGTTTTGTGCCAGTGTTTAGAAAATTCAAATAAAAACAAGTAAATTTATCATTTAAGAACCTTGTAACATTTTTGAAAACAATGAAATATAATGGTTAATGCTACTTTTGCTTCATGGGATGTAACCCTTAAATTAGTATTTCAGCCTCTAAAATGATTGCTGAAAAACAGTGGTGTAGGAAGGAGAAATTCCCCTATTTTAGGCCACACGGGAAAGTTAAATCCTGCAATGCTATATTCTATAACCAATATAAAGCCACTTTTTTTTTTTTTCCTTTTGCCTTGTCTTTGTCTATTTCTGCCATTGAAAGCGGCATTGGAATAGTAACTAGACAGACTGTATTCAAGCAGATCTCCCAAAGAAACAGGCTGGGGTCTGCCACCACTGCGATACCCTGTCAGACCTCTTAAAGTGGAGATGAGAGAGCTGGGTCTGAGGTCAGAAGTTCAGAGAATATTTAATTGCTGCCTTTGCCTAACAAGGATCTAGAGAGAAGACAGACTTGGTCTCTTCTGGAAGTGCTTAGTGGAATGAGAGGCAACAAATAGAAACTGCAGGAGAAACTCTCAGCTACTTGCAAGAAAACTATCCTCAGAGTAAGAGCTGGCAAACAGTAGAATAGATTGTCCAGAGGGTTTGGACACTCATCTTTGGAGACAGTAAAAGATGAAAAATATCAAATTGCACAAAATAAGATATATATACTTTGAGCTTATGAATTTCTGATTATATTTAAAGATCACATTATAAACATACTAACAATTTAAAGCTTGCTAATTAAGTTAAAAATATTATTAAAAACAAGTAAGAAAATCTCATCCATAAACTTCAAACAAGCAGATAAACCAAAACAGGTCTCTGGGCTAATATTACAGAGACTTAGAAATCCTAATGTGTGGCAGATATAAGAACCAATATGCTGAACCCTCAGGGCAGTGTTATGTCTTCATACTAGAAAGAGTAACAGTTAATTGACATTCTGTCAATCAACTGTTTTTTATTTTCATTAAAAAATACACCAAGAAAATAAATAGTTTAATATTCATAAAGTGTTGTGTAAATATTGAAACATGTGAAATTTATTTTTCCCAAACCTTAGCTATTGCTATTATGCATCCAAGAAAAAAATGATGTGAAAGGATATTTTTTAAATAAACAGGACCTTCTTCACATAGCTGTCTGAAAGTCTAACAATTTATTCTGACTAGAAACGTGCATAGTTCAGATGGTGTCAATATTTGCACTGACTACAAATAGTGTCCTCTTTCTTCATGCCATTAAAATGAGATGTAAATACTTTATTAAAAGATACACTGGCCAGTAGCAGCATTGTTCATTTGTCCCTTCAGAAGCAAAGGCACATAATATATGTGTAGCTCTGTGGTCCTGTGAATACAGTCCTGCCATCAATACTGGGAGGTCACAGACTTCCTACGGGGTTTGCAAGGACTCAGGACTAAAGCTTATCACTTTGGTTTCTTTGCTTTGAACTTGCCTTCACCTGTTCCCAGCCTTCCCTTTCCCTTTGTTTAGCTCTAACAGGGATTTGTTAACAACCAGATAGGCATGCTTGGTTTAGGTGTCCATACCTTGGTGTGGTACATACGTAGTTTTAATATGCAGAGGAGCAGCAAGTAGTTGTTCTGTGTAGAGTGGGGGATTTATGGCTTTACTAGAACAAAAAAAATCTTAGAGAAATAGAGGTCTGGAATGATAGCAAAGGGTTCCAGAAGGGGCAGTGCCAGATGCAGGATAGAAGTGTACTTGTTGAGGAGGAGCCTGGGCTGGCAATGGAAACTCCTGGATTTACAGACTACTTCACTAATGGCCATATGAAGAAACAATAACCCAATTTCAGACAAAACTATGGGGTTTGCATCTAACATGTAAATTGTACCACAGAGCACGCTTGCAGAACAGTGAAGACACTAGGCGGAAAGATATCCTAGCAACATATAAAAATACCTAAATTTTTTATATATTCTAGCCCAAAGAAAAAGAAAACATCATGAACAAACTTCTTGAAGCAAAAGGGTGCCTACAACTTGCTATATTTTTCTACCTTGTTCTTTCTCATTACTCCTTGCAATAGTGAAATATTAAGAACTATTATAAGGAATGTTTAACTGTACAACTACCTAAATTTATGTCTTATTACTGTACTAGTGTTTGCATTATTATTATTTCTATTCCTGTAATAATTAGATATTAACTGTTAAAAATAATTCTTAGATTAATCTGTTAAGACATCAATTAAGAAAAATAAAAAATTCTGACTTTCCCTAAAAGGTCTTTGCTTATTTTGCCTGTAACGAGACACTCTGGATAATGTTTATTTAATCTCTTTTGAGAGTCATTACAATAATAATATCATGGTCAGTTGAATGATGCCTAGAACAAAATTTAATTACTATCTAAATATTAATCTAGATATTAATCCAAATAATGAGAGGTAGTAAGCAGTTTTTACATTGTATTTAAGCAAAAGTGACCCTGCATGTTTCATATGCATATTTTAGCACTTCAGTTCTACGTGAATCTTGCCAGCCCCTAAACAGTTTTTGTTTGTTTCACAATACTCTAGAATACAATTTTACGATAAGAAAATAATGCTTTTTTTTTTTTTCCTTTCATGCAAACCCATAAAAATCCCAAGATTATTATTTTTTTCTGGAAAGCAGACTTCTATAACCATATATTTGCAGCCATCTATAACCATAAAATTGTCTGAAAACAGAAATATCCTTTATGACTGAATTTTTATTTAAAGTAAAAATATCAGATATTTCCCCTCCACACCCCCACCACTCCCATCCCCTGAGAATGATTGACAAGTACCTCATGGGATTTTTAGCTAAGTATAAACAAACAAAACTCTTACAAAGATGTTCTCTTTGCATTATATGCACTAAGAAAAATTCTGTTTGCCTTTGATTATGGCTTTCATTTACTATATATTTTACTGATCCTGCACATGACATTTTTTTAACATAATCTACACTACACAAAATAAATCAGTTGCCTGTCTCAAATACCTCAGCTCAATTCCTCTCACTCTAGTGAGTTCCTTCTTAACTGAATTTAGCTATGCACTAATTAGCACAGAATGAAATATATATACACCCAACAGGGAGTGCTGCAGATTTTGCCTGTAAAATTTAACAACCCAACGTGAGCATACTAAGAGTTTTGGAAGATTTCATTTTGTCTTTAATATGCAGAAACGTATGCTTTCTATCAGAAAATTGCAAAGTGCTATCATGGTACACATTTCTGGAAGACTCTTTTACAGCATCTCCAGAGGGGATTGAATAAAGAGTATTTTAATGTACATTGAGCTCATTAAAGTGCTTCTTCCCTAAAGTCCTATTTCAACCCAGTTTCCAGAATAGATGAGTTAAAGTTGAGAAGTTGAGGGAAGACTTTTGGCCCCATATAGAACTTTTAGAAATGTCAGATGACTACTAATTTAGTCTTGAATACTAATTATGTGATTGTGTGACTGGGAAGGAAAGGGATTTGGAGGTACTGTGGTCACAGCAGGTAAATTATACCTCAGAATCTCTGAGGTAAAAATCTTGTGTAATTTTAATTAGATTTTTTGTTGTTGTTGTTAAAGTGTGACTTGACATCTTGGAAATCCTTACTCTAAAAATACTCTGTTTATGTCACTACCGTTTCTGTGTGAAATGTATGAAGATTCTAAGAAATCAGTATACATAATGGATCTTTCTCATAGTGTCAAATCAAGATTAAAAGCGACTTTCATGATACTAGTTACAAATTTCTGATGTTCAGTGACTGCATGAGCAACATTTGTTGAACTTTGGGCTATGCACAATTACTCTCATATACGAAAACTTGAGCGTATTCCTGTAAAATGTGTGATGAGTTCAAATGCAGCAAAGCAGTTGTTGCACTCTTTGGCTTAAAACAAGACTTGAATCCCAGAGAGTTCAAAAAGGCTCAAATGCAATTTTATGTATCTATTCTGACAGGTGCAAAGCTCCAAGCTAGGAGCATTTAATGAAGACCATAACATAAGCTCGGACAGCACAGGGATGGTTTCAGACAGTAGCAATTTCAGATAAATAAGCAAGATACGTTCCACTGGCCTAGTTAGTGGGTTTGATTTTACAGGTACACTGAAAGCTGCTAATACCTGGGGTGAGTCTACAGTAGGATGCAATCTGAGACAAGCAGACAAACCGTGGAACAAGAATAATCCAGCTGCAGCTCTGTGCAGATCGTTTCCAAGATGATAAATTGCTCTGTATAGAGTAATTCTTAATGAAGCTGGTATACAGAGTGGACCCAAGAGGCTTCACTTTCACACACAAAACTGCATAGAGCAAAATCAAACAGCTGCAAGTAAAATATTACCCCATGTACAAAAACTATAATAATAATTATTATTATTAGCCCTAGTACACTTTGAATAATATCACATTAGATACAAAAGCAACTGGAAGAGGACAAGGAATCTTTGGTTTTAAAAATCAAGGTATCTACCAGTAAAATACATAAAGCACTGTTTATTTTATGGTTTACACCTTGCATCTGAACACTTGATCCCACTGGTCTACTGTAATATAAATAATAGTAATTTGGCCTGGCACTAGTAAATATCACTGTTGACATTCTTCTCGGGGGAGGGGGGGGGGGGGACCCGAAAACGCACACACACTAAAATCCCCAAACAAAACAAAACAACCATCCTCCAGAAAATTGCAGCATATATTTAGCTTGTATTTAGAATTATTTTATGCAAAAAATATGGGCTTCAAATAAGGTTTCATTAAGTGCTTATGAATAATTTTTCTACACACTTTAATCAGATTATTTCTGGTTTACTCACTGAAAAGAATATTAAGCTGAAACAGATAATGTTTATCTGAAACCACATCATAAAATAATATAAAAATACCGATAGATAGATTTATATACCACTGAAAGATCAGTGATCACTGAAAACTTCCAAATGTAACCAACAGGTGAGGCTTCATAAAGCCCCACCTGTTGGTGACACCCAAACCTTTATAACTGCATATCTAAAACTGTTGGCTTCACTTATTGCCTCTTATTAAATGTTACACATAAACATATGCTCACCAAGCAAGGCACAAACACCATTAAAACGCCTGATGTAAGGTAACAACAGGGATTAGTTGAAACAGCAAAAACAAATCAAAAATGCTATGCAAGAATACATTGTCTTATTTATTGCACTTCCTCTCTGTCTAAAGAAAATTGTCTCAACTATGGGCTAAGTGATTTTACTCTTCAAAATGAGGAATAGAAATGCCTTGGAAAAAAAATAATGAAAGCCAAATTGTACAACACAGAGAAATTTAGACTATAATAGTTAATAGAAATGAAGGAAGACAGAAAAATATGGTTTACTTATTTGAAGGTTACTGGGGAAAACCCCTCATATTTCCCCTGAATGGATGGGCTACTCTAGTAGCAAAAGCTAAAAAGTGGAGGGGGCTTCTGTCTTTAGGAATAGAAGGCTATAGATCTGAAATACTGATGAAAATAATACTCCCCTCTCTTTTGCCCAGCTGCTCTCAAGGTGCTAGATAAGTGCAAGATTTCTACCCCTTGAAGACAACACACTCCCCTGGCACTGGGCCAGGGATAGCCTGGAGGAAGCTCAAGGACCCAAACAGCATCCAAGAGAAAAGGAGTTAGATGCAAAACAACATGACAGAGACAAGTTAGAATTTGCAATCTACTATGCAATAGCATCTGTTTCATAAATCGCTTTCATAAACCACATAAGCACTATCCTTAGATGTGGAGCTAGTGCTTATGGACCTTTGTTTCCCACTTCAACCTCTCTCGGGTTGATTCTGTCTTATGCACGAATGTGCCTTTTTTTTTTTTTTCTTTCTTTAATATGTTCAGGGATGGAGATTCCACAGCATCTCTTAACCAGTTCTGTTTAATGATGAAAAACTTGCTTTAGACCAGAGTAACTAAAAGTTAAGCATTAATCCAAGTGTGTAAAAAGGTACCTGCCCATAATTTACAGGCTGTTTACATTACACCTCATTAGGAAATTGCTTTCCGGTCAAAATCTTTAATCCCCTACTACTTATAATACTTTATCCAGGCAGATTTTTTACACAAGTTCCATGAAATGGTTGTTCAAGCATATCTTTCTCAAAGAATGTTTTCTGTAAATGAAACCTCAAACTCCATTTGAGAGAGTAGAAAAGGTTATTTTGTTGTTGTTGTTGCTGACATTATAACTTCTATGCAAATATCAAACTCATTAAATATTTCTTGGAGTCAGAAGTATTTGAATATTTTAAATGAGCATCACTTTCATCTTGGATATCTCTTTTCTCAGCTGCTGAGATTTTTATTTCAGGTTCATGGAAAAGTTTGACAGTGACAGCATTCCCTCCCTTTCCTCCGTATTCCAATTGCTCTGCTTCTGGTGATAACTGCTCAATGATTCCTTTTTGAGTACAATAATTAAAATTGCTTTGTCATTGCCCTGTCACCACAAGAAAAGATCTTTGCAGAACATAAACACCACCACACTCAGAAGGCATAAAAAAATATGTCAGAAGAAGAAGGATAATTCCCTATTATTTCTGTACTATATAGGTAATTTTGTCATTGCCTTAGTATCTTTTAAGGTACCAAAGATGTTAGTCTTCATGATACTCTCTTCTAGAGGAAGAACTATATTTTTGCAGGGAGTGTGACTAGGTCACTAAAAGAATATAATATGCAAAATATAAAAAGGATTGCTATTCAAAATGCGCAAGAACCTTTTGAATTACCCTTGAGAACAATTACACTTCAGTTTTAGCATTATGCTTTTGAACTAGAAACAATTCTGTAATCTTTAAATAAATAAAATTGAAATTTTTTTAACAATACCCCACCTACTTTTTTCTTGTGAAGAAATTTCTTTTTACCTTTAAATTGCTGTTAAAATTGCACTCTCCCCTGAGATTAGCTCTCTTGGTTAGATCATGGCACTAGTATGGTTGTGGGTTTGATCCCCATATCAAAGACATCCACCCATAAGATTTGCACCCAATGATCCTCGTGGGGAAAAAAATGTCTTAGTCTTTCTGAGACAAACAAAAAGCCAAAAATTTTATAATTGTATTAAAATATACATCTCAATCTATTCAAACTTGCCAAGCTACAGAAATCAATGTTTATTCCCACTATCTTCAACATCACGTTATTTGTATGTGTTCCACATATATGTGGATTTGAAAACCCCCTACTAAATGAAGGACTGATTCAATTTCTGCTACAAAAAATGATTTAAAAAAAAAAAGCCTTTTATCTACTTATTATGCTGCTAGGCACAACTCCAAGGAGAACAAAAAATAAGAAATTTCAAAATAGGAATTTTGAAATAAAGAGTTTCCATCAAAAATAGCGACACTATGCACGTTATACCTTTACTAGAAATTAAGAATTACGACCAGACTTCTAGCTCATGGCACTTAGGGAAAAAATACATGTGATTGTAGCTGTTCACTTCCAAAACTTCCCATTTACTGCTGTGTCCTTTTAGAAATGAGGTTCATCCAGTATTGCCTTGAAAGGGCTACACTTCCCTCAGGCCAATGGCACAGACATCCAGACATGCCCAATACTCTACTCTGACACAGTGGTCAAGGAAACACTGTCTCTGCTTCCACCCACCTCTCCCTCAGACTCCCCCACCCTGCTTGGGAATGCACTCAGTGAGGCACCCAGACTTCCAGTGAAGACATGCCAGTTCTTCAAAATGAAATGATGCTTGTGCATTGACTTGCATAACTTCCTAGTAACCCAGAGATGAACAGGGAACATATAAAACTGAGCTGCTGTACAGCAATTTTGCAATTACAGCTTTACAGCTTCTTATCCCAGCAGTATTTACAATGTGCACTCACACCTTCAAACAACAATGTCTTTACAATCTAGGATTAACAATATGCTGGCAATGTCCTGATGGGTACAGAACGTTATCAATCAAATTTTTTTAAAAAGTACCAAACTAGAGGTGGCTTTATTTTGTGTCTGGTGGTTTTTTGTTTGGTTGGTTGGTTGGTTGTTTTTTGGGGTTTTTTTTGTTGTTGTTGTTGTTTTTTAACAAGATATATGTTTCTGGTAAGCTGATTAGCTTTTTTAATTGCTATTATGCCAGCCTGTAATTAAAATATTGTTGCTGAAGCAGAGTATCCCCATTGATATCCTTTTCTCAATTATGTGAATTTGTTCAAAAGAGGAGGAGTAGAAAGGGTACCAAGAGGGTATACACACTGAAAGGAAGGCAGAAATCTGCTCAGGCCTCAGCACTTCACACAGCAAAATGATCACAGTAATAAAATATGGACAATATTTAATAAATCGAACAATGCAGCCCATTCTTACTATAAATCATGAATATTAATCACTTGCATTACTCAAATATCAATTTTTGTAGAATCAGAAGGGTTGGTGACTTCCTTCCCCTTCCTCAAAATTTATATTGTTTGCCGTATTCAGCATTAATTTCCCCTTCTCTTCTGTGGGCTTGCCAACACTACAAAATTCAATTTAAATTACAAATTAAAGAGCAGAGCAAGAGGTAATTAAACATGGTATAAAGTATTTTTATGCTGCTTTGACAGTTTCAACAGAGATTCAAGCCAAGCAAAATAGGAAAAAATCTAAAGATGGTCATTATAATTTCACAAGCATGTATCAGGATGTCTTAAAATTATTGTCCTCTCTAATCCTACTAAGTATAGTCCTTCTGCATTTATCAATATATTTTGCAGGTTACAGTGCTGCAATAGAAAGACTTCTTAGAATACTAAGGAATTATTTTTCTAAACTAGTAACAATGTTTGTCGAAGTATGGGTACTTCTCTGCAATCCCACTTCACAGTGACATTCCTGTCTCTGAAAAAGTTACCCAGACACCCAGAATCTTGTGTAATGTGTTCTAGGGCAGCCCTGCTCAAGCAGGGAGGTTGGACCAGATGACCCACTGTGGTCTCTTCCAGAGTGACCCATTCTGTAATTCTGTGAGCCAGGGTTTTATAAAAGTGAAACTTTCAACTTTTTCTCTACATTGTTACAATTTTGGACTACTACACATCCCCTTCTCCCCGTCACAAGTGAACATTAAAGTTCTGTTATTGGGGTTAGGATAGAAGTATAAAATCCACAGTAGCAGCATGACAGCAGATGCATACCTAGGGCATTGAAATGTCACACAGCAGCATAGCAGTGTTGCAGGACAGGCTGGAGTCCATGAGCAAACAGCACAGGACAGAGTTTTCACACCCTTCTAGGCAAAATCACAGAGGTCTGTTGTTGCTTCTTTCAGATACTGTGGGGATGGAGCACATGTTGCTTTACATGAAGATTTCATTGCCAGGGCAACAATGGCAATCCTTAGATGAAGGAAAATTTGAAATTTAAATAGCATTTTCTTTTTCATCTTTATTATGAGTGTGTAAATATTGTTTCATATAGCAAGTGTGTAGAAACAATGGAACTACCTGCCAGATCTTTGGATTTTATTTCACCAAACATTTCTATGATTTATTCAGACTGTACACCCTCTCTGCAATTTATGTATTAATCAGGAACAAACATAGCTAAAGAGATGTGTTAAGAATTAGACAAAAAAGCAGTGATTAACTGAGGTTTTTGTAAGAACATATATGCAGCTAATACTCTGAATGTTGTATGCCAGTATAGCCACTGTGCTCAGACTCAAGTTTGACTTGACTCAAGTTTCATAGACTCTGGCTGACAGAGGCCAAGCAGAACTCAGTGTGTGAGGTGATCCCACAATTCTGGCTGCAACACATTATGGGAAAAAAGAGGATATGACCAAAGAGTGATTCAATAGCCTGGTCAGCAAATTGGTCCATGACTCAAACACCTGAAATAATGCAATGTGCAAAGGAGAAAAAAAATTAAACGCAGATACTTTTCACTTTGTTATTCCCAGTCAAACTGCACAGGCAGCCTTAGTAAGTGACAGTTTGCTGGTTTTGATGTTTGATCATGAAAAAATGTTTTTTGGGGGACAAAAAAAAAAGTAAAATAAAAGTGAATTATGGAAAACATGCAAACATTTAAAAATGTTATTTTGTTGCTTTGCATTTGGAACAAGAATTCTCATCTAGCATCACATCTACTAGCTAGGACACAAAACCAAAACAAGTACATGTCATTACCCAGGACCAAGACTCCCTAAAATATGAATGCATAAAGGGTGCAAAATTTTGTACTCAATTCTAAAATTAATCTCCTTATGAATCTGTTTTCAAGTTCTGGCACTAAGATTGTTCTCAGGCCTTCACCTCAACTATACTGTTAGAAGCAAGACACATAGAAGCATACAGTTCAAGTCCACGCCCTTGTAAAAATTACAAATAAATAAGACAGCTTGGCTAATGAGAAATCTTGGGGAAGCAACTTCAAGTTCAAACTCTCATCTGGAAAATTTAATACACAGCTAGACATATGGCAGCTCCTTTTTCCTTTGCTTATATTGGGTGCCCAAAAATAATGGCCCCTTAAAATGTTCATGTAATTAGACCATACAAAAATCAGTCAATTTAAGTCTTCAAGATACAGATAACTGTTGGCTTGAGTTAGGTGCTAGTGATGACATATATTGTGTTGTACATAAACAGGAAAAAACTGTACATGCCGTTTTTCTAAGTCCTTATAAGAATGCTATAAAAATAATAATGTCATAGGAATTATTTGTTAGATTCAACTGTTTGCAAGACAGTGAAGAAGATGATGTTCACTCAAATAATGAGAAAGAGAAAAGTAATTCTAAGATATTTGTGAAAGATATTCATAATAAGGAATGAGGTAGTTCAGCAGATTACAAGCTCGCTTCCTGCTAGTCTCAACACTACAGTATTTTGACATTTAAACTGAAGAGTCTGTATTTTTAAAATAGCCTCTTCATTGCAACAAATTTTACTCTATTTTGTGTTAATTAGAGTTACATATTAGGATTATCATGCTCATGAACAGTGCATGAAAGTTTAATTAAAAGACCATTAAATTATTCATTTTTAATGAAACTGCCAGGAATTCTGCAGAGAAGTTCAACAACATTTATCATATCGTTACTCTAATGAACTTCTTTCTAGATAAGAATTCATAGAAACTCCTTAAAGGTTGAACTATCTTCAGATACATAAGAAAAAACACACCTAATTATGTTCCCAGATCTCAAAAAAAAAAAAAAAAAAAAAAAGACAAAAGAAAAAACCCTTTAAAATATATTCATGAAAGCAATACTATAAACAAGGCTTTTCAATGGGAAATGGGTCAGATATGGAAAAGTAATGAAGAGTACTTGTAAAAGAGTACACAAAAAAAAACCTGTATGTAAAAAGATCCTGCAGGTGGTACAGATGAACTAGAGAAAGCCATTTAGAAGGATGAATATTAGTCATTAAAAGGTAAATTATCCCATAACTGATAAAAAAAACCCAAAAATCAAACATACATTTGGAACGGAATAGGAAGGATACAAGGTCTTGGTCTTCACCCTTACAAATAAACCAAGCAGGGTGAAAACAGTGAATGTATCTTTATCTTTCCAACAATTTGTATTGCATACAATGACTAGCATCCTAAAGGAGCTGAAAGTAGTCAGAAAATAGTAGTAGTTCAAATAGGATTTGAATTTGTTTCTGTGATGGGCCTTGTCCTGATTTCAGCGAGGATACAGTTAATTTTTTTCTCAGTAGCTGTTACAGTACTATGCTTTGGATTCAGAATGAGAATGGTGTTGATAATACACTGATGTTTTGGGGTTTCGTGAAGTCCATTTATCCTAAGTCAAGGACTTTTTCCTTGTCTCATGCTCTGTCATTGAGGAGGTACAAATAAAAAACCAGCTGGGAGGGACCATAGCTGGGACACGTAACCCAAACTGACAAAAGGGATATTCCACACCGCAGAACATCATGCCTGGTATACAAACTCAGGGAGCTACCCATGAATGGAGGCTGATGTAGGTTCGGTGGTGAGCGATTGCATTGTGCAGCACTTGTTGGGTTTTTTTCTTATTATTGTAATTATTATTATAATTTTCCATTATTACTGTATTTTTGCTTTATTTTCAGTTATTCAGCTGTTCTTATCTCAACCTACAAGTTTTACTCTCATTCTTCTCCCCATTCCACCGGACTGGGACATGGAGATATGGGGGCTGAGTGAGTGGCTGTGTGGTGTTTCATCTCCAGCTGGGGTTAAACCATGACAGGCCTAGTAAAACGTTAGCAGGATTCATTCCTTCTTGGCCCTCAGTAACTCTAAACTCTGAGAAGATAAACAGTTTTGAAACAGTTATAGCACTTCTGGTCCCCTCAGTAAGCCCTGTGGAAGTACTGTACTCCTGCAATGCTTCCCCTAGACAAGCTCTCCTGTATATGGCCAGAATTGCATTTGAAAGAAAACTAACTGAAAATCACACACTCCCAGTCTTCCAGTAGTAGAATTCAAGGCAAATAAGGCATAGACAAAATCACAAGGAAAACTAATGGACGAAGAGGGGACCTTGCTCATATTTTCCCTACATGTAGCAAGGGGTATGATTGCAACCTGTTGAGATGGTGAATAGCTTTACCATTCTTTCTTTCACTTTAAATGTGAAGCCTACGTAATAGAATTGTGAAGATTACAGATGCTCAAATAAACAAAAAAAAAACCCAAAAAACAAAAGAACAACAACAAAAAAAGTATCAAGATTATCACTGTTCTCACTGTCACTGGGACATAACAGAGACAAATTTAACTTCCATAGAAGAGAGCTGGTATTTTACAACACAGTTTTAGCAAGACATGTATCTTGTGCTGCGTGATGGTTAAACAAAAATCACCCATTTTAATAAACAACTATTCTCCAACTTACATTCTTTCAAGAGGCCTACTTTGTCTTAGTGTAAAATTTAACAAAACTTAATCTTTCCCTAGGTTTCCCATTACCTTAAATACTGTAGTGTGGGGAGCTTTTTATTGAAGCACCACATCACATTCAGAATTGGTGCTGTTTCCTAGACAGAAACTGCCCACCACTGTTAAAGACAAGGCACCTGATTCAGCAAAAATGTTGGTCAGGCCCCATATAATCATTCTCATTTGAAAATAGCCTGTGATTCCTCCTTAAACACAAAGCCTAAATGACCATAACAGAAATGTTTCATTTCCAGGACAAGAACTAGGCAAATATTGTGTTAGACAAAAAAAAAAAAAAAAAGCACTTAATAATCCCTATCCAGAAACGACCTCTGTGGAGAGTGTGATTGATAACTGGCTAACTATAAAAGGTCACGTAGACATGAGAGAGCTCTGCTGAGCACACAGGCACTCTCATGAGAACCAGCAAGGCAGCAAACTTCGCATGTCCTTGAGTACAGCTGGTATACGATAACAAGACCTTGTAGCTGAAAGATATGAGGGAGAAGCACAGTAAAACTAAAACTTACTCAAACTATGTAACCACAAAGAAATGTAGAAAGAGGCGTAGCTGACTTTTAGTCTGAGCACCAATCCTGAGCTTAACTTTTGCAATATGCATGAGCTTATTAGTGTTATTATAAAAGCATTGTGTGAATTAACAATCAACGAGATTTGCCGACCACTCATATCGAGTGCCACATTTCTCCCGCTGCGGATTTCCCACAAACCTCTTTCTCAGAGGGGCCAGGTCTGTTAGTCTAGCAAAGGTCCATGCCCCCAATTCCAAACTGTAACAAGACTAAGCACCTGTTCCCAGTAGGCACACACACAGACCACATGTGTCCACATACACAGTTTCAACACTGAACACCAACACACCTTTGTATGTGGGATGCAGCGCTTTAGCACATCTTACAGACTGCTTTAGGTTTACACATCCAAGCTAATCCTTTTTGTCCACTGTCGCAGGATCAAGAAATCTTCATGCTTTTTCTTCCAGCATCTCCATGCATTATGGCAACCAATATAAATTTTATTTGTAAGAATAGATAAATAAAATGGAGGGGGGTTTTATGCCCCCAAGCTTTTTCATGGGACAGATTGATATTCTATTTAACCTACCCAACTCCAGCCCTGAAAGTTCTCTTCCAACATATGAGTGGAATCATAAGTTCTAAACTGAAAAAATTATCATAAAATATTCATGATGTGTACCAGAGTGTGATAAATATTGTGGGATTAATTCGTGCTTTCTTTTTTATAACATTTTATAAAACCTATGTATAACTACAGTCTGAGAGTCAGTTTGTATGTTACTGTATAATGTTCTTAAGCCTAAGGAATGCAGGGTTCGGGAAGACATTCCTCTGCCGAGAAACAGAATCACCCATCAGCGAAAAAAAGGAGGGTGCCACCCATGGGAGTTGGGGCCGAGCACCGCCATCACCGGCCATCAGCCAAGCACTCAGCACCCCGTATCCATCATCCCAATGTCATCAAGGACATACATCTCAATACCCGGTTCCTGCAAACCTAGGCATAGGTTTATGTCTCCCCAAAAAAACTATTCACCAAAATCACATCCAGAAAATAAACCAGATGAATATGAATCCAAGACTATACACACGAAAGAACCAATGAAGTAATCGGTCGCACAAGCCTGGGAACTGTATAAAAATGCCCCCTGCACACTCTGAATTTGTGAACCAGAGGGAGATTCTGTGCCACGGGGGGCAGGATCTGCGGTTCCCCCAGTGCTGATTCCCAGGATTGGAACAGAGCTTTGGTTGTGGTTTTATCGGGGTTTTTCTATTTCTAAAATTCTTGATTTTTGGTTTGTATCAATAAATTTTGTTATTAATATTTTTAATTCACAAATTCGGCTTATCATTTATAACACAGAGCATGCTGCATTTTATCACCTCAATTACAAATGCCTATTACTTGCATTCAAGTCTGCAAATAGGGAGATTCAACTCTATTTTTACAACTCTTAGCAAACTGCTTTATGGCTATATACAAATAAATAAAAGCAACAGTTTTTACACAAGATATTAACCCAAATCCAAACTGCTACAGAATTTCATTTGATATTCCCTGTTTTGGAGGGAGTAGTAGGATGGCATGAGAGCCTTAAGCCTATCCCTTATTAATGACGTCAGTAGAGCTAAATCCTTTATTTTCTACTTTAGAAACACCACAACTGATCACATTTTCCCCTCCTATCACCATGGGTTGTTTTTTTTTTTTTTATTTCTGACTGTTCATTCTTGCTATACTGAAGACATAGAAAACAATTTTAAAAATTGCAGTGCAGGGATGCATAGACCATCTTTAGATGAAAAACTAATTCAAATAAAAGACAGCATCATGATTTTGCCTAAATGCTAGCACTTCCGAATTTCTCCCACTGCTTTTCCACAATCTGCTTTGTTTCAAAGCCAAAACAACTGTCGTTATAGGGAATGAGCTGTGCACAAATAAAGTATTGTTGCCAAGAATGTAGGCTTTTGAAAAAACTCACTAAATGTGTGGCTACTGTATGGGATTCCCTAGAATGTTAGAGCAGGTTTATATCTGCAATCACCGAGTCTGACATAAATATTTCTTAAGCTAACATTCATTTGAATTTTTTTTTAATCCTCAAGCTTGTCTTAGAGCTAAAACAATTCTTAAGACAGTATGACAGGAAAAGCTGAGAGGATAGATGAGCATGTACCTACAGGCAAGGGAGAACAGAAAAAAAAATACTACAATCAGGCCACCACAAAAGCTTAAATTGGAAGACATATGAATCTATAGCCTATATATATCTATAGAAATATATATATTTCTATAAAGAAAGGGAAGGATACCAAACTCACTTCTGTCCAATTTGAACATATCTGCATTAGGTGGAGGAATAGAAATAGCTGAAAACCTCACCCTAAATTATTTCCATTACTTCTTGTCATCTGATAAACATTTGGAATTTCAGATGCATAACAGAAAGTAATAATTCCTCCAAAGTACTTTAGTAAGATGTAGAGTCATGCCTCACTCCCTGACCTCAGCAGAAACCTGAGAAACCTTGGAAATCATAAAAGGCATTCTTTTTTCCGTCTGAAGTCTTCCCTTGAACTTATTTTCTCCCTTGAGTTTGGATTGTAATTAGTTTTGTCAAAGGTAATAGCATTTTAATTGGCACATTATACTCCTAGTTAATAATCTCTTAAGATCATAAAATACAAAATTAAGAGTTACATTTTATAAAAAATCACGTGTTTACAGAAATAGGCAGCTTATTATCAGGAAAAAAACCCAAACAATACAAGAAGCAAGCAAAATTTTAAAATCTAGAAGTTAAGGTTTTCATACTCATCTACAGTTATCAGGGAAAAAAAAAAGAACTTAGCAAATCACAAATGTATCTCTAGCAATTAGCAAAGAAGAGAGTATTAAAAAGCCAAAAATATTTTATCACAAATTACTCCACAATTGTGTAAACTTCTTCCAACAGCAGCAATACTTTTGAAGTTTTTCTTTACCTTTCCTTGAATTCTCAAATTGTGTACTTTATATTTTCCTTCACACCTTCCTTAGCAACATATCTTTAAGTCTTTAAATTAAAGACGTAAATTAAATTAAATTAATTATTAAATATCTTTATCTAACTACAGAAAGCAAAAAGTATTGCAAAGCTTACATCAGTTTCTCAAACTGTGCAGCTGAAATTCTGAGAGGATTTTGTTCATTAATAAATAAAACCTCAGCCCTTACAAATGACTTTTCAAGTTGCAAGTCTACATGTATTTACTGGTGCTCAACAAAACAGCAATATTTGGCTTGGTACTCACAAGTTGTACAGCTGTAAGAAGCTCAAGGAGCGCAGTGCTAAAATCCTGTTGATCCTTTTGAAAAACATCACGGATTTATAAAAAGGGGGGCATATTGTGCCCTGGGAGAAGAAACTTGCTTTCTTGATTGGGTGAAGGCAATGGGGAGGGACAGCAGCAGGTGCCTCTAACACTAATTAGCAGGTTCTGTGCTCACCAGGGACTGCTCCAGCAGTTAACTACTCCGTGTTAACTCTCTGGCTCCAGGCAGGCTCTGCAGCCACATCCATGCCCTCCAAAGGAGTGCTTGAGAGTTTTTACATCCCCTTGGCTGCTGCTGCAGGCTCTCCTGCCATGCTACCTGCATTCCCCACGTGCACATGCCTCAGGTGACAGCACACAGGGGGCTGACAGGACACGTAGTCTGAGAGTGACAAAGAGGCTCGTATTATTACCTACTCATGTTTCTCCCTGCGGGCCTCCAAAAATAAGTCTTTTAACTGCCTCATATATTTAAACACAGAAATGAAATCAGAAGTTCAAGAACACCTAAATAGAATTGCCACACGTTGGCATACCATGTATGATACCTTTCCCAGATTTTTAAGGCAAATGAAACAATGAAAGCAATTTATTACTCATGCTGCAAAACTACTTTTTTCACAAGTAGTCCTGAAAGCATTACATAAAATGTGTATATACATATATGTATAGATATGTAGATCTCCTAATGGCATCTTGTCTCTCTTAGTGGAGTCAATTACTCAATCAATGATTCTAGAACAGAAATAGGTGTGAAATATATGTAAAGAGGCTGTGCTAATAACATGATTTTTACATTATTATGACATTACAGTTTGACCACTGAAGAAAATAAAGTGTGACCTTAACAGGAGACCCCAGCAGTAAAAGCACACAATGATCACAGAGGTCCTGTAATCACAAGACTTTAAGTGTCTCCACCTGTTCCTGGGGGGCTGCAACCTTGGTGGCAGGGAAAAAATACTTTCAGGATAACAGGTAGAAAGAGAATTTATACACCAAAAATGAAATATCCCACAGATTATCAGACTCAGATACATTTGCAGACCAATGAAAAAAAAAAAAAACAGCAAAACAAGTAAACTAACTGTGTTAGTAGATGCATAAACATAAAAATACAACTACACCCAAGAATGAGGAAGAAACCCCCAAATCATACACTCACTCCTTCTTCAACAACTCCCTGCTCTTAACTAAGGAGACTATCAATCAACTTATGGCTCTGTGTGTAGGTGGATTTCTGTAGCCCACTTCGATTGCCCATGATTTTTGGTTTCATGAACTGCCCTAGAGAGTTGGTAGCAATATTTGTCCATCGCAGCACTGAGAATCACATCAGACTCTGAACCAGACAAGACTAAATTTGCAAAGATGCTATTGACTACCATTTTTACACTTTGACTTCTTTAAGGGTCCAGCCCATTTCTGGGAATGTTAGATTCGACTAGCTAACCCCATGTTGATGACAATTAATGTTTACCATTACAGAATTATACATGAGTAATTTTCATTTGCAAAGTCATCTACTTTTTGCAAGAGACTTTGTATTTTTTTCTCACTGTACATCTGACTTTCATTCTGGTTTTCCATTATTAAGTTGAAATGCATTTTTCTCTTCACTGCTTTTATTTCAGTACTGATATTTTTTGTCTAAGTCTGTTTAAATGTTTACCATAACATCTCTAACAGTATTTTAAGGGAATGATGCATTCGGAATGGTTGTGGTGTGTTTTCAATGTGATTTTCCAATGGCATTTCTCAGCAGCACATGTTGAACAGCTGGAAACCATCTAATTAGAACAGGGAGGAAAAAAAGGAAAAGGCTGTTTGAGATGAATAATAATCACATTCATCACACTCATAGTTTTTCTTATTTATGTAGCATACACCTGTGTCTAATTGGCAATGAAAATGATTGTAGGATGAAACACTGAACTGACCTTATATTATACTTCTTCTTCTCTGTGCTTTAAATAGATTTTGTATGTTCCTTTAATTATATAGGTAGATTTGTTTACTGAAGCATTCATGTTAAAACTCATTTCATGCAAAGGAGCAAATTACATTTTTAATTATGTTTCTTTGGGAGGGCTGCATAGTTAAGATGAGTTGCTGCCTGCTAGTCTCCACAGACGATAATCTGTGAAACTCAATGCAAAACACCTTGAGTGGCATTAATTTTTCACACAGTAAATATGGACACATTTTTGAAGCTGTATCAGTGTGTCAGGGTTTTCAAAAACCACCTGCATTATTGGCTCACCTACATCTTTAGGTAAAAAAAAGCTTTATAAAGCTGGAGCAGTGTGCTCAGAGAAGCTCTGGATGCCCCATCCCTGGAGGCATTGAAGGCCAGGCTGGGTGGGGCTCTGAGCAGCCTGGTCCAGTTGGAGGTGTCTGTACCCATGGCAGGGGGCTTTGGAATAGACAACCTTCAAAGGCCCCTTTTAACCCAAGCCATTTCATGATTCTATGAATGAGGGGCCTCAGAGCCTAAACCACAACACCATAAAATTTCTATTGAAAAACTGCAATTGAAAGATTACTAATTAACTTCAGAGAAATTAACTTAAGCAGAGCTATTTATGTGGATAATATTAAACAAATAGGGAAGTAGAAATGCTGCAACCCTTCTGTTTCTTCTGTAATTTTCTTAAAAACTTTACAGGTTCCCTTTTTAAAATTTATTTTAGTGCAAACTCTTCTCTGATTACAGAATAAGCCTTGGAATTTTTTCTGAGTGTGTTTAATGTAAGAACAAAAAAAATCCAGAATCAGACAAAAAAATTAAACGGCAATTTTTTATCTTGAATAGAATAATGCTCTAGGATTTTTGAGGAAATCTCTTTGCTTTCTTACCATAATAGACTTGTGATCAGAATTTCTAAGTTTAAAACTGCATTAAAAAATGGCTTGAATGAGTTATAATCTTGAAAATACCCAACTCAATGTTCTATCATTTCAAATTCAGTTAAAGCTTTCCAGCTAAATTTGAGACGAGATGATATTAAAATTGAAATGTACATATTAATTGCTAATAACTGTTTCTACTAAATAGTTAGCTAGGAGGCAACTCTTGTCTTAATTGGATATAAAAGCATAATCTACTTTGAAAATAGCAAAACAAAGCAGATAGCACACTGAAAACCAACTGGAAGTGAGTGCAGAAAGAAACAAGCCATGATGTAGAACAGAGGGGTCTCTCTAAAGCATAGCTTCTAGTTTGAAGGATCAGGTATGTCAGTAATTTTAAACATCCAGACTTCTGCTGATATTATAATGGTTTAGGAGCATGAGCAGTGGTATTCATTTGATTAGCTAATACATACTGCAACACTGAATTGATTAAAAAAACGTGAGTTCAATGTCTGAGAAATAGTATATGGAACACATACTACACATCTAGGTACATGTACATCTCTTTCAATGGTAATTGGAACTTTCCATCATATTCCATGCTCTACTAAATCTTCTAATGGCAACAAAAATCCAAACCCATTTCAATTTTGGGGGGAGCCGCCAGTTGGGTTTTTGCCAGCTTTTTGGAACCTCAGAAACTAGTTTGTTGGATTTTCTCTCCTTTTAGCAGAAACATATGTAATTCAATTGCCATAGCTATTCTGGGTGATAGAGTTTCACATGCACTTCAGCTTTTTTGATTAAATCCAGAAAGATGTAATCAGGTAATTAATAATCCTCTTGCAGAGCTTTCTTGATTTCCTATGATACATACCATCCAAATCTCATTTTCACTTTTTGTTAGGTCAGTATGCCTCTCCTAATCAAAATTCATATTTTTTTTCCAGGGTTAAATCTTCATTCCACATTTCTTACTAAGAATAGTCAAGGACAACATTGTGCATTGTTTAGGTTTTACTGTATGAATTCTGTAGCTTGGAGGTGTTTGCTTTAGTTTGGGGGAGTTTCATGAGTTTTTTTGGAGGTTTTTGTTTCTAAGTTAATGTATTTCTAAGATACAAATTGCACATCCTGTCAATTATTTCTCCTCTAAGCAAGTGTGAAATGTTGGTGTTAAACTTCATTGCCATTGTGTCAGTGTACATAAACACTCAAATCCAAGTCAAGATTTAGACTCCTCAGTATTTTCTTATATAAATCACAGACCAAATTCACAAACCCCTGCTCAACATTTGTCTCCCAATTTGTGGAGTGCTTTGGTTTGCAAGACAGTTCTTGATTCAACTCAAAAATGTTCTGGCTGTGCAAGGTTTGTGTCTTAGAACATCTGTAGTCTGAACAGTCAGGAAAATCTGTGAAACTCTTTAGCATGTAGAATCCTCCAAGAAGCCCCATTTCTTAACAGGCAGAACAGCCCTAATCAGCAAAGTATATGCAAATCACACCGTTCTAGCCCCCAGCTTCCTCTTGGAGAGAGATATTAATGGAACCAAAATAACAGAGAGCAAAGAGACCTTAAAGCCCATGCACTTCAAAGTAAGGATTTGTAACTATAATTTCTACCTCTGAAATTTTCACCTCTTTGATTCTAAACTGTAAAATGTAAGAGTTCTGGAATCAAGAAGAAGGAGGAAGACCATCTGACAATTCCTTTCTTTTCTGTTTGCTCTTTTTTAATGAAAATTACACAGTTGCGCAGGCCAGCAGAGTCTATTCTGGCTTTCAATTAGGCTATTGAAGTACTTTCCTGGGAGTAAATCCTGCCTTTAAATCTTCTAGCAAAAAATGGTTAACCCCAAAGTTACTGTTTACCACATGAGTTCTGCATGAAGTTGTGTTGTAAAAGATGGTGACTGCAGAATTTATAATAAACATATATATTTGATATAATATAATGGATATAACTTAAAAAAAAAACTCTAGATGTATGCACTACGATAATATGCAGTTAATAAGGAGTTTGGGATTGCCAACATGAGACACCTCACTCAAGCACAAGCCTATTTTATCATTTCTGGCTCTATTTCATCTAATCAGGAACAGATAATTATAAATATGCATTATAGGATCACAGTTTGTTCCTTCCCCAATATTTAGAGCTAGGTAAAACAAACATCTGGAACTCCAGATTGCTCAGCAATCAAAATCTTTGTTTCGAATTCCACGATGGTATTCCTATCACAAGAAGTGTTACACCATGTACGTAAATTTTTATACCAATGTTTGGTAGTTTATATGGAAAGATATATCAGCATGTAAATGAGTTTTAGAAGTAATAGCAGGAAAGACTGAAAGAAAAAAAGCAGCAAACAAAGCACTTGGCTATGAAGGAATATCCCTGTTAAAATTAGTTATCCAGAAAATTTGTCTGCATTTCCTACCTCTGTGCAGAAATACAACACCATTCCTTAAAAGCCAGAGATTTGAAGGTGGCTGTGCCATTGGGATTCATTTAGGTACCAGGAAATTTTCATAGGCACCTCATACATGAGAGTCCCCCATGGGAGTTCTGCACTTAACTGGGCATATGTTTCCTTTATACAGTGCAAAACTGATAACAGGATAAATGAGTTCTTTTTCAGGCCTTAGCACAAGATAACAGAAATGATATAACACTCATCTGACCATGAGAAAGCCTTCTGCAATGTATAAAGGGAAAGCATAGCTTCTAACCTTTTATTGAGATTTTAACATCTCTTTCCAAAAGTGTGAGAAGACTAATTTAAAAACTTGAAAATTCCACTTTCCAGAGAATACACAAAGAACAACATTCTTGTAATGTGCATTTTTCCATTTTATCTGGATCACCCAGGTCAGATGCTTTAGGGTGAAAGATCAGAGTCAATCATTTTGGGAAATAATTATGCAATCGTCACTTCTCAAAAAAAAAACAAAAACAAAAACAAAACCACATTAACTGGGGAAGGAAGACAAGGGGAAGACGCATCAGATTTCAGATGGCTCATTAGCAAGTACATCTTTAAGCTTGCATCTTTATGAAACCTAATTATGTTGATAAATCACACAGTGACTGACTTGTTTTTTAGAAAGCCAAAGAAGCTGGAATTCACTCTACAAATACCATAGTTGTTGAGGGATACATTTTCAAAGCTGCATGCATGAGTTACAACAAAGGTAAGGCTGGGCATGACAGCATCCTTCACAACTGTTGATGTTGTAGCTCTTTCTATTCAATATTAATAAATTCAGCATGTATTTATTTTGCCATCTGTCTCCTGTAGAACCATTTATTTCTGTCCTTCAAGTAAGTAAATCAAAAAATATATTGAATAATTTCTTCAAATATAATAACAAATAAATTGCAATAATAAGGTTTTGTATACCATATAAGAAAGTAAGACAGTTATTAAATGACTTATCATTTTTCTACTATGCATAATTGCCAAGACAAATTACTTAACTGTAGAATAACATCAGCATATGTTTTAGCATGCACAGAGTGTTGGTTTAGGTTTTCTTAATCTACCTAAAATAATTACTATCAACCTAAACTCTGCAATTGGTTCAAATCTTTCCAATTTTGTTACTCTTTGTTAATATTTCAACAAGAAATATTAACAAGAAATTTCAACAACACTACTATGTGTTGACTGTTCTGTTTGCATTATAAAAAACAAAAAATGCTGTGGAGACATAGGCTTAATTAAATGAAATCAAATCTGTATAGAAATTCAAGTATCGGATTTTCAACTTTTAGCATTTTGCTGAAATTGTCTAAGAAGGGAAACTTCCCAAGAGGGAACACATATGCAACCAAAATACGTGGTGCTTCCTGCTCCAATTATTTGACAGTGAAATTACATTTAAATATTCAAGAAATCAGATTTTCATAACTCTAAACTGTTTCAGACAAAAAAAAATCAAATATATTCTTCATTAATACAAGTAACCTTGGAGAGCCATGTCATTGCTATAAAGAGCTGGTAACACAGCTTTTCTTTTGCAGTTTGTTTTGTGAAGTCTTTCAGTTTTTGATCAGCTTCACTTTCATATATTGTTGGCATTCAATTGAATGAATTAAGCAGTTATTAAGGCTGTTCCACATAGCTGCTAATAATAAACTGATTTTCATTCAAAATTACAGTTTAGATTGGTTGAGATATGTTTCCATTTATCTACAGATGAGACTTAAATTCATTTGCATGTTATTTTCCCAACTTGGGTGTACAATCATTTTAGAGCAACGAAGTTTATATATATCTGCATATTCCTTTCAAAGTTGCTAGATAGGCTATCATCCCTGGAAAGTTACATTCCCAACTCCTGTGCATGTTTTTTATGACCTAAAGATGTCCTCAAAGAAGAAAGCAAAGCAGTTAACACCTCTTTACTTCCAGGTTTCATGAAGTTAAAAACAGAAAAGACATTTTACAACTGGTAATTTTCTCCTAAGTGTTAAATCCTATGTAATACGTGTGTGTGGAAATTTTTCTGTAAGTTACCTAAGGCAGTATAATAAGACCATCTCTAATACAGACTAGTTTGTATCCCTTGTTCAGAGGCCATGCCAACCACTACGAAATAGTTCTGCCATCCTGGTCCCTGATCAAAGCGAGGCGTGCCTCATCATTAATTTGGAAGAATATTTTTCTACTGTATGTTTTTGTCACTGAACATTTAATATGTTCCTTATTCTGACATGCTTATTCTGGGAATTTTCTTCCCCTTATAGTCTATCTTCATGCAAGAAAGGTAGCCTGAATACCTGACAATTAACAAGTACTTTTAATTTGCTATTCAGTCCATATTTTTACACTTGTGGTTTCAAGCTTGCAGATAAACTCCTGTCACTAACAAATAACTAAAGTTACAATTTTATCTCAATAAAGGCAAAGTGAGACATATTTAATTTAACCACTTGAAATAAATTTTTCACTTAAACAGAAACATCTTTCATCAATAATTTTTTGTCCAAATCAGAAGTATTTTTCTCTTATATCTTTAAAATGTGTTTATAGCTACAGAAAAGTTTCAGGCTGATAACTCTAATGAATAACTCACTCAATTTATTTCCAGATTCTATTATTGAGATGTAGCTGAAATTAAAAGATAATAATCCTCCTTCCTTTTCTGTGTTCTTCCTCTAATTTCAAGAAGTTGATTGAGTACTTGCATGCTAGTAGTGACAGAAGCTAGGTTCTCAGATTCCAAAAGAGAAAATACAGGATAATATGTGAAAGTGAAGTTCTGTGAATTATTCTGAAGAAGCATGTCAGTCCCTACCTAGAAATAAATTTCTTGTCTTAATGACTGTTCAGTCTCTGGGCTGAAATTAATTCTGGGGATCTAATGAAATGGTCCTTGGATTTGATACATCACTCCAGATAGTATGTAAAACAGACTAAACTATCATATCACTTGACAAAGTAATGAGAATCGTTTTCTTTAAAAAAAAAAAAATCTGAGAGAAAATATACTACAGAAAAAATGTCACCCTACTATTTGTTAAAATACTCGTTTACCACTTCCTGTATCAATAAGTCAGGTAAACATGTGAACTACAAGCCAACCTTAGAAAAGGGATCCTGTACTGGATATTGACAAACTTGATGTGACAGCAACTCTGAAATATAGGATGTCCCAACGTCAAAGCACTTTCAAAAAAGAAGATGTATGAATGCAAAAATTAGGTTGCACAAAGCTGTGATTGAAGTGAATAGGGAAGAAATATCTGAGCTTGAAGTGAGCTCTCTGTAAGACATTATTTCCCTTACTGTTTTGTTACTGTCTTTCCCTACCTAATGGTAACCTTCATTTTAGAGCTTCAAAGCCTTGAAGCAGCAATAAAGATTGGTGCCAGCTCTAGGAATTGGCAGAAAGAGGAAAGCAGGAGATAATAGAAGTGAGGTGATTGTTAGTGGGGAAAATAGATTAATGAGGTATGTAGCATAGAGATCTGAGTGAACGAAAAAGGAAAGAAAACAATCATCAATGGGGTAATTTGTCCTCAACAAAATCCCTATTATTTAAAGCAAGGTCATCAGTGGAAACTCACATTTCAGAGATAGAAGTGCACCTAGTTTAGCTTGAGAGGGACCTGTTTCTTCTCATTATTCCAACCTGTTGTTAGTATTTAATTCAAGGTAAATTGTAATGGATGAATCATTTTACCTTGTCCCAGATAACACACTGGAACTTCTCAGCAGACATCACTGCTATTTTATCCACAGGTAGGGAAGGATCTTGGATTGCAGTAAAGAGCCACAGAACTCGTTAGCAACCAATACCCAGGAGCAAACAACAATTATCTGAGAGCTCCTGCTCTGCTTTCACGACAGCCTAAATTAACCTGCTGATCACTGGATTGAAATAGAGAGGAAAGAAATGCTTAACTCTCAGGTGTGAGACAGAGATTCAGCTAAGACTGAAGACTAACTTTAGGATCCTTTCACACAAAATACCTGGGAAACAGAAGAGCCTCATTATTTCTAGTTGGCATCTTTTCAAGGCATAGATTGTTTCCTAAAGCACTTTTATATTTTGACTAGTCATTTCTTCCATTTGAGAATCAAGAATGGTGTGTTTATTTGCTCTAAACCAGGGTATAAAAAAATTGCAAGACTCAGTTTATAAAATCTATTTTAGTATGTATTTGAAGTAAATTGCAGTCAAATTCAACATGAAGTGTTATATACATATATACTCTGACTAAAAGGCACTAAAGAATCTGAAGCATTAAGAAGATTTCTTGGAGAATAGAAAATAATTTCACCTTTGTTTAATTACCTTCTACCTTTCTTTTTCTTCAACAAACACAAAGAATTAAACCATTCCATCAATAAAAGAAAATTTCAAAGATAACAAAAACAAGAAGATGCCTACCATGGGCCATTTCAGCTGGAGCACATCAGTTTGTAACTTTTACTGCTGCTCCTAAGGTTCTTTACTAGCAGAAGTAACTCATTTTGGGATATGTGGCCAAGCCATAGAGCTGACTCCCCTCATTCACAGCTACAATATATAGAGCAGCTTGGGAGAGACAATCTTTCTTCAGATTTACAAGGTTTTTGGCACTTTACCAGAAGTGAAGTTATTTCTGTTGATTTGTCTATTGTCTGTTTTCCACGCCTGATCACTGGGATGTTATTGCATCACTGCTATTTTACAGACACTGATATAGCAGCTGTGCAGTTAGCATTGCACCTTTCCTTCTCTAAGCATATCCAAGCAGACAGTGCTGTTCCAATGCATCTGACCCTGACTAGTCCATCTGGCTAAGAAACAAGACCTCAGGGTTAAAGGAACTTCTTTCATTTCTACAGTTGAGAGGTCATTTTTTCTAGAGATGTCCCTGCAGAATTAAAGAGGTATGTACTCTGACCCACAAAAAGAACAATATTCATCCCAACTGTATTCATCCTCCTCTATAATAACACAGAGTTGTTAGGTTGGAGATTAAGGCTGTAATGATCTTCAGCTGGTGCAGCATTCTGTGCGAAGGCACTGTATTCACTAGGAGTTTGAAGATGTGCACCCAGGAAGCTGCTGATCAGCAGTGTCAGTATCTTAGTGATTTGGGGTTTATTTTTCAGTCGACAAAAGATTTAAACTCATTCTGTCAACCTGCCTTCTCTGTAGCCAAATAATGTTGTGACAGTAGAAATAAAGGCTAATTAGCAAAACAAAAAGCAATCCTATTCAAACATTAAGTAGATTCTTTCTCCATCTTTTTTTTATTCCTTCACATAATGACTCACTGACAGGGAATCTACTTAATCTAAAATTTTTGAGATGAAGTTTTTCACGCTTTTCTCAGAGTTTCCCAGGGTCTCAACACAGCCACAGAATCATAAAATAGTCTGAGCTCGAAAGGACCCCTGAGGATCATTGAGCCCAACTCCTTTTTTTTCCCAAATGTATTTTTCATCAGTCATAATGCCCCGACTTCAATGCACAACATACACGACAGAATTTTTACAAATATTTTAAAGCATGAGGAAAAAATACACAAAGCTGCATATATTAAAATTATTGTACAAGAATCATCCATTATCCCTTTTTGAGTGGAGCAACTTTGTATTAAGAAACAGACCAAAACTCAATGCAACATATATAACTTGCATCATAATCTGGGAAACTAAATAAAATCATCTAATAAATCCATTTGAGTATGTAGCATGGAGTAAGATAAAAAACATCAGTTTAATTCTTTTAATCCTAAAATCAGCAAGTTTAATTTCTGTTTAGATGGTATAATAATAAACATAGTAGAAGTGGGAATGATACAGATCATTTCAGCACATAGAAACAACTATGGCTTCTGTTGGATAGATTTAATACAATTTCTTTTGTTCTTGTTTGGCTTTCTTTCTCTTCCCCACATAATGAATAAGAAGGAAATATTATTTCCTTCCAGATGACCTCAAAACATGGAATAAAAGCAAATATTTAGAAACATAAAACTGTGGTCAACCCACAAATCTTTAGGAAGATGTTTAAGATTTATTTGTTTCCAGTCATGAGCCAAAACTCTGATCATTAATCATATAATTCCCTCTGGGATGATGAAGGCAGCCCTGTGGTGAATCTGACAACACAGAAGTAGCAAGTGTCCTCCTAATAACTTTTATTACCTGCACAGAATGGAAAAAGTGTGGGAAGAATGTTAAATTTTCCTTTCATTGGTCATGTACATCTTTTCACTCCAGAAGAAAATCTGAGTTGGCTTTCACCAACAAAACAGCTAGAGACATCTCCTCCACCACCATCAAATAGAAACAAAGTGTTTATGCATTACTTGTACTAGCTAATGATTTTTTAAAAGAGGTCTATCTTAGCCTTTCAGAAACATTCAGATTATCATGGCCTTTTAACGCTAATCTCAAATCATTTGCTTCCTAGGGTTTGTATTGATTTTCTCATAGGTTTTTCTTGATCTTGGTGTAGCCTCTCACTGCAAGTGCCATTACCGTAAATTCTGAGATACTGGGACCTCTGCTGAGAGGGTTTGGTTGACACGAGTAAAAATACTTCCCAAAACCCAAATGACTTGTCCTACTATTTCTTAACAGGACTGCCTGTTTTTCACCCACTGGCATTTACAATCACAAACTAATTTCTACAATGAATTAAAAACATTTTTCCATCCTCAGCAACCAAATGCTTCAAGCAGAAAAAAAAAGTGGACGGAGCAAATTTAAGAAAGATTATTCCTATGTAGAACCAGAGGGAAATCCTCATGCTTTTGACTGACCTTCCAGGTATTTCATGAGGGAGCAACAAATATAAGAAATAAACCAGTGAACTGGCAAAAGTAAAGCACTACTACTTTGACATGCAATCTTTTTAGCATGCGTAAATAAGCAGCCCATATTACTCTCTAAAAGCTCCTTTTTCTTTACTGCACTGTCACAGTAAATTGAGGCATATAAACATGTCAACTGAACAAATCACAAATGCTAAACCTCAATTTAATATACATAATATTAAAGTTAGAATAAAATTATTATTCCCCTCATGTCCATTTATGTCCAACTTCATAGACAATCGTTTTACTGATAACTTTAAAATTTCAGATCCTACTTTTTTTCTATACTGAAAAGCATACTGTAGAATTTGACAATAGACACATATAAGGAATTGCTTAGTGTCACAACATGCATGCAGCTGGATACAATTATCAAAAGCATTATTAAACAATGCTATCTGTACAAACCAGGGAATAATTTCAAACACCATGTCTGAATTCCCTATATATAAATATTTCTAATCCTTATCTGTGGCTGACAAAAAAAATTAATATTTAATTTTTCTTGGAATAAAACAAGCATTTAAATTAAGGGACTTGTAACATGACTTTCTATTGATTTTTGGAAAAAAACAACAGAGGTGACTCCAAAATTATCTTCTACCCTAAAGAATATAATCTTGGAAAAAGCCACAGGAAAATTTGGTGTAATAATTAATTTAGAAATACTTTATATTTAAATATGTTTACTTACCTTTATCATCACCTTCTTCAAAAGACTTGCTACTACAGACAGTTTCTTATTAGATAGATTCCAAGGTAGTATGTGGTTAAAAATAGATTTATTGTTATGACCAAATTAACCCAACTTTCTCTGTTTTATTCAGAAATATAAAACTATAATTACAGCATATTGCATACTACTATTTAATTACCTTATTTATAAGCACAGATCTTTCCAAACAGAAAAAACTATTATTGGTTAAACAGACTGTTGAAAATAATTGCTGCGGTAAGACAATTATTATTCTCTGTACTTGACTTACTAATTAACTCATTCAATAAATACCACTGATTCCCTCATAACCCAACAGAAGCTACATTTAACCAGGCAGAGTGCCCTGGACTGAATTTTGAGGAACATGTGGGCTCAACTCAAAAATCATTTCCTTCCTGTCCTCCATTATCTCAGTGTCTTGCCTTGATCTAGTATGGTAGCAGAATCCTTTACTTTCTTTTAAATGAAAAAGAAACTGCATTCCTCACGTTCTATCAGAACAGGAAAATTTCTTCAACAGGGAGCAATTTTTGCCCCTATTACAATTCCTTACAATCAAGCAGCAAAAACAAGCCCCAAGCAAACCAATCCAATCCCCCTTCAAAAACAAACAGAAAAAAAAAACCCTACAAAAAAATCCACAAGAAACCTAAAATACTTAGCGATATCTTTGCCTCTAGAAATATTTGATTGAAGTTTATCAAGATTCTAACAAGCAGTAGTAAATTGAAGTATAAAAGATATTACACTACCTCAATCAAATTTTAGAGGAAAGCATTTGCATATACTTAAAAGAACCCTTTCACAAAATACATGAGTTCAGTGCCCTGAAAACACAAAATATCCTTTGCTGTGAACATATGACTTCAACTGAGGCTTTATAACATACAGGAATAAAAATTTGTCATTCTGTTTATAGGATGTTGTTGTTGGATTACCCATGAACTCAAACACTAAATTCTAAGTTTAGAGGAAGTATTAGAAGAATGTTTCCATTATCAATACAAATGGACAAACCATTTGCAGAAGAAGAGATTCAAAACTCTTCAGGACCTCTTCAGAGAGACAAAAAGTTACCAGGATGAAGGAATAATTTCCTACAAAGCTGAAATTGAATTTCTTGGGGGTTTTTTTCCACATGTTTATCGTCATGACACAGAGCCCAGTCTCTCTGGAAAAAATTGATCTTACCAGAGGAAAATGAAATTCAAAGTAGCCTTCAGTGACAACAGGCAAAACATCTCTTTTCCTTTTTTCTCTAATTCATTTTTCCCATCTGGAAAAGTGGAAATTTTTATTGCATGTATTTATAAGACACTAGTAGAATGACTTTTTTTTTTTTCTTCTTTTTGAGAAATACTAATGAAATGAGAATTAAAAACAAGACAACAAACTAAAACTCAAAACGAAGACACTCAGTACTTCTATAGAGCTATACGGAGCATGTGATTTGTGATTTTACAAAAAACCATGGCAAGTCAATTTGGATCTGTCTCCTGGTTATTCAGAAAAATCTGTAGCTGGGGTAAACCAAGTTAACATTCCCAAATCATTTAAATTCACTTTGTTCTGGAAGATGCATGACTCAAAGAAAATATTTACTGGGTCAGGAAACAATGAAAGAAAATAAGAGTGGTCTTCATCCTACGAAAGCCTTTTATCTGTAGCCCTGTTAAAAAAAGAAGGGAAATTAAAAGGTGGGGCAATGCAAAGTGGGGGAGGATGGGGAGAAGAAAAGGTATCCTGGAAGTAGGAATGAAAATGTAATCCAGGAAACTAGTTAGAAACCCTTGAATTGGGACCTATGGAGGGACGCCTATTATAAGATGTTTCTTCTGCTTAACGGAATCATTTTCACTCCAGAGAAGTAGCCAGGCATATGCCACATACAAAAACATAGCAGATGCAGGAACGCAGACAGGGGAGATAAGAAGTTGTTTTCTTGGCACAACAGGAGAGAAAAGACAAAACAGATGCTCAAGGCAGCACAGTGGAATGACAAGCGTCTTAAACTAAAGATGTGTGTGGCACAGAGATAAAAAAAGCCCCAACAAGAGCTGCATCTGTAACTCATGTAGGTGCTTATTTGACAAGACGTCTATTGAAGCTGGCTTTGTTATACCCTCAAAGCACCCCCCCCCCCCCAAAAAAAAAAGGAAATACAAGAAAACATTGTCATGTTCTAAGTACTCTCCAACAGGTTCATGCTCCTTTCCTACCCCATCTGTCAAAAGAACTTTTGTCTTTCATTTTCTTCCATCAGATTCTCATTTTTAATTTAGACTGTGGAATTGGGAAAGTCCCAGCAGAATAACAACACACTTCGTTTAAATATTCAATGTCAAAAGTAACATTTTTAATAATTTCTGCCATAATAAATGTTCGAATTTAAATAGATCCAAAGAATAAATTTGTCCTATCATATTAGCATATAGAGAAATATTCATTTATGATACTCGAACAGCACAGCATTTGTTGGCCATCTGTAACTACAGGCTTACACATTAGCCCAATGATACATCCTGCTTTAAGAGACATTTAAAAATTTTGTCAGACAAGAATAAATACAAGCCAAAGTTTGTATTTATTCATCAATTCAAATATCTTGTTTTTGTAAGTCAAACCTTAACCTGAGCTGTAATACAGTTCATTACACTTTTTAGATGCATGGTTAAGCCAGTTACTTCTGCTTTCATGCTCAAGTAGCAGATGCACAGGAGTGTGGCCATATTAATAACTCTCATTAGAGTCAGGAATGTCACTGAAAGTTCATTCCTCCATACATACTCCGAAAAAGAAAAGATGCAAAAGGTTCAGATTCCAAGTAGCTATCTAATAATCCAAAAGCCAGAGATTCTCAGAGTACAGTCTTGCTGCATTGTCTCAGTTCTGTTCTTTATCTATATACAGAGAAACACTTCCCTCACCTGATCTCTCAGCACCTTTTCATAATGGTTTTTCTTAACAAAAGAAGAAAAATAAAACCCTTATTACATAACCATACCTCCGCTTGTGTCATGGGTTTTGTAAAGAGCATATTATTCTATTCCATCTGGGTAGAGCAGAATTGCTTATCTCTGCCCAAATGGGTCAGTGTCACTTATCAGATGGTGGAGTGCTACTTATCTCTCTTCATTGTTTCACTACTTCCATGGCAATGTCTTCTGCTAATGGACCATTAAGAGCTTATCAATGACATTACACATTACACTGCACTATTGTAACCTGCTCCGGACAGGAAGGAGGAGCCAAACCATCTTAACCTAGATAAAAAGGAGCCACAGTCCCACTAGGTGCCAGTTTTTCCACCAGATCCCTGGAGGAAGACCGAACCCAGCTCACCATTACTGGACCCTTTTTCTTCAATGGAACCATCTCTACTCCAACAGAACCACACCTGCCACTCCAGGAGGGCTTACTTTGGACTGCTTCCAACACCCTGACCAACAGGGTGTCAGGTTGTATTTCTGACTGTGTCAGGGTTTTTCTAGGATTTCTTGTTTGTTTATTTGTTTGCTTATTCTTCTGTACTACAACATCTGTATTTTTATATCCCTAGTAAAGAGCTGCTATACTATTCCCAAAATCTTTGCCTGACAGCCTTTTAATTGCAAATTTATGATAATTTGGAAAAGGGGGGGAGGGGCTTACATTTTAAGGGAGACTCCAACCCTCCCTGGCAGATACCTATCTAAACCAAGCCAGCTTGCTACAAAATAACATTCTTTAACTGAAAAATAATAGTGGATTTCTTAAGGTATTGACATTTTACTGTCTCTCAGCAGTTACCAGTTGAAAAAGGAGACTTACGGAAGCAAAATGTTCCTGTACAACTTGTGCCTATATTTGACAGAATCACTACATTTCTTTATTAGGATTATGTTTATAATTATATGACACATCACAAGAGAGCTGACTTTTCTTCCTTCTTTAGTAAACAGATTATTAAAGAACTTAGCAATATTACTGACATATCACAAAAACCTTTAGGGACACTCATTTCCTGAAAACTCAGGTAAGACAATCTGATTGACAGTATGAGAAATTAGTCTAGTGAAGTTCTTGATTTTTTCCTCCCTGTTTTTACTGTATTGCTGTTGACTGCACATTCTGTTCTCACTTTTCATGAAGGAAGGACCATTATTTCTGTCTCAAGTAATTTTATATGGCTTTTAAAAAGCTTTTAGGCACACTAGCTACGTTTATGTTAGAACATTTTTCAAGTGTGTTCTGCAGACAGAGAAGGAAGACAGTGTCTAGCATATGTTGATTGTTTCCTTGTATAGAACATGTAAATGGCAGCTACCCAAACAAGATTTATGTAATATATATTGCAAATTCCAACAGTAACAATTTTTGTTACTCAGAACAAAAATTTAAATGATATAAGAAACACTTCCCACAAAAAACCAAAATGAAGAAAGTTTAGGTGCAGGATATTGTGTCACATCACTGAACTCTTGGTGACACTACATCAAAAGAATAAAAGAAAATTGAATGCTACCTTTTTTTGCCTCCAAGAAGAGCTGGAAATAAGTTAATTGTAGCAGTTATGGTCTTATGGCAATTAGGACTTGGCTTTGAGGGTTTTCTCCCTTAACCTGCCCTTAGTTCCTCAGGAACCACAGTTACCATAAAGAAGCCCAGATGAGTCTGATCAAGCAAGTAAGAATATGATTTTAAATGATGAAGGAAGAAATCAAAGAACAACAAGCTGAAGCCATGAGCTGGCTAAGAGCTAACAGTTCAGGATTGGTACGCACACATGGACAACATTGTGGTGGGTGTCTGCTACAGGCTCTCTGATCAGGGTGGAGAATTAGATGAGGCCTTTTTAAACAACTGGACAAAGTCTAATGTTCACAGGTGCTTGTCTTCACGTGGGACTTGAACCACCACTATCGTCTAGGGAGACAACACAACAGACAAAGGCAAGGGCACAGATTTCCACCCACAGGTTATACAGAAATTAATATGGGGAGATGCTCTGCTAGACTTCATGCTTATAATCAAGAAAGGACTGGTTGGAAATGTAAGGTTTGGGAGTAGTCTTGCCCGTGGCAATAATGAGATGATGAAGATCAGAGTCCTGAGAGGAGGAAATAAGGCAACCAGCAAGATCATAACCCTGGCCTTTAGAGAAGCAGATTTTGGCCTGTTCTGGCACCTACTTGAAAGAATCCCATGGGAGACTGTCTTAAAGATAGGGGGTCAGGGGAATTAGATGAATTTCAAAGATCACCTCCTCCAAGTACAAGAATAGTCCATCCCAACAAGCAGGAAAGCAAGGAAAGGTGTCAGAGGACCTCTACCTCAAGTAGCTCTTGATAAAAGATTTGGTACAAAAATAAAGAGCACAGGAGGTAGAAATGGGGACAAGTGACCCAGAAGGAGTATGGGCAGACTGAGACTGCAGAGTTAGGAATGCTGAGTATTTTTGGAGATGAATCTGTCAGATATGAGACTTGCACAGACTTGAACATGAACCACACTTAGATCTACTTCATGTCTGGCAGCATCAAATTTAGGAGATATGTCTCCACTTAACACTGTTTTGCAGTATACCCTTAATGCAACTGCATTACAGATTAGTATGGATACTCCATCCCCAAAAACAAATGTGACCTCAACTACCTTCTACTTACCAAGATCAGTGAATGCAAAAGAGAGCTGTATATCCTTAACTAAAATGGACACATTTTGCAGTGGTATCCACTCTCCTGGGCTATTGCAAAGAGAATTAGATGAGGGAACTCATAAATCCTAAATTTACATACATTTCTGAATGTGTGGTATTGATGATGAGAAAGGCACTACTTTGCATGCAGGTAGTCTTGTCTCATTTGTTTTATAAAGTACACCCCCTATTATTCTTGTCCTTCTATTGTTTAGCCACCAGCAAGTGGTGGCTGAAGAAACATCTAGATCAGGTGTACATCCATTTCTTGTCCTAACAGTAGAGAAACCACATTCACTTGCTGCTGGCTACTGCAATCCTTTGTGGTTTTCCACAAAGATTTAAGGGGAGTTCCTTTATTTTCTTATGTCAAGGGCAATGTTTCTGGATGCAAAGTTAGTATGTCTCTTTCCTACTAGGCTTTCTGTACATTTATTGTTCAGTCTATAATTTGGGTCTGTCTGGATCAAAAAAACAAAGTAAGGTCTGCTGCTCTAAATTTCACCCCTTGTCTGGTGAAGACTCATCAGGCAACAATTATTCCTTACTTTGAATGTGTTCCACAAATACAGCAGTTTTCAAAAGATGGCAACATAATTTGCAACATTCACTAGATAATCATTCTATTTCTCCAAGTCAGTGCAATAATCCATTACACTACTTTTATATTTCCTCTTGTCTTTCTGTTATATCTCCTCACACAATAGAAAATTCTTTATGTATCACATGTGCATGTAATATTCTAGGCAGAAAGATCTGAAAATGTTTTATATATCAGCCTGCAAAATTTTCTTGTGGGTAAAAGACATTTTACAAATGGACTATATATTACACAGTGTAGAACATGAAATGAAATTAAATGCTATAGAACTCAACTTACTGGCAATATAAGTCACAAATAACTATTTCAAGACAATTTACCAACATTAGTGTTGAATTGCCGCATGTGAGTCACAAGGCTGGACTACTGCTATATCTTATATGTCAACATAACAAGCCAGCATACATGAAGTTAATTTTTTTCTCTGTCATCCCACTGAACTTCAGAATTGTTGTCTGCAACCACACCTCTGAGATTTAATATATATCTGAAAGGACTTATTGAACTTTATTAATCTTTCCTCCCAGTTTTTGTCCCTCTGTTGAAATTCATTTAACTCAAGTAATAATATTTGTGTTTATTTGTATCTTCCATTTTCAAGAAATTAAGTATGGTGGTGAAGGAAAACTTAAGTATATAAGCCTCATTGGCTAAAAAAGATCGCAATTGCTAACTAAAGGAGGTTGATTTACTTATTTTTCCTAAGCAGCAGAGCAGGCAATGCTTCAAATGTAATATATATGGATAGCATTATTTCTCACTTGTTCAGCACCATTCTGAATAATTACTCTCTGTAATTCTTACCATAGAGTAATAGGATGCCAATTCCTTTTTCCAGCATTAAATTTCTCTCTTCCTTTAATGTCTTTTGAAAATACCTCTTAAATAATAAATAGTAGATGCCTAGGGAGAAATAAATGCCATAACGTATGATAAATAAAGTTAACAGGAAAAGTTTCAGGGTGGTTGTTGGGTGTTTCATTGTTATTTTTAAGTAAAATAGGTCTGTCTTTTATTGTTAATGGTTTCTATGATCACAAAGTTCATACATTCTTCTCTTATTAAAACAAATAACTTCAGTTCTCAGACTTTATGGTTCCAGTAAAACATTTTTCTAACAGCAAGGGAAGTGCATACAGTGCAAAACATCCATCAACAGCACCATCCATGGCCATATAATCAGCTTTTCCAGCACTGTATAAAAGAAATGACAATTGTCTTTCTGCATCAATAGGAGCAAACTGAGACACATTTTAGGGCAAAAAAAAGTATCTATTAGCTCTTTTGTTTCTTTATCTGATGATTCAAATTACTGATGTTTCTAGGAATTCCTCCTGTAAGCTTCCCTGTTGGAAACATTTTACTTAGCACATACAGATGTTAAATGAATAAAGGAGTGCTAACTTGCAGAGCTGTATGCTATATTACTAAGAAAAAAATTAGTTCTGAGTAAATGCAACAGTTGACTGAAAGTGAAGAGCAGAAATTAAGTCTTGTATTGGAAAACTACTCAAATTTATGAAAACACATGTAGTGCGGCCAAAATGTAACTGTGCAGAAATACAAAAACATGTAGAAAATAGAAGTATTTATACATGGAGTAGTATTTATACCAAGTATTTATACATGGTGATTCAGATTTTGCAATTCGGATGCCTTTTAAAAAAGCAATGTTATTAAATTTCATTATGTTTTGTAAAGTGAGCTAAAAACCTATATATATATAATACTAAAAATTGGAAGGTGTTAGTTTGGCCCATTCCTTTTTTTCACATTACTTTCACATTGTAAGTAAGTTCTCTTACTTGAGAACACCCATCAGCAGTGCAGAGCCAGACTTGATAGATAAAGTAGGGACATGTCAGCATGTTTATTGGCATAAATAATTTTCAGTATCATGAATTACAAAGAGTGTTCACATCAAATTATCTAAAGCTTCTACTATAGTTCCATTTCTATAATGAGTGCTGTTTTCTCATGGGTCAATAATCTTGACAAACTAGTTAGTTAACTGAAATTACTTTCTTACAAAGAAATAAACAACATATAATACTTCCACAGCTAACTCTAAGAAACAGCACTTACAAAAGAGGTAAATTTTGGCATGTTTATTGAAAACTTGCCCCTTCCAAGCTGACTTCATTATTTTGAAGCCAGAATAATTATTTCTTATAGTACCCACAGGAAAAATACTGGGAGCAAAATCAGCTCAGTGGGACATCTGGTCTTCTTTTAATAGCATTCATAATTTAAAGAAGTGAGTTTATGACTATAGCACCCCACTCTCTCCAGTTCCTAAATATACCTTTGAATATTTATTGTTTATTGGACAATAGGAACACTTTTATTTAGTCATTGAGATGATAATTTTGCCCCCACAGCTCTTATTGCATTGCCTAGCAAATTTAAAGGATTCGGTGTTACTCCTACTACCAAAATAAAGCCCCAAAAGCCCACCAAACCTACAAATTTATGAATAGGCAAAAATCTTCAGATTTTGATACTATAAGATCATGTATTTTAGCAGCAAGCTTAGACAAATAAGAGACCAGCAACTCTGAATAAATGGGTTGAGAACTTACTACTCATACTCTACAAATTTTATAAGTTGTTTCAACTATCTCCATTCTGCTCAGGGGGCCAGATGCCCACTGAAGGTTGATGTGCATTGAGCACACTTTTGGAAAGCATCTGTAATTTAGTTTTGTCTGAGAGGAATGAAGTTCAAGTACTGAGACCCTTCTCCACAACATCAACCAAAGCACAGAAAGCAGGACAATTGGGCTATGTATGGGCCTTCTTTTCCAGCCTAAACTACTGATGTTCACCATAATAAAGTGCTGTCAGATATATTAGTTTTCTCATGAGGTGGAATTCAAGCGTATTTGTTAAGGGATAACAATCATGCTAGTGATTTTAACATACCTAAAGGAATGAGGAACCTTACACTAGGGGAAGTAAACTTTCAACTCTAATCAGAAACAAAATGCTTTCATTCATAGTAGGAGGTAACTAATTCTGAAAGCCGTTGTCATCTAGTCATCTTTATCAGATATTTATTGGCTGATCCTCAGTTTTAAATATCTACATATATCAATTTGCAAATTGAGAAAACCTGAGACATGTCTTGCTGCCAGTTATTTTGACAAGACTTTCAATTTGAATTCATCAGGTCTTAAATTTACAGCTTAAGGGACTACTTCATTGAAGAATACTGATATTTTCCTTAGCCAAAGAAAAAATTAAGTGCTGGAAGACTCAAAGACCTCTGATAAGAAAGAGTTACATGTTAATACTTCTGGATAGGTAAATAGGACTAAACAGGAACCGAGTCAACCCTAATGTAGAAAGGAGCTTTTAGAGCTCAGCTAAATTATGGGGAGGCCGTGCATTCAATTGCATGTCCCTAAGAGAGGCAACTGGATAGCAAAATAAATTTTCTATTAAATCTATGAGTAGATCAAAAGTCTTCTGTTAAGCTTAAACTCCAGTAAGAGGGTAAGGTAGAACAGGATTTTAGGTCTTTAATGTATCTAAAAATAATTTTGAAACAGAAAATGGTTACGTGTCTCCCCAGCTTCACAGAGCTGGTGAATGTTCTTCTTCCAGACTATATATACCAGTCCGCAAAGCCACTTTCGGCATAGCTGAGCAAGCCCAGACTGTTTAACGGTCACTGCCACCATCTAGTGGCAGGCGGAAGGAGTTTAGACAGCACATTCTTCAAATAAGGATTTATTAAGAAAGAAAAATACATTCGGATATTTTCTACTTGTATTACATTCTTTTAGGCTCTTAATATTTCGCTAGAATTTTAATGTATAATCTAATTTCCATTTCTAAATTTTTGTTAAAACCTAGAATTTACATTTTCTGGCAATTTGCTGTCCATTTCTCATAGACCTTTTCACATAATTTTGAGACCTGGACACAGGTCTATCTACAATGTTTATTATAGATTAATAACAAATCTGTATTTTTAATTCCTATATTTTTCGGAAAAAATGAAATAACTGCTCACACTTATTACTGTACTGTAATTTATTCCAACTTCTGTGAGACTTACAATCTCATAGAGTATGGTCTGTAAAACTGTTGTAAGTGTAGACTACTTCTAAGGGGAAATACCGTTGCAACTGTGGTTAAGAAACAAAATCATTGCAATAATATTGCTGCAATATTGTGTATATCACCTTTCCAACCTATCCACTTTTTTCTGCTCTTCTCACTTTCCCTGTATACAATCTATTGGTGTAGAAAGAATAAAAGCTTTTATTATATAGTAATCTGCAGTCATAACTTGTTCTAGAAAACAAATATGTCCCTGTACTTAATACCATTTCTCCAAGTTGTTGTGCAGTAGTAAAATCACTGGGCTTTACTGAACACTTACTCTTCATAAAATGGGGATATTGGCATTTGTTGTTCTGATATAGTACTGCTCCTTTTCAATTATAATAAATAGGATAGACTTAGTAACTATTAATTTTCTTTGACAATTCAAGAAAAATCAGTTTTTACCATATGAGTGAGAACATAAAAGCTGTCATGCCAATCATACCCATAAACAAGAATAAGTAATTGCTACAGTTCTCTAAAACTTGCGTTTTGTATGTAGTCCAATACATTATCTTTTTCTTCATTCCATTCATGACACTTCTTACTAATTTTGTGTTTTACTGATACCAAGAGCACAATCCCATGTATTGGCCTGAGGAAACCTGCTTCAGTTTTCACTCTTGACTCAAAGCCTCTACCTCAATACTTTGGAGGAATTTTAACATCCTTGTCCATAAAATAATTATTTCCTTTGCCTCATTGCTATTTTTTCCCCAAACTCTTCCAACTCCTTTTCCTCTGGGTTTCTTTCTATTTTTTTGATTGCTTGGGGGGGACTCAGAAAAGGTTGTGTGAACTTTATGTCTCCCGCAAGTACTATGCAACAGAGATTACTAGTGCCCTCTCCAAACTATCAAACCCTTCCTCACATCAATGCACAGCATTCTGTCTACTTTACAAACCATGACATTCTATCATTACTAAGTTGGAATGCATAGAACTACTATAAATGCTGTAGACTGAAAAGTTATCTCAATAGGACTGGGTTTTATTATAGAGCTTCCCCTCTGCAGCTTATAGATGTTTATAGTTTACAGCCATAAGGCCAGCCTGTGTTTTAAGAGCCAGGAACATAGGCAGCTCCTACTATTTATATGTGTAGTATCCCAATCAGAAAAGCCCCTGAACAAAGAAAGCCTCCTGAGTATATTACAACAGAACAGCAAAAAGTCGATTGCACAAAATGCATTAACTTTTAGACAGAAAAAGACCATGGCAAGGAGCTGAAAGAAGCAGTATTCTTTCGCCATTTACTTGGAAAGGTGTGATACTAGGAGGAAAGAGATCGGTGAAGGCTCCCTTCTGTTACAGGCAACAAGTGCCAAGGCTATCATGTCTATGACTCCGTTCACCACGAACACAAATGAGACCCTAAATTACAACCATATAATCCACGGAAAAATGTCAGATGGCACTAAGGGAGATGTTTATATTTTGCTTTTGGAAAGCAGCAAATATACAAAAGTACAAAAAGCTTGTAAAAAATACTTGTAATCTTGTAAGAGAATTTACTTGTAATCAGATTTTTATAAAAAGGGAAAAAAAAACACCCAAGGCAAAGCAACCTTATCTGCAAGCCCCTGTCTACTGAAGACTATCACATATTCTTCAAAAAACATAATGAAGTATGTAATGGGCTCAAAACCAATCAGAAAACTATATATTGCCCAATTCAGATCTTTGTGGATTGCCCAAAGTACTGATAGAATGCAAATTACTAGCAACCTGTGATTCAGAAATCAGTGACCATAACTAGACAGTGGAATTGGCTATTATGATCCAACAATTGATGCCATTTGGGCAACACCACAGTGTGCCCTTGCAATAACCAGTGTATTTTATCAACACATCAGTTATAGCAGCAATAGGACATACAGGGATGCTTATGAGGCAGGGTTTTTTTATGAGTTTCTACAGACTCTGCCAGAACGTGGCAGTACAGAAGGACTTCAGGCTGATATTCTTTTTCCAGAAACTTCTAGTTTGGAAGGAAATACATTTGCTTTGTCCTCCTCTTTTTATTCTCATTCCCTATTTCATAGAATACCACTTTTCAAGTCAAAAGAGAGACAGACTGTCTTGATATCAGGGAAGGTAAGGCATTTTGGGAAATACGTGAGGTTTCTTAAACTTCCCATTATGTGAAACACTTCAGCAAACAGTGCATGAGAGAAATATTTTTCCTTATTTTGGAAAGTAACTGACAATTAAGAAATTATATAATCAATTTGGTTCAATTTTCTGATTTCTTTTGACTACTGTAATGTTTCTCACATAACATAATTACATTTGTTTTATCCTAGTTTGGAAGAAAGTGAAAATAATAAGCTTGCCATGTGGCATTTCAAAATAAACTAAAATAGAATGAAAAAAAAAATCAGCTCAGAAAATGAACTTTTTTCAAAAGAAAAAGACCAAGAATGACACCATATTTTCAGTGACCTGAAATGAATATTTTCATTACCTAGAATACATGTCACAGGAGAAAAAAAATTCATAAGATAGTTTTCAACCACAGACAACTAAAATTTAATGGCAAATACAAATAGCAAGCCAATGATAAATTATTTTCATTAGGAACCAAAAATATATCTATCCTATCGAGAAGTTGTTTGTAACCTCTTAAATCAAAGACACAAAAATCTACTGGGAAGACAAACAATAAAAAATGTAGAACAGTTTGTCAAGGGAAAATACTGTCATTTTCAAAAAACTGCCTCACAGAGCTTGTACATTAATTCCCCACTTCTTTCCTATTGTGGATGCACAGACATATTTATGGGGGAAAAAAATCATCATCTGAAATAGTGCAAGGTATTACCCAGGGACATTTAGAATAAGATGTTCAAAACATTGGTAGCTAAAAGTTTTTGCATACACTCTTAATCTCACCCAGATTAAAGGTCTGAAAAATACTGAGAAATGGTTTAACAAAACAGATTTCTAATATTTTTTAAACAAGAATCAGGGACTTGCCCAACATCTAGTAAAATAGGAAATATATAATACAGTAATAAGGAGATGCCTACTTCTGAAAACAAAAACAAGAGCTATTGCTTTCTTCTACCCATTAGCTCTAACATAGATTCTGCATTTGATCACAATGGCACTTCACAGAATCACAGAATATTCTGAGTTGGAAGAGACCCAAAAGGATCACCAAGTCCAGCTCCTAAGTGAATGGCTTATACGGGGATTGAACCCTCAATCTTTGCATTATTAGCACCATGCTCCAACCGAGCTAATCTCAGGTTTTGTAGGAGATTCCTGGCTAATAAAAAGTCAAGGAAAACATTCTGCTTAGAAGAGTTTCTGCAATCCTTTGAAATGGCACAGAGGTTTTGATCTAACTCAAAGTTTATTCAACTGTTTTGAAATATCCTCCCCCTCTATCGCTCAACACCAAGCCCTTCTGACCCTTCCCTCACCAAGGTGTGTCTTCCAGGATCATTTTCCAACATCCAAGAGTTAGGAAGGAGCGAAGAAGGTAACATACTAAAGAGTATGACAGAATATTCTGCAAGAAATACTGGAACTGAAATGGAACTACTGAATGAATGAAACTGAATGAACTCTGAAATGAAACTACTGAAATGGAGAAACTCTGGAGGTGCAACTGCTCAGCCAAGACCCAGAAGGGATATATGCTTTCAAAGCCTGCAAAAACCCTCAAGAGCCCAGAGGGTTTCCAGGCTTCTATACCAACATCTTAACCTATACCAACATTTTGACCTATATCAGTCCCGTACCATTGCATTAGCAATATCCCTGGCCACATGCTCCCTTCTGTACTCCATTTTGCCTTCCCTAAAATTGCACCATTTCACTTTTCTAAATCCATAACGATTGTACTGTTATCCTCAGAACCATCCATACAAGTATATGTGATCAACTTCCCCTTCTATTTTAAATGCAGTTTATGCTTCTGGATTTTGCATTTCAAATATTTGATTCTGTATTTCATTTCATATGTTTCTTTCCTATCTTTACATTCATATCCTGATAAAACTCTTATCTCTCTTTGGGTAAAGTACTCTTGCTGTAAGAAATTGTAAACAAGAATTTGCACATGATTTCTGCAATGGTATTTAAGACAAATAAGTTATTAAGTTAAAGGAGTCTTTAACTTAAATGGCAGTAGAACACAGAAAAAAAAAAAAAAAAAAAAAGATGATCAAAGCCCAATAACTCTATAACACTGACTTAGCTAATTGTTAGACTTTGTACACACCTAAGATTTGTTCAACATACTTGTAAATACGAGGAGGACTTACATTATTTCTTGTATTGCCTAGACACGTTAACATTCCAGTTGACAGATTTTTTGCATTGGTGAGTTAGACAAGATACATTCAAGCAAACTTTCCTTTAAATAAACTTGGAGACAACCACTTAGACTCTCTAGGGGATGATTTTCATCAGATACACCTGGGGGAATCTTCCCTTATGGGACATCCACACATTCTGTTCCAGGAAGGTACAGTTCACTCAGACACTGAACTCCCCCAGGAATGTTAATTAAATGCATTATAGAAAATGACATGTTTCACTGGGTATAACTAATAATTTCATGTTTCATCAAAGCAAGAGCTATCAAACAGGCTAGAAAAATCACCGTGGAAAACAACAAGCAAAAAGGCAGCCTGAATCCTTTGTAGAGCTGATCCACTTTACTGCAGTTAAAGAGAAATCTTGTTGTGTGCTGATATCTCCTGATATGACAAATTCACTATTTGGAATAACCTTTTCTGCCACAAGTTCAAAGAAAATATTTTTCAGATGATACAATGGGCCCAACCTATGATGGTGTGTTTATTTGACATAATCTACCAGAAAATTTTGCTAGTTGAACTACCCTACTCTTAGTATAACTCTTTTATATCTTGCTTGAAAAAAAAAATCATCATCATTATTGAAAAAAAAATATATTTTTATTTGAAAACTTTTTATGTACATCCTCTCATGCATCTTCTTTTCAGTTATATATGTATGTCTTCTGTTTTCTACCTTGGTTTTATGTTTTATAGCTTTCCCAGTATTTTTTCAGTCATTGGATGGCTTTTCTATAAATTTGACAGATGTCTGTGGATACAAGAAAAATCATCAGATGCACCATTTCTTTAACAACTTTTGTATATACATTGGCTGTCAAAATTCTTTCATTCAATTTCCAGCAGTTTAGTTTTATTGTTTGCATGACTTCCTTCTTCTGTGTACATTATAACATTGGCTTTTACCTTCTAAACCATTCCCAAGACTGATTTAAATTGTGCTATTCCACTACTCTACCCCTGCCCCATAACTCATCATTCCTTTCGTTGGTGATTACTTTTTATAGGACATTTGGACATTTCAAATGCATTTTCCATTCCCATTTAGACACAACTGGGTGTCCATATAGATCATCTTGCTCCAGACTGTAATGAGAAGAGGTGGAACCAAAAGCTGCAGTGACCTGTTGGGATTTTCTGAGGGTTAGTGGCAGGGTTCCCAAACAATTTCTCAGGGCCTGAAGAAGACTCTGATCAAGCCCAGGAGAGAATTGTACTGAGTACTGAGTTCACATTGAAGCCTTGAGGCATATGGGGCAACATTTCGTGGGGCCAGAAGGGGAAGGAAGAGTATGTCATGCACACTCTGGGTCATCTAACTCGTTGCAATGACAACATTAGGCTGGTTGCAATGCATAACCACCTTTTTTCCTGTATTAAGCAGGCCAAGAAAATGACCAAGGTCAGTATAATATGAACAACAGCAATATCTGTTGCATAAATTGCTAGAACTAGAAAGCAAAGAGCAACAAACCTCAGCAGAAGCATCTTACAGTCAGCTGAGAATGGGTGTTTCCACCACTTTAAGCAGCCAAAGCTACTTTTTTGGAAAAAGACAGTAGAATTGACTTGTAACACAGCAGGTTTACTGAAAGAAGTAAAGAGCATGACTAATATTTGAATGTTTTGGTCTGAACTATGCACATTCAGGAAGCAAATTAATTATTTTAGTAGACTAAGCTTACACACAGAAAGGAGAATAGACCTAAAGGTTTGTGACCTAGCACTGATATCAGTGAACACTGTAATCATGTACTGGTTTAAAAAATAGCAAATTTAACTATTAGTCATTGCTGAACAAAACAACATGTAATTTATTCAATACCTTATTAGAACTGCATGGGTTTTTTACATATTGAATACATTAACCTTTCTGCTAAATGACTTAGTTTTACACAAGAATAATCTTGTTATTACAACTGTTTGACTAAATTTACATGTGGCTCACCTCTATATGGTTAAGGGTTTTACATCTCTATTCTTAACAGATTTTTCTGGCCTGTGATTTTAATACTTCTTTTCAAATAAAAGCTCACCACTCTATTCCGCATTTCTGAAGCCTTGTGAGCTCTCAGTTCATGGCGGCATTGATTAAAATAGCAAATTCTAGAAAGTACTCTTATGAAGCAAAACTAATCCAGTAATATCACTGGAGATAATGGAAATACATAGTTTTGTGGACAAGTCTAACTAGCTTGTAAAAAAAAAAAATTATTTCTGCAATTTTTACTATAAATGAAGAGCCTGAAAATATCTACCAAAACCACAAGGTTTACATGAAAGCTACAAGTCATCTTTTTTTTCATTTTAGTGTCAATAAATCTTACCTGGACAGGACATCAGGTAGGGACAAGAGGAGGACAGGGTGTGGGGAGGGAAATGCTGATGGAGACATGTTTAGGCTACTGGATTTGGTTTCCTAATTTTTATAGGAGGGTCTTTATTACAAACCTAAATAAAGAAGTAGTTTCAGAGAAACCAATCAAATGTAATAAATTTTGTATGGATTCGTATTACTTACAGCAACCATCTTTTATGTGGTAAATTCATGAAATAATCTCATATAAACACTCTGTTTCAAAAACTAAGCAGAAAGAGGAGGAAATTCAGAAAATAGGAAAGAGAAACTTGGATTGTGTACAAAATATATGGGAAATAAAGAGCAGAAGGGCAAGCATTACATTATTTTTGTTGATTACTAAAGCTGAAGAGCTAGGTACACGCTATAGATACCAAAGAGAAAAGAATGCAAATCCAATAGAACTATCTAAATACGAAGAAATGGTAGAAATATAAAAAATTTGGCATTTATCATTAAAAGTGGCAACAATGAAAGAGAACTCTGCATTTTTTATCTGTTTCTGGATTATACTCTGCAATTGTGGTTTTTCTTTAAAGAAAATATGTATAGAGTGTGAAAAAGTGGATTCTAGAAAAGTCACTTTTCAAAGATAAAGTTTATATCAGATCTTGTAATGATCAATGTTTAAATACAAAACCTTAGTGGAGGCCTATGTAAAACATAATCAATTGGTGTTCTTTGCTTTCTAGAATTCTTCAAACTTTTTCATTAATAGTAAGTAAAAAGGAACAAACTAAACAATGTTTTCCAACACATACCACCAGATAGCAGCAAAGGATAAGAAGAAAAATTTGAAAAGTAACCATTAAAGGCCACAAAGCTGAGGGATGGAGGGAAGAAATAAACACGGAGGGAAGAAAGAAGTTTAACAATTTGATGGATCCCTCACAACCTAATTACAAACATGTGCAAATACAAGGATGTCTAATTTGATGTAAATTACTTATTAATCAGGCATGAGAGAAAGCTGTGTCATAGCTGGGTGTGATTTCAACCAGACATTCAGTTTCAGTCCTCCTTTTCTTGGCAAATATTCACTTTTAGCCATTCTTTGTGTTTGGCAGCCTAGCTGAAACACCATCATCACTGTTCAGTAGGCCGAGATCACGCTTTTTTAGTGGTAAGGGCAGACCAAACTGAGCACGTTTATTACTGTGCTTTGGTGCATTTCTATCTTTCCCTACCTCCCAAAATGCAGTTGTTAAGAATATATGTGCTGTAACTGATTTCAGTTAATCAAAATTAGATGAGCCTTTCAGACTTCACAGAAACAGGGATATTTTTTTGTCCCCAGTTAACAGCACTTGCTTGCAGACAATGAAGGCAATCCTCGACACCTGAAAATGCAATTCTTTACCTGTCAATTGCACTGCACATTTAAACATCAAATGGCAGATACTCCCCGCATCAGACTAACATCTAAAATTAAGTTTCAGAAATATCTACAGTATTAAATGAGTTTCTTGGGTTTACCAACTCTGTTAGCGTGGGTAAGTTTTGTTAAGCATGGTCTTCTGTCTACATGAAATATTATCTGTGGCAGGAGAGGGCAGAATATTTTCTAACTCTCTTCAAATGAAACTTCATAGTACTTTTGCTGTTGCTCTCAATGACTTCAGTCAAAACAATTTTTTCTTATAAGTGTTTGTCATAACATTGACTCATTTACATGATGGTAGACAGCAGCAGTAAAAAAAAAGGAACTCCTTGACTAAAACAAGAAAACGTTCCAGCATCTGCATAAAAAAAATTTAAAATAAGAGAGAAAATATTCTTGACATGGTGTTGATATAATCGTGCTCAAAGTCTGCTAACTACTTCAGAAGCCTAAGATCATGGATTTGTTTATTTTGCAGTCTATGATTGGTCGGTAAATCAGTTTCTAGCTTCTAATACTGTGTGCATCACCTAGCTTGCAGTAGAAACATCAGTCCTTTTCTGAGGTGATTACTCCCTCATGGTTGTTTTCTTAAAGGTGAGAATACAAATTTGGTGGCAATTAGGAAGATCTTGAGATATAAAGATACATAATATGGCATAGATTTTTGTTACTAATATAGACAGGTATGGCCCTACAGTGAGATGTTGAGAAACTGAATATACACCTAACTTAAAAAAAAAAAAAAAAAAAAAAAAAAAAAAAAAAAAAAACACCCACAGAAAAACAAAACAAAACAAAAAAATTTAAAAAAAAAAAAAAAACAACAACAACAACAAAAAAAAACCCACCTCTCTTACACAGGTAGGACCTAAATCACAGTAATACATGAAGCTTTTTTCAAACTGCTGCAGATATACCAAAAGTATATGTCCATAAACTTCCAGCAATGAGTTTTTGATAATAGGCTGTTATTTCTACACCATCTCCAGTTTTCCAAGTGATTCCACAGAAAGGTGTTATGATGACAGCAGAGGTGGCAAAGAGAAGCATCCTAGTCAAGCAGGCAAACAAATCTGAACTTCCCAATGAAAACAAGTCTGGCAAACAAATCATGACAGACCAGAGACCAAGACACAAAATGGCATTCTGCTTCTATTCCTGATGTTGTTGTTGTTGTTGTTGTGAAACATCTGTCTTTATGCTGTTATCCAAAATTTAATCTCTACTCTCCAGGTAAAGTGTTAAAATAATGTCTGAGTGAGGGGGAAAAAAAAGCATCCACAACTTGTTAGAGACAGTATTCTCACTATTCTTTTTCATTCCTGTTCCCACAGTATGCCAAATTATACGTTTCACTGACAAGCTGCACAGTAAAATTATCAGGATTAAAAGTATGTGAAGTGTCTTATAAGCATTTCTAATAACTGACAAAATATAATTCTTCTGTATGCTTTTCATTTTTCATGAAAATTCAGAAAAATTTGTCAGCTTTATGCAATTATGTTTAAGACAGTCACGTAAGTTCATATTTTTCAGTGTTTAAAAAAGTGTGAAAAATTATGCAGAGTATGGAAATCCTCTATTCACATAATATGGGTACAGAATGTATTTAGATTCAACATAAACTTATTTACCATTCAGTTATGTCTTGTTGAAATTTTGTGCAAACTTTGAACTTAAAGCATAAGGGAATAAAGACTTTTACTTTGGGTCTTCATACAGCAACTTGAACGGTTTTTATCTGCAGTGTGTTAGGAACCTTTTCACAACAACTACTCAATATATATTATTCATGGTAGAGGTAGCTGAAAGGTTTTTGATTAATACATTATTGAAGAAGTTTTCACTGCTGTTAGCTATATTATTTACTTTGAACTGTTTTCCCCTAATATTTTTCCTGCTCTAAACTGTATCATGTATTTCAAATGAAAGGAATTGGTTGAAATAACCAGTGAGGGTCATAAACTCAGCAAGTTATCTGTCCCTTAGGTAATCAAATTATACACATCTCTTGATGTCCATAAGGGACTGAAAACCCCCTCACTCATTAAAGGAATAATGGATATTGCACTACACTCACTTTGTCTCTCAAGAGCTTAATTCTTCAACAGTTATCCTCTGAAACTTACCGGGATCAGGGAGCAGTAACTCGACTTCACTGTTACTCTAAAGTAAGAATCAATCATGAGCCACATTCTTGTGTTTGCATTTGGCACATTTGATCGAGTACAGTTTCATATACAGCTGAAGTTCACACAGGAAGACGTCTTTCCATGAACAAGTCTCCTGAGCACTAGGAAAGAGTTATACTCCTTGTCAAACCAAGAAATTGTAACCCGGCAATATCCCAAATTCTTTCAAAAACTTTCCTATAGTTCCAAGTGAGTGAGACATTCCTAAGCTCATTTAAAGGGTGCCAAATTATTTTCTGAACTATTTAGCTGTAGATATATATCAGAAAGAAATGTATTTTCCTGGACTTTTTTAATGTTTCCAAGAAAGCTTTTGCTATAAAATCCAGCATACATAAATCAGGATAAGAAACCCCCTCAGGGCACAGTCTGAGATAAGGTACACTGAAGGACAGAATCTCCAAATAAGTCCATTATCCATGCCAATTAAATTCAAGCCCAAACCCTGCTTTTCTTCACTGACGCCTTTTATAAAGAAATATAAATGTGGTGTCAATTGGAATGCTGCATTCGAATAGTTCATTTAAACTTAATCTAGCACAACTAAAGACTTGTTCTGAAGGTAAATAGGTAATACTTTTCATTTCCTTTGTAAGATCAGCAACTGGAACACTATCTGAAATAGAAGATTCATTTCTTAGCAAGTATCTAACTTCCCATTATATTTGAAAAAATGGAAGTATGTATTCTTAAAGAAATCATTCAGACCAAGTTACATAAACTGGGTAAGAAAACTAAGTAAACATAATCCATTTTGCCTCTCACTCCAAACACACAGTTACCATATTTTAGCAGCTGTATTGCTATCAGACAGCTGTTGAAAATGAGAAGTTGGTTGCTCTTCTCATTCATTCTGTTCAGTTTCCTTTCATGAAACACTTTAATCCACACAAGGTATTAGATTTTGAACTCGCTAACATCACCACAATTTGGACATAGACAAAAATAGATCCAAAAGTTTCAGAAAGTCAGCGAATTTGAAGGTGTTGAGGCATCTTAGGAACATATGGCCTCATCCATATGTGTTATTCTTGTAATTCTCCCCAAAAAGTCCCACATCAACAGCTTTCTAAAACACTTTTTGTTTTCTTTTTTAGATTGAAATATACCAAAATGGAAATGCATGAATAAACATGTCTTTGAAATTTAAAGGATCTTCCTGGTGTTTTCAACTTATCTTATTATTTGCAAAACTACATATTGAAAGCAAAAATTGAAACTGCTGGTTTGAGAGCACAAATTAAACATTGACACTCAGGTGTTTGCTTGAATATGCCTGAATAATGTGAGAGATGAAGAAAATGATGCATAACTATGCAAATTTTATAAAACATTCCTATTGCCTCAGTCACTATAAGACCAGCTTTTAAAAGAGTTAGGTTTCTATCAATTGTTGTATTTAAACTCTAAAATGTTTTATATAATTGGAGCACCACTGACTTTTTTCCTAAGCAACTTGCAAATTATCCCTATTTTCAGCCATTGCAGCTTGAGCCAGCCTAGCCTTGCTTAAATGAAATTTATACAAACCTTCTGAAGGATCTTGCCATGTCTAGTTTTTGCCATTTATCTAGGCGTGGTTCACATAAACCCTCCTCAGTGCTGAGACTGATTCCTGTATATAACTACTTAGAGAATGAGCTGATTTAACAGAACTGAAGCTTTATTTTTCTCTTAGTGCCACTCTGTTATAGATAAAGCCCATAATGAGAACATAGCAACAAACTCATTCAATTAAAGTTGCAAAAGCATATCTGATATTTTTGGATTAGAAAACACTACAGATTAGAAAATTAAATCAGAGTACAATTTCTAGAGGTAGAAGTCAGCCTAGTTTAACCTTTTCATCTCACTAGTGGTTTTAAAATTTTCTCTCATTTATAAGGGCACTCAGTACCTAGTGTACCCATTACAAATTATGAAAAGTGCCAAATAACTTGAAAAAAAAAATCAAACTACATACATCTAAGCTTTAGTTTACAAACTTAAGTACAGGCATCCAACATTTAAATTTCTGGTTAACCTTCTTGAAATACACGGCTAAATAGTTTATGTTGTCCTTTCACCTAAAGAATAAAAATCCTTTTTTCTCCCAGGTACACCCCTCCACCACAATTAAAATGGATGTTACAAAGTGCCCCAATGCAGCATTATTTACATAGCCTAACAAACCCATTGCTTTATGAACACAATCATAAAACAGCAACATTTCTCAAATGCATTGAAAAAGCAAATACTTTCTGAGACAGAAGGCAGGCTTTTAAACATGTACCTGCCTTTCTCCCACAACCAGAATCAGACCATTTCCAATGGCTCCCTTTGAGCAAATGAAAGCATCTGCATCAGACAAATGCTACTGAACTCATTTATATATGCCATTCACTCATATAGAGATAAACCTGTATCTACTAGGACATTCTGAATTCAATTTTAATACCAATAGCTGCTTTGTACTCCTCACCATCTGTCATACCAGGCTGCATATTTTTTTCCCCACAATGTTCTCGTTCTCCCATATTAAAATACTTTTTGTTTCCCTCATAGGAACTTCATGCATTCGACTTCAGAACATAAAAAATTGATCAGCCTAGCACTGGCATTTAATGTGTTTTGAGACATGAAGTACACACACAAGCTAACACAACTTCAGACACAAATTCCTGTACTTTTGGCCTCACTTTAAAAATAACAATGTTGCAGTTTATGCCATTTGCATATTTTTATACAAGATGGTTTGCTTTCTTTGTGTTTAGTGCTATCAGCAAGCGTTGAAATTTTGTCCTGGAGAAAAAAATTGCCATAGCTTTTCTAATAAAATTCTACGTATTCGTTTCTTTCAGTGATACATTAAAAGACATTCTGAGAAAGATACTCTCCAAGAACTTGCGGAAGAAATAAAAATTGCACATGGAAGTAGTCTGTCAGAAAATCCTGGAAGAGACTTGCTGTTTTCATCTCCTTCCAAGTCTAAAAATCAAACACTAGTCAAAATGGTTTAAGTTTAATTGTAATATGAACATCAAATAAAACAAAGTGATTTTTGGTTGGTTGGTTAGGTATTTTGTTTGGTTATTTTGGGTTTTTTTTTTCTTCCCAGTAAATGCTACAGAGAATTGGCATTGAAAACAAAGAGGTAATAAAATACATTGTGGGAACTCTCTGGGCTTTTGCAATTATTGGCATCCTTTCTCATTAAACATGTCACTCAGCAACTCCACACCAGTCATGACCCTACAATCTTCTCATAATACAGTTCACAGTAACTGTAGAATCTAGAAAGAGTCCAAGATTTTTCTCTTTTTTTTCCATTAGAACTATTTTGTCTGCACTTTCTATTCCCTTTGCTAGTCTTGGGTAGTGCATCCAAAACCTACTGTCAGTTCTTCAAAACACCAGGCCACCTTTCATATACTCAAGAGTCACCAGGCTCACGTTTGTAAAAGGCACATATTTTCTGCCTATTGCAGATATGCGCAACTGGAAAGAACCTGTTTCCCAGACTGCATGCCACAGAATGCCAAAGCCGCTTTTAAGTCTATGCTTCCCTAGGTTCTCTCATTATTTGATTAATGTAATGATGCAAAAGCTGGTTGTAGTAACAGAATGAACAAATTACTTTTTAATTGGGAATCAGTGGTAACAGATGTTATCAAAATACTCCATGTTTAGAGTCTCAACGTTTCCTCACAGGTCTTAGACACTCATAGCTCACATTGATTAAAAAGAAAAAAAAGCACAAATAGAAATACCACCCCCCCCAGTACACCAGTATTTCTTTGTCCTCCTTCTCCCCACCCTCTATCAGTAAAGAGTCTCATGATTTCACTGTAACAGTTTTAGCTTCTTGTGACACTGACCCTTATTATGAGACCCACACTTTCAACTTCACCAGCAAATCTGCAAAAACTCTTACTTATTCATTTCTTCACAAACAGCTTCTGAATACTAAATTAACTCAAACCTTAAAGCTGTAAGTCAGATCCACTCAGGATTCCAGTTCTTGGGCTAAGTCATCTAGAGCACCTAGAGAAACAGATATCTCCCGGTCTTTCATCAAACAATTTTTCTGTTCAGTCATTCATTGGAAGTCAACAACATAGCTTTAAGACATTTCTATCATACTCTTGTTTCAGATAATAATTACTGACATTCCCACATGTTCTGCTCCTTTTTATGTTATTAGCACAACTGCCACAACCTAATAATTTTTAAACTTACAGAAATTTTAATATTCCTCACACTGGTAAGAAAAGTGTCAGTGTACCACCTATAAAAAGTGTTAATTTATGGTGCTTTGATATCTATTGCTCTGCAGCAAAGTGCACAAAAAAAAATCCCAAACCATGCACTGAATAACAAATTGACTTTTAAACCAGGTGGAATGCTATTCCTTAGCAGATGCTGGTTGGAGGATTAATCAGAGTTATTTTTAGTTAGAAAAGTGAATTTCTCAAAACTTAAAATTTTGTCAGAAAATTTAATTCTAGGGAGGAAAAAAAAAAAAAAAAAACTAAAAACAAACCCCACACACCACAAAACCACCCCAACATTTTACAAGGAAAGAGACACACAAGTTATACCCCAGCAAAAGGCATTCTTCTTTTGCAGAAAAAAGGAACAAATCTATGCTTTCTCAATATCACATTATTCAACTTTTAAACACTTCAGGAAGGTTTTCATGCCTAGATTTTCCCCTTTAAACCTCACAAGAAAGCAAAGGATTTGATTTCTGTTAATATTGATTGAAAAATAAAACCCTGTCAAAAAGGTTTTCAGCCTCCTGTTTGAGCTGCAATTCTAGAAATACTGCTGGGCTTTACACAGGCCTTCCTTAGAATGATGCCATGCACCCGCAGTGGAAAATTACATTTTTTGTAAGTTCTGCATATAAAGTCAGTGGGGGGGCGGGGGGGGGGGGGGGAGCAAACAGAAAATGAATGGTGCTTTTACACAAACAGCTGGAATTTAAAAAGTCAGCCCACAATTTTGAGTGTACATGTATGATTTAGAACAGGATTAATAGGCAAACAAGTGCCCACAAATTCTGGTACTGTTTGATATAACTTTCAAGGTACAGTCCTGTGGTGTGGATCTTCTTTATCAGTTTAATGTTTCTGCCTCAATTTGTCATATTTCTAATGTGGAACATTTCTGTATTTGAGCCTACTGCAGAGCTGAGCTGTGTGAATAATGGATTTTACATTGTACTTTCTAAACCTCAAGAAAAAGGATCTCAGATCAGATAGAATATTGTATTTCCTGGGTTTTTTATGAGGTTACTGCCAAATTTCCCCATTTATTAAACAAATTTCTGAATAGATATTTCTCTTTCCATTTTTTAAGTTATCAAAACATGAATACTTTGTTTAAATAAAAAAAAATTGAATGCTTTTCTTCCTCTAAAACATTCAATAGATTAGTCAAACATTTATATTAATAAGAACTTTGCCTGGTTCTATTGCAAAAAGTCTTCTCATTTCTTCACGCCATTTGATCAGGTTCTGGGCATGAACAAAGACAAGTATTGTTCTTTTACGATTTTGTGTTGCGGTAAGATACAATTTTTTTGACAACTTCCATGAGATATGTCTGTTTCCTTGTTTGATTTGTTATCTAGACCAACACAAATAAGTTGTGCAGGTTGAGCTTTCCTTTTTGTTCTGTTAAAACATTCTTTTAAATTTAGCACACAATTTTCAGCCCAGTTTATACCAAGGTGGAATAATCTTGTTCTAAACGGTGGAACAATCATCCATCTAGACAACTATATTGTCTTGACAAAATTTAATAAAACAAAAATCTATCAAACATTTTATATACTTTCTGGAAGCAGTTTAGAAAAACTGTTACCCTGCCTTAGCCCCATCGTACTATTTATATGGAGAATAAATTAATGTGTACTGAGTAGCAGATACACAGTTAAAGAAGTGAGATTAGAAGATTGAATGTAAAGTGGTCTCTCTCATACCTCTTATTCTGAAATTTCAAAAGCCAGATAAAGTGGAAGTGGGTGATATCAAGAAGACAATTAAGAATTCTTGTCAAAGTTTTAAAATATTCCCCTTCATCTTAGTCTCTTACAAAATTCCTTTCCTAATGTCTCGCTAAATCTCAGCTTTCAAAAACTCTGAATCTACAGAATTTTTCACCACCAAAAATTAAAAAGATCAGCAACAGTGTTTCTCTTGGGTAAAATTAGTTCAAATCCTTATTAGAGGGTCAGAAAGAAGAATATTTATTCATGCTGAATTTTCCACATTCAAGGAAGCCTTCCAGATACTGAAAACTGGCACTGCATTTATGGGCTCATAACCATGGTAGGCCAGACTGCACCTAGTGATCTGCCAGGAACCTTGCCCCACCATGAGGCAAATGTAACGTGCTTCCCAAAGAAGCCTATTCTCTGAAGCGAGACAAGAAGTGAGATTAGAAGAGGATTGTCTCAATGACCAAGTTCCTCTAACTTCTCTGAATCTTAATTTATCTGAATCTCTCCTCCCTGTCATTCTCACTCTTGCCTTCTTGGTGCTGACTGGAGAAACTTCCCCACTAAACCTGCCAGCATCCATCATGGATTGGTTTGGTTTGTCCTGAGATGCCCAGAGCAATTCAGTGCAACAGCAACAAAGTTCTAGTAGTTCCAGTAGAGACAGCATATTTTAGTAAATTCATGATTATATATATATATATACACAAACACACTTGCAATGAAAATATTTTAATTCACCTCACCCTAATAAGCATTTCAATCAGCATTAGTGACATACTTCAGTTTCTGCAGAGTTATCCTCTACTAAATACAGTGTTTCTGTGTTTATTATGGAAACTAAAGGCTTTAAGTAATTGAAGCTGACACCCAGCAATTTTCAGCAAAACATGTCAGTTCTAAGCATCTTAAAATATAACCTTGTTTTTATGAAACTGATCTGTTATCAACATAGATCTAAAATCAACAGTGCATCTCAAGACGTTAAAAATTCCCTTAAAAATAGAGATATCTTCAAGTTTCTTTTATACCATTTTGTGCTCTCTCTCCTCTCTGAATACAAATTTACTCAGGGGAGAGATGATATTTAAACAGCAGGGCCATGACCAAGATCAGAATCTCTTAAAACTATTGCTGCACTGATTATCCATGACACTAATAGCTACTAAGCAGCAGTGATTCAGTTTTGTGGCAATGACCAATAGTTACCATAGACTGCCCATCTGGGAGCTCTAGAGGCAGTAGGTAGGTGTATTTGTCACAATTAAATACATACAGCATGCCCTCATTGAAAAAGACTGACAGCTACACATAAAAAAGCACATGAGAAGTTCAGAAAATGAGACAAAGTGTCTTTTTGGAACAAGGTTAGTACAGACCCAGAAATATTTTTCTATATACCATTACAACCATTTCTTCTCCCAGCAGTTGCTATTCATGAGCTGTGTCAAGATTCAAGAAACAGTGAAACGTCTGTTTCCTCAAACTGGACCATCATCTTTTATTCATAACAAAAGTCCTGAGATAGACTGGCATATTTTATTGCTGTATAAAATTAATCTGCACTATTTACACTGCAAATCAAAGCTGAAACACAAATTCTGTTGCAGAAACAGAATCCAAAGCTTCCAGTACGGCTAATATTTTATTCTCAGTGGAGAAGGCTCAAGCTATGCAACATTTAAACAGATGCATCATGTCTTTGGGCCCTGGACACAAATTGTTGTATTCTCAGCCTCATGTTAATATTAGTGTGTTCAGTGCAGAAGAAGGGTTATCTGCTAAATCATGATTTAACTGATAAAAGAGGAGTGAAAAAGTCAAAGCTCAAGCTTGTGGTTTAGATTTTGAACAATTAATTTTCAAAAGCTTGATGAAACAAAACATTAAAAAACAACATTAAAAAAAAAAAAAAAAAAAAAAAAAAAGCTTTACAGTATTTTGGATATTCATCACAAGTACAGGGAAAGTCCTTCACATTTTCCCAATATGAAGAAACCTAATCTTTGCAACTTGTCAAGAAAACACGGGTATCATTACAATATTTTCTGTAGGCTGCTACAGACCCATATCGCAATAAACTTATATCAGACTCAGCTGAGCAGAAGGGGGAATCCAAACCTGAATTTAGTCAAGCCAAGAACATTTGTTTAAAGGAAGTTTCCAGGAAGTGAGTGCTGATATTTTCGCAAGACACAGCTTGTGTTTGTGCCTAAAAATCTGCCTATGGAAATTGCATTCCCTGAAGGCTACAAGAATCTGGAGCTTTCACATGTAGAATACGAAGCATAACTCATGCTGGGAACGTTTCAGAGTCAGCCTCTGCCACAGCAGAAACTGGGGATTTATCTGCATCCTCAGTCAAATCTGTGGGATTTAAAGAATCTCTGGAGGACAAGCAATTTTTAGAGTATCTGCTGATAGGAGCATCACCAAACTAAGCAACTTTATGGACTTAGCCCTTCATGTTTGCTTGTTACATCAGAGAATGATTACTTATTGATGTACTGCTCTGTCATTTTACATTTCAGGCTGACACAGGCAACTGGATTTGACCTTGTTTTGTGGCAATTCTGCAAACAACTAGTTTTAATTATCAGAATGCAACTCATGTATTGCAGCCCTGTATCAGCCTAGGAGCAGTTAGTTTTAGTACTTGTCTCTCTAGTTACTGTTTATAAATTTTGAATGGTTATGCAATGGTTGACTCAAGTCCAGCAAACATAAATTTGTTTCCTGTGTTCAACCAACCCAGCAAGCTTTTTATAACATGCTGCAATTTTTCTGTTTTGTTTCAGAGTTGGAATTTCCTATTCAATGGTTCACAGGTATAAAAACGCTTGCCATTTTTCTTCAAAATTCTTAAAAACTGAAGATATTTCTTTGATAGTTCCTACTATAAAAGGGGATGGCAGTGCCTCAGTTTCCAATCCAATTGAATGCTCAGACCTGAGGAATCTGTGTGAGACTGGACTCCACAAATAACCCATCCAGCATTAGCCAGCACCCCTGTGTATATCAAGATCCAAGCACACGTAAGAAAGCCAATACAGATTTAGTCTACATTGTACATTGTCCACATTAATTACACACAGGAAACTGTCTTTAATTTCTGGAGCCAGAGACACTTAAATAGCCCATATTATACAATCATAAAATAATAGCCTCTCTTACGCAATAATAATTGCAGTTCATTATAACACACTAATTAGTCATTTAAAAATGTGCTAATGCACTGTTTATTGATTCTTTGGGAAGTAAAACAGTTTGTATTCCTTTTCTGTTTTAGCTACATAGGCAATAGGTTGAATAACTTTCTTTAGTTAACTATAAAAAAATAGTCTCTTCGGAAGTCCAAATCAATGAATTTTTTGGAAGTAAAATTTGGCTGTAGATGAGAGAATTCAGAAGGATAGCAAAAACATAAACCTCAAATTCTTTCGGAAAAGCTTCCGAAGTAGCCAACCACCAAACCCCTACATTTATTAGTCTTTTAATATAGCAATAGGAAGCTAACCCTTTTCTCCATTGATTATTTTATTAATCTACACATACCTTTGTTTGAACTTTTGGATGAGTTTTTTGTTTGGTTGGGTTTGGGGGTTTTTCTCCTTTTTAACAGTAGCCAGTGTTAAAGGGTGTTACTAATGATGAAACACTACAAACTCTGCAAATTGAAATTACTTTATTCTACAACTATTAAGAGAGCAAGTGTAGCTGCTGGGAAAGAAAAAAAGAATGGTTTTAATAATGAAACTCATATACTCTGTGCTGGCAGGAATTAAAGCAGTTCAAAGACTTAATATTAAACCTTTTTATGAAGTAGATAAACACAGTTTCTACAAATTGCATTTTGTTTTTTAGCAACATGCTGGTATTTGGTTGAAACAGTGGGAAAACGATTCTACACTGAAAACAGAAGTTTAGAAAAATATTCATTCTGTTAAAAAATAACAGAACAACAATAACTTGAAGAAAGACTAGTGCGTGAATTTCTACTACCTTCTGTGAACTATGCCTAACAATAAAGTAGTAGGCCTACACTGCCACCAGGCACTTCCCTTTCATATCAAGAAATACAGGAGCACACTCCAGAAAGAGGGAGGAAAACAAACAAACAAACAAACACCAGTGACAACAAAATGTCAGTCTTCACATGGCAGCAGTTTGGTAGATGTTCTTGCTACTCAGTCATGATCATTCTGGTGCTGGTATTATTTTCTTACATTAATCTTATGCATTAAATTCTACTCCCTTAAAAAATATTTGCATATATATTTGGTGCCATTTTCCTATCCCAATTCTGTCTTCTCTGCATTGAAAACCCACATCTTCTGCTTCTAGCAGAAAAAAAATTCTGAAACTGGCAGTTTAAAACCTTCTTTACACAAGGATTTATTTTCTTTTAACCTGAAAATCTCTTCATTTTTTAGTGGCATTCAAAGTTCTCATGAACCAATGCACTAATTTTATAATAATTTCCAAAAAATATTAAATTGAGGTTCAAGGCACATGTCTGGGGAATATGTTAGTTTTTATCCTGAGTACTCATTGTTGAAAAGTGACATTTCAACCACCATAGCTGCAAAAAACTACATAGCATTTCATACCAACAGACATCTAGAATCTCTGTGTAAGTTACGTAACAGGCCACTTCAGAACTCACTAGTGATATAATTTCAACCACGTGTGTAAAGTTATGACAACCCATTTACCAAACTGTGAACAGCCCACATCCATTATACAACTGAGGAAAGATATTTCTATGATATATTCTTATAGACTTTGTACTTCCCCAAGTATATTAGTTATTTAGGAGCTAGAACATGCCAGATTAACAGATTTTAATTTTAAATATTTGGTCCAATTTTAAATCTAAAGAATATCTTCTGCTCTTCTGGAAAGGAAGACAAAATAGCCACATTGATAGGCCACTTCAAAACAAACAAACTAAAGATTGTCAAGAAGGTGTCTCTCTTACTCCAGATTCCAGAGGAGAAAAAAAACAAGGACAAGAATTTGCTAGAAAGTTCCTCAATATCATGCCAGCCTATCATGCCACACAGTGTGTGAGTATAGACAGTTATTATACTCAATAAGGTAGAAAAATGGCTCACAAACATTAGAACAATCCCCCCACTCAAGTCCCCGACTTCATATATTACTGATTTTTTTTTTTTTTAAAGATTCTCTCATGCTGGATCATAGCCTGATTCTTACATGTTCACTGGCAAGTAGCATAGCTTCATACACAGTGCTTCCCTTCACACTTCACCTTGGACCATAAAAACTCACATCCACCTAAAACCCAACAAAATTTCCATACAGAAATCTAGTCAAAACCCATGAAACACTTGTATCTGTGAAAATACAGGTTTCCAAGGAAAAAAGATTTTGTACATCAAAAGCACTAAAAGGGATACAGATGGTGATTCTTGCATGTTTGTTTTCCTCTACTAGTAATGCAGTTTCAAAGAAAAATTGCTACATTGTGTCAGTAAAAAACCACAAAAAACCACAAACCCCCCAAAAAACCAAACACAAAACAGAGAAAAATCCCAAACCTTACGTGTCTTCACTCATATGAGTAAGAGTATTTCACTCTTTTCTGCGTGTTTAGAAAGAAATGTTGAATTCAAATTTTCTCTGTAACTCACAATGCAACATTTGCTTTGTTTAATTATTATTTTCTGTAGTATATATGGATGAAATTAGGTAATACCCCATCCTTTCCAAGGCTCTTGCAACAGAGGAAGAAGCAGGAGGAGGGAGAAGGAGGAAAAAACAAAGTTTTGTCTGTAGATCCATGAGAACCAAGTAGGAACAGGAAGTGCCCTTAACTGCTGATGTTGGCTCCAAAATTTAAAAGAGCCGTATAAATTTGAGATAGGATTTACAGATACAAAATTATAAGGTCACAAATTAGGATATCAGATTTCTGTTCAAAATCAGCTCCATTAGAGAAATGTCGTCCAGTATTTTGAAGGCTATTAAACTCTTTATCCCTGACTAATTAGGATGATGAGAATAACGTTAAATATATTTCAGAGATGTGCATGAAGCATCAGTGCAGAGAGGTACAAACAACTTTGTGATGGAGATTCTCATCCCCTATACCTTAACACTGAATTTTCTCTTCTTTACATGTCTTGTTTCCTAATTGCCACATGCAATATTGTTCACACTTCACATGCCTGCCATCACAGCCTGTCAGAGCAGATAGAGCAAAGCATCAGGTTTCTTTCCGCCTTCCTGGCTCCCCAGGGGGTTAGGGTTCAAGCAAATGCAGGCACTCCTTATCAGCCAAAATCAAAGGGTATGCAAGACCCATAGAGGAGAAGGAAGGACTGCCAATGCTGTCTCCTTTTCTTTCCCTCCCTCCCTCACCTTGAGGATGCGTGCCTGTGTGTTCGAAGACAAAAGAGGGTAGAAAGCAGGAAAGAAGACAATGGAAACAGACTCAACATAAAGAGTCAGGGGCACAAACCTGGTTGCTTCCTTATTAACTTAACACAGATAATCCCAGAAATATGTTTTACATTGAGCACTGGCTGAAATTTTCTCTACTAGCAGCTTGAAGTTTCTATCTTTATCAATTCATACTGTGCTCAGAGCAACATGATTTCACACATAATTCTGTGGAAAACTGCTTTTTACAAAGACATGCAACTCTGTTAGCTTCTCCTGATGATTTAAACAGCCCCCAAAAACAAATTTAAAAAATTCAACTTTTGTCAGAGGTTTTGTTTTTGTTTTGTTATAGTTGTGTTTGTTAAGAAGAATGGAGAAAAAAGAATATTCTTAAGACCACAACCAGGATATTCTTTTTGCTCCATTCACACAGAAGAAGAAAGTAACAAATGATTCTCCCTCATTCTATTACATCTAGGTTTCCTTCCAACCCTCAGGAAGACGGGCATTTTGGAGAGGGAAGGTTAATACATGGTGTGGTCTCACCACAAGACAGCACCATTACTAAACTATGACAAAACTAGGTATGCATTAAAATAAAACATGGCTATCCAGAGATGAAACACTCTGAACTCCTGATGTTTAAAGCTTGTAAACCAATTAGTTTAAATACAATTTTGTGATTTGTTTGTTTCATTGTAAAGGGTTCATGGAAAACTGGAAACTTTGGAGATTCCCCCCAGAGAATTAGCTGTAAAAAGTAGTATCAGTTGCTTTTTCCTTTCCTGATTGAACACAGAGAATATATCTTCCAAAACTCAACTAGCTACCAGGGTTAGTAATCCAGGGTAAGATTCAGAAGCAAGGCTTGTTGAGTCAGTAGAGACCTTATATGCAACAAGAAGTCTGGCCAGCTAACTATTCTCCTGAGTACATGTCAGAAAAAATAGTGTGAGAATGTAGCATAAGTCTACTCATCCTAACAGAGTTGAGAAACCTGCCAGAACTTTTGCTAAATTCTGCTCAAGTGTATGATGAGGCTCACAATACACTCAGGGGAGAATAACAGTTGCCCAGAACAGCACTTTGGGAGGTGATACATGTCAATCAAAATGCAAAAGATTTAAACAAGGATTACTAAACTTTCATATGCTTCAAACTAATTCCTCGAAACATTTTAATAGACTGCATGTACTTTTTGCTTCTGCTAGGAGTTCTGGCAAAATCCTAGAGAGCCATAATCAGTGACCTTGTTTCAGCTGCGATAGAGTTTTCTTCCTCATAACTGGCATAGTGCTGTACTTTTGATTTAGAAAGAGAATGATGTTGATGTTTTAATTTTTGCTATTTAATTTAATTAAACAATAACGTTTTAAATGTTGTTAGCCAGTGTTTACACAGAGTCAAAAGCCTTTTCTGCTCCTCACCATACCAGTGAAGAGGCTGGGTGTGCACAAGAAGCTGGAAGGGGAATAGCTGGGACAGCTGACCCTCACTGACCAAAGGAATATTTTATACAATGTGGCATCATGCTCAGCAGATACACAAAGAGAAAGCTAGCCCAGGGCTGCTGCTCAGGAGCTATATCTGGAAATAGCATGTGTATCACTTGCTTTCTATCTCCTAACTCTTTCATCTTGCTCATTATTTCCCCTTCCTTTTCTGACCTATTAAATTGTTCTCAACCCATGAATTTTACCATTTTTTCCCCCTGATTCTCTCTCCTGTCCCACTACAGGGCGGGGGGGATGGAGCAGAGCAGGCAGAGGCAGAAAGCGAGTGGCTGTGTGGTGTTTAGCTGTTGGTTAAATCACAATAACCAGAAATTACTAGAGCACCTGCCCGACCAAATGATACACCCTATTGTGCAGACACACGAGTTGGAAGGGAGAACATATAACCATTTGCAAACCATTATGCTAAATAGGTACTATAATTCTTAAATGCTGTACAGATATACTACAGAATGGTGGGTAAGAAAGAAAAAGATAAACTGTCTCCTTTTCTCAACTCTAAATTCAGCAAAACGAATAAACCTGTATACAGTCCAGCAGAGAGAATTCTATCCTGATATTTATGCAATAAATGTCAGAGAACTGCACACCCATCTCAACAATACAGAATATTGAATCATCACATTTCACAGACTTTTCTATCACACAGAAACAGAATTAGGAGAAGTTTTTTGTTGTTGTTTCTAAAGCCAGTTCTGACATTGACTATTCTCCCACTGTCAATACAAAACATTGCTAATATTACACCTCCCTATAAAAGCAGGAAAAAATCCAAAACAAAAGCACAAGTTGTACAATTGTCATAGATGCAAATTAATGCTTGAAAAACAGTTTAGAAAACCTCACAGAGAAAATAGTGGAAAAAAGTCAATAATAATTCCACTCCATCAGAGCAGAAAGAGGGTTTACATTGTAAAAACAAATCAAACCCTCCTCTGTATGCAGGAACATTAAGTGAAATTATCATTTTCCAAATCTCATACAATTCTCTGTCCAGCTCTCCCATTCTCTGGTTTCACAGCTTTAGTCACACAGCTCTGCAGTGTTTGTTCTCTATTTAACAAAACAGAAACAAAAGCTGTCACAAAGGGTTTATAAAGTACCGGTCTTCTGCCTCAGTCAAAACCTAGGGACTCCCACTGCTCCAAATGGATCAGAAAGAGGATTTGTGCCCAGCTTTAAGACATAGGTACATGAGCACAGAGCTGTGGGAGCTCGGATCTAGCATGGCACTATTACAACACTGAAACACACCAGAGAGGACACCTGGCACTGCAGATCTGGACAATGCTTTCTGAGGTGGACCTTCAAAAGGAAGAGTTTCAAGTACTTATTTTGCTTTTAATTTATCTTCACAACTTGGTTTGCATGCTTCTGAAATTCAGTCTAAACTAAAATTCACTGTCAGTCATCTCAACATTGTATTTTTCAGTATTAACTGGACAAGATAATTTGCTACAAAAATACCTGACATTCAGACAAAAAAAATGCCCTAGCTTCAGTTATGGCACACAACACTGCTAAACACCATCAAGAAAAGGCTAAAGAGACACTTGAGAAGAAACAAAATTAGAAGATGAAGTCAATCTGCAATTACCACAACCCATTTTTATATATGTTTTCACTCCAGCACACGCTATATGGATACACATATATATATTTCTTAAAATGCATTAAAATGTCACTGCCTTTTGAATCATTTAAAACTATCCTGCAAGTTCCAATATTATTCTGAAAATTGAAACATCTTCCTAAAGTCTATTTTAGACTTGAAAATTAATATTTTATTTTTATACAGGTTTCCTCAAACCAAGAAAAGCATTCAGGTTTTCAGGATATGAAAAACTAGATGTATTTTAAAGCCTGGGTTGTTAATGAAACCTCTAAGCAATCCAAGCTGGCAGAAATCACAGGACCAAGATATTATCTTTTTTTATTTTTCAATATCCTTCTGTATAACAGATATGGTTATTTTTATTATGAAAAAATCTCATTTTCCCGTGGTAATTTCTTTTTTTATTATTCGTATTTAACTAAAACCAAAATATATGCCGTGAGTGTGTATGAATGACCTTTAATGTGCCATGCAGTCAGTCTAGTCATACAGTCCCCAGACAATTTAAATAACTGTTAACTTTATATAGCCCACAATTCCATTCAGTTTGGGTATATAACATTCTCCACACTTCTTTTTTTTTTCCTTCCCCTGACCGTAACATTAATTAGTGTAAAGCCTCACTTGCAGCTGGGTCTTCAAATACCATTATTTCTAAGAATACTAATCAGATTTTTATTGCAATAGTAGATGCACTTAATTTACTGCACAAACCATGTGATTGAGGTGTTGTGATTATATTTCTGTTTAAGACTTTCCTACTTTCTTTTTCAAGCTGGAGAGTGCTTCCAGACACAAGATTAAGGTAAAGTTACAATGATTTTCTTCTGTCATTGTCACCTCAACCTACTCAATATTTCCTGCTCTGATTGCATAACTGGTTAGAAAAACAGATGGGCCCAAGTTTAGAAATACTGCTCAGAAGGTGTATATTTAGACATGCCATTCATTATGTGGAAGGCATACTTCCACCCACCCTCACATATATTCAGTCACATATCTTCCCAGAAACATTAAGAATATGAGGAACAGAATGCAGGACTGAGAGAAGCATTTTTATCAAGCAGAACAGACAGATTTATTGTTTTTAAAAATCTCCTTAAATACATTACATTACATGGGGAAAATACTAAGCCAGAGGAAAGATCTTCACTACCCCTACCTCTATACACAGTAGCTCTCTCCTCTAGGAATCTGCAGCAATAAATATCTCTCTGGGATGAGATAATGCTGGCTGGAGAGGGGTGTCCTACCCAAGAAAAAAAATGGCACCAGAAATGTGGGAGCCTACTGCTTAAAGGGCTAATTCAGCCTTTGCAAACTTCTGTGGGTTTTGCTTTCTGCTCAGGTGTCCCTTAGGGTTTCAGACAGTCAGTTTACTTTAGATCATTACATAAGGAAAAAGGCCACCAAAAATTTAATACAAATTATAGCCATGGAAGGCTGAGTTTAAGATCCTCCAAGAAACTGGGAAATTAGGACTATTTAGATTGATTGTTAATGATCATTGCAATAAGCAAACATATTGATTTAAAATGTGCTTGATAAAGCTTAACAAGATAAGCAGTTGGATATCAGAAATAAAAATTAAATCACACAGTTCTAAGCTGATTTCTTCTGTTAGAGTTTGGGTAAAAATAAGGTGAATGGTTTGAGAGAAAGTAAAAAGGAGAAAAGAATAATTACACATAATTAAGATCTCATTATGTTAGCAAGGCACTCAGAATTATAACAAAAAATTTCAGATTGTGGAACAAATCTCCTGTAGTGCCTGTCAAAATAACCAGAAGAAATATTTTAGTAGTATCTCCAAAACACTACCAATTAAAACCAAACAGCTAAAACAAAAAGTTTCAGTAAGGTCACCCAACATTTTTCACTTGTTCTCGTGTTTTTTTACATGAAATCTACTCAAAGTATTTTCAAACCCCCATATATTTTTGCAGTATTCTCACCATGCTTGTTTCCAGTTAGTGCTGCTGACCAGTAAGAACAATTATTAAAGAGAAAAAAGTCCTGCACTCTAAGGCTTGCATTCAAAAGCAAAACGTATAATGATTACAAACTCAGCTTGGCCTCATGCTTTAATGCCACCATAATTTTCTTAAGCATATAAGTTTGTTCTTGAAATCATGCAATTAATTTCTAATTTTTCTGAAACCATAAAAAAGTCTATTTCCTAGAATTAATCGAGGTCTAATACAGAGGCAGAAGTGACACTTTCCTTCAGATGTCTTTTCTGGCATGCATTTAAAGCCTTATTTTAGTCTTAGATTGCAGTCTATTCTAGTAGATAATATTGAAACATTTGGTTAAATGTTGATTTATTTTGTCACAAATGGAAAAATAATATCTACCAACACATTACATTGAAGTAGTTCTCAAAACAAATTTGTCCTTTGCCCTATCCACTAAAAAGCCTTTGAGAAGAACTGGGAAATTTCTTGGGTGAAAATCTGCTTTTATTCTCGTTTAAGAGCCAGCTCTCTCTCTGGAAACAGGAGTTAATAATTAAGAGTTGATGTTTGTATCTGATATACCTGCAAGACTTCTGAGCTTCCTTCAAAGCTGGGGTCACTGATGAAAAAAAAAAAAAAAAGAAAACCAAACAACAAAACAAACCAGACAGTGTTGACTTTTGTGCAGTCAGAGGCTGTTTTCAGAAGAATGCAGAACTTGGGTACAGACTGATAGCTCTGTCACCTTTCTGCATGAGTAAACAATTCTGCACCCTGCCAAGTGACACGGGGACAACAGGTCACCTCTCCTGCAAGATTTCCTCTACCTTCACTATTAATTAGCAGGGGATAATCTGGCAATATGTTGTGCTTCTTGCTCTTTCTCAGATCCTTCACAAAAACAGAGATCCAGTACCTTGAATTATCTCTTACAGCTTTCTGTCTTCCTTAAAAACCACTCAATGTTTCTCAAGAAACTGCAAAGCAGATACTGTGTGCTAATAGGAAGTAATGATGGCAGATAGAGAATTTAATGGAAACCTACACAAGAAAAATGAGGTCTGGGACAAACCTGGTCTGCAATGGTCTGTTTCAACAAAAGAAATGGCCCAGCAAAATAATATCCATTGACTTCATATTATTGTTTCTTCTGCTTGTGAAGTTGCTATACCCCTGTTTATGCTCTTTACAAGAGACAAAGAAAAGATTTTGCTAGGAGACAGCACATTAATAATTATTTCTCTTCCACTTCTCTGCACTGCTAGCTACACAGAGAAAATGATAAAGCTTCAGTAAAATTCACAATATGTCTCATTAACGTATCAGTGTGATAGACTGGTATCACCAGACAAAAATACTATATTCCTCATTTGCTTATAAATTAAGTTGTTCTCACTAGTAATTAAATGGAACATATACATACAATATAATTAGATACAGATTTTTTTTCAACCCACAAAGTAGTAGCTAGATACACAAACTCATCAAGAAAACTAATTTCAGGCATTCCCATGTAAAATTGCTTCTCATTCTCAGTACATAAAGGGGGTTTTTTTTCCCTTATTTCAAATCAAGGTTAAGAGAGAAGATATTGAAAAGTTACAAATAAATAAATTATATTCAAAAGAAAAATAATTATTAATATCAATACAGGAAAATAAACTAAATGTTATTTTCCTTGACATCATTGAGGGTCTGTCAGATATTCTTTGATACTATTTCTTGACTGACTAGGAAATAATTATTTGCCAAAATATAATTGATTCAATGAAACTCTCCCTTAGAAAAATGGTTTCTTTTCTTCAGGGAAAAAATTCTGGTCAAGATCAGGGAAGGAAAGTCTTAGGATTGCACACAGGAATGCAAGTTTCATCACATGACAGGTGACAGTTATAATCACATAACCAGTAGTAATCCTTCAAAGGTAATTCTTAAAACATTATTAGGAAAATAGAACTGCTATTTGTTAAATAATCAATGGGCTAAGACATAGATTATCCCCCAAAACCAGTTTTAGTAATAGTCAGCAGGATCACATGGATGTGGAAGACATGATCACATTGTGGGTTCACACCAACTGAGCAGCTTCAGATGGAAACACTGACAAAACTTTCAAAGAATATCAATAATTTGGTATTGAAGCCCCTTTTCAGAGATATGAAAGGCTCTATAGAGCCTTTGCCATGACAGTACCAGATGATATTTTAATTTCTGTCATCTCAAGGAGTTACCACAGTGACTAATTTCCATCTGGCCTAAAGGTGCTCTTAAAAGAGCTTAAAAATTTTGAGTTCTCCTAAGACAGTGTGAAAAAGCCAAAGAAAAGTGAATCTCAAAAATATTCAACTGTCTTTGGCAGAGAATATTTGGCTTTTAATGTGTTTTACACTACTACTTAAATTTTAAAAATGTCATTCACAACTACTGTAGTGGAAGAAGCAAATTATTAACTTAGGTTTCATTTTATGCAGTTGGGATAAGCTGTGTATCTCTTTGTATATGTTTATATTCTCTGTAAAAGCAAAATCCTTTTATCAATTGGTAGCATTGTGCTTAATATTTTCTATTTGAAATGCTCTAGTAAATACAAAAGTGATAGTGAATTAAGTGGAAAAAGATTCAGTACCCCAATCTGAGAGAAGAAATTCGCTATTTTGAGCTATTGATTGCTTAAGCCAATAAATCCTCTGTAATTCAAAGGTAATCACAATCTCTTCCTTTAAAAAAAAAATCTGCAGTCTGATTTAACATTTTAACCCAACTTATGAATAGCATACAGCCTCTCACTCTCCCCCAGGAAGGGGGAAGAGAATTAAAAGGCCAAGACTCAGAAGCCTTGTGGGTTGAGTAGTTCAATAACTATGAAAAAAAAAAAATAACCACACACACAAAAAAAATACCAAAAAACACACCAAAAAAACAACCAAAAAACCCCCAAAACACCGCCACAAAACCACCTCACAAGAAATAAAGAAAAAACAATGAACAACTGTTCACCACCATTTGAATGATGCCCAGCCAGTTCCTGAGCTGTGGCCCACAGTCAACTTTCCCTGTCTTTATAAATGTTGAGATTGATTCCTTAAAGTATGGAACATCCCTTTAGTCACTTGAGGCTGTCTGTTCCAGCTGTGTCACCTCCCAACATCTATGCACTTGCTTCCTGCTTGCTGGTGCGGGAGTGAGAAGCAGAAAAAGCAGTAACTAAAACACCTCTTACCAACCCTCCATTCAGCATGAAACCAAAACAGAGCTCATACCAGCTGTGGTGAAAAAGCTTAATTTTATCCCAGCCAAAACAAGCACACCTGCAAACTATTGTTCATAAGCTTTTTTTTAACTTGAAATTCACTATTTCTCCCTATAGAGAGGTTAAAGGATTTGTAATTTAGGTCCCTGTTCAGAAAGTCATTAAGGCAAAACCAATAAACAGAGTTGCTTTCCTAAACTGGAACATCAGATTATCTTAACATATTATGCATTATTTTGTCTTCTCCAGCAAAAGCTCAACTTAAAGAAATATGATATTAACTCTTCAAAAATATTGTAGCAATATGAAATGGTTGACTGGCAAAGGAAAACACGGACTGAGAAATGATGACAACTATGACAAGGCCTTAAGGTTCCGTCTTGTGCAAGAATGCTCGTGAATGGCACTGAGCTAATTGTTCACCATGGTTTGACAACTCTGAGGGATAAGACACTTACCCATATGCAAACACTGTTCCTAGTTCTATTTCCAGACTTTTTTCAAGTAAACTATTCGAATAGCATTCTTAGCCTGCCTACTGTTTTTACAATTGATAAGAATTTATTAATATTGTATTATGCAGAATGCACTTTAATTTGTTAACACTCAAAGGTGTTTGACTTAGGATATTGGATATATTCTCCTATGAAACCTGAAAGGTCCAATCTACAAAAGTTACAGGAGTAATTTCAGGTTCAAAACAGAGGAGCATGGCAAGCTGGTAGCAAGTCTGCAAAAGGAAGATATTTGTTTTTCGGAAAAATTAATAATTGTACAGCAGAAATCAGTAGAGTTTCAGAGATTGCACTAGATCCTACTTTGTGTGCAACTGACATGAGAGCCTGAGATCTGCAATGGATGTTCTTCAGAGAAAGATGATTTTGACAAGAACTCATATTCAGGGCACATGAATATGCAAAGAAACATCTACTTTGATTTAAAATAGCAATGTTTTTAGAGGGGAAAAATAAAGAATGGTGTATGTCTTCTTATTTTTCCCCCTAAATGTGCGTCCCCATTCTGTCAAGTTGAGCTTACAAAATTCCACTGGATTTAAATTATATGTAGGTTACCAGTGAAATGAAGTTTACTGCTGTAGAAATTCAGAAGGGTAGGGAAGAAAGGCAAGGAGGAGAGACAAAGTGAGGGAGTACAATTTCATTTCATTAAGTGACAGAGATAGAAAAAGCTTGCCTTTTTCAAGATTTTGTCTTCACTTTTTTACTGGCATTGATCACTACTTACATGCCCCCACTAAAATCAATCTCACAACTGTGGCATTTTGATGGTATCTTTGCTTTTCACTAGCAGAATTAATTTATACAGTCCAATAAAAAGATGGACAATTTTTCTCATAGGATGTGTTTAGATTTTTAGATAAAACAGTTGACAAAGACATTAAAGATTGATAATATTCACCTTCTAAAACACCATTTAGGAATCTAAGTATGCAACTCTAATTCCCAAGGTACTGCCCAAGAAATCATGCAGTTCTTACCCTTCAGTTGCTGACACTTGTAAAAATTATGATTGTCTGTATCAGAGTGAAATAGCACGTGCTCAGGGACTAAAACCCCCTAAACTCTGACTGTTTCTTGCACTGAAACCCACAACCCTCTTTTTCTCATTTCAGGAGGTTAGCTGCCACTGGTTCATTCTGTAAAATTCAAGAAAAACTGAATTTTCCCAAAGGCTGGGGAAAATTTCCTGCATTAGAAATATCTTGTGTTCCTTAAATACCCTTAGCAAAAAATTATTCTAAATCACTGAAGGTTTATGTAAAATCCTGTGTGTATATTCTACACAATAACAAAGGACATCCAGAAAAATCTCAACATGTGAAGAGCCATTCATAAAATTCAATAGTGTCAAAAACAAACATGGTGAAGAAAACAGTAAAAGATGTTTCTGTGTTTCCAGAGTGACCTTATTTTTGATCAATGATGCAACCCTGTGGAAAGACATACAGACTATCAAACAAAAGCTGCTCTTCTGATAGCACATTCTCCTAACACTATGCACACCTGCTAAAAGCAATAACACTAGTAAAAAGTTCTTTACAAGAATGTCCAAAATAACTATAACTTGAGAGCAACTTCCCCTTCACATACCCTGTCTTCTTCCCATGCTGCAGCATGATACAGTGAGCAGCATGCAGGCCCAGAAAAGAAGTGTGGACCCTGCACGTCTCGCACATAGTAATCCTTGTGACATTTCTCATTTCTTCTATTTTCTAGAACCGTTCTTAGTTTGAGAGTCAGCATGTTTTGATGAACTGATGAGAGTTCCACTCTACTATTCTCTCTAAAGAGGGAACTTTTTTCTAGCATTGCCTTGGATGCCAAGACTTTGCTCCCTGCCCTTGACTGATCAGGTACTCTCAAACACACTGCCTCCTAGCTAGGTACTTGAGGAGCTGGTAACTTAGAAGGGCAAAAAGACAGTTTTCTGAACACTGTCAGTTTTGGGGTTTTTTTTTTCTTACAGGGTTTTATCATTTACCATGGATAATTATGTTTAAAGTCAGTAGCAAAGCAAGACGTCACTGACAGACAGAGAATACAGAAGCAATTGATCTTAACTGTCAGTCACTGACTTCCACCCTGTATTCCAGATGGGGTGACCAGATGAACAAGCAGAACCTATTCCTTTCAGACCCTGGGCAGATTTCACCCTTCAGTATTTTAAGACAAACCACTTCACTTTACCTAAGTAGAAAAGCACTCTCAGAGAGCACAGCTCAGTGATTTTGTAAACCATCTGTGTATGACTACACGGTCACTTCACCTGGGATACAAGACCCTGACTTTTGTTGTTAACCTAAAGTACTACTGATAAATTATGGATTGCCTTTCTGTAAGAACAAACAGCCTTCCTTATTTTTGCAATGGAACAAGACAATCAGAAGGCCAGCAAAATAATCTTCTCTCTTTTGTGTCAGCCAAGATTTGCCAACCTCCAGCTGGAACATATCTGACCATATAAAATTGGGCATGACAAGGATGGGATTTCAAGAGGTAATATTTACTCATGAACCCCAAAACTGAGCATGAAAAATGACCCTATCACTCATTATGCAACGATCTTCCAACTTCATTATATACTAATGCCAGAGGGTGGGCATGTGTAATTCCTACCATATGCATATCCAAATCAGCAATAGCTAATTTTAAAATGGTTAGTTTATTTTTGAACTTTTGAATCTGTGGAAATAAAATAACTTTAAGTATTACTTTAAAATAATTCTAATCTTATTTTCTTTGCTTTTTGCTATTAACTCTTTCCATTTGGTGAGAGGACCTAAGTGATAAGATTCAAGATTATCATAAAGGACTGCTAGACCAGGGTAATCGTGTAATCTAATGGATGTCTGCACAGAGAAAGACTTGGCTATTTTGTAGACTAAACCAGTATTTTTAGTTCTTACATTTCTGCTTTTAATTTTGAAAATATATATTTCCTGAAAACAAAACACCAGAGCAAGGAAATAGAAGTTACAAAAAAATAACCATTGCTGTATTTGAAATTTTGAAGGAGAAAATTTTCGATTTTTAAATGTAAGGAGGAAAGGAATAATCGGTGGGGGGGGGGGGGAAGGCCAACAACAAAACCCCAACAATAACAAAAATGCCTAAAAAGTCTTTGGTACATGTATGAAAAACAGGAAGGAAAAAACAAAGCATCAAAAGTACATGTACTCATTTCATGCTGTGCATAGCCATAAACATGGTGGTTTTTTTGAAATCTTCCAAACCTCATGTATTTGTTAAGCTTCATCTCTGGCTCTTGAAACAGGAAGTCCAGCTGAGCTCTGCTTACATGGCAATACTTTAAATAGGATGCCAGGGTACTGCAAAAACCTGTAAATGCTAAAATCTGTTTAAAATTAGGGAATAGTAAGAGTGTCCAGCTTGAGATATTGCAATCTGCTTTAGCTGAGCATCCCATGTAGGTGCCTGTATAGTACCCTAGTCCAGAGTGACAGCATTAATTCATACTGCTTACATCCCTTATTCCTGCAATACTTACAGCCTTCACTATTACTCTCACCATTCTGAATCCTGCTATGCTAGGAGGCATTATGCTGCATTTCACCTGCAAAATTTTTGTTACAGATGACCTAGGAGATACAAAACAAGGCACAAAAAGAGGGCAGATAATGGAAATGTTTCTTGCAAGTAAGGAAAAATGCTGTAGGGAAATAATTTAGGTGCAAGAGACAAGACTTTTATTGTCATTTTTTTCAGGATATACTGTGGGAGCACAAAGATAGAAACTCAAATTCAGACACAGCACAAGTTCCACTGGAATGGAACACTAATTAACTAATTAGCTTACCATGAATTATTCAACATAATTTAGACAAGCATCTTGAAGGGGCATATATTGCACAAGGATGCTTTACTGTGCCATTTCCCACTCTGTGCTTTGAAAGTTCAACAGGGCACCATACTAGCATGAAATTATTTGACAACATGACTTTTGATAATTTTGATTGCAGCTGCTTGCCAGCACTGCAAAGTAGGCATATTCTTACAGAATTTTGCAACAGATAAATTGCTATTCTAATCTTATGTTCATATATTTTAAAAATCTACTTTCTACTCTTCCATGCATCTCATTCCCAACTAGCAGAATCAGGCTGGAAACAATGAGATGATGTTGCCAACCACCTGGTCTGCTAACAGGCTGATTAACATTAGATACAAATCTAAGCCACTTAATGTTCCTTTAACAGGAACAAAAATTTTGTGGATCAAATCATCTCTGCCAATCAATCAACATGGCTGGCCACTGCCCAAAAGCATCAAAAATTTTGTATTATGGAAAACTATTACTGCGCTTAGCATATAATTGAGATGCATGGAATGACCTGGTGAGTTATACCATGCTACAAACACAATCAAAAAATTGCCCCCTAAAACTACAACATTTTCATTTCTGAATTAGCCTGCTGTTAGCCCAGCAATCCTGTTGTTAGTAAAGATATGCACCAGCTCAGGAGGGGTTTCCCAAAAGCTCTTTCATTCAAATAGCCTTACACAGTTCCTGATTGTCACCCTCAGTACCAGAAAAAAATAATAATTAAGTGTTCCATTTGAAAACTAGATTACAGCCTGACCATGTGCTGGTCTTTTGGATGAAACTCCCCTTTCACATCTAGATAAAAAAACCAATTATTGGAAATTTTGGCCAATAAAGTTCTGGGTAAGATGTACATGCTAAATATAATAAGGTATACCATGACAAGGGGAAAAAAAAAAAAAACAAAACAAACAAACCAAACCAAACCAAACCCCCAAGAATAAATACAGTGTGTAAAAATAGATGGCAATGAAAGAATTGCTGGAAAGTCTCTATGTTACTTTAATTTAAGTGTATTGTTCCTTATATCCATAGCTGATAAATAAAAAGAGGTCTGTTGGGAAAGCTTTTATCTATGCATGCTTCAAAGGCTGTCAGGTTAAAAGCAAAAGTAAGAGTTATAATTCTCCATCTGGGTAAACAACTGATTAGATTCAGCAGTTCCAAGTTCCAGATTTATCGTTCATTTGAAGAAATATCTTGAAATCACACACACACACAAAATCTCTCTCTCAAATAAATGAAAACACATCATAAAATATGAAAATACAACAGTGCTCTATTGCATTCGCTATAGAAGTGAGACTGTTGGTGAGCATTCCTTTCTGGCTATTGCTGATATGCCCTTGGAGAGATATGAGCCAAGAAGCCATTCAGCCACAGCAGCAGACAGCAGTGCTCACAGTGATAGAGGCTGGCTTCACACTGGACTTCCAGAACACCAGTACAGTGCCATATTAATGCCTTCCACATGGGAGATGGCTTGTGAGCCAGGGCAAAGCCAGTAGATATGGCTCATGTCTCTGAGTCTGAGAAGGCAAACTCCATATTTATATTATCCCCATAGGGAAGAATACAGCAAACTGTCTTTCACTGATGCTTTACACACAGCTGATAAAAGAGAAAATCAAAAGAATTTTTTTCTTGTACTTACAAAGCCTTTAGAGTTCTTATCTTCAAAGTACACACTATGCTGTAAAGCAGTAAATGCTAAACATCAAGTCTTAAAGAATGTATAGCCTAATACTTGCTTAGCAAGATGAGGCAGCAGTGGAAGAAAAAGCATAAAAGATAATGATTAATATCTTAATTATTTGGAGGCAAAGTCCATAAAGCCTGGAGTGCTTTAATTAGTCAGTAGAAAAAATAGGGAGCCTCCATTCAGAAAACTTCCACTATGTTGTTCTGTGGTAACCAAATAAAGCTCTCTTCAAAGGTTCCAGTTCTATATATGTGCATGTATGTATATATACACACCCAGATTGTTTCTGCTGAACAAATATTGATTTTGTGCTTTAAATTGTCACTCAGAGCAGAAACTCTGCAGAGACTAGTGCATTCATAGTCCTCAGCAAGCTGGCATGCAGAATAATTGTATCCTGTTTCTTAGCACATTATCTCTTTTTCACCAAATGCAATGGCTCAGGAGCCTTTGTCAGGCTATTATTAAATAAGTACTTCTAATCATGGAAAACCAAACGAGTTTGCACAAATAGCTTTGCTATACTTCTTTCTTCTAGGATTCAAAGAACATATTTTATAATCAAATTATCACATAGACATCCCTGGACAAGCAGAAGGAATGGCATTCCGCACTCCTTTGTAGAAACCACGGTGATTAGCACAACCACATCAGCATAGCCAGAATCACAGCAAAGTTATAATGTGGAAGGACAAGAGAGAAGCATTAGATGTGTTACCACTGTGAGTATCTCTCTGCTGTAGCTGAAACTGATTTGGTCACAAAATATAGTGGTAAGCAGGAACAGGGAAAAGTTAGGAAGCCAAAGAAGTCAATGAATTTTCATAGCACTCAGATCTCCATTAATTTTATCTTTTTTAAATGAAGGCATAACACCAAACACACATGAATCTTCTTTCCCATTGGGGATATAAAGAACAGGAAAGATGGGGTTCCTTCAATCTGCATAACTAAATAAACAGAAAATGTGAGAAATATGAGAACAGAGGATAGAATGCTACTTTTCCTGATTTGAAAACTATTAACAATATTCTTACTGGTTTGGGTTTTTGTTTTTGGGGGTTTTTTTTGATTTTTTTTTTTAAATTAAATCAGTTGCATCTTACATCAAAGAGGAGAAGGTTTTTTGTTGATTTACTGCATCTGTATATCTGTCAGGTTTAAGCTTTCTAAAGTTCCCCAGCTAAATATTATTTGATTGTGCTACCTGGAAAAATACAGCAGCTTTTAAAAATTAAGCTGTCACTATATTTCTGTTCAGTTTCTCCCCCAGTGACTGACTAGTCAGATTCTAACCCCAGTTTTGGGGGTGGAGATGAGGGTGACTATCTTTGTAGAAGCTGCCACATTTCACTTCAATATGTAGCCATGCATTTTTCCAGGGTAAGTATATTTTTTAGAAATTTCTTTATATAATGTATGTTATGCATTCCATGAATCAGTCCAACCTCTATTTTGATAATTCATTAGAAGATGTTATTAGATCTATATATAAACAAAAAATTCAAATTATAATAGTAATAATCACCAGCTTGTCTTACCTTTCTAATTTATAAATTAAAAACTACAATTACAATGGATAAAGGGGGGGAAAAGGGGGAGTTAATCTGAATAAAATATGATCCTCACTGGAATGAACATGTACAGGAGTAGCATTTATCTGTCTGCCAAAGTCATCATAACTGCCAAGGTTCACACCAGGACTACATGAAAGGGCAGCCAGAACCAAAGCTTAGCAGATGTAAAAAAGTCCCCACACAATGGAAACACCAAAGCAAATCACAGAAGATTAAGCAAAAGGTCAGTCCTCCAACAAACTGATGTTCAGTATAACACAGAGCAACATGAATAGTTCTCAAGTAGTTCAGCAACCAAAGATGGAAAATAGAGCTGCTTAGCTGGAATTTCTTTGACTTTTCTCACAACAAGCAGAGTTTCAGAGCTTAAAACCCCTTGAGCAATTGAGAATCTCCACCCTATAGTCAGTGAGCACTACATGATTATCGTGTCACAAACCAGCTCTTCACAAGCTCAAGGAGACCTTCCCACATTCAGCTCATACAGGTTAGGAGATGCTCAACTGGCAGAGCCCTTTCCACCAATGCTGAGCTGATTTTTAATGTGTTTTTCCTCCTCGAGTGTCTTCTGTTCTCAACAGTCTCTTTCCTTTGGATTCCCTGGCTACTTGGGCCATCACCAGGCCACCCTAGCTGTACTTCTGTTCATTACTGAAAATGAGTATGGCAGTGTGATGTGACAAAGTTGTCACTCCTCCACAGCCTTCTTACTCGGGTGGGAGAAGTGGTGCAGATGCTCCTTCTTCCACCTGCAGCAACATTCTATCCCTTAGTATTGAGTAAATTGTTTAAAATATAAATAGACTCAAAGAGACATCAGATTAATTTCTCACTGGGAAGAACAGCAAGTTTCTATATTGCTTATTTTTTGATTTCTCAGGAAGCAAAAAAATACCTGCTTCCATAACTATAACAATTCAAGGGAAAAAAACCCCAACCCTCAGTCCTCTCTATTTACAGTACAAAAATGTACCAAAATGAGTACAAATGCTTAAAGAGGATTAACAAAATAGGATGGATAGGTGAAGACCTGTTGTTGGTAAGTCGATATTGGAGAACAGTCCCCCAAAACCACTCAAAAACTTAAGGAGAATTGATGCTGTTCTTGGATACATCAGTGTTTTACACTGCCAGCTACCTATTACGTGGAAGGGCAGGGCATCATTACAAAAAATATCTTTTCCATAATTTTGACCCCAGCTATATTGTGCTAAGGCAGAAGAGGGGGATACCCACAGAGTAGAATTTTTGGGTGAGGCGGTTGCTGGGTGCTTAAAAGACACTGCTTTTCTTATGGGTCAGCAAAGTATGTTTGAAAAGTGGATATTAATGAAAATTTGCACCAGCATGGAAGCAAAAGAGAGGGTGGAAAACAAAGGTGTATCAGAAAGACTGACAATGTGAGCAAAGATATGCTTTTCAATCTGTAGCAAGCCCTTCATTAAATTTCAAGTGCTTGGGCCATTCTTCACACATCTCAAAACCACATGTTCCCCCACTCTCAACTTTTGATTATAAATACAACTTTCACATTTCCCTAATGTCGAGTAGCTATTACTTTAGGCAAAGTAGTACTTAACGGCATTCTTGAGTGTGTGAAATTTAGGGTAAGGGGAAAAATCATCTCATTTTTTTTAAATTTCCAGCCTTGTTTAGAGTAAACATCAGTTGTCTCATCAGCTGCTATTATGACAAAGAATGTACTCCAAGTGCACAGATGTGGATCCTGGAAACAAATTAGGCCTAAAAGATCTTTTTCTCCTTCTTTTCATAAAAAGAACTAAAAGGCTGAATTATGCACTGATTTTAATAACAAACAATATTGGATGACATTTTTACTTGACAAAGTGAAATTTCTTCCCAACTGTTATTATTTTAGCCTGAGGTTTTTCAAAAGCATTAACCCATTAGTAACTGCTATATCTTCAAGCTGAACTAAAGTGTAAGAGAATACATATGACTTGATCGAATGTAAAGTACTTCCATCACACCCTCCGAGGAATTTAATAAGACTGGAATACTCAAAAGTATATTCTGCAGGTAATCTGATTTCCTCTAACTGTTTACACCTAAACTCTAAATTGTAAACATCTAAATTGTAATTGTAAACACCTAAACTACAGAGGAAAAGGAAGTGCTCTAGCCAGCCTTAAAAGCTTATATATATTGACAGTTGGATATTACAGCCTGACATGAATACTTTCTAGGTCAATAATCATTTTCTGAACATATTCAAGATATTGCTTTAGTTCTGAGACAATATCCAACACTGTTTTCTGCATATAGGAAACTAAAATATTTATAGCATGTATCACAGAAGTAAAAGACTTACATAAATCATGATTTTTTTCCATTTTTGCCCAAGAAGATTTGGCCAATCCTTCATTCCTTTCTCACCTACAATTTGCTAATTGCTCACTTGTATCAGCAGCCCCTAAAATAATAGAAATTTAAAGACTCTAGTTCATTAAAAACCCACAAATTTGCAGCTACTTCTATTCTACCTAGAGTCTATTGTCCCTGAGGCTCAAACACTGGTCTTGTTCATATTGAAGTATATAGGCCTTTATCAGGGACAGCGAGGCTTATGGATACCATAATTCTCTATGGGAATTCTGCATAAGAGGTTTATCTCTGAACAGGGTTTGGAAAGAGTAGCAAACTGATCAAAGCCCAATGAATATCAGAGCATAAAAGCAAAGCAATAGAGATGAGAGGAAAACACACAGGGGGTGTGGAAGCAGGAGGAAAAATTAAATGCAAGTACATCCCAACTCAAATCTCCTAAATTTCCAAGATTGCAATCTTATAATAAAAGTAAATACAATTATTACTTGATTAGCATTGTTATAACCAGAATTATAGTAAACAAATATTATTTTAAAATAACAATTTAAAAACAACACTACTTTTCACTGATCTTCCTTTCCAATCATCTCACAGATACAGCCCAGTATTCCTGAGGCACTTACAACTGCCTAAATTGTCTGTTAAGATGAGCTATTCTTATGCCTTTTGCTATGACTAACAGATTCGCAATCAAAACAGAGCTGCTTATTCATGAAAGGCAGGAAATCATTTTTGTCCTCCTGTTTTGCTTGGGCTTGGGCATAACTGATGAATGAACGCATTTCCTGAATTAATAGTTACCTACTGTTTGACTACAGTCAATAACTATATACATAATATTGAATTAATTCATAAATAAAGGACCTTATATAACTATTACATATTACATACATTTTATAAGTTCAAGCATGACAAGTATTTTCACACTAGCTATTGCAGTCCCTGTTACTGTAGCTCAATTCCCCCAACAACAAGGAAAAGATATATAAAAGAATGTGTTTACATGATATTTCTCATTCCAGAGAAGGATGCAACCCTGGATTTTGATGCTTTTCTATCTGCAAAAATCAGGCAATTCTATAAATTAATATTTTCCATATTTCTTAGGTATTTCTTTTTCACATAGCCCTTTCCCTAGTAAGGCACTATTAAGCCAAATATTGTCGAAAAATGCATAGCTCTCAACAACACTGGACATAGCTTCCTTTAACAGCATACTTCTATAACTTGACCTCTCTATATTTCAAAATATTCTGAGTATTCTGTCTAACCAGATGTTTATTTAGAAAAATGCACCATGTAGCAATGTCTGCTTGTCACATCAATGAAAATTTTGGGACATTGGATAAGTCATTGTATCAAGAATATTTATAAGAAAAACTCATACTTTGGAATATTTTTAATGCCTTAAATGTGAAATAGCACTGTCCTTACATGTTCTTTTTAGTCATTTGGTGGCAGTATTTTCAAAGCATATTCAAAGCTTTTCTGCTGTGTGAAAATACTGTCTTTAACTCTTTATTCAGCACTCACACTATAAAATTCACTCTTGCTCTGCCCAATAAAGCTATATTTTATACCAGTAAATTAAAAAGAGTAAAATATAAATTGTTTTGTGGACAGTACTGTGAAGGATCAACACTGACCTCAATTCCTTTGAGTTCTGTTAGATTGCTTTAAAGATGCTGTATTGCAAAACTGGCAGATCCAGCACCAAACACAACTTCTCTTCCCCGGGGTCTCTCCTTCCCACTCCTGTTCAAGCAGAACACTGTCCTGCTGAGAGGTGTTTAACTACAGCACTTCCTATTTTCAGGAACATCTGTGTTTTCCTTTTTTTTTCCTGCAAACTCCCTCAGAACTTTACAGTAAACGGGAAACAAACCCAGTGTTACTCTGAAATTCAAAAATATCAATACATTCTTGACCTTTGCCCATATCAGGTATGCATATACACATTACAATACTAAGCATGTATAGATAAATATTTGTATAGAATCTTAACACTTTTTTAATCTAGAGCAATAAGAAGTTGATAGCAAAATAATTTATGAACTACTATAATAAACCAGGATATGGCAAACTCATAAAATAATTTCAACTAGATCTTGGATAGATTGAATTTATTCAAACTGACAAGATTAAAATTTAAATATGTCCCAGTTTCTGCAAGTCTCACTGAGAAAAGCTCAGTGAAAACTCTTCCAAGTTCAAGATGACAGCTTTCCCATTCCTGTGTGATGAAACATATCTATAGATGCACCTAAACTATGGGAAAAATTCCAATATAACATACTGTAAGTTTATGACGACGCTATTAAAGCAGCAAGAACTGGATAGGTCAAACGTCATAGCATTTTTGTTTTACTGACACACCGAAATGTAAACATTTACTCTAACAAAAATAAAGCCTCATAAGCTTGTGAGCTTAAAAAGATACTAGTAAAGATATTGCAGAGCAATAACATCAATCTTTATCACAACAGGGTTATGTTTAAACAAACCACCTATTTAGCAGTATAATTTAACTACAGCATTATAATCCCTGCATATATTATACCAATTGGTTATTTTATTGCAGAAGAAAACTGTGGTCTTTTCACAATTTAAATAGAACACTGCCAGTTTCAGTAACACTTGTTACTGCACATAAATATACAGTCCAAATTGAAAAAAGAAAATAGAAATTTCAACACAAGAAAAAGAATAGCTGCAAACAACCAAGGAATAATCTCTCTGCCCCTTACCTTACACAGATATTGAAACCCTGTACAAATTGTTAATGATGATCATTCCTGCTTCTCAATAAACAAGGCCCTTGAGAAGGACAGCATGACCTTAATAAAAGCTCCATCATCATCTTCATCTGAAGAACTGTACAACACCCATTGAACATTAAATTCCATTTTTATTTTCACCTGGTCATAAATGTAATACTTTTTTCCTTTCTACATTTAGGATGTGGACTTCTGGATACATTAGTTAGAAGCTATGACATTCAAAATATGGCAAGGAATGAACTAGAGGTCACTCTAGAAACATTTCTTCAGCCTTTCTTCCCAAACAAAGCAGGTCTGATAGACTTTTGTCAAACCTAGCAAGGGCTGTCTACACCCTCTTTCTAACAGCACCTTCAGGTGGCACTTCAGATGCCTTTGCATCTTCTCAACAGGCACAGGGTTGAGCCTTGAGGAGTTGGGGTAGCAGCCCTGGATCCATCATTATCACTCAGCAATCCTCCCAGCAGAGAAAACTTGAGAGTTCACTGGCTCTGAGAGATGTCCTGTGCAGAGGGAGGTTGCTCGACACAGTTGCTGTGGTCTGGGAGAGCTCAGAGGGTCTCACTTTGGGCTGCTACTTTTAGAATCACAAGAGAGGTGGCTTTAGTCATAGCAATCTTCCATCCTGGCCTCAATTCAGGTCAGAAACTTAATTTGATAATGAAAATAGTGTCCCATTTGGGGTGATATTCAGGCAAGAAGAAAAAGTTTCCAAGGCTGTTCATGAAAATCCAGGTTCTCATTAGTTCCTGGGAACAGACAGTGCTTCTGAAAAGCTCCAGAGGGGCTTAGCCCAGGTGCAATTCATTATGGCCAATGTCTAAAGAGCATTTCTCAATCCACGGCACAGCTGGGGGTAGGGGGAAATGCACCACCAGAGGAGTAAAGCCAATCATTCAAAAAACTCAAGAAGCCAGGAATTAGATACATTGTAGAGGCTATGCTTGTACTCAAGGAAAGCAGATTGTAAGGAAAGAACTGACATTTGGTTCAAGACTGGGCACTTTCTCAGGACTGGGAATGTGTTTTAAGTCAGCAAAAAGAAGCAGAAATGCAGCAACTAACAACCAGCAAGTTGAGCAGCCCATAGTAACACCTTTTTGACAAGGACAGCACATTATTACCACCAAAAAGTTCAGCTAAAGTGATGTTCAACAGCACTCACAGCTCTGGCAAACAGCTTTACAGTCAACTCAGAACAAGTATAATGTAAGATTATTTGTACACAAATCCCTCTTAATAACCATTTTCTTCCAGCATGTGGTCCTTTCCCTTGGCTGGCCACCTGTGCAGTCATTTTCACTGTATTTCTGAATCCAAGAGACAAACTTGGGGTCATATTCTTTAAACCTCTAAGAAAAGGCATTTTCTGTCATCTCTAAGGCTGCAGATCTTACTCACTAGAAAACTAGTATTTATCAAATCACATCAAAGTACTTGCAGACACCATAGACCGTTGTCTTAAGAGTCTGTAGTTGTACCTCAACTCTCAGCCTTTAAATCCATTGTGAACAACTAAATAGCTGTTTCTCATTAATTTAGTATAACTTATTTACATGCATGTTATGGAAAGCACCACTACTCAATTTAAAATCCATAGGATAATTCTATATTTAATTACTATTTTCTAAACCATCTATGAGTGCACTTATGCAAATAACACCCCTTGTAAAACCTAATGTCTCAGTTCAACAAGAGGCATGTGTTAGCTACTGAAAACTCTAGGCTGAGTGAGAATCCAGAGGTGGGCAGGCTCTGACTGTGAGATGAGAGCACTCAATTTGCAGTAAGCATTTGGAAGCATCAGTTTTCTTAATATGAAAAACTTTCTGGGTTTATTGCCTTCTTTGTTTTTTTGGAGAAGAGATGATGACTATTAACTCAGGAAAAAAAGGTTTATGGAAGTCTGTCCTTCTAAATGCCCTTCACTTAAATCTATTCATTTTTCCAAAGCCACAGTAACTCATCTTTAATGTACATTATGATATCCTTTTGACTTACAAACATAATGTAAGCATTCCTCTGATTTTCAGGGCCAATACTCATCTTTTCTTTCAATTAAAATTACCCTCAGACATAAGACATATTTTTATACACATAAATTAAAAGAGAACACAAAGTAACTTGTCATGAAGTGCAATAAGGTTGCAAACAACATGGCAAAACCACCAAAATTACTACTGCTATAGTTGAAAGTCAACATAATTTTACAATTTACAAACAGAGTCTCATCAATTAAAATTTAAAATTTCTGGCTAAGCTTGGCTTATGTATATCTTTTTTCATTCAAATCGTGTCTCTCTCATATCCTTCCTCTTTTCCTTGAGAAATAGGTATTTTCTATCTCTACAGTTCCCTGCTTGTCACAGTCATTTTCAATGACCCACACTTGCCACATTCATGCCTTAGAAAATTCAGCACTTTCTGTAAATTTCCTACACTTGGGCATGATCCTATTATCTTTGTAAATTAAATGTCAGTCTGTCTTTATCACAAGCAGTAAAAAGTACTTTTCCTGCACAATTTCTAGTGAGTTAAAGTGTGTCTGCAGGTTAAAAAAAATATAAAATATACAAGTCTTCATTCCCAGCTTGTGTAAGTCAATATATACTTGATAAGCAGTCATTTATGTTACATTTTGGTCATTATTTTGAACTGAGGAAATAGTCTGCTGCTTAGACTCAATAATAACTGTCAAGCTCAAATTCCTTTAGCAAAAAGTTGAATTTAAATTTGGCTCTGGACCAAAAGACCTCTGGAAATTTCATTCAACAGAAATCATCCTATGATTTAAATTATGTTCTTTTTATTTCTTGCTTAAGTCACTTTGGAGATGATTGATTGAAGTATTTCTCATGGGATCAATTTTGGTTCAATAAGGCTATCTATTTGAAATGTTACATGTTGAAAAACAAGAGAAACTTTGAGGCCTTTTAGTTTTGTAATGGATGATAAATATTTGAGGCCATCAGTTAAGGATATTCCAGAGGTTTTAAACAGACATTATGAAATATGAAATATTTCACCTTAGCAGTCAGAGATAGTATGATATAGAACAAGAAAAAATTTTATGTGAGAAACACACACTAAGACCCATTTCAGATGCACTAATGCATATTTCAGTGTAATCTGAATTGCATAAATTCCTCACAGACTTCTAGATTCTTGGAGAATAACATGCTTTCCTTCTGACATCTGTATGAAGCATTTTGATGGACATTAACCCTTTGAGTGCAGAGCCTCCCATACTAGACTAGTAAAACATCTAAATACAAAGTTTAAAACCGCTAGGTTAAGTTGATTGATGTACAAAACAAAAACAAGACAAAAAGACCACAAAACCTGAGTATTCAATTACATCTAGCTTCCTTTATGCTTTAAAAATAAAACCATCCAAAAGCTATTTAGTTTTCTGTGATTCATTAAATTAAAAAACAATGGCAAAGGTTTTAAATAGTTTCTCTGACTAGATAAACTGAAATGTACGGAGCATTTTCTTAAATGTTGTTTTGTTTATTAGAAGTAAAAGAAAAAAGCACTCTACTGATTTTCAAGACTTTATGAAAAAATGCAAATATTTCACAAAGCATGAAATATTTTTCCTCAGAAGCAACGCTCCTCAAACCACACAATTACGGAAGTTGGAAAGACCTCAGGAGACCTCCAAACTTATGCTCAACACATGCTTAAAAATACTTAAAGTAGAGCACATGACAGCATACCTTCCTGTAAAGATATTGGCAGGATTCAAAACTCAGCTGCAGAAATTTATCCTAAGAGGAGCAGGTCTTCAGCTTAAAGCTTGTTCTGCTGTTGCAGATGGACACCAAGAACAGCAATAGCTACATTAACACCACTTACAACCCATAATGGGGGAAGTCACTGTACAGGGAAAGGGAGCAGGGGAGAAAAGGAAATATGAACCCTGGACACTTTTAACATAATTCTGTGTGCTTTTCACCAGAGCTTCAAAAGAAAGGGAATCATTACAGCTAAAACTGAGAGCAGCGCATGAGAACAGAACACAATACTTATACATGACTCAGGCAGCTGTAGGGAAAAGACACGAGTCTTAAAGGACTTCAAACTTCAAAATATCTTATATAGTTCTCTGTATGAAACTTAATTCTGACAGCATTGCTGCAAGCCAACTGAACTTCATTCCAATTCCTAAGACATAATTCTAAGTTATTATTTAGTTACCAGCATCATTTCTATACAGCATTAAAATAATCTCCATAATGCTGTAGAAAAATACAGATTAGATAATTTTTCATTTAGAAAATTTGTGTGCATATGAGAGTAGAAAATGAGATATTTTTAATTATGTGTTAATTCAAGTCAGCTCTTCTTACAGGATTTCCCATATGTGCATATATTGCACACTTCTCTTAAGTAGCCTAATTATCTGAGTCCAGGTTTTTTTAAATAAAGTGGTCACCAGAGAGAAGAGTGAAGACATGAAAGTACCATCATTATTACACTTAGTCCAAAAAATACGAAAATTATTTACAGTTCTCTTTTCTATGCTATAAAGCAACAGAGCAAAGTATCCTTTAAATAGAAATGAAGTTCAAAGAATAAAATTAATTTATTTATGTGAAATTAATATTTTTCTCAAATCTTTAGCATTTCAGATGATTGATATCACCATAAAATTAACATACCGTAAGAACAAGCCTTTAATTAAATTTTCTCGTTAAATTAATTTTTTACTGTTTTTTATGTTTTCCATTATCAACATACCAGGGGGGCATTTTCAGTCTGCTTTAGTAGAGAAAAAAAAATGGCAATAGAATAATGCTGTCACTGAAATACCATTTACTCTGAAAGATTGTTTTTATGATACTTTAATTTTATTCTGAATCCAATCTGTTTTAATGTTTCTGCCATCTCAGTTTCCTGGAAACAGATATAAATGTGAAGAAGGTAAGCTCAACATGAGGAACTACTGCACCTGGAGTAGTGCTTAAAAGCAATTGACTATAAAGAATTGAAAGAAAGTGAAATTTAACACATTTTTTTTATTTTCATGAACTAGCAAAGATTATTCACACACACTTAGAAACAATGACTATTTCAAGAACCGCGCAGGAGTTACCTCTCTTCGGAAAACAAACTCCGTGAGCAAGCATGCCCACTCTCGCTAGGAGGGGTGGCACTTACCTAGAGGAAAGTTGCTGTTAACAGTGACTTAATCCCACAAGAATGACCTTTGGATACAGCTGAGGCATCAAAACCACCAGTCTCCTAAAGGAAGCTATCCTGCTTGTCTCTTTTCAGTCTCCAAGTAGCTTTAAGTTGTTTTAGGAGGTTTTTAACATCCTCTTCAAATGTTTCCAAAAGAGCCTTGGCTGCCTACCTCTCCATGAGTATTAAACAAGACAGAACCTAAACAACTAGAATACCACACCAACCCAAAGGCATCAAAGAAATCTCATTTATATGTAGCTACCATCACAAGCACCTGGGAAGAGGTTGCCATAAGTACTGACAGCTGTCTAAATAGGAGAGCTCACTATGGCTGTTGAAAGAGAATCTGGCTCCTAATTCTCAAAACCTGGCAGTTATTTGTCTCAGAGAAGGGCTAACAGGCCACTTGATGGACACATGAAAAAAGTTAGGAGACAATCTAGCAGACCGACACAGGCAGCTTATGATTTAACACTAGAACATGGAAGCCCATCAAAATGGTTCCAAATGGGGTCTTTCTTTCATTCTATTCTCATTGTTTTGGCAAAGCCTTCATGTCACAGTAATGTAGGTGTTTCTCCTCACCATGTGCCTCTTGCTGAGGGCCACCTACTGCATCATGGCCTTGTGGTCCCAAGTGCTGCAGAACTTCCAGGAAGACATCATATCTGCAGCAGTACTGCCTTGCTGAATTTTTTCCATGGAAATCTGAGCTAGGGCTGTCTCTGTGTAGTGCCAGAGAATTTTTCATCTTCTAAAGATTGTTAACAAGCAGGAAATGCAGCTCTGAGCATGCTGCCAGCATATAAAAGAAAATATAGTTGGAAACTTAGCACCATAAGAAAGAAACTAGTAAATAGATGGCTATTGTTCTAGAAGAGATGGCAATCTATACGGCATATGGCAAGAAAATTGGATGGAAGCAGATGCAATTTTTAGAGTGATACACCTAAAATATTCCAAGTTTATTTACAGCAGACAAAGGGGAAAAAATGCACATTCAAAACTCAGAGAAGCTATATGGGTTTTTGTTTAGCAAGAGGAATTAAAACTGCCATGTTGGCAGTGTAGCATGATAGATCTTGCTACAGTGGCTCTGATAGTGCACTCAGAGTGTATTTTGGTTTAGAGCTAGATTTCTGCATTTTATGCATGAGTTTAATAGTCCAATTTTAAATCCTCCTTTTTAATTCTAGGCAAACCTGATTATATGACTGCACAGTGTCTGCCTCCTACACTGGAAGAGAGCTACATTCCCTAAAGGAGGAGATTATGACTGCACATAAAAACCATTACAATAAGAAACATGTGGTGAAAATGGTCTGAAAAATAGCAGATGACAAGCTGTTGTCAGCATTGCCCAAGAGTGACCCTCCCTCTGGAGGGATGATCCTTAATGACCATAATTAGGAAAAAAGCTCCTTCATGAATAAGGTAACAATGAATTAAAGAATTTTAATATCTTGAATTATGAAAGGATATTTCCAGCTTCACCAAGTTAGGGCTCAACTTTTAGAGCCACAGAGAATAAAAGTTGACTTGTTATTATGATAATAAAATACTGTCCACAATTTGGATAATTATTGAAACACTTTGACAATACCCTGAAAGGAAAGACAGAATCAGCGCACGTAAACCAAAGACATGCTGAGAGATTTTAAAAAAACAGGATCATTATGATTGTCAGAAAAGGGTAGTTTTCTGTTTTCTGCATATTCTCAAACCCACAGACTTTCAAAGCACAGCATTTCCATACTTCAGATGATCAGAACAGCACTGAACCTGTAACTGGTATCAATAAATCCACACAAAAAAGTCAGCCAGGACTGAATCCTTTACTGAGACCCATTTCTCTCATTTTATAGCTTTTATTTCTACAACTGCTACTGTATTTTGCTGCTATTTTCCTTACAACACTAATTTTAAAAAGTGGTACCTAGGGGTGGAAAGGAAAAATAAGAAAAGCAGATGGCTTTGAAAATAAAAGGGTAGCCTACAGAAATAGACAAGGCAAACAGCACTGGGAAAAAAAATACAACTAAGTTTAAAAGAGGAATCCATAACTGAAAGGAATCTAGAGAAAGGGAGAGGGCATGATTACAAATAAGAACACAACAGCTGAAATTAATCAGATAAACCATTCTCATTGTCAGGATAATAATAGGATTTGCTATGAGTTGAGGTGTCTCAGTTGAGAATTTAATTTCATTACAATTAAATTTTATTTAAGTTTTTGGATTGGCAATCTAATAAATTTCAATGAGTGCTCTTTTTTAGAGCTCTTTTTATCAAAACTTTTTATATGCAAATGTAAAATCAAAACCTAAAATTAATTCTTATGGTGTCATTAAAAATAAAGGCATGATACTCCAAAATTTTTTTCCACCCGTCTGCCTCCCCTAAATCTAAACTCTAGCTACCTGTAGGATAAAAATTATCAACAATCACTGCCTATTATAGATTTTTGTTCTTCATATAATACCTCATTCTCCCAACTAAATTGTCTGTTTAGCAGAAATAGTAATTTACAGCTAGGATTTCATATTTCCTGATTGTCTTCCCTAATAAATCACTGATATATTGAATACCAAACAAAGAGAAGATACATCACTCACAATCACCTTAAATCTTTTATTCCACTGCAAGTATACCATATTGGCATAGTTATTAAAATAGATTACTGCAGAATTTAACCAACTTTTTAAAAGGCATAAAAGATCCCTTAATAAAAATACTCCCCCTGGTTTTGGGGTTTTTTCCCAGACTTTTCAGCAGAAACAGTTGTTTATTTTTTTCCTAAGTAAAGCAAATTCATGTTTAAGGTTTTCAACAACTCAGATAAGGGTTAAGCTTGTTTTAGAAAAAAAAGCTTCCAATTAACTTTCTAATGTAATTCACTTCACATTTATTCCATGAGTACTGGAAGTTTGAACTGTTTTAGTACATGAGATAAGGTCTTAAGGAAGAATATGTATCATGTTGAAGCAGTAATGACAAATTATCCTTTTCCTTTCAATAGTACCATTTTCAAACAATTCTTTTTTAGTGTTCAGTGTTAATCTGAAGGAAAGTTTTAAAATGCTTTCAGTATTCCTGGTGTCTAATCAACTGTACTTGTAGCATGACTCACAGTCTGACTACTACTGAGGCATTTGTCCTTCACCCAAATCATTCACTAGATGACACTCTTGTATTACAGCACATCCTCTTGCCATGCAAGACATCAAACTAACTCCTTATAAATGAGAACATAAATTTTAATGAAAATAACTCAAGAACAGGCTTTATATGTTCATGAAATTTTTTATAGAGAGCAATTCATATTTGCAAGTAAATATAAAACTCAAATTTTAAAAATATTTTAATACAGCATCTGCTACTAGAAATTAGTCTTAAAGCAACTAAACTTTCATGTGAAGCTGAGGTGATGTGCTCAAGACAAGATAAAGAAATGAGAGTTTTCCTTCATTTTTTCCCATTAAATTATTGTACATATTTCTCTGTAGATTCAAAGTATAGTAACAGATTTTGCAAGATTGAGTCAATATTTTTGCATATGGCCTGAAGTAAAATGCAAAGAACAAATAAGAAATAACTTCTTTTGACCATGAACATTTCTTTCACCTAATTACATTGGAAGAGTGAAGTAATGAATGCTGTTACTTCTTTTTTTCATTTCTACCCTGATAGGTTAGGATTCAAAGGATTTGCCCAGTAACTTAAAAGAACATCTTCAACAGAAATGTGCACTAAATGCCTTTATCAATTTAGGTTTATTTCTCCAGCCACTTTTCCAGTCTCCCTACATGTTGCAAGATGTGAAGATGCAGAACAGATCCATCATACTTAATTTCCTCACATGAAGAAGGGTTATGGAATTAGGAACAGCCAGTGCTGTTCGTGTGGTATTAGAACACATGAGAATATAGTGGGCCTCTAATTTTTTAGCATGTGTACAATCTGCAAAAATGTTGCAGGTAAGTTATCTATTGCTCTAGACCTCATCTAGCACAGACAGTGAAAGTGGTCTACTGTAGAATCTACTGTGAAGACTAAGTTACCATATCTCAGCAAGGGCCAGCAGCAATTTTATGCCTGTAGGAAGTGTCACCTGCATACAGTGCTCTTAATCTTGGAGTTTAAGAGAGTATACATTACACCTGCAAATAAATCTGCTCTAAAACTTTCTTTCTGCAGAGAAGATCATGCTAAACAAAGTTTAGATGTTGCTTTCTTTGTACAATGTTTATATTTGTAAGTATACATGAGCAGAATTTTTTGTGCTATAAATGTTTCTAAGATGCATGTACAATGCCACTATTTTCTCATTTACTTAAGAGTTAGACTCAATGGTCCTTGTGGGTCCCTTCCAATTCAGAATATTCAGTGAATCTGTGAAAATATTTCAGAAAAGTAATTTACATATATGCCTCCATGAAGACTAAAGTTCTTTTTAGCACTACAATATATCCAGTTTTCAAACAGAAAAAATATACTTGGTTTTCCTGGTTCCAGCCAGGACAGAGTGAACTTTCTGTACTATCCATGAAAGGGTGGAGCCTGGAGCCATGTGGGCATTCTTTTTTCTGCCTCAGGTCATTCCAGGGGTTGGGGTAAGGGACACTTCCTTCTGAAGCCATGGTGGGAAGGGGAAGCTCTTTGCTGTTGTTCATTGTCACCTGAGACCTGCAGTGAGCATTTTTGCATGTGAATCACCCTCTTTTTATATACTTCTGCTATTAATAATGTCACTGTAACTATTGTATCTCATTTCTGTTTCCAGTAAATTGTTCTTACCTCAGCCCATGACCTCTGCCTTTTGTGCTCTCTGTTGGAGGATGGGAGGGATGCCTGGGTTTTTTGGTTTTCTAAGTGGTAGTACTAATTTTCGGAAAAGCTTTTCTAAACCACAAAATTAGGGTAGAAACATTTCATATGTTCAAGTTACCACAAGAAGTTCATTTGAAGCATTTCCCAAGTAATCTACTAGCATGTAAATGTTTCCAGCTCATGATGCATCATGCGTTACATGACCTACTTAAAAAAAAAATCTTAAATCAAGGATTAGAGTCAATGTTTTAAAATATCTGTGGTTTTCAACACACTAATGTCTGAATGAAAATACATTCATATTATTAGTGATTTTCAGTCAATAAAGCCCCAATTCAGATGTTTAATATAGTTTGAAGGAATATTTGTCATTTTAAATATTTTAGGGTTTTTTTTCCACTTCTAAGCATGTCATCCGCTCCATGCATTTCTGCAGATCTGCTGTCAACACCATTGCTCAAACTCCTCAATCTATTTTCCACCTTCTGAAAGCTGGTCCTCTTATCTTTCATTCCTAGTGGACAATTACATACTGTCAAAAAAAAAAAAAAAAAGGCAGAAAAACCTCCAGCAGAAAGGTATTTGACACTTGTGTGGGAAAACTGAAAACATTAAACCCAGTAAAAGGAAAGACACAGATGGCAAGAGAAGCAGTTGGAAGCATGGTTCATTTCTCCTGCTTTGTTAGGTCAATTAGGTTATGTGAATATACGCCAGGTAATGGGCTTTTTCCCTGAGCCTGTGCAGCTTTCAGTCAGCCATTTTCCTGCAAGCTAGTTAATTATATATGTCAAGGGTGCACAATTTCACAGACAGCTCTGAGGTTGACAGTGCAAGCAGCTGTCTCAGTGACTCAGAAACCAGCAAAAATGTTGCTGATAACTAGGCATTAGAAATGGCCTACACTAAATCTGCTATTAAAATGAAAGTCTGTAGCACCAAACTGTGAGAAAGAAAAGCCGATATACATCTACATTTATTCAGAAGATGAGGATAAAAAAAATGAATATTTTAAAGCTATGAAGAAAACCAGCGGAGAAGATAACTCAGGTATCTTATCTTTAGATTTCATTGTCAGCAGCCAGAGTGAGCAGTTTGAGACAAAACCACTACTAACAGGTCTCACAATGAGTTTTTGGGTTTCTATATTAAATTACTCTGCTGTATAAAGTATTGATTGCTTAAGAAACACAGTTAGCTAACCAAGACTTAGTAATTTCCTAATTACACTTCTCACACTCTTGTGCACACTTCAGCAACAGGAAAGAGAGCAGCCAAACCGTCCTGAAAAATCCTAGACATTTTTACAATTAAAACATACACGAGTAATTTATTATGTGTACAAACATGAAATGTCATGTCTTATAATGAGAGTTGTAGTCAATGCTGTGAATTTTAAATGCTGCATGATGATGAATACCATAAGAAAGATGGAGAAGGACTTTTTACAAGAGCACATAGTGACAGGAAAGGAGGAATGGCTCCAATCAGAAAGAGAGAAGATATAAGATATGTAGTAAGATATGAGGAAGAAATTTTTTATTGTAATGTTGGTGAGGCACTGGCAGAGGTTGCCCAGAGAAGTTCTGGATGCCCCATCCCTGCAAGTGTTTAAGACCTGGTTGGATGGAGCTTTGAACAACCTGGTCTAGGAAAAGTTTTCCCTTGAAACTAGATGGTCTTTAAACTCTCTTCAAACTCAGGCTATTCTATGATCCTATGACAAAATTCATAGCAATATATTTTTGATTGGAGTATGTTTTTCTGAGAATTTCAAACAGAATTTATATATAAATCAGTATTCATTCCTGGTTATATCATGTCAAAGCTAAAAATTTATACATATGTGTCTCCCTGAGTAGCTTTTCAAGCATGAAGAAAATCTCCAAGAGAAAAACCCCAAGATTATTAAATAAAGGTTTACAACTTTATCACAGCTGAGTTTCTTTATTTAAAAAAAAATGAGTAATGATATGGAATTCCATCCATAATGCCTAAATTCTACAATAGCATGATATAGGTAATTCTGCATGCACTCAGAACCAGATTTATTTAATGTTTGAGTAGTCAAGTAAGAGATGCAAGAAGGAAAAAAAAAAGCACATACAGTACACATGCAGTACTTTTTAGGAATGGTATACTGACCACCACTTATCTGCTAACCTTGAAGTCAGCAACATTTTATGAGTCGTAATGAGAAATTCACCTCATGAATTCTTAGGCTGATCTGAAATAATAAAAAACTGGATGGAGCTGGCAGTTGTATCAGGAGCATGTTCTGTCCTTTTCATCTCACCTTTGCCTCCAACGTGTGCATCTTTCTCCCACTGCCTTGTTCTAGCTCAGGAGGAGACAAGTAGTAGCAGGATGTTACAGAGCAAGACAGATCTTACTAACCTTACAGAGAGGAGGAGATCTGAGTACTAGGCAGCTGCAGTTCTCACCCTTTTGCTTTCCACATCACAGCTTCCCAGAGGAGTTGTGCTGAATCCAGACCCAGGTGTAAAAAGTCAGTCCAGACTTTACCACAATCTGCATCCAAATGATGTATTTCAATTGTTGTTCAAACTAGAACATCACAACAAAACAATAACAAAATAAGAAGAATCAAAGCATTCTCAACTAGAAATCCTAAGCCCAGTAACAAGTCAAATGCATGACCGGTCATCAGAGGTGTTTTTCTTTATTATGTTTGTGTAAGGTTTAATGAAAAAGAGAAAAAGTGAACTGCAAATATCAAGCACCAGCACTCCAGAGAGGCAGGACTAGTTGAGCCACCTCACATTTTTTTCCGGAAGGGAAAGTTGTAGAGAACCACTAGTAAATTACATTTTTACTGCCTCTAATGTTATGGCTCTTTCCAAGTAAAGTTCTATGATGAACATTTTTTTCTTTTTAACAAGATCAGGAATTACATAGTCTGAAAAAACAATGAGGTAGCTATAGGGCTTTCTGTAGATGTGCTGTTCTTGAAAGGCCATTTGAGACCTTCCTATTCTTATCTGAGATACCAGCAGGTGTCTGATCACACTGAAATAATTAATTTAGGAAAGGCTGTTAGCATAAGATGACTGCCCAGAAGCTCTTCTTGCCAGCTCTTGGAATGATGCTGTGAAACAATAGGTGTCCATAGAGCACCTTGGTAAATTTATTTAAATTAGTCACCAAGTTCATTTAGTTCAAAACTAAATTGAAGGTGAAACTTTTCAAAATCACATGAGTGCACAATCCTATGAAATCAGCAATTAATTAGCTCATGTCAAAGAACTTCCAGTAATTTTGGCGCTCTGAGCTTGCTAGCAGTTATAAACTTGATAGAAAGATCACAAAACTTTTAGTCAAGTCACATCAGTACCTGGGGAATATTTACAACTCTCCTTACTCCTAGCACTACCTGTCAGTGTCTGCTTTTATGACATTAATTAATGTTGAAAACTCAAATGAGGCAAAAATCCAAGATAATATCTAAAATGGCATTAATATCTTTCATTTCAAAGAGAAAATTTAATGATATGTAATCCATCCCAACATCACCAGCTAAACAATATCAGTAGTTTTACTTCAGTCTTGAAAAATAGTAACATTTTCTGCTATCTTCATTCTCAGATGATCAATAAAGTACTGAAAGCCATTTGAAATACAGACATTATAGCAAGTGAATTAATTACTGTCTCCAAAAATAAAATTACTGTCTCCAAAAATAAAATCTTTACTGAAAGCAAATTTCAGTAATGTTGGTCCAGCAAATCACAAAATTATGCCAATAGGTTCTATTAATAATTTCAGTTTTTTGGAAAAACAAAGAGACAATTCAGGCTTGAGAATTTTGAATGACACAAGTCTTTTGATTAGGGAATACTTTTTTTTTTTACAGAGGAGCTTGCAGCTATTTGGAAAAACAAAATATGATACTTATTTAGTCAGGATATATATTAATAATTAAAATAATTCACCATCATTTTTTTAGAAAAACATAATTGAGGAGATTATAACTACAAGTCATGTGTATTATTTTCCTCACTTCAGAAAACATGGGTGATGAAGACTTTTCTGGACCCTATTCCTGTCATCACTCATATGAGTTACTCAACCCTGAGATGAGCTCAGTTGGCTAGAGCAGAGTGTTAGCGGTGCCAAGGTTGTGGTTTTGATCCCTGTATGGGCTGTTCGTTTAAGAGTTGGACTCAATAATCCTTGTGTGTCCCTTCCAACTCAGAATATTCTGTGGGTCAGAAGAAAATAACAGTAAGTCCTGTCTTGAAGATCACTGCTAATGGAAAAGCCTGCAGATGACAAAGGGAATAGTTCAACTAAACACACGGTCAGAGTTTGCTTCTGTCATATATGCATTCAAGAAACACGAATCTGCTGCTTTGAAACAGGCCCTTACTGCTTACACCTGGCTGGATATAAGACAACTGAGGTGTAAATAATTATAAATTCAATATAGGACTTTGTAAATCAAAGCACTTATTCATTGGCCATCTTACTTCCTCTGTGTGATGATACAGAGCAGCCAATCAAAAATAGGGGCATTAAAATCTTTTCAGGGAGCTCCAAATCCTGTCTGGAAAATAGCAAAGGATGCCTTTTTCTCATTCTATCTTTCTCATTACTATACACAGCATGGAGAACCCACCCCATTGTGATATGTGATACACAAACAGCACAGTAAAAGGTGACACTATAAGAAATCTGCTGAATTATTTATTTGGTGAATGATGTGCATAAACTACTCATTGGTCTGGGTACACTCTGTGTAAAGTAAATATAGGATATCTGCCTTATAAAGAGGTGAATATTAACTGACTTTGGACTGAGGTCTTGACAGGAAAAGCAGTATTCTCTTGTAAAATTAGATCCAAAAATAATACAAAACCTTTACTTCATAAAATATATATATTTGTATATGACCAAATATCTGGCTTGTGTTTCAGTGTTGAAAATATTAAAAAGAACAAAACACATCTGTTAAATCACATTTTCTGATTCACCAGTAATAAAAACGTGGAACTACAGTGTGAAATGCTGCAAACAATTAGTCTGTGAAGTGCTCCAAGGCTTTTAATGCTTTTTCCCCTTAAGTATTAAAAGGTTATTTTTCCTTTGTGAGTGTGATTTCAGAGAGGAACAATGTACATGAATTAACATAAAAACAGGTTGTTCAGTGTTCATGGTTCTCCTAAAACCTGCTCCTTACAACTGGTGCTGAATATACCCTTTAATGTAATACACCCGCTAATGTTTAACAGACTTGACATCCACTGGAGGTTTATCATTCATCTCACGAACTCTACTTAGGATCTAAGCAGGTCATATGAGACCTGGCATCCCAACAAGGTCTCATCTTGTAAATACCTATGATGAATAGTACTGAATAAATCTCCTCTGGAAAGGCTCTGGTTCACAGCATTTTTAAGTATTATCAGGCCTGACCTATCACTTGGATTTTAAAATAACTATTTCATTTTGTTTCCTTGATTGTGTTAACTTTAACTGGGATTCTTGGCCAAACTCATTTCCACACATAACTGCACAAAAGCTTGTACCAACAAAAGAAAAGTGGTGGCGCAGAAGTGGGACTAAACTAAGTGCTTCTTTTAGCTGCAGTACACACTTAAGCTGCTTGAGAGGCTTCCTAGCTGCCCTGCCAAAATAGCACTAACCTTTCTGATGTGAGAATAGATTAAAAACCTCTATTTTCTTGGACAGTAGTTCCATTATCTCAAAAAAAAAAAATAAAAATTAAAAAAAAAAAGACAGAACAGAAGCAGGACCAGGACAGTAAATGGCTGTCACAGCTTGCTGCCTGCTCTGCAGATTGCTGGTCTACACAGCAAGCTAGAGAGAGAACAGACAGAAGGCAGCAGAGCAGCACTCCAGCAGGTGCCCCTGCCCACAGGGGGAGATGGTTGTGGTCTTCCAGGAACACACTCCCAAGTTTGTAACTGCAGTGGAAGTGCTAAGATAAACTTGGAATAAACTGTTGGAAATATAAATAAGCTTCAGTGTTTTAATCAGGGTCTGCTGTAGTCTGAAAGTAAGGACAGCTGGATGGTTACTAGAGTGCAAAAGGAAAGATATCTTGCTGTGTTCTGCTACAGTTATTGTGAATATGTATTTGCTGTATGCCTATAGCTTTCAAAAATACTCTTTAACTGAGATAGTGAGAGAGGTGCTAATTAAGTCAAATCATTTAAGTAAATGTTTTAGATTAGATAACAATAGCTCTCCAAAATTTTTTGTAATTTCTAATAAATGAGACTTGATTAATTAAGAAAACAAAACGCAAAAGTGAATGTAGCACAGCTCATATCAAGCCACAAATCATAGCTAAGCAGTGCTAGCAAAATACCCCTACAACTGAACACATTTATTTTTTATATTAGCAAAAACTTTCTGAAATAGCAAAAGTTAAACATACCAGCAGAATGACATTCCATATATGTCCTGTTGTGCAAGTGTAGACTGAAATAAAATCTTGCAGGTATTTCTAGAAAGCTAATGTATAGAGCCCAGAAAATTTCACCAGCATAATGATATGGATTAAAATGAAAATTCAATGCACAACATGGTTTAAAATATTCCTCATGAGTGAAAACATTGTGGAGTCCTAAGGGGTTCAGTCCCCTTTATAATTTGACTATTAAACGAGAACAATCATAATTGCTACTATGAGACACATCAAAGATAGTCAGTAATTTTATACTCTTATGTATTAGCTTATCTTTGAAAAAAAGTGAATGTTCTGATGGGCATTTTTGTTGGAGCAGTGAGCTTAGTTGACAAAAAACCACTGAGTATCAGTAAACCAAAATGCCAACACCATTGACACAGTATTTCCACTAAACTCTGATGACACAGAGTAGGAAGAATTCCCATTTTTGTGCCATGCTGGCTTACCATTTAGCAGGTGGAGAACAAGCTACTTCATCCAAAACAGTCAGCCAAATAGTTATTTGCATGATTACAGAGAATTGTCTCATTAAAGCATCAGTGCCCAGATTATCAAGTCTCTTTTCCCTCTTTTTTTTTTTTTTTTTTTTTTTTTTTGGCAGAAAATACATTTGTGACTGGCATCATTAAAAGTCTAAAGAATGCTGTTTGGAACAGCTGATAGAAACTATATTCTTTGAGACAAGCACAGTGGAGAAATACACTTTATCCAGTAACCCTTTTATTAAGATTTCAGAAAATAGAGACAAGAGGACTTCCAAAAGACTGATGGAGAGATGAACTCATTGAATAAAAGCCAATACCAAACTCATTCTGTCTAGTGTTAAGAGTTCAGATGTGAGTCACCAAGAAATCCTCTTTGTATGGGTTATAAAATATTTCAGACAACATAAATATGTTTTAAGCTAACAATCACCTCAGAAAAACAATGAAAATAGAAAAAAAAAGAAACAGATGCATCCATATTTCTAGTTCTTCAAGCAATTTTCTAGTCAAGTCTATAGTTAGTTTTATCAACACCTTCAATATCAATAATTTCTATCAGAAGAAAAAACATCACTGATTTTCACTGTTAAATTGCTTTCCATGGTTCTCTTGACTTGCAGATGGAGTTATCTCCACTACAATGAATTTCTGGCTGCTCTTTAAATGAAAAAGAGTTTTATTGTGTGACAGAGATGTTTATCAGTGCAACAGGTAATTCAAAAGTAGAGTTTCCTAAAGTAAAGTAAAGCCCTCTGTGGATTCCTTTGTACTTTATTCTCATGTTAGAGGTTCCCTCTAAAAATAATGAAATGCCAGCCAAGTTACTTCTCCAGCTTTGATTCAGAGAGAGGGAATCAATCACCTTCCTAAAAATTGAGTCCATTGTAAACATATCCTTTAAAGTCCTCAGAAAACCGTTTTATGAAAAAAAATTGCTTAGTATTTCAAAAATGCAAAGGTTCAATCATCAAGGTCCTAAATAAGAACAAGATAACTCTAAGTGTAAAATAATGGATAATTGTCATTATCAATTCCAGTACTTTTATTGATACATTATCCAAACACTTACTGCAAAGATTAATTTAAACAAAGCATACCAGTCATTACATATTAACTACCTGAAACAAACAGCTGTATTAAAGCTCTAGGGATGACAGAGAGGCTTGCAGCTTCTCCTAAGGCGTTCTTGGGGGGAAAAGTGCAATAAAGAGAAACGTTTACCTTGACCTTGGAATTCCCATCAAAACCAACTCGCTCTTTCCCTCCAGAGCTTTTAGGAAAAAGACTCTATGGTGTCCTGGTACAGATCACAGTAATAAACCTCATGATAAGGATTTTAAAAACTGTAAAATCAAGAATTGAAATTCTTCCTAATAACTATTTTTCCTTGACCCCCATCTGAATAAAACAGCATTCTCCTATAACCTGTATAATACAATCAAGTGAAATTAATTTGCCATTATATTATCCATGAACACATATTTTTAATAAGTTTTCACAGCAAAAATACAGATTCATGCTTAGTAAAGAACACAAAAAAAAGATTGAAACTTTTGTATTATTTAAAATTTCAATTTTTATTAAACTTTTTTGTTTCATTGTTTAAAAAGAAAAGAAACTTATACACCTTCAAAATCAGTGGTTCCATTCTGAGTCTACTGAAAATAGAGTTGTTTGGCATTGTGTTACAGGAATAACCATGAATACTGAATACAAGTATACTGGAAAAATGTAATTCTTAGCTTTAAAGTCCAGTTCCACAGATTCTTAACATACATTTCTATCACTTAAAGTCAGCTTATGGATACTTTAAATGTCCAGAACACACATGAGGTTCTGATCCTTTTCTGATCTTTTCATCAGAATGATGAGTAATACTGAATTTATGAGATTTGAAGTCAGTCTAGAAAAAGTACTAATTATACAGCACTCCAAATATAAGAACTACTCAGCATTAAGATTTTTATTGCAAAGAAAAAGATCTGTTGAGGAATTAGCAGTGGGAAATGATAACTCTAAAATATATCCTATAAATGAATATGAGAAATGCAGCATGCCTTTGACATACTCTCAATAACTATACTCTGGAGACATATCCTTTAAAAGAACCTCTCTATACTACTTTTATAGACTGCTATTTTGTTTCTTAACTACTCATCTTGAATTTCAGGTTCTTTCTTTCTTTAAAAAAATGAAAAAAAAATGGAAGCAAAATACTTGTCAAATCTTAAGTAAATCTTAAGCTCTTAAACCAGGAAAAGGAGAATACTGTAAAATTTAGTATTTTCCACAGGGTGATCACCCTTAACGTCTAAATAAACTTCCATGTGCCAACACATTCTTCCACAGAACTTTTAAATATCATGATCTTTCCAAAAAGTAATTATTTTGCATACACCAAAAAGCAATTTTTTCTACATACTAACTGTTATATGATATTATATTCAGTTATATTGATTTTTGACCTACAAAATGTATAGCATTCTATTTAAACTATTTTCGTTACATTAGTGACATATGTTACTTACAACTTACGACAAATACATTTAAAAAACATAGAAAACAAAGAGTTTGACCTGTATACATTTTCCAAGATAGAGAAGGCTAAGCATAACACAAATTTTTAAAGCAAATCAGGTTAAAATGTGTATCTAGTATATGCATAAATCGCTGTTTTCTCCATTCAACCTAGCAAATTTACCTACATACCTTTCCAATCAATCTGAACAGTAAATAAAAGATAACAGACCAAATTTCAGTATGTATCCAGAAGTAAGTATCTTAAATGTTTGAAGAACTTTAAATTGCACATTCTCCTAGAATATATATCCTTCAGAGTAAAAAATTCATAATACAAGTGTGGTTTGTGATAAATTTGTATTTAAATTTTAGATGAGAAACACATGAATATGAATGACAGTTCTTTACTAGTAGATTTATACTCAGTGTTGACAGTGGTAATCCAGTTTTACTGCATAACATTTATTCTCATATTTGGTCAATTTCCATGATCAGCTAAAAGATGGTTAGAGTTACTTTCACACTGCTGTGTTCAGAAAATATACATATTTTTAGCTTTGATCAGATAGGATAGTCTTTACACAGTTTGTATTTAGTTTTCTAAACTGTCAAGTGAATTACTTACAACTTTTTAAAAAAGAACCAAAGCATCTTTTATCTTCTCCTTTTTATCATCTGGGAGAATTATAAATGAGTATTTTCTTAATTAAGAAAAGTACTTCCTTAAAAATCTAATTGCAGATGGAAAGACAAATGTTTGATTAGGACATGTTCTAGAAATTGTTAAAATACTTACTTTTGTAACGCTTTGGCAGATGGATAAGATGATTGAAAACTTGTGAACCAATTATTACTTCTTTGACGCACAAACTGCCTTATTAATTACAGGATGTGCTGTATACAATAAATTCCCTTTCTTTTTTCTTATATTAATATGTTTAGTTCCAAAAGATTAAGGTTTTTTCATTGCTCTCAAAGGATACATTATCAAAGCTCAAACCATGTGACTGGAGAATTATTTTTTCTTAATTCAACGTATTTGCACTTCTTGAAAATAAGTCAAAAACGGCTTTTTTTTTACACCTGGAAAGGCCCCTGATCTAAAGTGAGTAGGCATATAGAAAGACATACTTTTTTAATGAGACCGAATTTTGAAATTTTTTTTCTGAAAAAGAATCTATTATATTCTTAGTGATAACACAAGGCTTTTGCCACACAAAGAAAGACCAACATATATATGTGTATATATGAATATATATATGTGTATATATGTATATATATGTATATGTGTGTATATATATATATGTATGTATGTATGTATGTATGTGTATGTGTGTATATATATATATAGGATGAGACTTTCAGTATTAATCAAAACCAGGATGCTTTAAGTGTTATTTCCTCAGAAGATTTGCTAAGATTTTTTTTTTTTTGAGTCAACGCTATTTTAGCCACTAATCCAAAGCACAGCACCTTACAAGTAGCAATAAAGGAAATTAAGCCCATCTTGGCCAACCCTAGAATGTTAGGAAATCAGTTTTCTTAATGGAATTAGAGGATTTTATTCTCACACTCCTGATCTATACAGAGTATACAAGACAAATGACTGAAAAAACACGTTTTTTAAAAAAGTTCAGCTCAAGTACTCTTCATCAATCTTTTTTGGTGCTGATAACATGAGCATAAGCTATTCATTTTGTGTTTCTTGCTTTGCTCCAGACAAGATCTTCAGTTTTAAAGCACTGACCCTGATTTACTACCTATGTGTGCAGTCCTTACCCAAGCAAGCAGAGAATCCATTCCTTGAGCAAGTTCTACCACGGGTGTCTAAAGCCTTCATTCTACATGACTTCCAGCAGCACTGAACACTTCAGTAGCATACTCTCGGTAAGTCCCAAAACCACCAGAGGCTCCTGTATTTAAAGTTTGCTGAGCCTGCACAGACACTGCTAAGGAAAACTCCCTGTGCAGCCATCCAGGATGTGTGACTTTGGCAGAGTCACTCTGGCATGACCTGAGCAGGGATAGAGGTGCCTTCCCAGCTACACCCCCACAGTCACACCAGGTTTCCCCACCAGCTCAAACCCAGGTTTCCCGCAGCAGACTCTCAAATGTCTCTACCCCTAAAATAGTTTAATCTTGGTGCAGTAACAAAGTAACAGCTCAAGCTGGGTGCCTTCAAGAAGGGACCCCAAACAAAGGGGCTTTTATACCCTCACAGTCTAAGCACAGGAGGATCTGGGTGTCCCCTGCTGTGTCTCCGAGTGTCCCATCACCAGCCCACAGGCCCCCAGGCCCTTGGCTGTGAAAAGGGGCAGCAGCTCCCGCCAGCCAGAGCTCAACCTGCAACTGGTACTGCAGCTGCATATTGAGCCACCTGCACTACAGGGACTCCTCAACACTTTCACAGCGTTTGGGAAGGGCCCTTCTCCAGGTGCTGCCAAAGTGGACTTACTGCTGTCCTTCCACTGAGAATGAACTTGAGTTAAATGATAACATCTGTACTCCGTGTTCCTTCACAGTGACCTTACTCAACAATTTTCTCTTACATTTCAGAAAGAAAAGGAAATAAGGATTATCCTTTAAAATAAAAAAATGGATCATCATGCTATTAAACTAAACAAAGAACTGTTCTTTTAGATATGATGTGGGTGATTAACCTAGTCATAATTCCTGAAAATCCTGCATATATGAATTTTTAACCTAAACTCCTTGAAAATTAGTCAATTTTCTGTGAAGTAATTGTTTCCATTAAGGAAATTACTGTCTTAAACATGGAAAGAGCCAATACCTCTAATGGTTATTAAGTCATGAAGACACTTCTTTTATGAAAGTTTTTTAAAAAAAGTCTCTGCAGAAAAAAAAAATCTCCTGCAACATATCTTCCAGGTTTATAGAACAGGAATATATATCAATCAATACAACAGATATTTCTTTTACTTTTAAAGCAATGGATGTTAGGGCAAAAGTCATTTGCTTCCTTCTCTCAAGACTGATACCTCAAGAAATTCTACTTGAATTTTTTTATATTAACAGAGGAAAAAAAATAGGACAATATGAAGAGTATTTGTCATAAGAATTTTCAGAGTTTAGCAAAGTGAAGTCTGTTGGGTAACACCAGCTCACAGAGACATCATACATTCAGAATGGTGTGTGGTAAACACCTGACTTAAGCCTAATGTACTCATGACACCAAAGAGAGAGACCACCATAAACAGGGGGGGAAAAAAAAGAAAAATTAAAAAAAAAAAATTAAAAAAAAGTATTGCTGAGGTAGCTGAACAACTACATTATTTCTTAGGAACAGCTGTCGTATATCAATTCATATGGCATTCTTTCCTGACCCACCAACAAAATAGGTGTAAGGGATCAAACTGTAAACTTCAAAAACAAAGAGTGAAACACTATAGTAAGAGTAAAATGAGGCAAAACTTGGAACAGTACCAGTAGCAAAAGTTATCTTAAAACCATAAATGGTATTAAACTAAGATTATATTTCTAAAAGTCTATCTGTAAAAAATGCATGCAAACAATGCAAGGGGTATGGAAGGAGGTTATGACTGCTGCTCTTCCAGGCTAGTTAAACTTTTATATCACTGTTGAATTTACTTCCTGCTGTTTTTCTGTCAAAAGCACATTTCTTCTGATTTTAATGCATCACTTAAATTTTATACTTTCAGGAATATTCACAATAAGATGTTACATCTGGTAGGGAATAAATACTATCTGGTTTTTATTACAATTGGCTCCAATTTTCATTATTTTACCTTAGTTAGGGTTGCGCTTGCACACATTAATAAAGTTTGCTTGGATACCTCCTTGATATAAATTAGATTGAATTTTTCTCAAACCTCAGATATATTTTATTATCTCAGCTCTGATGCATTGGTCCATATAGTAACGCTTTTATTAATATTAATAAATTTAACAGAATCTAAAACATCCAAAAAACTCTGAGACATTTTTGGATTCTGTTCCACTAGCTGTTTCCTGCCTACATTCATAAATACTGCTTTATGTGCCTGTTGAATGTGAGGTAATGTTCAAAGTAATTAGTTGCACAGTCTGGCCACACACTAGCCTCTCTACAGGGATATAATTCTAAATAAAATTAATCAGTGAATCAGAAGACCTATTTTGTAGCCAAGATTTTATGCTGTACATAAGGGTCTACAAAATTAAAAAATAAAAATGATTAAGATTTTTGACATCTTTTAGGCTCTAGTGTTTGCTAACGTTGTTTCTATTGATCTCCCACTGAGGATGAGATAATGAAAAACAGCCCCAGCAGTGACTACCAAGCCCTTTGATGAAGTACATGCTGGACCAGGGCATAATTTGTCTGGATGGCAGCAGAGCTTATCTTGTTGCCAATCTGTAAAATGCACCAGAAGTTTTGGCACCTGCTCAGACCTGTAGTCATGCAAACAGCACAGGGAGTCTGCAGAGTGCTGTGGGAAGTCAAAGAAAGAAGCCTGTAAATGGAACGGTCTGCTTGTCTCCCCACTTTTTTCTCGGTAGGAGTTTCTTAGCAGGGCCATTTGTTTTGGGGTTCTGCCAACCATTTTTCTAACCCAAGGACCGAAGGTTCAACTTGGACTTACTTCACTCTTACTGAGCTAATAGTCTGAGAATTGACTGGGGATAGATCTGCTCAATACAATGGAACTAGCTGAGCCAATATCTAGCTTCAAAAAGCTGACCAAGAACCATATCCAAGACCATATGATGATGTCTTGCTAAAATAAACATTGGAAAGTCCTATAGGAGGTCCTGATTCCCATGTGTCAGTTTAACAAACAGCTCGTTCTCTCTGAGGACAGAACCCCCTCTGGAAACTCTCATATAAACACATTGGTCCTCCAATTATCTGGTAGATCAAGTATTAAATTAATATATTAAACATTCACCAGAATAGGAGCAGGAAAATCCTAGTCTGGTATCTCCAGATGAATATCCCAATTACTAGGTTTGGGTTTCTTGTAAACACTTGAATTTACTCGATCTGTGCAGAAAGAAGCAGTTTCCTTATGAAGAGCAGAGGAATATCCTGCCTTGTCCCAGGATGTCGATTAACTCAGTATTAGTGCTCATTCCTATAAATAAGAAAAGTGAGTTCAAAGTCCAGGAAAGTAAGCCTGCATGTCTAAAAAGTGGTCAGATAAAAAGGCAAGACTATAGGGAGTTTTAGGGGGTTTGCTTTTTTAATCAACCAATTGTTTTGATGATGAACTAGTACTAGTGCTCTGGGAATGTGGGTCACAGGACTGCTTGGAGTTTGGTAATCCATTCTCTATTGAGAATTGAGAACTTTTTGATCTTAATTACTTTGTGACGCTTAGCTAGTTTACCAATTTTGAAGCTAACCATATATTCTCCCCTCCTTGTAATATGTTTTTTTACATATCCATTCTTTTCCTTTTCCTGTCCTGTTTTCCTGTTATAAGACCTTTAACTTTACATATAAGACTTCCTGTTATAAGACTTCAGACTTAATTTGTACTTTCTGAAAAAATAGCATCAAAATACTCTTCACTTGAAGAGGCAGGAGGTTAGATAAATTACCTTCTATGAGAACCAGAATTCTTTTTCCTCACAATCTTTCAAGCAATCTGAACACATTGTATTTCCCTTTGCATTTAGTTTTTACCTCTCTATAGTGTAGAAAAAAAAAATTAATTTCTAACACAATAAAAAAGAAGAAAAACTTTAAAATTTGTCAAAATGCAACAAACAGCACGCCCCCCCCCCCCCCCCCCCAGATTTATTACTTCAGGCCCACCTTGCAGAAAAGGATGTAAGCCTTCAATTTTCATTTAATTTCTTATTTACATTCAGAACAACACCATCATCTGTGAAAGCCTTGAGATTGACAAATACATATACATTAAATCTGCATCTTCTTTTTTTATTCCATAGTAAATGCACTGTATATGTCATTAACCACTGTGCATGATCAACCATACCAGCAATCTGTAACTATTCCCTCATGAGGTAAGAAGCACCAGGGTACTTTATATCATTGATGTCAATGACTAACTCGGTTTCCTCTGTAATTCTGTCAGCTATGTCATGTCAGCTGGTGAATAAAGCCTCAGCTATAATTAACTGGCTTCCTAGGGTGAAATCAGAGTTTTAGTCAATATTGCTTAAGTTTAAACAATAGCTCTTGAATACTGTATAGCACCTGTCAGTGTTCCGTCTTTGAAATGCTTAACAAAGGTGCACAGTCTTTTTCAACAGCCATTAGGAAGAAAAGCCAGCGTAGGTGGCAGCCTGTATTATCATATTCCAGATAATCGCCTTTCTGTATGCAATTTTCCTCCTAGCTGTTTTGCATGCAGTTATTATGAATCCATTGCATTCTGATAGCACCCAGATGCTCAAATTGAAATTGCAAGCCCTTTTGTTAAGAGACTGTACAAAATATTCCTAAACTAATTTCTGTCCTCAAGAGTTTGGATTCTAAACACACAGAGCAGACTAACAAACTCATATAAATGGAAAAATATCCTCACACTGAAGAGAAGGATAATTTCAAATGTTGCACTTGTTAATAATCACAATGCTCAGCAGTAACTCATTTCAATTTTGGCTCCTACCTCCTGACCTTACTAATGGGAATATTTTAATGATAGTGAATGAGAATTTTGAAACTGACTTCAAGCAAATTAGGATTTTACTTTATGAATCCAAATCCTGTAGAAATCAAATGTGTATGATGATAAATTTTAATGCTGACTAATATCCAAAAATACTGTTTCATAGACTTTGTAAAAATGTTCCCAGTAGGTGACTACAACCTTCATTCTTCATTTCTGGTTTTCTTCTTCTTCTGTGGTATGGTTTGAGATTAAATCTAACACTAAGTCACTTTAGGAATTATCCCTAACGGTAGAACAGGTTATTGATTATGTCATCATGCTTCACAAATATAGGAAAAATCATACCCGATGACTGTAAAAAAAAAAAAAAGTTATATCTGATGATATGATATATTCACTGTCTATAGGAAAAGAACTTTATATCTTTCAAGGCTGATACCAGTTGATGGCTCACCCTTGTACAGAAGCAAAGGAAAAAAGATCAGACCTACCTCAACAACCATTGAAAATTCACCAAAAAAAAAAAAAAAAAGGGCAATTATTACTATATTTTTTCAAAAATGTGACCAGGGTATTTGGAAATTGATACAGACCTATCTCCTATTCATTACTGACACCTAAATTACATTAAATTTTGCACATTAATAAAGAATATGATTCTTTTCAAATGGCTCAGTAAAGACAGACACCAAGTCCAGCAAGCATCTAGAAAAAAAACCCAACTGTTCAGTGCATATATGCTTTACAACCAATTAAGTGTATTTTATGCAACAGGTCTTGAAAAAAAAAGTTCTTAATAGCAGGTAAGTTTTATATCTCAAAGAAAAAGGGAAAAATTAAACCCCCGTGTATCATTATGCAGAGAGATCATAAATTGCCCTTTCCCAGGTCTATACGATTCTATTTATTTGTAGCACTATGTACTCCAGGGACATTTTCCCAAATATACAATTCAATGAATGATATGAGAAAAAAATCAACCATCAAACATGAGATTATTATTCAGAGAACTGAAGATGATTTTTTAAAGGTACTTTTACTACCTTTTACTGTTAATGTTTATTTGTAAATCCACTGACTAAAGTTAAAAATCTTCTCATGATGCCGAAATTACATCTCCCTGAATAAGTGTTCCTATCCATATTTTTATTCTCATTCACTGGCATTCCTTTTCTTCCAGTTTTGGTATGCTATAGAACCTCAGTAAGGATTTATCATTTGCATAACTGCCTTCCTGAAGAGAGACTCATTTGTCATGATTTATTGACATAGAAACTTTAATAAAAACCACCATGAATTCACACAGGAGAAATACGTGCAGAAGCAATTAAGCACCCATCAAAATGGACCATTATCACATTTTATGCCCCAAAGGGCTGTGGGAAACAAATGAGAACCTGCTTCCCAAAACTATGCAGGGTGGTATTTCCTTGACAGAATCAAATTACCATAGCTGTTTTCTGCCAGACCATTTTATTGGTCTTTGATTTTGTTTTAGTGCCAAATATGTGATAACACCAAGATTTCATATAAATTTATATTACTACTATCTCTTTGTATTTAAGGCAAATTATTAGAAAAACTTAAACATAAACATGCCTTTACATTTCAATAAATCATCAAAGCATTTTATATTGGCAGGTCAAGAAGATTTATTTAATTGATTTGGCTCCATTTATTTTGCCTTCTTATTTCAAGCATACTTACATTATGTCTTATATTAAAAAAACCCAAAATAATTTCTATGTCTAATGACTTGCCATATAATTATATGCTCCTCACTGAAAAAAAATATTTGAAAAGTATAATTTCAAAATATGCTATTCAAAATCTCTAAAGTGAGCCTTTTTCTGTCATTATGGGATGATTTTTCTTTTTTTTTTTTAATTTATCCTGATTTTTAATATACACTTTATTTTTATTCATGGTACTGGGCATGAGGGAATGTGCATTTATTTTCCATGGGTAGCAAGAAATCAGGGAGCAAGTGCAGAGCTATGGTAATTCAAATTATTCTGTTAATGACAGTAATAAAAGCATGCATTCCTGTTTGGAATACCACACTAATTTGATCTTTACAAGTTAGGAATGGTCAGGTTTGATTGATTTTGTTTGGGAAGAGAACACTTACTGGTATATCATATAGCTGATCAACAGCATAGGACATTTGGATATGGGAGGCCTTACATACATAAAACTCCTTTTGTGTGATGTTTACTCACCTTTATCTTTCCTATCTCAATTCATTAAAACCTGTGCACAGAACAAGTGAGTGCAAATTTCATGCCTTCTGAAATTCTGGTTCCTAGGCTGCCACAGCCATTTTGCACTTTAAATGGATGAAAACCTGTACTGTAATAGTAGGAATGCTTACTTTCTAGCAGTTATAGAAACATGCCTAAAAATACTAGAGAACTGCTACCAAGTAATTCACAATATCAACTCAGTTTGGAGGATGAATTGATCAAGAGCAGCCCTGCCCAAAAGGACTTGGGGGTGTTGATGGGTGAGAGGCTGGACCCAGCCATGTGCACTCACAGCCCAAAGAGCCAAACAAGTCCTGGGCTGCATTCAAAGCCCCATGGGCAGCAGGGGAGTGAGGGAATTCTGCCCATCTGCTCTGCTCTGGTTAGACCCCACCTGCAGTGCCGCATCCAGCTCTGGGGCTCCAGCACAGGAAGGGCTGGGGTGAGTCCAGAGGAGGCCATGAAGAAGAACACCATTTCCATGAAGATAGGCAGAGAGCCTCAAGCTTGTTCAACCTGAAGAACAAAAGGCTCCTGGGAGACCTTATAACAGCCTTTCAGTGCCTAAAGGGGCCCTCCAAGGAAGATGGTGAAAAACATTTTACCACAGCCTTTTGCAACAGGACATGGGCTAATGGTATTAAACTCAAGAAGGGTTAATTTTGATTATGTATAAGAAAAGAGTTTGGTTTTTGTGTTTGGTTTTTTTTTTTTTTAATGAGGGTGGAAACACACTAGAAAAAGTTGTGCCAAGAGGTGGTAGATGCTCCATCCCTGGAAATATTCAATATTAGGCTCTCTAAGAGTCTAGTTGGTGACCTCCCTGCTCATTGAAGGAGAGTTCAACTTGATGACATTTAAAAGGTCTCTTCCAACAAAAACTATTTTATTATTTCATAACAACTATAGAAAACTATATTAAGATCTTATTACTCACCAAAAATTATGACAACCTTCCCACTCACAAATGCAACATGTGGGAAAAAATTTAAGCCCTAAGCCAGAAACAGGCAGGTTATGATCAACATCAGCTCCAATATTGTTTAAGGCAGGCAATTCTCACAAAATGAGGAGGAAAAACAAGCCCACAGTCAGTAGTTACATTGCTACTCCAGATTGCAAAACTCTGCATGAAATCTGCAGATTTGCCTATCAAAAGAGTGATTTAGTTTGTCATGCTCCATATCACAGGTCATTAGATCTCAATCATGTATCCCTCTGTTCAATTGCAGTAATTGGTGTTTAATTAAGGGAAAATTTTGTGAAAACAATCCAATTTGGCATTGGCACATTTGCTATAAGAAGTATGGAGGAGACAGTAGCATTCTCCTCCTCCCCCAAACTGGCAGCATTTCAGCTGGAAGAAGTGCAGAATGTCCTACATTATTACGCCTTCCAGCCATCCTGAGGACTTTAAAGATGGTAAATTTAGCAACCCTATAGTAGTTCCTTCCATCATTTAATTATCATCATTGTTAAAAAGTGGTCCCAAATTTCTGATGCAAGTATCTGTGGCTCAGCTACCAGGCTCTAATTATGTTTTTCTCTGCTGAATTTAAGTGCTTTTTGTTAACCACTATATACACTCATATGTTGCAATCAAGTGACGTCCCAATTTTATTTCAGATAAAGTAAATGGACTGAGCTCAGTTCCTCACAGCAAGATACTTTCTAATCTTGGGAACATGTCAATAGCTTTTTTCCTTCATCTGCCCCAATTTTTCAACATTCTTTAAAAATTATGGATTTCATGAGCAGTATCTCAGTGTTATATATGAAAAACTAAGACTTCTTAATCTTTTTACATATTCAAAGATTTCATTAGTCCCTTTTTTTTCTACCAGACTGAACTGTGAGAAAGAATTTGGAACAATTTCTGCTCTGTTCCAAAAGAAATATTCAGTGTGAGGATAAATGAAAAAAAAAATTTGCAGATTCAGCAGGGTAATAACTATTTAGACAACTCAAAAGTCAGGCAATCAGCAGAATGAGCCAATGAACTGTCATTGAACATCATTCAGCAGCAATTCTTGATTGAAAACCGTATCTTCCCAGAGTATATTTTTCAAAAAAAATGGTGTTACAGAAGGAACACTACAAGTAATGTCCAATATTAGTATACAGTGTCCCTTAAAGGATCACAGAATATCCTGACCTGGAAGGAAACCAGAGGAATCATCAAGTTCCACTCTTAGCCTTGCACAGGACAGCCCCAGGAGTCACACCATGTGCCTGAGAGCCTTGTCAAAATGCTTATTGAGCTCTGTCAGCCTTGCTGCAGTGACCTCTTCTCTGGGGAGCTGTTCCAGTGCCCAACTACTCTCAAAGATCCTTTTCCTAATACCCAACCTAAACCCCCCCCCTTGACACAACTTCATGCCATTTCCTTGGGTTCTGTCACTGTCCACCACAGAGAAGAGATCAGTACATCTCACTCCACTTCCCCTCCTGAGGAAGCATTTTAAGTGCTTAGACTGTTTTCTGAAGTATTTCTGATTTCTTATCCAGGACATTTCAAATAAAATATTTTTGTAGCATCCACTTGTTATTTTTTTCATCTGTTTTTTCTTTACTAATTACTGTAAAGTTTCAAATGTCAGTATGCTGCTACTGTATTTTATGAATCACAAAGTCCAGCATCTGGAAAGGAATACTATAGATGAACTAGTCAATAAGCCCTTCAAAAGGCAACTACTATTGAAAACAACCCTTCAAAATTCTAGACAAAATATTTATTTAAGATACTATATGGACTATAATAAAGATTGAGCAGATTTTCTGAAAAGTCTTCCTTTTTCATCATATTAATTTTGACAATGCCTTGGCTCTTTTAGCATCATATACAAAGCACTGAGCGAACCAATTCTTCATTTCCTCTTCTCCATAGCTTTCTTTGCTTACACATTCATTTCCCCTGCTTTTATGACATCCTACAGTTTTAGAAGCTTATTAGAATTATGCTCTGCTTATGCAGATCTGCCTATACCCAAAATTAAAATGTCTAGAACTGAGCTGTTACAACTAAATAGAACTGGCTAGAGGCATTTCAGCATCCTTGTGAACTCAGCACTGCTGAGTTTTACAAAGCATTTAGCAGCCTTAATGTAGCTGTCCATGAGATTTTCATCTGCATCAACCTTTCACTGACCTTTCCCTGTAAGTAGGCTGCCAAAATCCTTTTTTTTTTTTTCCTGAGGAGATATATTATATAATTTACATGTACCTCATAAAATCAAGTTATGATTTAAAGCTTCCAAATGAAACTCACATAAGAAAAATTATGCTGACCAAGCAAAAGATTTTATAAAGAAAAAATGGCACATATTTCTTGAAGACACAAAAGGTGAGATAATTTTACGAGGCTTGGTTTTCTTTCTGGGTTTGTTTGTTTTATATTTCCATCTTCAACCCAAACTTAAGAGTTGGTTCAGAAGTCATATGGGATATGAGATCAGGTTTAACTCATCACATGTCACTCCCAAAGACAGACTGCTGATACCAGTATTAGTTCTGAAGTTTTGTTCCTTTTTCAAGGTAGAAGTTTTATTCTGACCTTGTTTTGTCAGGCTCTGTGGGGGGTAAATCTAACACGACCCTAGGATTTTTAACTGGAAAACTGGATCTTAGTAGCTTGTCTATTTTTGAAATTTGAAGACATACTTATTCATATGGTTTATATGATCAGAGCTTAGAAATACTTAGTAAATGAGTTCTAGTTCTGTATAAACTTGAATGCACTATCTTAGGAGTCTCTGAATTTGTATGTAAGTGCTTAGCACAAACCCAACAGAGGTATACATCTGTGTACATCTTGTCTGTAATATAAACAGCAAGAACACAAAATAAATAATTCATCTACCCTACAAAGTGTGTTCAAAGGGTTTTGCTGTGGTTTAGATACATGCAAATGTGGAAGGGATTAGTTACCACTACTCAGCAGTGGGCTTGGTTGCTGTTGATCACACCAAAATGTTAATTTCTGCACAGTGAAAAATTGTCTGGATTTTCTGCTATGAAAACCTGAGTAACACAGCTTAGTATTTATGCATATCCACACACAAAAGGATATGTAGCAGAAAATCTCTGGATGTGCTTTCATCCTAAATTACTTTTACTGCAAAAAAGAGAAAAAAGTAAACTCAGAAAGCATTGTAAAGGAAGGAAGTAGAGAGGGAGCCTATGGAAAATATTGAAGATTACTCTAAATTCTATGAACTAGAAGGAAAAATGATTGCTTGTGTTTGAATTTCTTTACTTTAAAGGTACATTGATATTCCTGTGGGAGTTTTACAGAATACCTCAGAGGCCAGAACAAATCCCAAAATTCAGAGTATCTTGTGAAGATATTTCATTTTGACAATGTGTGTAATATTCTTCTAACTCATTCTTTATAATACTCATTTCCTGGCTTTTGATGAGTACTAGTTTAACTGACATCTTTTTTTTTTTCTTTGAAAATATACATTTTATTGTGGAATAGTGGAATAGATGAGTTTTCTCCATTATATTTTTCTCCTTATACCCTTCTTAACCCAGGATAGCTGGTTCATTTTACAAGTCCCATTAAATGTACATTTCTGCTTTTGGTTTGAAAGCTATTGACTTAACTAATTCTCAATTGCTAATAGAGTCTTCTTAATAGCAACACAAAAACATTAATAAATTGCCAGCAAATAGAATTCTTCTTTGCATCGCAGAACTATCTTTACTCTTTTTGAGCTCACCTGGGTTTCCATCAAAGGCAACTGAGCAGTGGGTACTGAGTCAAGACCAATGATCCAAAGTACTCCCCAAGTGGGGAGAGGATCAAGGGCTGATTTGAACACGTTATGTGGATGGTTGACAATCAGTCTCTCAAGCACTTGTGATTGAATTTCCAGGTGCTCCTGAAATCAGGGTAATACTGTTAGTCACTAATGTAATTAGGAGTCACTGACAACAGAAGGAAAGGTCTGAGAAAATAAAAGCTATTGCTAGTGCACAAGAGCAGGAGAAACAGATGGATGTCTTAAATTATGGTGACATTCAGGGTAACTATGTGTTTCAGCAAACATACAAAATGAAGTTGCACATTACAGGGGAGTTCACATTCACCATGATCTCTGTAAGAACTTTTCTATAATTCACAAAATAAATTACAGCAAGTCAACCTCCAAAAAGCTTTAAAAAGGTTTTCAACTTACTGCATTATAAAAAAACTGGCCAATATTCAGTTAAGTTTGATTTAGTGACACTTTACTTTAAACGAGTTTTTTTGAAGAATTTTCTTCTTGTTCTGATACATATTTGAAGTTTTTCATTCAAAAACTATCTGGGAGCTCATGTCATGTTAGCCACAAATTAAATTACTTGACAGTGCCCAGGCAGACCATTTTTATTAAATTTGCTCTTAAACATTAGGGCAACAGAGGGAATAAACTAAAACTGGAACCTAATCCTTAAAAGGCATGTAATTAGAATTGCCACAATATGCCTAATTTCCAGTGTTCCTGAATTTATTTACTGTATGCAGTCCTTTTCCCTATGTGCTCTTTTACACATATGGAACACACATAATTTGAAACTGTTATTTGATATATATTGACAATATTTTTCTGATTTTCTGTTTTAGGATTTGTTACAATGTTCATAACTGTTGTTATGATTATGTATGTTATCATTACAGTGATGGATACTTCTCTAATCAAAAGAGGCAATGAAACCTTAAGAGATTCACATTACTTACTTACAATCTTACTCATCTTATCATGTGTACCATGGTAGTGTTAGCTACCCTGAACACATCCGAGACTGAAATCTAGGCAACTAAGATGTCTAAAATTAAAATTCCTATAATGGTTTACTTTCATAACTTCCTCATGTAAATTCTGCACACACTGTAATGCCCTGTTTCACTCTGCTCAGCTCATCAGTTGATCAATCAGCTAATTGGTAAAAGCATGTCAAAACCAACACAATTAAAGAGGCAATGAGAGCTGCTGACCCCTGTAAAAAGCCAGGAATCCTTGAACATGTCTCTGGGACTGAAATTTAGCAAAACAGTAACAATGCATCAATGGTTGTCACCATTTTTTAAGTCACGTCAACATATTCATCTGGACTGAGCTGCATTAATGAAAAAACTAGGAAAACGTAAAAATTTCTCCCATAATACCAGCTTCCCCAGCCCACAAACAAGAGAAACAATATGACACAATTTCACACACTTTCTATTTGTCTGTCTTTAAAGTAGATCAGACTTGGAGAATGTTGCTGAGGATTCCACATTTCTGTGATGAGCACCTTCCTCAGCGTCCAGGCTTTGTGATGGCTCTTTACTGGCATTCACTGCTGCAAAGGTTTTGAGATGTTAACAAAAATCCTGTCTGATCTCAAAGAATATCTGCTGTTCAGTAAATTCTCCAATCCCCACTCCCATGTGGGCCTACAGGAAAGCAAAGCACAGTTTTCTCAGAAAGTTACGTTACTTGAAGTGTGAGGGAGAATTACCAGAGAGCTCTTAATCTTCAGGCACCAACAGGTGTATATATAAAAGACAGACCAGAAGTTTTAAATATCTCTTTAGTTTGACTAAATCAGTTAAATGAAATACCTTTTAGTTTGTCAGCATGCTCTTTCTGGTAATTACATTTTGTTGTCTTCTCCTCCAACAGTGATTTCTTCCAGGAAAAAAAGTAGCCCCACAGGAGCTGTGCCTACTCTCATCTTTTCTAACTCCAAGCCTATCCTTTTCTTCCAGTGCCTCAACACTTTCAGTTTCTTAGGGACCATGAAAAGCAATGTTACAACAGGTAGACATCCCAGCAGTGAAAACAAGCTGTAATTAGAGCATTTTTGACAGGAGGAATATGAGAGAGGAGTGGAGCTAACATACACTCATACAAAACTCTGCAAGAATTGTTTCTGAGGGAAAGTGAGAAGTGATCCTGCACCCTTTTCAATGCGGTGATCATGTCAGAAACACCTGGGGTATCAAATTTCCTTAGAGAAATGTAGCTTTCAAGATCCAGTGTGTGGGGTCATCCATTACTGCTACTAAGCCAGGCACCCCAGTTGTTCAAATGTGACTGCAAAAAGTCAGTGGTACCTGGTACTGTTAAAACACAAAGAAAGGCAATTCTTCATACAAAGGATTCATATCCAATAAAAGGACTACATCTCTCATTCATTTCATATACAGTTCCTGTTAAGCTAGATTTGTTTTTTACATTTGTAGAGAGTTATAAGATCACATGGATATCAGAATGCTTTTCCTATATGGGTTTTGTTCCCTTATTAGTAATTTTGAATTTAGTGATCAATTTTCTGCAAATGCCATGGAATATTAAACACTAAACCAGCAAATTTTCCTACTAAAAAATAAAGGGAAACTTTTCTCTAAAAGTTTGAAAATGTAGAAATTTTGTCAATCAGTTCCCTTTCCTATGGAATAAATTTATGATAAATCAAACTAGGATAATAAAATCATACTCTGTAAATCCGTTAAGCTGATAATTTACAAAACTATTTCCAAGCTTTTCCCCCCCCCCCCCCCCCCCCGATACAATGTACCCTGCCTTACAGCTAGGAAAGAAGTCATTTTCTGCAAAAATATCCAAGTTGCAAGTATCAGATTTTTCCTTTCCTCCTCTCTTTTTTTTGTAAAGACATCTTAGCATTGCCTTTCTCGTCTTTGTTTTCAAACTTAACAAAGGCAACAAGTTTATAAATTTATTCTTTTGTTTATTATGGATTTGGTAATTTTTTAGCATATTAACACACTTTGTTCATACCAACACCTACTATCTGCAAATGAAGAAACCACTAAAAATAGACCTATCAAGTTCATCTCCTGGTAAAAGACAGGAATGTAGCGTCTTTCCTCGTCACACAAACTGAACAAAAATATTGCAAACACAATGACGTATATCTTAAATAGTCACATTGAAAATGCTGTTCCTCTTGCAAAATTAATTTTTTAAGCAATTGAAGGTAATATTTTTAGTATCTCACAATCTACTCATCTAATTGATCCAACTCATGATAATCACAGCCCATCTGCTTCCTTCGAACTCCCTTTTCAAGGGTATCAGCACACTTCAGCTGCACTATGCCACAGTTACTAAGGCAACCAGTGTGTGGAACAGGCAGAAGATGTGCTTATTCACATTAAAATATTCTCCTGCCAGAAAAACCCTACAAAATGATGTATATCAAAAGCTACACGTTCGCATGCAAGAAATATATATATGAAATATATAAGAAAGAACTTTGGAGGAGGGGGAAATACATGCTCTACTTTTATTTCCTTCTTTTGGAAAATCCTTTTATGTTTGTGGAATACAGAAATAGAGGTTTCATATGACACAAGATAAATAGGAAGTATCGGGGCAAGTTATGAAGATATCCAAGTGTACAATAGATATAGAAGTTGCTTCCTCAAAGTACCTGCTATGTAAGTCTGAAGCAAGGACACAGATTTATGTTCATAGGTAGAATTTCTCACATGGTCATTGGGTGATGCCAGCTTGGATTGCTCTTTAACTGTCAGGCTACTCTGTATTGTCTGACCTAAGAGTCCTTTCCCAAACACCAGGTCTGGATGACTTTAAGCTTGTGGGGAAATAAAGGCCCCATCCCTTTCCTCATGCTCATTTTTTTCTCAGAAAAGCATGACAGGTACTTTATACGTATATATTTCACTGTTTTTCCAATACTAAATTTATTCAGAAGTTAAATTCTTCTGAGGAGACAACAAATACAAGATTTTTTAAAGGCTTGAGAGGGTACTAGATAGAATCGGATTTGCCAAACCCAAAACCAATTGTATATCTTTCAGCAATATTCACAAAACATTCTGCCCTTATCTCTTAATTCATTTCAGCATAAGAAATATAAAACCTCTTCCTCTTTTACTGCTTTCACCAAATGCAAAACCAATTAGAATTCTGTAGAACAGAGTCTCTGGGGTTATTGCAGGTGAATAATATGTTTTGATGAATTAACTGAAATATTAATGTAGCAGAAATAATTGCACGCTGAAGGCTGAGACAGTAATTGTGTCTTGCATCTTTATACACAGCTGACACTATTTAAAAAGCAAATAGCACAGCTTTGAGGAGGCAAAATCCCTCACTGGGAAAACAGGAAACATCTTCCAGTTTGAATGGGGCTGCCAGAAGACCTCACCTTCGGAATGGTCCCTCATATAGTGAAATGTTAGCAGGTTTTTTTCAGAGCTAGACAGAAATTTTCCTGTGAAACAAAGTGCATCAGAAGCGGTAGATTATTGAGTTCCAAATTATTAGTCTGATTGGCCATGTTTCTTCATCTGTGTCTCACTTGAAAGATTTATTCTGCTTTAAGCACTGAGGAGAGGATTTGCTTGCATGCTTCCAAATTATTCATACAAGCCTCCTTTTATGGTGGGTAGAGAAACTGGCATTTGTATAAAAAATTTTATCAGCACAGTTTTAGCCGTGTCAGAGAAGTGGAGCTACATCCTACTCTTCCCTGTTTCCCTCCACTGATTGTAATGGAAGCATAGACATCTGGCTCAAGAGCAGACATCTACATTTCATCAGGCAATTCATCCTCCCCTTTAGATCATGATCTACAGTCTTTTCTTATATATTCCTGTATATTCCTGTCCTCAGAAAATTATTAGTCTGGGTAATGTGAAAATACTGCCTGAGTTGTAGGGAACTTGTGTAATTGGGTAATACAGTTAAGAGAAGCCCTGCAGTGCAGGGCAAAAATACAACTTTTGGACCTTGTATCAATGAAGCAGAGAAAGATTCAAGACTGTATCTGCTACACTGAACCTTAGGAACCTGGCAGCCACTTATAATTCTGATTTGTATCCCAAAATTTAGGGATGCCATGGTCAAATTAACTCACCTAGTGTACGCAGCCAGTTGTGCCCCAACTCACTTTTTTCCTTGCTAAGGCAAACTAATCCACACTTGAGAACAAGGATCAACATTATTTAGGCCATCCAGAATCAGGAATGATTTTAATGTAAAAAAAAGAGGAAAAATCACTTTTTCTTTTTCCCCCAAAGATAATACAGAAACCCATGGATAAACACATTCTATTATTAGATGTTGTAGCATTTCCAAAGCATAAAGATACAACATGGTGAAAGAACAAACAATTTCTAATACCAAGTGTAACTTTTTCCCAATGAGTGCTGTTAGAAAACAAGTGTCCTGAAAACAAGTGTTTATTCTGTGCCATGTGAAAGATTTGCATGCTCCAGGCTTTCGGTGCCCGCTTGTCATGTGAATTCTGCTCAAATCAATCAGATAGCTCTGGAATCTCCTTGCATGGTTTACTCCTTAGCATTCCAGGCTTTTTGAAAGTGAGCAAGAATCAGATTTGATGATTCTGTAAATACTTTAGATTACAAAACTTAAGGTATAAATACATTTTTCTTAAATATTGTAGAGTGACACAGTCTTGACTAACACAGCCACAGGGAAACAAGAATGCTGTTTATCTCCACCTAGATTATGCTCTTAGCAAAGACTCTTGGCTCATCAGATTTCTGCCACCAACTAAACAAACTTTGTCATTCAACAAATGGCATTTAATACAGTTAGGCTAGCTGTGGGGGAGCTGTCCCAACACTATTGTAGTTCAGGGTAGAGCAGATTAATCCCAATCACTTGCCTTACCAGTCAAGCTCAGAAGGACAGAAAGGTGCCAGAAAGTTCTCTTTCTGTGAGTCAAGTTGAATTCTGACACAGCAAAGTTTCTAGTCCACAATAATTGCTATATATCTGAGTTTTCACTTACAGAGGCTGAAGTGTTGAAAAGCAATGAACATTTTGTAGCTTGCCTGTGTGAAGAAGCAGGATGAAAGCACTTAGAGCTCAAAAATTCAATGTAGTGTCACCTTACAGCTGCAAATGATAGAACTAGAGAAGCTGTACTGCAACTACACATCATTTCTACCATCATTTCTATCAATAGGTCTTAGGGGCTTCTAGCAGTGGTAGATGGGTGCATTGATTAAGATGACTCTGCTGCCTCTTGCATCAGTGGTTCCAGTTGAGATGGCTGCTTACATAAACTGGACAAAAAAATTAATCTGCTGGGCAATGTGAGAATACATCAACAGCATCAAACAAAAGTAAGAGAAACTAGACTGAAAACAGTGCAAACAGTAACAGTGCAGGCGACCATTCTTCTTAGTTTAAAATTGTAGAAGGGAATCATTTCCCATGGAATACATATTTTGGAGAGTAGTTTCAAGCATGATAATTAGCATTACAGATTGCACACAAGCTTGGTGGACATTGCATAATTATCTCCTTAAAATATAAACAAATATCTGCTAAACTGCATCCACAGTCCTTTAAGTTTCTATAAATACTGTAATAACAGCAGAAGTACATTTAAACAAATATAGCTGGCTATCTGCAGTTACTGTTGTTTCAAAGCTTCCATTGTGGAAACACAGTTCAAAAAGTTGCACCCACATGCACACGCTGAAAATCCAGCCATTATATACACTAATAGATTTGACTTCTGGATATTCTAAAGGAATATTCTCAAGCAAAAAAAACAGGCTAACAATTATTTCATATACCAGGCTAATCCTGTGCTTTGAGCTTTACATGAAACTAGTTGCTATGTCCATACCCATCAAGGAATGTTTTTGACTCAGATATTTTCTCCTTCACACATCTCTCTTGTTTCTAGGGTAATACTCTTCCCCAGAGGCAAACCATTTTCCATTTGATGGTGTACCTCCACTTTACAGAGTATTGTATATGTGGATCCAAGTCTTCCTGTTCCTTAGCATCTCTTTCTATTCCTGTTTTCATTAAAACATACGTGATGTTGGATGGCTGAAAGCTCAAGATGTCATTGCAATGGTTCCCATTATTACTGGTCAGAAAGCAGGCACATGAAAAGGCAGACCTACATCAGACTCCTTAGCCCAAGAAATTTGTGGGTAATGGTGATGCATTGTGAAGGGAGCACTAGTGCAATTGTACAAGATGTGCAACATAAAATAAATAAATGTAAGAAATTATCAGTCTTGTGATAATTTCAAAGAAAGAATAAGTTATTTCATATCACCTTGAGTTGATAAGCAAGAGCATTAGCTGCTTATCTAATCACAGGGTGATTTCAGTCCTGTGACTCCTGTGCATAGGGTTTGCTAACAGTGTTTCTACATCTTTTCAAATTGAAGTGTTACCTACTCTTACTGGGGGAAAAAGCCCACAACTCAACAAACCTGTGTACCATCCTCCAAACCTCTGTGCTTTGTGTATAAGTAAAATGAAGAGATGCTATAAAAGAAATATAAAAAGACATCAAATTTGAATATTCATACATTGTTATCTCTTGTTTCTTTTACTGCATGCATGAAAACACGAATGCTTATTTGCTTTCTGATCTATAGCTGTGAAGAGCAAGTTCAGTGACTCACGGTTCCCATGCAGTAAAATCTACTCTGTTCTTTATGTCTCTGTCTTACCACACATGTACACACCAGCTAATATGTAACGAGTCAACCATAGCTGCATCACTCTATTTTTTTTTCTACATAAAACTGATCTGGGCATATCAAGTGGCTATATAGTCCAAGATGTCCAAGGTGTTATTTAACACCCCAGGAAATCTCAGCCAAATGGCTGCAGTTTTCCTTCCAGTATCCAGAAAATATTCAATAGCCTGTACTTGTTAAAGAGATGCTTCTATGACAAATAAGACAGATAAAAAATATTGCCACCTTCTTGCATGTCTGGAAAAATAACTGGAAGTAAATTTTAAAAAGAAAGAAAGAATAACATCTTAGGAGCTAGAAATACTTTTTCTCAAAAAGTTATTTTTGTTGCATATCCAAAAAAGAGCACAATAATTAAACACGATTCTTTAGCTATTCCAAGATATAGACAACTTAATAAGCCTCATGAGAGTACATCTGACTTTAGCTTTTTTATGGAGGACTTCCTTTTCCCAGTCTTAGGCCAAAGGCTCAGTTGTTCTTCATTAACTGCCTGGACAATTATCACAGATTTACAAGTTTTATTCATCAGAGTATCTTAGTGAAGCCTTTTATTTTTTTTAATGGACTTTCAAACAAGTACCTCCTACACAAGAATATAATCTGAATTAGAGGCATTTCAGATAGTACAAATAGCAGATATGTATCTGCGTATTTTGCAGAAATTACTTAGTTCAGATCTACTATGTAGATTTCCAGATGAAAAAAAAATTGATTTGAAATGGACAAAAAAGAGACCAAATATAAACTTGATGAAAATCAGACATAGTGGAAAGAAAGTGTACAAGTAAAAAAGTAGAATCAGAGAAAAAAATATGTTTCTGAAGTTACACAGTTTCCTGTGGGAAATAGGAATCAAAATATTGACACATAAACAAACACACCTAAAATTATTGTTTGGGACCTTTATAAGTATAATTTTAACAAATGAAGTTCATTAAAGCGACATTATGGTAAACCTCTTAGGTTATCATAAAATTACTGATGCAACCAAAAAAAAAAAATTCTGTTCCTTTTCAGTTCGGAGAAAATCTGCATTAAAAATTATATTTCAGAATAAAGAATCAGATTGAAGTGTTATGGCATTTTCACTTAAAGGTTTCTAAAATCTAAATTTGGTGTGTGGAGAGGATTTTATCTCTCTTCAGCCAAAACAGTATTACAATATTGACATAAATTAACAAAATATTTTGCTTGACACATATGTTTCCATCAACAAATGTTTTCTATCAAGAGATCATTTTGACCAAGGAAAAAGGCTTGACCTCCATGATCTGTAACTTGTTAAAAACAAAACCATGACACTTTACAGTTTTCTACTAAGATGTCATTTTCATTTAATTCTTAGCAACTGCACATCTCAGACAGACATATTGACCTCAGCATAGCAATCTTTCTTGGAATTGGTAGCATGTGCATTCAGACCTAGAACACATCCTAGGATGTGCTTCAGGGTTGACAATCGAGCCTCTTTCAAAATCCAGCAATAAAAAAGAGCTTCAAGATTTTTAATCAAACCAGAATCACAACTTCTTATAAGACACAACACTAAAAATAAAAGTGGACATTCTGTCTGTGAGTTTGGCTTTGGCTTAACATCCAAGAATATCTAAAATGCCTCTAGATACTTGAGAATGTTTTCAAAGTTTTCTATTAAAAGCTAGCTTTAATTAATATAAAAATGATCAGGAAAACAACCATGCAAGTACAAAATGCAGATAAATGAATTGCCAAATTGATTAAGTTTTTTTTTTTTTCATAAGTAATCCCCAGTAGAAGAAAGGGTAGATGACAGGAAAAAGAAAATAACTCAGATGATAGAAAGCTCTGAATATCCTAGTCTCAGATGACAATTACTGCTTTGATTCAGTAATGACTTTAAAAATTGCTTTTATCTTAAGGGTTAGAGATTTCTTTAATAATTATTTATAACTCTTTATAACAGATGCCTCTGAATAATTCTTTATAACAGATGTGTCTGAATATTTTGCTATCATTACTGCATGGCTAGACAATAAATTTGGGTGAGACTGCTGCCTTTTGACAGTTGGAGTCTATAACACTAAGAAATACATTATCTCCATTTGTACTAGACCACACTATTACTACAAATTTTCAACTATAGGTCAGTACAACTTATAATGATGAACACGAGGTTCAGAGGAATTTTATAGATGTATACCTCTCAATTGCTTCTATGATATTTTATATCCTAGACAAATTGGAACATGATTATCTTCCTAAGAAATCTGTATTATTAAGTCACAATATACTTCAGGCATATCGGCAACTCTTTCCTATTAACATAATTTCAGATCCTGGAAGCATTGCATCTGACTCCAGGTCTTCTTTCAGAGTGGGAACTGAAAGCAAATTTCCAGACATAACACAAGCCAGATGGATTTGAAGCTGTTTAAGAGTCGTTGCTACAATTAATTTATTAAATTATCATTTAAAGAAAATCAATATATTAGAAATAAAGTAACCTGATCATGAAATACACGTCCCTAATTCTTTCTGTAGTTTACACATTCTGTTACTGTATATATATAGACTGTATCTGCTTCCAGAGGAAAAAATAAAATTTAAAAAGGAATAAGCTTTAGCTTCTTTCCTCATAACAGACTGATTTCTATTGTTGATCTGTTTGCAAGTACTCATATAAGGATATAAGGCATAATTTTAATAACAAACTTTTTATGTGAGTGGGATCAATTCTTACCTTTAGCTTACTACAATTCAGAAGTTCTTTAGCTTTAGAGATACATATGATGAAAATATTCATTATTACTTTTGAATACATGTTGTCATAGCATATGATCATGTTTATACATCAATGAGCAAAAGTGGATGCTCAGTAAAAGTTACTAAATAATTTTCAGTAATATTTATCAGCATTAAAAAAAAACCCCAAAACTATTCCTTATTAGGTGGTACATGTATATTCCAGTAACTGAACTGGAGTAAATTTATGTAAATCCATTCAGAGTAATTTAAACAGGCTGAGGAGGAGGTTCCCTCTTTGGGAAAGCCTGGTCCTCCAATAAGAGTTACTAAGTGAACATCCAAATGATCTTTATGCCCTTCATGGTCCTTCGCATCAGTAGTGAGGGTCTGCTCTCCACTGCTGAAAGGAGAGTTGGTAGCTCGATAGCAATTCCTTTTATGTGGGAAGCACACCTTTCAAAAAATATGAAGAAACAGAAAATTCAGTATGCGTGTGTCCTTAGAGCTCACCAGGCGTAGGCTGTTCTCTAACTCTCCTTTGAACAAGGACTCGGCTCAGTTCAAAACTTGTTTTTTCAGTGTCTGTATTGAGTTTCAAAATCTGCATTTGTCACCTTTCAAAATAACACTGCAAAATTAAACTAAAAATTTTTCTCAAGTACATGTGGTCTGCAATTAAAAAAAAAATTTGGGAGAGGACTTTAAGAACAAAGTTAATACAGTGACTATTGTTACAGACAATCAGTCTGAAAATATTCACTTTCTGGAACAAATGTAAATTGAAAAACAAATCAAAGAGCATCACTTTGCACAAGGGATTTTGGCCATTTCTTTTGCAAGTTAAAGGATGAGATTGTTTCACCATTTCTATTTTAAGCACATGGGATATGAAGAGAAGCCAAGTGTAGAATGACCTAAATAATTAAATACATCTATAGACGGACAACCCCTGCTAACATTCTGCAATATTTTCATCTGGTTAATCATTTGCTTAATCTAACTTTATGTTGACAAGCCAGTTTGATAAAAAGCAGTCAATAAATATGTTTCCATATGTGTTTTAAAATATTCTGTTGAACTTTCAAGTTCTCACATGAAAGTGAAGAAAAAGATGAAGAAAAAAAAGGGCTGGTAAACCTTGTGGAACTCACACAGCTAACAAGGGAAAATTACCAAAATTGCTGACACTGTTGTCACACCATAAGTGAAGGTGCAGGAGAAGTATTAATGACAAACAGCAACAGCTTCTCCAGAAATGCGCAAACACTGTTGCTAGTCCTGCCACCAAGAAAGATGAGCCAAAGTGTCATTTTTGTCAGAAGTAACCACAGGCTTATTTAATGGCAGCACATTTGTAGCGCTGTTTGGAGCCTCCACAATGACTTTTGCACGGCATCTCACACAATATTGCCTGTTGCTGTGTTCCTTAAGCATGCTGGGAATCAATATGGTTAGTAATAGCAATCATAATAAATGTGCATTATGAGTAATATTTTACTGCCAAAAGACTCAGCAATCATAATTTTTGTCTGTGTTAATTATATTTCCACTATGACTGGTAGATAACTAGGTCAGAAAAATAGTCTGCAGCCTAAATTTAGTGAATAAATTATTTTAAATCCTTTTATTCAGTACGGAATACAAGGCAGAGATTCTGGTGGGTGCACCTTTTGACACACATTTCCCTTTAAAGTTTTAGCCCAGACTGGAGAAAATATAACTGTTTTGAATGAGTCTGAAAATGCTTGGAAGTGCCTCAGGCAAGGATGCTCGAAGGTAAGCAGCTCTTTCAAGGACTTCCTGCAAATACAGCCTGAAAAGGCTGTCAAAAATGGTATACACACTATCACAAAGAAACACAGTCCTACAGCTGCATTTAAAATTCCTTACAAATTAGCTATCAACTGTCACTTTGCAATAGTTAATTGTACAAAAAGAGGTCAAAAACAAACATACTAGAGGAGAAACTAGGGGTATGATATATTTAGAAAAACCTCACTTAATTCCAAATTTCTATGTGCAACTTTGCACTGCATATCTATATGAATCTGTGCATTTAGATTCATCATGCCATTTTCCGATTATCATGAAAACAATAGTGTATTGTGTCCAGATGCGGTGCATGCACACATCACTTGGCAGTTAAATAGTGCCTCCAGAAAAGTTCAGGACTAAGTTATATTTCTTGAAAAAATATTCAGGCTTGACTGCCCCCCTATTCTTCAGTCAGAATAAATTCTTTTAATGCAAAGATTATCTCAGTTCAACAGGAAGTGCTAGCACTGTAGCCCTGCCTCTTGAATGTTACCTGGGGAAGACCATGTGAGTGACCACCTTCGTACCTTTCCATCCCTCCCATCAATTAACTGCTGTAAAACCAGACCTCAATCACTGGCAGGGAAGTTCATCAGTAAGAAACAAACCTTGCAGTTCAGTGAAGCAGGTGTGCTAAAGACAACTACTTCTAGAGACAACCATGCCTACATAGTGACGACATAGACAATCATTTACATGTAATCTTTCAACTCTAATAAGAGTTACCTTAAGGTTTATTTTCCTTAAGGAGTGATTACACTAGCAGCCCCTCTTTATGATCAATAGTTGAAAGCTCTTCTAACTATTCATGCACAAATTGCAAGATGGAGATGTTAAAATGTACATGAAGTAGTTTTTGCCCACTTCTGTATTAGCAAAATGTTTTAATTAGTGATAGATTTATTGAAATATGAAATTGAACTCTCTTATAAAAGAGTATATCTCATAAAAGGGGAAACAAAAATAAGAAAACCCCCTGAAATTCATTTAAAAGATTCCACAAAGCAAACCCCCACCAAGCAACCACACCAGCAGTGGGTAGAAAATAATAAAAACATCCAGACTTTTCATATTCATAAAGTGGCAACAGCTAATTTCTTTTTCACTCAGCAAACCCTGGCAGCTATGTGGTTTCTTCCTTTGGAAAAAAAGGGACAAAAAGAAGAGTAGAGACACTGAAGTGAGCATCCAGCAAAATAGAACTTTTGTTTCCATTTTTCAATTTTAAGACTTCTACACAAAACATCCATATAATTTATGAGCTAACACCTTTCAGCAGGAGAAAAAAATAAAAAATAATAACTCTTCTATATTACTTGTTGTCATTGACAACTCAATTTATATCTGATGAAAGGTTGAAAAATGTCATAAGTCATGCCATTAGCCTGTCATTAATAAACAGTTTGTCTCATTATTTTCCAGTTTCATGAGGCCAACCACACATTGATATAATGTGTTTTCCCACTCTGAAAGTAGTATTAAAAATGCATCAGTGGAAGAGCACTTGAGAAAAAAAAAAAGGCAATGACAAATTCTGCGCTCTATTTCACAGTTTTTCCAGTTAAGCTTGAAATTCAACTGCAAAGAAGTACATCCTAAAAACTTGCTGAAAAAAATTTCTTGCAAACCTAGAGATAGTTGCATACCTGAACTCAAAAACTTTGTTGTGTCTCCTTCTATGCAGCAATTTCTCTTTGAGATCCCCATGCTTGACCAATCCCTAAATATTCAATGATATCCACTGCAGTACAGAAAATCTCTACAAGCACACAGTTCATGTGCATCTGCTGTACATAAAGCCACACATAGAAAGATATTTAGTTTTAATCCTTTTTAAATTTTCTGCAAGCTCAAAAGCAAGTAAGTTGTCAGAGAAATTAAACTAATTCTCCTGTAACATGTAAAAGTAAATAGGTTTCATCTAATCATCTTACGTTCTGGAATTCTTGCCTTTAAAGTGCTATAGATTATAACTGTAGATTAGATACAGCACGACATAGGAAAGCTGAGGTTAGACACAAATAAAATCAACCTCCTGCCATCTATACTCTGAGATACTCTATGGCATTCTACGGAAGAATGAAAAGCAGGGCTGAGCCACTCATCACAGAGATTCAAGTAACACTACCACTACTACCCTTTTCTTTTCCTTCCTAAGTCCTCGCACTGTTACTTAGCCCACAGCACCATCATTAAGAGAACTCATCAGAACAGCTTTGTACTTACACTGCATGTTGTCTTTCAACAAATTCAAATGTAAGAGCAATGACAAATTGCACTCAGCAAATAATTTTTTTAAATTACTAGCTCTGATTTCTGTAGCTTTTGAACATGGCTCCTTTGACAGTCTAAAAAGTCAAGGCAGCAATCAATGTTTAATTTAAATGTTGAAGGTTCATAATCCCTGGGAAACCTTGGCAGTCCATACAAGTTCCAAGAGCTCATAAGTGAAATTGATTAAAAAAAAAGAATTGTTTTTGTGAAGCAGCTATGATAAACCTGAGGAGCACATTTGCTTTAAAACAATAGAAGAAAGAGTAGAAAATGAAGAAAGAAAAAGTGAATTTAAGGGTTCAGAATGACCTGCAATGAGCATGAAATCAGCTTTAAAATAACAGTGTCTTCCATAAAGCAGAATCTCCAAAAAGTGTAAAGAATATCCAAAAATTGGTCAAATTGCATTCAGCAGCAGTATATGTGGGAGCTGCTTATAAAACAAAACAGAGACAGAAGGACACCTATAAATTGTTTCAGTTTCCTGATAGGAGATAAAAGTATGAGGCTTGAATGGAAGTTGCCTCGGCTTGTTGGGGAAGATTAAACTGTGAGCTCAAGAAAAGGACAGGCCTTTCCTGCTTTAAGAACAGACATCTTACTCTCTAATTCTTTTTTACTTTATCCCAAAAGCCAATATCATTTCTTTGATAATATGTCATGGGCAAGAGGAAATATACATAGACTTTTTCCTCTCTTTTTTTAATCACATCTGTAAGAGATACACATATTTGACTGAGGAGGTTAACATGTTTCTGAAGATGCTTCTGAGCCTCCTTATTCAGCTACTAGTTTTGGCAGCCAAGAGAAAGCAGTAGAAGAATGTGAGTTTATACTGAATTGCATAACATTAAAAACTGCCTTTTTTGTTTGCATCAAGGATCTAAAATTTGTACAGAAAAGGGAAGAGGACCTGAAAATTCAGGGCAGTAAGTAAATTTGTTTAGATTAGTTTTCTTGGACTTTTCTTTTTCCTGTGCTGGAGATCTTCTTGCCTCTGACAATTTCAGGAGATTTCCAGCAGCTGGAAAAGGCGGGGTTGTTTGCCACACACAGGTTTTTAAGAGACCCTGAAGGAGGTGAACCAGCCATGGCTGCCAGGGCTGTTCAGTAGCAGAGGTCCTGCAGCTACCAGGGTCTACAACATTGCCCCACTCTGAGACAAAAGCATATGTCCAAGGCAACATTCAGAAATTTCTAAGCTTCTACCTCACCAAGAGACAAACATGGGAAATGTGCCACAGGTAAGTCCAACTGAACCTACAGAGCTGGCTAGGAAAATTGCCACTGCCATCCCACAGAGATCCATCATTTATTCACTGCTCAGCAGACGCCTCATTTCCCCTTTCTGCCTTCTGCTCTAGCTTGAATTCATGAAGAGGCATGTGCCCACACTTTTTTGCAACTTTCTCAGACTTGTTCCCAAAGTGGCTTATTAGGTGTTTCCTTCAATGAGAGGCTCTAAGAAAATCTAAAGAGATCTGTATATACACCTTCTTCTGGGAATGACAAAGGAGGCAGAGTCAGAGATCTGCATATACACCTTCTGGGCATGACAAAAGAGGCAGAGTCCCAAAACAAATAAACACCTTGGATACTCTAGGAAAATATATGATTTATGGAAATAATTAATCTCTAAAATAAAGTGATTTCCCATAATTTAAAAAAGGAAAACTTATATGCTGATAGTCTTCTACAGCAAAATAGAATATGTACAGGGCAGAGGTGAGGGTAAGGACAGAAGGAAAACAAACAAGAGGTCTACGTATGCCCAACAATTCTTAGAAAACTATATTTTTACCTCTATTTGACTAGTGTTTTGATGTCAAATATTTCACACAATTTTCTTCCTTTTATTTTTTTTCCTCTCTAATCAAACATGACTATGGTATTAAAATAATAACTGTGGAAGATGGCCATGGCCAGAGACTCCCAAAAAATCTGAAAAATAGAAGCGTTTAAACCAAAAACATTATAGAGAAAAAGAGTGAGTTCTTTTTGATCAAAATATCAGAATTAGGAGGAAAGTTAACAGAAGTAATTATAAGAATGATTTCCTCCAGAGAGAGAAGCCCCTCAAAGCAGTTCACCATGAAGTAAAATATGTATTTAATGATGTTGTATCTAAAAGGAAATTTATAAAATTATCTAAAATAAATATAGAATCCCAGAATGTTTTGGGTTGAAAGGAACCTCTCAAGTTCATCTAGTCTCACCCTCCTGCCATGATCAGGGACACCTTTCATTAGACCTGGTTGCTTAATGCCCCATCCCATCTAAGCTTCAGTGATGGTGCATCTACCACCTCTCTGGGCAACCTGTTCCACTGCCTCACCACACCATTAGAGGAGAATTTCTGATTCTAAAGGAAAAGGGATTTTGAGAAATGTAAGGAGACAGAGAAAATTGAGCAGAAAAGAGCCCACGAACCAGCTCCTTTGCCCTGTCACCACCTCATTCATCCTGGCAGTGAATATTTCACAGATAAACTGAAAAGAGTTATGTTAACCTGGGATTGCAATCTCAGCCCCTCAGACAAAGGTGCCTAGGGACAGAAGGAACTGGCACTTTTAAAAGCAGGACAGATTTAAAGCAGATACTTTACAAATCTGCCTGAGCAACAAGAGGCTAAAGGGGCTGATATGTGGGACATCATGTTCCCAGAACAAAAATATGCACTTAAAGCAGCCATCCTGGCATTTCAAGGGAGATCTTCAACCCATCTGGTAAAACTGATCCGCTTTGGGGTTCTTGTGCTGTCTTCAAAGCAGAGAGAACAGGAGGGAAGGGCAGCTAAACAAAAGACTTCAGAAAGAAAGACAACCTGCCCTCAGAACTGACTGTATTTCAAAAATCCTTTGTCAAATTGAAGATTCTGCTCTGAACCATTTCGGCCTCAGTGAACCAACATTTACAGATTTTCACTTTTCCTCTAGTGAAGTTTTCAGTGCTTTTTGTTAGCCAAAGTATCTCAAGATTATATATTTACCTTATCTGGTAAGAAACCCACCTGTTGAAAGGTATTTTCGCGGCTTCAAAAAAATCAGAAAAATTTTCTATCCCATTGGAGGCACCTAAAGAGAGTAAATAGCAGTTCACCTGTAAAATCTTTACAAAGGTATTAATGTAAACACTACTTCTCCACTTATGGTACATCTGCTCTCCCCCAGCACCCCAGTGCAGCAGATGGTCTAGCTCAGTTAAGTACTTATAGAAAATACAGCTTCAAATTCCACTGCCTTTAGTGAAGTTTAACTTAAGTTGCACTGTTGCTAGGAGGAGCTGGGACAATGACATGGGAGTATACGGTCATATTACAAATATCTGTCTAATTTTTGTTGCCCATGTCCTCTCAATACTCCAGCTACATCACAGAGAATGATGCAATGCATCATTTTCCACTCAAGTAACCTTAGTTATTTGGGAATTGAGACTGATTTTCCTGATTTTGTACCATGAAGATGCAATGTGGGCATGCTGCACTGCAGGATGAGGCAGCATCAGGCACAAAGGAATTTGATGTTTTGTAGAAGCAGTTGTGAGCTGCAGATCTGGCAGCTTCAGGAGAAAAATGTAACATGCTGCTCAGGGAGATGAGAAACCTTCCTTTAGCCTATAGAACCAAAATATTCTTTATAGGTACTTCTACCTGTTGCGATGAGTATTTTTCCTTTTTTATTGTCTTGTTTGTACGTTTGCTGATTTGATTAAAATGGTTTCTGTGTTTGCATCTACCAGATCTGTTTACTAAATATTTTTAGTACTTGCAGAGACCATTAAATAAAAGAAAGTGGAACACTTACTCTGGTTCTTTTCATTTGCAAGACAGATGGGTCAGAAGTATAGTAAACACACCATTGAATCAAGATGACATCAGTAGAACTGTTTATTTTTATTTAGTAGAAAAGTTTATTTTCTCCTATGCCAAGAGGAAAAAAAGTTCTTACTCTGATAGTTATCCATCTCCTTTACGTATCAGTGAAAATTCTACAAATAACACAGGATATAATATATTTTATCTCCCTTTCATTAAGGCTGATCTTACACCAGCTGGTACAGACCATTCAGTTAATGTTTTCTGTCACTGATTTTCAGAAAACACTTTCATTTTTGAGATTTTTTTTTTTTTTTGGACATTTGAGATAGTCGCTAGAAAAGGTCTTATCTTCTGTTTCCTGACACACCTTCCTCAGCAAGTTCATAAAAGGTTCCCCCTAATGGTGAGAAAGGTAAGAGAAAATAGTCTGGTTCCTATTTCATTAAGGTACATCTGGAGAAATTTGATTAGCTTGTCAATAGGAAATCTGGTTAGCTTGTTGAAAACACACCTGCATTAGGGCTTAAAGTTTTGTATATAAATCAGTAAGAAAGAACAGTTACATGTAAAGCAAGAGATGGGAAATTCATTTAGTAAAAAGGAAAAGGCATCAGCAGGAATTAGTAAACCACTTAATGAAAACTGGAAGTCTGTGCTCTGGTAATTTGGACAAATAAGGCAGTTTGAGCAAACTAAGGGAGAGATGTTATACTGATGTTTAACGAAAAAAGAATTACAGTTGCAATAACTTCCAGATTTAGAATGTAACTGTGATCCCAGTTGGCAGTTCTTCTACAAATGTCTACAAATAGTACTTCATCTGAATAATGAGGAACCAAATCAAGTAAACATCAGACTGTGTCTTTATCACTTTTAAAATCTACTGATCAGAATAAATTTTTGATTTTGTAAATTGAAACCTATTGCAATAAATGTAACATCTTTCCATTCCAGGCAAAAAAAAAGTCATCGTGCATTTTATTTTTGCTAGGCTGTCACTGCTAAACTCATGCCACTGTTAATTGCCTTTACACAGAGCAAGAAAAAGGGGATCTTTTCTAACCTGGTTTTCACTCTCTTTACTTGAAATCACCACATTCCCCGTTATCTCATTAATATATGTTGATTAGTGGCATAATTTATTTTCAATTTGCACAGATTTTGGAGTTCATCTTTTGGAAATTATCCATATCAAATTTCTGTGACTATGTTCAGATGACATGTACATATGATTAATCTAAAATATGGTATCAAATTGAATTATTTGAAGGAAAGATTGAGACAGTAATTCTCCAATGAGGAAATAAAAGAATCAAATAGAAGTATAGAAATCCAATTTTAAAGCAAGCATCAATGGTCATGCCCAAGTGATTGAGATCATGTTTAAATTTCAAGACTGCTTGAAGAAATAACCCTCTGTAGATTTTTCATTGTCATTAAATGAGCAATTTTTGTAATTATCTGACATATATATCAACCAGGTCTTTCAGAAAATTTTGGTACCAAGAATCATGGAACATTTCTCACAAATCATGAAAGTTCTTTAAGCATGGAGAGAAAATTTCAGCCCATTCATTAACTTTAAAGATGCCATATTAACTTTAAAGATGCCAGTTAAAGCAGAAGTATTCTTATGTGTGAGATGAAAAAAAATCATATTAAAAATATTAAGAACCTCCTGCAAGCATTGGGGGTTTTCAAGTAAAATTTAATATATTTTTTCTCTTAATAATTAATGTATGAATATTTTAAAAATCAAAATTTTTAAGCCAGTGGAAGACTGATATTATTCCTCTCACACTGATATCATATCACCAGGATTTATGAGGAATTACAGGCTAGTCCTATGCATAATATTCAAATAAAATATCTTCCCATACAGTTTAGGTCCCATTTTGAAATATTTTTATTTGTCTGGCAATACTAAGACTGGAATTTCGATTAAAATACATCAACTTCTTTTTGTTTACATAATTAGTTTACAAGTTTGATCTTTGAGAGATGTGTTAACCTCTCTGATCTGATTTCCAGACCTAGAAGATTTCAATAGAGATCACCAATTTCATGAATACCATTTCATAGAAAGTTATCAACACCTGAATGCTGGAAATTAAATTGTTTACTTAGAAAACTCTAAAAATTAATTGGGTAGGTCTAAGTGCAAATAGCTTGCTTAAAGCTTAGCATTAATGGGCCCTTCTCAAAGTTGTAGGAGAACTTGAACTCAGCTAGCACAAATGGCTGAGGTGAGAAGTAAACAGAGTAAGACATGTTATCTTCAGAGAAGGGTTGGGCCAAGGCTGGCCCAAGTGGGAAGATAAGAACAATTAGTGACCTGTCCATGTGGCCGTGGAGAAAGAATCCAAAGGGTGCGTTAGAAGATCCCAGACCATCATTACACCAAGATGCACGGCAGATGATGACTGGGTGCACATACCAAGAGGGTTTAAAGACCCAGGGGCTTCTAAGTTCAGGGAACCTCTGCAGAAGCACCCATCTGGAGCTGGCTTACAATTAAACATTACCCTACACAATTAATTTCTAATATTCAATAAAAAAACTTGACTCAATCCCCAAAAAAACTAATTCAAAATGATTGGTTCTTTTATACACTAACAGTTAGCCTTTAAATGCTTGCAAGAGGCATTTTCTCCTCTAAGTGCTTTGAGTGGCAATCAAGAGCTTCTTTTTCTTTTTAATTACTGTCTCTTCATTCTTTCCAGGAACACAAAATTAGCAAAATGTCTACATCCTATTGAAGCTCTGAGATAAATTATTTTCTACATACTAAAATGTTTTAACCTTAGATACAAAGGTCATCTATAACATTTCTAAGGAAATACTAAGCTGAAATCTAAACTTTAATTAAAATTATATTTGAGGGCAATTATTTGGGCCACAAAAAGTAATTCGTTTTATCACTGGTCATTACTCTTTCAAAACTCTAGAGTTCCTGTGCCCAGTGGCCTCAATCAAAATCTACTTGTGTACCTGCCATGTTTACAGCTCTAGCTGGATGGATAGTCTTCATTACCTGGTAGGTTATAAATGTGTTCAGCTCCTCTGCTGTAGTTTTTGCTGGCAGAGGGCACTGGAGTGCAAAAGCAAATCTCTTTCAATGTACTTCTGGTTGCAGACTAAGGTTCTTTGGGAATCCCATGCCTTGAAATGCTTCATATGAATGTCATACTCTTCCATTATTTTTTGAATAAACTAAATATTAGTCATTTATGCTAAAATGCTTACTACCCTTTAAATTTTTTTAATGAATAAAAAATACATTAAAGAATACCTGAGAAACACCTGTTGGCACATTTGTAAAAGGAAGAGAGTTTCACTTTTAAATCTTTAAAAGTTCACTGTGTTGCAACTCTGAGTGGTCTTTCTATGGCAAGAAGGTGCCAGTATTTATGAGCTTCATGCTCAGGGATTTGACAGAAGTATAAAGAAGATTTCAGATAAAAAAAATATGAATAGAAGGGAGTAGGTAGGGACTGTAGGAGGCAGAAAACAAAAGCATGTAGAGTCTTATCAGGAGTTCATGCTGGGGAGAGCTAGCTCGAATACCCCAAAATCAAGGTGGGCAAAAATTATCTATTTGCAATGCAATCAAGATTCAGAGCCTGAGTTTAGCCCCTGTCTTTTCTCTTAGTACCACCACCACAAACATTTATCCCAGGAGTTTAATAGGATGATGTAAATGTTGTAGTACATACTGTATTTTAAAGTAGTAATGCATTGTGATGCGAAATCAAGGTTTTCACACTTGGTAATAACTCAGGAAAAATTTGGCAAGTCATTGTTCCTTCTGCTCCTCTGCCTAGGCTTAAAAAAAAAAAAAAAAACAAAAAAAAACAAACCGAAAGAAAGGTATTTAAAACTAGACTTCCTGCTACTATTTGTTATCCAAAGATGGCAATAAATGATCCTTTGACTACTCAGAAATAACCTCTTAGGTTAGTCAATAGAGTTACTGTTGTACCATAAACAATGGTTTCTTGATAGTTTCTTATATAGTAGTCAAGAAATAGGTAGGAACGTAGAGAAAAGACACAGATCTATTGAAGCATGTCCAGAGGACGATGCTCAGAAGGTTGGAACACCTCTCCTGTGAAGCTGGGCTGCGAGAACTTCAGCTGTGCAGCCTGATGAAAAGAAGGCTCATGGCAGCCTTACAGTACCTAAAGGTGGCATAAAAGAAAAATGGAGACAACGTTCAGCAGGGCCTGTGGCAACAGAGCAAGGAGTAGTGGTTTTAAAATAAAGGGGATAGATTTGATCAGCTATAAGGAAGAAGTTTTTTACAATAACTGATGAAACACAAGCACAGGTTGCGCAGTGAGGTGGTGGATGTCCCATCCCTGGCAATGTTCATGGTTGAATAGGGTTCTGAGCAATTGGATATAGCTGATGATACCCCTGCTCATGGCAGGGGATTTGGACTTGGTAACCTTAAAACTCCCTTCCAAGTCAAACTATTCTATGATTCTATCACATTCCATAACTCTGTAGAGTGACTGGGGAAAAAAGGAGTTCAAATGAAAAAATAAAAGGAACGGAAAAATAAGAAACCATTTAGAGAAACTTGGAAGTTTACACAGCATAAGAATATTACCAGAAGGCAAAATACTGTTATTATGGGAAATCTCCCTAGTGGTATAGCTAGAATGGTTATTTCAACAGTCTGGTCCCTAAGAATATTCTGGTGCTGTAATAGAAAAATTATTAATTTAATGTGCAGCACTCTTATATATTTTTATATTGCACCAGTATAATACCGGTGAAAATGCTGCATCCTAAGGGAATACTAAAGCTGAGATCCCATATGAGAACCATATTACTACTAAGAGAAAATATTTGCTAGAAAATCCATATTTACAGGTGAATTTGCTGTTCTTAGCTGGAGAGAATTCTTGAACCTGATTTACTTAAAGGGTATGCAGTTCTACTGGCAACTATTGGTTAGGGAATAGACAGATCCACTGCATTTTGTAAGTACTATTTTCTAGTTTGAAACAAAAAGGGTTTTTCCTCTACAGACATTTCTCTTAGGAATCATTCCTCTGACACTCCTTTTGAAAGATAAGTGGTATATGTATGATCTGTTACTCTGAAGGGGTTTAAAAGGAACACTATTTTTACTGCTAAGGCATGGGTCTGCTTTTTTTTTTTTTGTCTTGGGGTTTTGTTGTTTTGTTCTTATTTTGGTTTTTGTAACTGGAAAGAACAGCTTTATCACAGCAAGCATTTCATCGCTATCTCTTGAGGGCCTTAAGATTGCTGACAAACAACATCATAACAAGCATCTATAACTACAAGAGGTCACTTTTTAAAAAGAAGCAGACATAACAATATGTAATGTATGCAGAGTAGGCTGATAGATAGAAGGCAGTCTCTAACAGTCTTTAGGAATATCCCAGGTGGCAAAGCAAAGATTTCTCAGCACTTTTCCTAAATGTTAACTCTGCTCCAATTCATAATTAACATATGTCCACCCTGAGGAAGTTGCCTCTTGGTTGTCTATAAACTAGCTTTCATTCCAAATTAGTAAAATATTTTAATGAGGTGCAAGCAAAAAAAAAATTGTTGTCTATATCAGAAATATCACAGGAAAAGAAATATCCACAATATCTTATTAAATATGTAAAAAAAAGTTAGCTAAAAATCACCTCATTTGGGAAACAAAAGTGGTTGCATATCCAGTCTCTCACTTCCCCAAGGTGAGGGCCGGGAAAGGCAAGGAAGGGAGCGGAAGAGTGGAGAAGGGAGGGGAAAATACCAACCATCATTAAAAAAAAACCCAAACAAATCACACAATGAAACCTTTGAAAAAAAAAAGTGATTGGTAAAAAAAAAAAAACAACTTTGAAATGGAGCAGTTTCACTTTACCAACGGGATATTTAGTCATTCATCTTCCTTCAGGCCACTAGAGCTAGACCAAAAAGATATTTGAATATTTTAATCTCATATTAATTGCTTCTTTTGCGTATATAGATATTTAAAGAATGTTTCCAACCACCAGACTTTGCCCATCAAACCCATTTTGGCACACTGAAATAAAGGATAATAAATTTCCTTATTCCTTCAAACAAATATGATTAAAATTGCACTAATATAATAACAGATAATCAGGATAATACAATAAGATAATAAGGATCTTTACGACTATAATGAAGTTCTCTGGTTCTCCCAAATGCTGGTATAAATTATGTTAAAAATAAAAAGAAAAAACACACACAAAACCTACAAACAAAGAAACAAAAAACTTCATGCTGTACATGTTTCTAACTTCTGTGCAATCTGGTCCAGCAGAAGGTGTCCCTGCCCATGGCAGGGATAATAGAACTAGATTAACTTTACGGTCCCTTCCAACCTAACCCAATCTATGATTTATGGTTGATAGGGTGTCCTTTTAAGTAAAAAATAACATGCCCAAACAGAAATACCATCTAATTTCAAGTGTGTGTGATTTCTGCAGTGACAAGCCTTGCTAGAACTTGTTCATGTTAGTAGCATGAATTGCCACCACCAAAAGCAAAACGCTAAAACAGAAAACAATACTGTACAAGAAAATATTTTATCTGCATTTTTCTCATACAATCTTCACAACTTCCCTGCAGCTAGATCACTCTTATTCATTACTACTATGATGAACTATTAAATATATATAGATTTCAAGCAAGACAATCTGCCTTACTGTGACCTTCGACTCCCAGCTTGACCCCCCTTGAAAAGCAGTCTATGCCTGCTCCTCCCTAACACATGAAATGGGTATTCAGTTTTATAAACAGCTCGAGGAATTATTTCAGAGACTGCTGATTAAAAATCGGGACCCCTTCCTCTTCAACACATGCTAATCTCTCTATTCTTTGCTCTTTGCTCTAGTTCCAGCTTGAGTATGAAGTCCCTACAAATACAAATACACCTTAAAAACTCCAAACATAGATTGGTACTTGTGTTTTCATGGTGGCAGTGCATAGCAGAATAGCTTGTAGCCATCAGTCAGTCACACTGACCTTCAGTTACACAATGACCAACAAGCTTCTCACATTTTTAATAGGAGAAACTAAAAAGCAATTACAGTGGCCATTTAGCTGCAAGTCACAAAATCCTTTTAGCATTTTGGAGTTTTATGTGTTTCTCTCCAAGAGGTTATGTAATGGGAATATGAATCAAACCACCATTTGGATACTGCTCATGCTGCAGAACAGCATTTTGTAATGACTATGAAGTTGTTATGGAATTTGTATTAATATCCAGAAAATAAACTCTACTGTATGGGGTGGGATTATGCAGACAAAAAGAATGTGACTAGTTTACATATACACAAATATATGTGTGAATGTGTATCAGATGAAAAAAAACCTTGCCTACAAAAAGTGTGATTTCAATTTCAAAAGCAATTTCAATTTCCCTGAGAAAATTAGTGTGAATTTTCTACTATAGCTGCCTATTATTTTAATAATTTAACACCTAAAGCTTTCAAGCAACAGACACCATAGGACTTTTAAAAATGAAGAAACAAATTAAGTAGAAGATCAGAAGAAAGGATGGGAAAAGTAAAATTATAAGGAAAAACCCAGTAATGTTGGTGCTGTAAAAAAAAAACACATAAGGCAAGAATCCATGGAGTTTTTCCTGTCATTCATGCACTGTATGACCTGCTTTATTATCTCACATTATCTCTTGACCCTTTGAGTTGGATTCCAAAAAACTGCTCTGATTTAGGTGCCATGAATTGGTTTTCTATAAGACTCACCCATAGATTTGTAACTGTCTAAGTGGTCTCTCAAATGCCTTAAAAATTTTTTAAATATAGAAATAGAAGATCCTTCTACACTTCATATCCATTAGCAAGTATTTATCTTATAAAGTCCTTTTTGCTTTTAAATTTGACAGGTAATGTTGGAACAGCTTGAAAATTATTAGCAACCTTTGAATTATGATGTTTTATTTCTACAGTGACTTTTTTACCTGGGTGGCTGAAAAGCATAAACTTCGTTTTTATTTAGAAGAATGACCCTCACAAAAGTGTTGCTTTGCAACAAATGGTGTATTTTGCAGCTGACTTCCTCCGTAGGAAGAGTGCCTGCAGCATCAGCCCCATGTCAAGCTTATAAGTGCAGAGCTATGAGCCTACAGAGGGTTCTCTCCAGCCAGTTTTAGACAAGCAAACATAAGGAAGAAATGTTGGTGGGGAAGGTTTTCAGTTGGGCAGACTTTTAACACAGGCAAATTGTGTGATGACAACACATTCTCTGATTGTCTGTGCTGCCCAGAACGTGAAACTGAATCCTTCCCGAGGGCAGCAGTGCCACCAGCCCTCCCAATGCAGTTCCTGAGCCTCTCAGGGATGCCCCAGGTAGATCCTTAGCTGGTTCCAGGGTTCCAGTTTGTGAGCCAAATGATCATGCCAAGAAAATTCTACTGAGGAAAAAAAGGTCTGGGTAACCACATGCTTAACCTGCCAACATTAGCTGTCATGGAAATCCACTAATAGCTATTGCCTTCCCTGAGACAGCTCCAGCACATCTTTACTTACTCTTGTACTAAAGCTCCCCCTGGCACTGTGTCAACATCCTGAATTCTGGCAAAAACTTCTACAGTGTCTTAGAGCTCAAGAAGGAATGCTGAGTGCTGAGGGAGGGCAGATGCACTTACCAGCCCCAGATACTAAGGTCAGTGCTATCTCACTCCAGGGTGGGTAAATTGTAGCACCAGAAGGTGAACCAGCCTTCCCAAAGACAACAGCTCAAAAATGCTTTCTTGTCAAAATAAGGTGTTAATAATCGTCTCATAAAATTTTAATCTGTTTTGGAGAAGAATATGAGAACAAGTGTATTAGAATGCATTTGAGATTAAGATTTCTTGTTTTATAAGTTATTCAAAATGTTGATGTATTTACTCAAAAAACTACTGGTAAGTAAGCTATTAGAGAATCTGCTTCTTATAAGTGACAGAACATAAACTATACTTCTCAATATAAATATATATATAAGCACATAATTTATATTTATGTAAATTTAAGTTACCTGTTCATAAGTTGACACAAAGTTTTTGAAGTAACTAATGTTCTTTGATTTTAGTCCAAAGTCTTTCATGTTAAAATATTATGAATCTTTGATTCAGTGAATGTGCTGCTGGGTTATTAAATTTTAAGTATTTGGTCTTAGAAATAGATGAAGGATTTCTACATGAAGAAATTAAAAATTAATTTGTAGGTGCCGGTTATTTTAACTAAGAATAGTTGCACATTATTATTCAAATATTTTTTTTTTAGAAGTCTGAGTCAAGTCTCAACTATCACATTTATGGCATAAATCAAACAAGAAGATATTCCTTAGAGTTCAGCTTAAAAACAAAACTACTTTGCAATCAGACACACATAGTGTTGGTCTGAATCCAGTATTACAGCCAAATAAAACCTTTCTGTTGTCAATGCAAAAGAGAAACTTTGGTCATGGCACAGCTTTAAGATAAAAGCTGCACTGCTTTTCCTTAATTTAGAACATGTACAAATGCAGAGCAGACACGGTTTTGGCTGTAGAAGACTCTATGTACGTATTGCACATTATTTAGCCTCAGAGCTTGTTCTTATTCAGTGAATATGAGAAAGAAGTGAGTGTGCAGGGCTACTGTGGCGCTGCCACTTCTTGCACATTTCTGGTTTTTACACTGTATCTCATCTGGGAGATAAATTATGGTTGAAGAAAATACAAACCAGACAGGAGACATACCTGCTTTTCAGGAGATCTTCTGGGCTGATAGAAGAACAGGAAATCAGAGATGATCACTTTAATCAAATTTGTCCTTCTTGTCAATGTAAAGAGAAAGTTATGACTCCTTAAACAATAAAAATCTCCTGTTTAACACTGATAAACAATCACAGATGTGAATTCTTGTTTTTGCATTCAGCACATTCACCTGGAAAAGAACTAGTCATTGCAAAATACCACACCCCTTCTAAAGCAAATAAGGCTTTTCTAATCACAGTGTGGATGCCAGAGAAAATGAGTATAACAGGCTAGGAGAATATTTATCTGTTCTATAAACCCTGGAAAGTATTGGACACAACCCAAGAGTAAAACCCAAGAGTACTCAGAAGAGTATTGGACACAACCATACTCTTCTGAAAACATCTTTACCGGCAAAGTAACTGATTACTTATTAACTGATCCATAAGACACTTAAATTAATTTCAGATAAGTGCACTTTTCACTGCTTGCTGTGGTCAAAATATCTTTTTCTAGGATTATTTTCTTTCCTCAATTCTTATGAACTTGATAAAAATCATGCTTTTAGTTTGATCTCAGGGTGTTCATATTTCTTTTTCCATGCATGAGAAAATTTGAAACCAACAAAATAATCTAATGCCAAGATGAAGACATAATTGCTTACTGTCAAATGTTTGTCCCTTCTAATTTTCAGTCCTACGATAAAACATTCTGTTATTGTGAGGGACATAACTTCATAAGTGAAGGAGGAAAATAATTTTCTATTTATTATTTTATGTCTAGAATGACAAGAATTTGGAACAAAATTAAAAATACATTGTGTTATGTTTCAAGGAAATAAGCACTTGTATTTTCATGCTAGATGCCATTTTAATGCTTTTACATAAATCTCCGAGGTTTCATAAGCCAAAATACAAGCTTTTACCAATAACATTTAAAGAAAATAAAGGAAAATAAAGATAAGGTTCTCTTAAAAATAGCTGTACAAAGTTTCAGATCTGGAGTTTCAACATGTACCCATTGGGTTCTTTCGAAAACTACTTGACAGTAGAGTAAAAGAAAGAGGAAAAGAAAACAAAACCACGTAATTTTTATTTTAATCTGAATTAAGATTGGAAATAAAGCTGTGCTCCTTATAAAAGGTTACGAAGCTTTTCCAATAAGAAAGGATAACAGCTTTTTTTGTACATGATTTCTGAATTCAAATAATAAGAAAAAGTCAAATATGATGAAAGTTGTCTATAGTATAAAACTTAGAATACATAGAATTCTCTGCAGTGGGTAGAGTCATTGGAGTTTTCTCTTTTTAAAGTCCAAGATATATATTTTAAATGTGTTGGCACATGTTGAAGACAGACATCAATTAAGTAAAAATGCAAAAAGTAAACACTAAAACTTCAGGCTTACCAAGAGGATCTGCTCTAAAAATATGACTAAACAAAGGCAAAAGTAACCAATGCAGTTGCACTAAGAATTAAAGTTAAAACAAGAAATGTCAAGCTGCTTATATCACACAGCTCCACAGCCTTGAGCCTGACATGTCATATTTACTGCATTCTGCTTCTTTATCCCCAAAATGAGCTGTTATTCATATTTCTACCAACAGCATGCCTAAAAATCGATGAACATGAATCCATGAACTGAGACAGTTGCCCCATCCTTGCTTTCTTCTTAATCTACCACTGCAATCATTACATTTCCAAAGATGTTAAAATAATACAGAAAAGCAATCTATCTAGTTATGAACGGACCACATGTTCTGAAAGAAAGCAACCTACTCAGCCTATTGCTTGACCTGCAGCAGCATTACTGGCAAAAATGAGAGAAGGGACCCAGCTGAGTCCCACTATTTCTAACATTTTCCTCTTTGAATCACTCAGAGTAGAAAAAACAGTAATTAGGATTGAATCTAACATTTTCAATCAAGAAGGGAGTGGACCATGCATTACAGCACAACTTTAAACAGCATGGTAAAAACTTTGCAACCTTGAGTTGGAAAGAGAACAAATCTTGAGTCCTACCCCAGAACCTTACTGTATGCCCAAACTATTTTCAAGTTGATCTGGATGTACTAGAAACGACCACTCACTCAATGTTTGGCCCTTTCTAAAAAGGTAAAGGGCTAAATGCCTAAAAAATAAAGATGAAACTAGCAGCAAAGTACAAGTAAAATACCAAAATAGTGTAGAAATCTTAGTTATAAAATAGACATAAGGAAATTATGTAATTCAGGTCTCTGGACCAACTTTGTAGATGGCTTCAGAGACAGCAATAATAGGTAAGCATAATTTGACCTAGTTTTTATAACACTAATAAATTGTGATAACTGTAGCTAGGAAAAGCAGAGAGAGGGGTGGTTGGATTTTTTTCTTACCTAAAAGGAGGCTTCTAATGTTTAACTGTTCTTTTCTAAACCATTGCAAACTGCAGCCACCAGGATTTGGATCCCCATATTGCCACTGTATGCCTGTCATCCATACTGTAACTTGTTATTTTATCATCTACCCAGGACAAATAACCAAGAGGGTCATAAAACCAGAGTATCTGTCTTTATCACAGAGTTCAGCAAGATGACAGGCAAGGCTAGGGAATTATTTTTAGACATGAAGGTCATAAATATTTAAATTTGGGGGATTTATAATTTAAAAAGAAAAGACCATTAGAAACTATGCTGTTGGAGATATTGATTTTCTCTTTTTTTGCTTTATAGACCTTGATTTCATTACACAGCCTACTGATTTATTTTGCATCCAAATGTATTTCAATAAAACATCTGGAAAATGTAACTATACTTCATTAAAATCTATAAATATATTTCCCCAGGAGTCAGTACTTTGAAGGAAATGCCAAGAAATCTGTCCTGTTTTTTTCTGTTGAGTATGTATTCCAGGTTCTTCTGTATTAATCTGATAGTTTATGCTAGAACATGGTGATAAATAATCAAAGAATATAATTTCTGAGACTTTTTTTGCTAACTTCTCTATCATTATTTTCTATGTTCTTTATTTTTAAACAAATTTAGAAAATTTTCAATTACTGACATGCACACTTTTCCACTTAAATTTAATTCAAAATGGTATTTAACATGCGCCTAGTATTCTTAATTATTTTTAGTCGTCGGTTTTTAATCTACTGCTAGCTAGATCTCATCTATTGTCTCCACAGAGAAGATGTTGCTTACATACAGTGCAATGTAGCACAAAGTTTTGAAATAGGACAACAACAAGTAACCTGGTCACCTCTAGAACAGCTCCGAGAAATGCTTTTGCACGTTCTCAGATTTTGATGATAAACCATGAAATAGATGTACAATTGCAGCACTTAGAGACAGAGGTCTGCCTTTTTTGGTAAGTGGTCCTTCAATGGGACATGGTTTAGCAGAATCTGATAATGAACAAAAAGGTATTTAAAACAGTCTTAAAACTCTTTAACACACCAAATTCAGTTGTTCTGGACATTTCTGTTCCTAGCAGTTATTGTTGTTAATGATCTGTAATATTTTTTTCTCAAGCTGTTCAAAAGCATATTTTCCATTTGACTTTTTAACTCAAAATTAGCTAGATTTCCCTTCAGTACTACATCAGAGGAGTGTTTGTTCAGAACCAATACACTTTACCATCTTTCCAGACCCTTTTTAATACTGAAGATGCCAACACTAAGACATCACTTTGAAGTATTTCTCACTCTTAGTAATTGCCTTCTCAAGATGAGAAACAAGAATTTTTTATTATTAAAGAAGCCTGTATTACCGTTTGCACATACACAACAAACATGCCCAAATGTCTCTTAGAATTTCCAAGGAGTCAATATATGGATACATCTGACATACACAGCATTGTATCCTTGACTGTATAACATCTGAGTACCTCATGCTGTTTTACATGCAACAAGGTCATCTTGGGGGCTCTCACATATAAATGAAGAATAGGGAAACAAGGGGTTGACTTTGCCACCAATCTAGTTTAGACAATGATAATCAAAATATGGTTTACAACTCAGCGTTTTAATTGTTGAGACATGGTACTTTGAAAGATGTTCCATTGATCTATCCTTTGCACATCTTGAAAAATGTTCAACTGATCTATTCTTTTCACATCTTGGTATGTAAAGGCAAAATAAAAAATGAAATAAAAACCCCAAACACCCATGACCTTTTTTATTTAATACCTTTTCTTTTGAAAAATAAACCAGAATGCTTTAGTGCACGAGCACAGACTTTTTTGGTTCTTAAAACTGCTGACAAAAGAGCAAACTTCTGCTGTTAGTAGAAACTATCACTTGAAGTACGACTAGAGACTACAGAATGGCATGAACTTTTCTCTCTACACTGTTATAATGAATAGGGAAAAAACTAAACCTGCTGACATGTAAAATAACAAGGCACAAGTCAAGTTGTCCGCATTGTGAAACTTTGTGATGCCTTGAAACAATACATAAAAATCAGCTCTGTACCAGTGATGAACTTTCAGTGCTTGCCACATCAGAATGGAACAAACAGGCTTTTGATTACTTACTTATCTCCACACAACCTCTTTTTTTTTTTACATTTTCAAAGGCTGTGCCCGCTCATCTGCATGCAGCTGCAATTACCTGAATTATTCCAGCTTTAAGTTTCAATTTTTGCACCTCTCTCACAGCTCATAATCTTGGTGCAAGGCAGTTCCCTCAAAATGGGTGAGGATTACTCAGTAGTATATAAATGGAGATGGTGGAAGAACTGTGAACCAAAAAGAAAAAAAATTTAAACTGCAAAAAGGAGAAAAAAATGATCCTGTGGCTTGCAAAATGTGTCAGCTATAAGCACATTGGAATAAAATTAACTTTGAAACCTCAGCAGAAATAAATAGGAACCATGCTCACAATCGATCTCAGCAAATAAAAACACTAACTGTTGATTCATCTTACCTAGGAGAGCACGAGTTGTTGTTTCGTTTTTCTTTTCAAGAAATAATGCACCCTTCAGGCACTGATTCCGAAATAATGATACAGTTTAAAGCCTGACAAGATTATACAAAATTAACACTCCTCCTAATAACTGCATCTTAAATTAAAAGTCTGATAGCTCACAAGCAGTTGTGCCACAAATGAAGGCTTGTTCCTGTAAAGAATGGTCTTTGAGGGAGTCCTAAGTTTCTGGTTTTCTAAAACAGTGTGTGCACACAATCTGGTCCCTGTTGGTGCAAACACTTCTTCCTCTGCAGCTCCTGGCACGCCAAGTTGTACTTCTGTCTCTCATTCAAGCTGTGTATTTACACATAATTTTGAAACTTCATCCTTCTCTCTTTTCTTTTGAACACTTTTTCAATTGTCTTGCTCTCTCTTTCAAGTGTGTTACATACAGTTTAAAGTTTTAACTTTAATTTTCTTAAATGTTGCAGAGAAGGTTTTTTGCTAATGAAGCTTGCTACAGGTTACCAAAATCAGTATAAAATTCTCTTGACTGAATGAGTTCTGAATTAGACTTTCAGTTGTGTAAAAGCTACAGCACACTCAAGATCCTTTTTGTCCTCCTGCATTTAAGTGGCATGGTTTGGTAAACATGTAATCAGAAGGCCCTCATCAATTTTCAGCTGTCGTGACTTGGATAAAACACCTGTACCAGCTATTTCAGTTCTATTGAGAGCACAGATTGCAACCCCTGAAAAAAGCAAAATAAAAAAAAAACACAGAAGTTTTTAAAAGGTTTTTTGAAGTGAGTTAACAGGGGACATAAAATCATTGAGTTAGGTCAATGAATTCTGCGGTGACGATTGCCAACATCAAACCAGACCCAAAATATGAAAAGTTCTTGATTAATGGCTTTAAAGAAAACCATTGGAAGAAAACAAGTGTCAAACAACTACTAAAGAAATATTTTTCTCTACTTAACTCTTTTACACAAACACACTTTTTTCTGACTAGTGAATGAAGGACAAAAATAACCTGGGTCAAAACACAGAGCTGCTAATCTGCAAGAAAAGCCAACGCCTCCTCTCCAGGACTAAGACTGTTGCTGGCATGATAAAGGAAGCCTGCTCTACTAATTCTGCAGATGTAGCAAAAGTTTCCCTTATCAGAGTAAAACAAGCCTTACAGCACCAATAAATTGAATTTCCATATATTGTGGTTTAACCTTGCTAGGGAGCTAAGCATCACACAGCTATGTCTCTAAATAGATTTGATGTAATGATATTACCTTTTGAAATAATACACATAAAAGATTGAGATGAAACAGATAAAAGCTTGTTAGACAAGAAAATAAATGTTAAAAAAATCTTTTCTAAATTTAAAAAAATTAAAAAGTAGTTGAAAAGTATGATTCCAAAGTTATTTTTAACAGCAGTGAATCAGCAAATTAGTTGAGCAGAATCAGTGTGATGTTACATCCCTAATTCCAGACAAATGTGCAGTTCATATTCTCTAGGTGTTTGCAAAATAGTCAAACAGGAATTTAAAGAGTTTAAGATTTAGAAAAAGTTACTTGCTTCAAACTTAGAAAGTGAACAAGAGTCACACAGCAAAATATGAAAATAGACATTAAAGTTTCTTTGAGCAGCCATTCTATAAATACAGGTATTCTTTTTGCAGAAGACTAAGACAAGATGCACAAAAGGAAACAAGCAAATATAATCCCTTGGGACCTTGAAATTCCTTCTGACAGGGTCCTTGAAAAAAAGGTTTTAAGAAGTATTAATAGCCATACAATAAGAAATAAGATTTCAGATGGCTCACACTCCAGTCAGGCAAAAAGAATGGTAAATGGCATTATGAAAAGAAAAAATATCATTTTGTACTAGAGAGAAAGGCTGAGCTAGTATAGTTCAAGTTTTTTACAATATGAACAGACAAGAAACTGAATTTAAAGATGTGCATTATTAGCTGATTGGGTAGACAAACACCCGGCATTTCTAACCATTCCAAAGAGATTTAACTCAACAACATGGTTGAAAGTAAAATAAATTCAATTTAATTTATAAAAGCAAAACCTATAATATATAAAACAAAAATGGTTTTGCAATGACTGCAGATGAAGTATCACACATTGTGAAGGAGATAATTAAAAGCTATATGGATGTAGAGCAGTATTTTAAACTGGGTTATCAAGGCTGCTCGGGTATCCTGGATATTGGAAATATCTCCTTCCTATATTATATCCTTTGTCTGGAAAAATTGTTCATAAGCCGTAGAGGAAGAAGAAACAGTTTGAAAATCCACCACTCTGAGAAAACATGGAGTTCAGATTTTAAATTCTTAGCTTGAGGAAATTGTATCTCTTTTTCTCAGTGCTGTGTACTAAGATTTATTGCACATTAATGCTGCTATGCATTCTGATGCATTTAATCTTGGAGCACTTGATGCATGACTGTCTTGAAAGAAGAATGGCATGGATCAAAATAAAAACTGAGATACTCTATTACAGTTTTCTGAGGACTCAGGTTTGTGTCTTTGTTTATTTCTTCTTATTGTTTTTAATATCCCCTAAAAACACTGAAGGAAATGTAATCAAATTAAGTGAAAACAGAAGGAGGCTACAGGATCATAGCTGGAAAATTCAGCTCTTACTGTGTCGTAAGTCAAAGTCCTCTGTCCAGGTTTGCTTCTCTCTGAATGTCCTTTGAACACCAAGGATTTCAGGAGAAAATAAGAAACTCAACTAATGGACTTCTTGGCACAGCACATTTGTTTTTCCAGGGTAGCAGAACTTAAAATTTTACATTTTATTAATAAGTATTAACCTCAAAGTTCAATTTTAATTAATTAAATGGGGGAAGTGGGGGGGGGGGGGGAGCCAGGTGACTTTAATCCCTTCAACTACAGCTTTTACTGAATCCTTTAAAAGCAAGTACAAACATCAAGCCTAAAATATAATTGTTCTATGAGTAACAGCTAAACTAAACATAACCTGCAGTCCAAATAACCTTGAAAGCACAGAATGCAATTTGAGTCTTAATACAACTATGTGCATGTGTAAGCAGTCTTAACTTCTTCTGCTCTACAAATTATTTTTTATCTTCCCCTTAAGAAGCATAATAAATCTCCAGGATAGCAAGCTTTGAAGATTCAGTTCTCTAGAAACTTCAATCCGTGACAAAAATTTCAATAAGTACAAAAATTTACAATCAAACAGGTGTAGTTCCTTCCATTCTTCAATTTTAAAAAAGTAATATATAAGATTTCCACTACATTTACACTACTACTATTCCCAATAATGTATTCTTCTTTGTCACAAGAAATGGCAAAGCTACAGTTGTTCCTTCTCATGGGACTCTGCTATGTATCACTGTAGCACAATTAGCAGGCTCTCTTACGTTATTATAGCAGTTATTGATACCAATTATTGACATGTGAAACACTGATTACAAAGTAGAACTTGACAAAATTTAAGACGTAGTTATCAGGAGCGGTGTTAGTTTTATATAATCTTGTCAGGTTTTAAACTGTATCATTATTTCAGAATCAGTGCCTGAAGGGTGCGTTATTTCTTAAAAAGAAAAACAATACAACAATGCATCTGCTCTCCTAGGTAAGATGAATCAACAGTTAGTGTGTTTTTATTTGCTGAGATCAATTGTGAGCATGGTTCCTATTTATTTCTGCTGAGGTTTCAAAGTTAATTTTATTCCAATATGCTCATAGCTGACACATTTTGCAAACCACAGGATCATTTTTTGTCATTTTTGCAGTTTAATTTTTTTGTTTGTTTGTTTGTTTTGGGGGGGTTTTGTTTGGGTTTTTTGTTTGTTTGTTTTTTGGGTTTTTTTGTTTTGTTTCACAGTTCTTCCATCATCTCCATTTATGTAGTAATGACTGAAAACTTCATTCCATAGAAGGCTTTGATGGAGTGAACATCAGGTTCTGGAGAATTGTTTGGTGAAAGTAGACATTAACATAAAAATAATAAAAGAATGATATATCACTTAAATTTAGAGGCACAGGCCTCTAAAGCACTGCCAAGAAAGTTTGTTCCATGAACTGCTGAATTTACTGCCCACTTTAACCTCTGCTAGCAAGATGTTTTGGGGATAACAAAATCCATTGCATTTTAATTCACTACACCATTACACAGACGCCAGCATTTTGTCACCAACATATGTTAGAAAAGTTCAGCTTCCAGTTCAAAAACTTACTTTTCAGTTATCACAGAAAATAAGATTTTCTGCAGTATTTTTATATGTCTCATCTTCCAAACTGAAATGTTGCGTATATAATGTGGTGGGATCCAGTCCACTCCATTCTGTTTCCCATGCATTAGAGCCTACATAACTCTTCAAAGTAGGGTGCAATTTCTCATGTGCTTGGAGGAAGGCGGGGTTGTACAGGTCTACTCATCAGCTTCCAAGGTGTTTCATAAGAGCACTTCATCTTTGAAATGTCACCAAGCTGCTTACCTGTCACAAAAGGAAATTGTGCTATGATTCAAAATCTCTGCTCTCAAAAATACAGCCAACTAATTTATAATACATTTCTAATACTTTTGCAGAAAAAGGGACCGGGTTCTGTGAGTTAAAAGGCCTATGCAGTCCTACATTCTTTGATTCTGCTAATAAAAGTAAGCAATGTATCAAATATTTTATGCTTTATATATCTCTCACAAATTACCCACAGGAACGTTGCCTTTTGCAGCCACATCCCTTTGGCAATTCTGCATAATCCATCTGAGGAAGATTTCTGTTTATATTGAAATATTTATATTGCAGGTCAAAACTGCAGAAAATATACCTTAAATCACAGTTTGAAATCTCTGAATCTGCAGAAGCAATCTAGGTACCTAAAGCTGCTTAAACACATAACATAGTTTGGTAAATAATACTTTATATCTTCTTTCAACTTGATGGTACTTTAATTGACATAGTCAATGGGAGAAAAAAATACCCCCAAAATTAGGTTATATAGAAACAGCAAAATGGAAAATTTTGAGGTAGAAAGAATTTTCAGGCTTTTATAAAGTACATTAATGTATACATTTCCTGTGAAAATTAAGTTTTTCTTTATTCTCTAAATTATAAAACCTCTAAATTCCTATAAAAATAACTATCACCCCAATTATTACATCCATTACATTATTTGAAATAGAATTAGATTACACATGTAAGTCTATGATATGACAAGTGACTAAAGAGCTGAAAATACCAACCAGGACATGCTACAAAACAGATGTGATTTTACAATTATTTCAGTTGCCTTGTGTAGCCACAAATAGATATTATCAGTAAACAACTATCAGGACACTATTCAAGTTCATAATTGTTCAAGACCACCTATATTTGCAGATTACTGTCTCTTTTTTTACAGTTTCAAACCATGTGGGCACTTTTCATGCAAAGTTCACAACTTCTTCTCTCGTGAAGCACCTTCCCTGAAATACTGTGTCACATTATAAAATCAGAGCATATTAGAGTTGAAACCTGGAGCACCAGACCACATTTCAGCTGGCTTGTATCACCCTGGTCATTTCAGCTGTATCATCCAAAGAGGAGCCTAAACCAGGAAAATCCAAAGGAGCAAGAGGCAATGCACAAAACGCTGCACCTAGACAACTGCAGAAATCTAACTTCTGTTAGGTCTGGCATGTCATACCTAAGGACTCCTCAAGCAGCAAGAAATAGATATCTGTATTTCATACAGATTGAATGTGCTTCTGTGATAACATGGATAGCACCATTCCACCCTCATCGACCTCTGGAAGGTGAATATATCCCTTACTCAAAGTAAATTTACATTGTAAACATGTGTGGCTGAATTTGTTCTCAAGTATTTCACATGTGTTAGTGAGATTCCAAGTTAATGTAAAAAAAGTTCTTTTCGCTGTAAAAAAAAAAAATTCAATTAATTTTTTGTTTCTCATTTCTGAATATTGATTATGTATACACCAGAAAATAACAGCAAAGGCTTGCTTTTTCATAATCCTGAGCAGAAGGAGAAAAACAAACAGGCTAAAAATCTCATGAGGCTATGACTAATAACTCCACTCTTCAACTGTAACAGTCCTTTCAAGCAGAGAAGACAGAATTTCTCAATTTCTCAACTCAAAGGATAGGGCCAAGGCAACAGGATGAATTCCCCTATTACAGCTGAGACAGTACAGGCCTTATTCCAAGTGCAAGGCTCATTCCCTTGAATTGCCACCTCGCACACCATGCAGACTACAGATACATAAATCACATCTGCCAAAGGAAAACAGTAAATAAAAAATTTCTATCAAAGCAAGGGACTTCATTTTACATTCCCTTGGCAATAAAGAAGAAACAGTAATAAAAATAAAGGCCTCATAACAGATGTTGGCACATTACTAAATGGCAACTAAAATAAAATATTTAAATGGAATATGATAATGAATAAAACCAAAATAAGACTAATAAGAAATAGAAGATGGATGGACACTTATCCCTGTGGGTCCAATGTGGTTTCTAGATGTAAGAGAAATCATTAAAAATCACTGTTGTTTTCAGGCTTTATTTGCGTGGCTAAGCCTTTCAGGAGTATTAAAAATAGAATCAGTCAGAGATAAGGTTTGTATGGTAATAAACATTTCACAGACAGCTGGTGTGCTTTTCTTTTCCAGTCAACTTCCCTCAAAATCAAGGGAACCACACTGCCTTCAACAAATACACAGACTAGTGCTTCTAACTGGGACATGTAAGACTGTATTCCAAAATACATTTATAAAAACTGTGTGTATTGTGGTATATATGAATAACAAAAATTTTGTCAAGGTCCCTTGGTTGGTAGTTAAAGCACAGGCTAATGAGCCAACTCAAAATCTAATGTGAGCAATGCCTTTAATTTTTCAAATAAAAAACCCAATATATTGAGTTCACAGTTTTTCCATGAACAGAATAAAGATCAAAGAGAGCCACTGGGGCAAGACTGGCATTAAACCATGCCACATTCAAGGACAAAAATACTTCACAGAATGGGTAACCCTTCGAATAAACTTCCTCAATTTCACTTCAGGCTTGTAAGAGAAAATTATGTTTCTAACATACTTATTTTAAAGTATATAGAACAACTGTACAATAGCAAGGATTAGTCTATTATTTTTACATGCTAATTGCCTTTAAAAGTGTGATGTGTGAAGGCTTTTTAAAAAGTGAAATTATACCATTTCTATTAACAATTTGGATTTACTTCTCTAGGTAGGGATTTTTTTATTAATCAATAACATGGCTAAACCACAAGCAAGTTTTGTGCATAAAGACTTTAATTGTTTCTATAACAAAGACAATCACCATCCTCTTCTCATTACACAGAGGTTAAGACTTTTAAAAATATTAGTTGGGTAAAGGTTTCCCCAAAAGGTCAATGGAAGAAGCAGCCAAGGGATAGAGTTTGCTTTCTGCTTGTGCCCCAAGTCCTGTTTTTATTTCTGTCATTCAAGAACAGCAGCTCACAGGAGGTTTTCTAAAACTAGCAGAAGAAATTTAGTAGGGTGACATTATTTGGGCAAGTCCACATGGGGAGCTGATTGACAGCCACAGTACTTACTCTGCAGAGCAGGTGGCAAAGGCCATTAGTGCCCGCTTTCCTCCACGCTGCCCTTCCGTGGCAGCGCCCCAGCTTCTGCCTCCAATTAGTCCATAAATAAATTATTGATCTGTCACTTCTGAGTTAACACTGTTTTCTAGCCTTGAAAACTCATTGTTCTCAAATATATCCTAGGGATCACTAAATTCATAGAGCAACCAAAAAAATGTAACTGCATGTAAATCCAGACATTTTTAAAATACCTGTGTTGATTCCGCACTCTCCTATGCAGAATTAAACAAATTACTTCACAGGTTTTGAACAAACTATATGTCCCATCTCGATTTACAAATCAAGAGATTTGTAATTATAAATTATAGAGAGAATTACAAATAATAGAGAGACGCACATAAATGACGGTTGTGCAAACGCACATGATAAACTTTAATCCACCCATAACAACAACCATTACAATACTTGATATCTAGAGGAACATTATAATGTCTATTTGGCTAAGAAAAAGCTACAATAATCTAGCTAAATAGCAGTTTTATTGTAACTCACTGGAAATGGTGGCCCAGGAAAAGTCCCAGAACAAGGACAAAAGTGCCAGATTGAAGTAAAATATAAATGAATAAACGACTGCTAATTGCAGCCAAAATACCTGTGTAAGTAACCTATATAGAAGAGTCATATCTATACACACAATTGCACTTAGTTTCCATATATAATATTACATTAAAATCTACAAATACAGAGAAATTACACAAGGAAAAATATATCTGGTCTGAATATGGAGTATGTATAGAAATACTGGGCATTTAGAAAATATTTACAGAAATATATATATATGAGATCTAAAAATATGTATAAAATCATATTTCTGTATATAATGAAACCAGAAGCAGAAATAAGAAAAAAATTATGAAAGAAAAAATAATGAACAACAGAAATGTGACAAATAGATATCATAATATAATGGTGGAGAAAAAGAAAATTATACAGGATGGCACTGTTTCAGTATCACAAACCAAATTTAATCTGTAAAGCTGGAGAGGTTTCCAGATCAAGGAACAAGGTAACACTTACCTTGCACTGTTGTATCAATTATTATCCATCATTCCATTTTTTAAATTCTCTTCCTTCCATTTTTCACTTTTAATAAAGCAAATACTATCACTTTCCTTCCTTCCTATTTTTTTCCACATTTTTGGAACATAGTTTGATTTTTAAACAAGGAGATCACACTTCAGTTTTTAGTGTTTTTTTTTTTTTTAATTTTTGTCTTAGATATTTTACTTTAAAAAAACAACATAATTATCATTTTTCTTTCTTGTGAAATGTCATTAAAAAAACAAATCATCAGCCTCAAGCAAATTAAATGCTCCTCAGAGCATTTCTGGGTCATAAAAAAGGTTATATAATTAATTAGTATTTACCTGAATTCTCACCCTCTTTGCATTTCACAACTTAGCCATTCTCACAATAAACATTAAAATTCAAAATGCTTAATTTGTTCTTGGGGTTTTCATCTTCTTAATTATCTAGCTGCCTTTAATGAAAATTTATAACTATGCACAAAAATTAACTAAATATAATAAGAATTTCTACAAACTTGTTGTGCACAAGATTAAATCAGATACGTTTTATAAATATTGCCCTACTATGCAAGGCTATGAAATTATTCAACCAACATGACAGCAGGGTCCAAACAAAGATATATTGTTTCCTGAAAGGAAAGTCTTCCTTTCAGGAAAGGGGATGAAATCTTGAAAACAGAGAACCAAGTCAAACAAACTCTCTGGAAAGGAAATATGATCAAAAAACAGTGCAATTGAAAAAACACAGAAAATTTGCAAATGCATTGATTACAACCAAATGGACTGAGATGAAATCAGGACCACTGAAAAGGACCAAAACTCACCAAAACTACTCCCATTCAAATCCTGAAATCAGAGAAGAAATGGAAATAAACAGCTAGGAGAAGAATGGGAAGAAATGAAATGGAGAAAAAAAATCCAAAAAAACAGACAAATAAAATTTAAGTGATCATCTCAGACAGGAGATTGTTTTACAGAGATTCAAAAAAGCATTTGGTTTGAGTATTTTCAATTCTTGATTGTTTCTTAGATACAAACATAATTTCTGTGTAGTCTGTCTGTTTCTCAGAGGCTGAAAACAGAATACCAAAAGTCCAAGTTAACATCTGTTGTATATTCCAAAGATGTAAATCTTTATCACATGCAATCCCAAGCTAACTTTAACCATCCGAGCTTGGATACTAAAAGGAATACAGCTGAGGTATCAGAGCCTTCAAAGTGACTTCCACAAACATGATCAGCTGAAGTCCTCATCACCTAGGCCATTGCTGAAATTAAGATATAAAGTTGATATTATTTTAAAGCTGATCCTCTTCTAAAGCAGAGCCTTTTGTTTTACCTTTGCTACATTCATCCCTGCTCATTCAATTACATGTTGAGGGAGAAAACTACCCTAACAGAGAGGTGGTATTGAATTATCCTTCAACATTTTAACTTCAATTGAAAACCACGGCTTTGTTTCCTCCCTCTCTAACATTGTGAAAACTGGGAAAACACACACAACAGGATAAGCAACAATTATTAGCAGGTCTTATCCATACATGCTGTTATAGAGATAATAGGTCTTTTGAATGATTTAGAGGTATTCTCTTGCTTCAGAACTGACCCGTTTGCTGCTAAAAAGCAAGCACTGTTCAAGGCACAACTAAGAACATGGTTGAGCCGAGCACATGACTAATAGCAGTGGCTGTATTCACAACTCCTCCCTTGAGAAAGGTGCATGGCTGTTACAAAATAAATTCACCTTGCACTTTTATTGATCTTATTACCCTTTGCTGCTTGCAATTCAACCTAATAAATGGCTGTGAGTGTTAAGGGAACATCAATGTTTCTGTTTTTAGTCCGGTACATTTAGTCAAACACACAAAACATGAAAGCTTCACACAAGAATGGAAGACATCAAGACAGAAAACAAATTTTAAAATTTCTCAGATTAAAAAGTCATTCAAGTAATTCTTGTCAAGACACAACAGCACCTTTTGCCCATGAACTCATTCAACATCTATCCCACCAATACAGGTGAACTAAGTTATTGCTGAATTATATAAAAAAGTTGCCATATCACTAATACTTTTGCTGAAAAATGCCAAGATAAAGACTTCATCACAATTAAAACACGAGTCTCAGAGCAATTCACCCAAAGAAATAATATAATTGCTTTCAAACATAATTGGTTGGCCACTGCATTTTTAATATCTTCTGCATCCGCAGACTCATTTTAGAGCCCCACGACGTTTTCACTGTGTTGAAAATCTTTTAACTAGTTTTGATTGCTAGTTTTATTTCCAAATAATAAAAATACAGAAATATTTAAGATTGTATTCATTATTTCCAACTGGCTTCCATTTCTGTTTCCTTGAGTTTCCACTTGATACTAAAATTAAGCAATCAGCAGAGCAACAGAAGGGAGTGAGATCGAGAGAGAGAGAGAAAAAGAAAGAAGAAAGAAAAAGAGAGAAGAAAGAGAGAAGAGAGACACAAGGGAGGGAGAAAGGGAGGGAGACACAAAGAGAGAAAGAAAAACCTACATGAACACCTAGACTCCTGCTTGCACATTTGTTTAATCTTCCCTTGCTGTTTTTGGAACACATTTTAACGGCCATAAATCTGTGTCTCAGATGCATGTGGTTTAGCTTCAGCAAAATATTGCAACAGTGACAGTGACAAATATGACAGTCTACATCATCTGTGGTTGTACTGAATTAAATTAACTTCCAATTTTAGTCTCCTTTACCATTATTTACTTAAATTCAGAAACACAACATTTAGGGCAAAGGGTCTTCTGTGATCAAGTGTGCAGATTCCTAAGAATTCCAAACATGAAGCAAGAGTTGAATAGGCAATAGAAACCTGTAACGCAAATAAGGAATACACAGTGCAGGTCAAAAGTCTGCCTTGACGTGGTGGATGCCTCGTGATAACATATAAATCCATTTCATAGTATTGCATGGAAGTCTCAGAACCTTTTCTAGTGAAATTAGATTCCCCATTTCAGTGATGACCTGGGGGGAAAAAAAAATAAACGTCGTGTTACACACGTAAACTGAAGGATGGAAGCACTCCTCAAACAGCCATATTTAAAAGTTGCAGGAAGGGAACAATGATCCTTAATATCCTTTCAATACCTTTAAATTCCAATCCCACAAAGCTTTCATAAATTGAGAGCTGCACGCTTAATTAGATTTGTTTTCAAAAGAAAAGTTCTCATGATTTTTGAATCATAAATCTTTCACAATATTTATTCATAATATTATCCAGAATATTACCTTTTTTAGCCATGAGGTGTTCATACTAGCGTTATTTTTCCCTTCTACCCCCTGCTTATCAGATTGAATCTCATCTTAAAATAGCTTATACTGCCATAAACATTACTAAAGCAGGCCTTTTGTACATAAATTGAACTTTATTTTCTATGCAGTTGTGTGTATTAACCCATATTAAAAAAGCACTGCAAAATCACTCTTAAAATGAAGACTTTGAGACAATTGCAACTAAGTCTCTGTACATTTGCAGATTTTGTCTGTTGGATCTCTAACAGCTAAAGGTATGACACAGCTGTAAAGGATATGTCAAATACTTTTTAAATCATAGTGAAAATATTGAGCAGCATTTCTAGCTGAGGTAAACTGAGCAGCACCTTTTCTTGGTGCCTTTGATACTTGGATAAACTTTTTGTTCTGAACTGGAAAATATGAATCTTATGGTAAAAATCAAAGTCATGACGTCAACCAAAACTAAAAAAATTCACTTCAATATTTTCACCTCACAAACACAGCATATCTTACAAAACGGTTCACCAAAAAGTATCTGGGAAAGAAAAAGCTACAGCTTAAAGAAAATTAGAAAATTGTGTTTTGGACATAAGCAGATAAAAGGGAGAAATCAAGGTGCAAAATTATCATTGATATGTAAAGGCTGACTAGTTCATTTTCACATACTAAATATAAAGACTACAGTTAATTAAAACAAATTCTTAGACCTCTCCAAAGGTTTCTTCCAATTTGTGAATTTTACAGTGATCCTTTAGCACGCTCAATGAAAGGTATTAACTTCTTGCTAATGTCATGATTTTTTTTTCTTGAAACTGAAATGGGTATGACAGGTATAACATTTGTCTCTCAAATATGTTCATACAGGAAAACAGATCTTGACAATGCTAGGGGTTTTAGGATATACCCTGAATTAGGCTGTGTCCATTCTAAAACACTAGGCTAAGTATTTAAGTCATGGAAGGTAAGGAAGTACCACAATTGTCATATGACTGTATTTAATGTATTGTCACATTGTCATACAACTGTATTTAATGTATTGTCACATTGTCATACGATTGTATTTAATGTATTGTATAGGCCAGATTGAATCTGAGTGGAAAGATTCCTCAGTGGCCCAGCAAAGCTGAATTTAAGAAATGCTGCTTCAAATACCACCATACTAAAAGAACAGACTAGAGGCTCTTCTGGCCTGCCTTCAAGATCTTCCATGACAGCATGCCAGACCTCAGCAGGCTTGGTGCATGTTTGTGTCTATTCCCAGACAAGGGAATTTACTGCCTGTGGAGGATGGACACACAGACAGCAAATGTGTCTGGGTTAGTGGGCAGCACCACAGGGGAGGACATAATGAAATCTTACACAATCATTCCATGGGGGCCAGTTCCCATACAACTCAAAATGTTCTCCCAGTAGAAATGGAACTTTCAAAACCAAAATGTCACTAAAGCTGCTTTCTTCCCAAGGTAAGTTCTCCTCCAGAGGAAAGGCAACCTTTCACAAACAAACACAACATCACAAGTCTTAGGACTGTATGGATCTGAGGTGTCACCAGTCTGAGCTTAAATCTAAGTAGGAGCAAATGGAAAGATGTTCCAATATTATGTTATTTAAAAAACCCATTTTCCCCTTTTTTTTTTGCATGGCTCTGGTAAGGCTTCAGGATAAGACACCCAAGGCTTAAAAATATTTTTATCATCTTATAATTCACATATTTATGTTGTATTAACAATAAAAAAGTATAATTACTGTTTTGAATTTTGTGCAATTAATAAAAATCTATTTAGGACTGCTGATTTTTTATTCTGACATCACCTATAGTGACTAAATTCAGAATAAGTGACTAGAGCATATTTTCAGTCCTCTGAGAAAGCATTAATCTTTTTCTTCTATTAATAAATCATCATTTAATTAAGTACAACTAAAGTTAACAGCATACATTTTCATGAAAAATGTGCAGTCTTAGAATTCTCCAAGGGTTGTCGAAACCTTACAAACTTTGAATCCAATAGCTTGAGAAGTGGAGTAAATAACCTTAGTATCTAAAATGAACAAGTTATAAAGTAATTTAAACATTTTTCTCTTGGAAAGTTTTCCTGAACAACCCTACTAGATGACAAATTAAGATTATTTTTCCCTAAGAAAATAAGGCATAACTGACAATATTGTACACATAGACAGTGACCAGGAAATATTATCTGACAAAAACACAAAAACAAAATCCATATAATGCTTCATGTGATCACACTTTGCTACTTCAACCTAGTGAGAATTCAGGTACTTGTCCATATTTCCATGGATCCACATATCTGTGTTTATAGTTTCATTAATGGCTTATAAAAACTGCAACTTCTAAGTAATTTTTTAAAACATATTTAATATTAATTCCTTCTGGATATAGACTGCAATGGAAAAAAAAAATCAAAACAGCAGGCGGAAAACTAAAATTAAAAAGAGAAGGATAAACCTTCCTATCAATTTCTTAAAATTCATTTCTCTGTACAGAATTCCATTGTGTCATGCTACCTGAAAGGTAACATCTCATTCTAAAAACGTCCCAACTTTTTTTCGTAATAGTCCATATTTTCTGAAATGTTTGAAAATAATTCAGAAGAATTCAAAATAGTTGTGCTATATACATTGCAAAACTATTTTTTCCCTCAGTTACAAAACAAGTGGTATCACATAATTTTTTAGCTAGAGGGCTCCTTTTCTGACCATAAAATAAATTTACATTTATTAGTTCCAGTAGTAAATAAATTGGTGACTGCTGTGCCTTGCCAAAACAAATTCCTTCAAATCTCTGTCAGCAGACATTTTTAAATCCAGGAAAATATGTTTTTAAGCTGGGAAATACATGACACCTGAGTACATGCGGGATTTTGCAGTCCTGTGGCTCTTCAGGAGGCAAGTTGCCAGCATAAATATTATCACACAATTTTCTCAACAGATTGCTTTGCCATCCAAAAAGATCCAATCTCTTATCACTTCTTTGGGCAAGGGAGGTCTCCTCAGACCCTGAGTTTGTCACAGTACAAATACATACTTTTTTTTTGCCTCTGTTACTTGGATGTGTGCAAGTTTTATAGGCCAGCAAAAGTAAATTACTTCAATAAAATTAAGAGAAGAAGGAAAAAAATACACACACACACACACACCGAGAACTATGCTATTTCCTAAGCTGTGCTGCTCAGTACTAAATGTCACTTTTTTTAGAGGTGACAGCATGGAAAAAGGGAAAGGAACACCATGCTGTGACACATATGAAAGGTGCAATTGCAATTTTTATAATATATCACACCTTAAACTTCCATCCTTCAGCTTCCTTGCTTTAGCTTTATGTTATGACACCATTTTTACAACTGTTGCAAAAATCAGAACCTAGGCTTCAATGGATTGTCCCAACAACAGAAATTACTGCTTGGGAATTAGGTGACCAACATTAATTGACAAAAAATTCTGGTTAAAAATAATATAGTAATACTAAGCTTACTAAAACTATATATTTCCCAGTGAAAATACTAGATAGTGCTGGACAAAAAAAAAATCAATAACTCATGAAAATATGAGTCACCCTGAAACATTTCTTAATGCATATATAATATACTACCTTCTAGAAACAACAAAGTGTGAGAAGGTACGAGAACTAGAATGCCAAAATCAAAATCATGAGGCTTTTCCTTTTTTTTTAATCTCCAGCATGAAGGAGAGATTTGACAAGATAACTCAAGCAAAATCTTGATTTCTGTTTTTTTGTTACAGCTCATTTTGTTGTGATGTACAAACTACATATTTGTGATAATGTTCAGAGAGCGTTAGCAAAATAAATAGATGAAATCAATTCATCTTCATTTTTATTATCTAAAATTAAATACTATATTTGAAAAAAATCACCTGTCTGTGTACAAGAAAGCACCCTCAGAAGTTTAGCCTTGTTTTTTGCTATTTTCTTTTGTTGCGTGTACACATCCCACCTGCATGCCTCTTTGATTTTAGGATTCAGCAGAGTGGCAATCTGAGTGATTTCTACAACTTTAAACAACATTATGACTCCCTGCTGAGAAGCAGCATGACACAACAGTCATATCAACTGTGACCCATGCCGTAGACACTTTGGCAAATCTATAGAAGAAACTGGGGTGCAACTGGCAGAGTAACTGAGAGGTTAGCTGGTTCACTTGCTTTTGCTTGAGGGCAGGGTATACTCAACTAAAACAGGAACTGATAACATGCACTTGAAAAGCACAGTGAGAGGACCCAGATTTTAAAAAGCATGGTGCTAAAAGCATGCATTTCTTTCATGATCTTACTTGCATATCAACAATCTGAAAATTTAACATACCCATTTCTTCATGCCACATAGTAGTCATTCCTCTCTGCAATTAGAGGCCTCGAGAAATTTACTCAGTGGAACAGAGCAGAAAATCTGGGTGTAATTAAATCAATTAAGAACAAAAACAAAACAGATTTGTAAAAACACACTCTTTTCATTAAAAAAGAATCTCCTGAGGAGCATCAACATTTCATTCCAAAACTGCTTTCTTACTGCCATTTAAAAATACTTTATGCAATTCCTTCTTGCAGAGTAAGATTTTCTCCCCAATTTCATACTTGATAAATAATGCAAGAAATTATCTTCTCCTTAATCCTTCAGGCTCCCAAGCAGTTACCATCTTTGCTTTACTTCTAACATTTTCTTTATGAGAATTATAGGCACATAAAATGCATTTCCACCCCATTTAATACCTCCAGTGATTCAAGAGGTAATTTTAAATACTAAGCTACGACTATATTAGACAGTTTTAGATAATTCAGAGCCCTCTTTTGTGTTATTTCAAACCATTTCATCACTCATTGCATTAGAAGAAATAATAACAAACGACAATGACTGTACCTGAGGGATTTTATGTGGGCTTGATGACTTCATTGTCATTAGTTTCTTTCAGAGAACAAACACGGTACAACAAACTGAAGCCTCTCTAAGTATTATAACTACCACAACTGTTTTGTTGTGGAGAATAAAACAGACCAACATTTATTTTGTCATTAAATATGTACTGTAACTCAACTCTACATATAAATGTATTCATAGAATTTAGGGCCAGACATTCATTTCTCCTACATAAACAGAATCAAGGTAAATTAACCATTATATTTGATAAGTGCTTTGGCTTTTTCTCTATTACTTGGACATTTGCATGTCTAGTCTTCTATCCTGACTACAAGAAGCCGCAGGAAGTCTTCCCTACAGACAGACAGCAATAGAAAATGGGCAAAAGGCTAATTAAAAATTCAGTCATATCAGACAGTGAATTCTGGGTATGAAGAGTGAGCATGAATATATGTCAGAGAGGGAGAGAGAGGAATTAAAAGATTCAGGACACTCCCGACAATTCAAAAAAACTTCGGCAGTGCCCTTCTCAATACCCTATAATCAGCTGTAATCAGCTTGAAGTCCGTTTCACTGATGCTCCCTTTCTTGCTCTTCTGCTGGCCAGAAAATGCAACGGAAGATTTTTATGTGTGCAAAGAAATGATCCATTTGTGGGACCAGTTTTGAATATAGGAGAGACCTTTTGATATCTTCAAATTTTTATCTTGTGCGATTTAACATCATGTGTGATTAAACATTACGTGTATCAATGTCATTTATCTGCACAGATGGAAATTCCTTCAACCCATAATTTCAGCTTCATCTGTACTATGAACACTTACATTCATTGCTCATTCTGCTACAATCTGACTGGTTCATCCAAACATGGATTACATTTTATGAACCAAATAAATACAAGCCACCTTATACAGCCTTTTATTTTCCCTGTAGCAAGTTGCTATTGGAAGGTGATAATCCAGAGCAATTTTTAATGATTCATAATCTGACCCTTTGCTCTAATCAAGCATGAAATATATAGGAACAGAAGAATAGAGTAAAAAAATCAAGAAAAGCGCTATCAACAATTAGCCATGTCTGTACCACACCTTATCATTTGCTGTTCAAATGAATAGTCAGGTGAAATTAGTGAAATTTGCTTAGGGTAATTTGGTTATTATAGCCAGTCCATTCAAATACAACAAAAAATTATTAGCTGTTTCTTTCAGCTTTTAAAATTGTAAGAACGCTTCCTATGGGTTCCAGAAAGATCAGTAATAATAAAAAAGATCAAGCTGAATTCTCCTGTCAGAAAGTTCCCTGTTTATCTGACAAAACAATGTTTATGTCAACTCTAAATCTTGTTATTACAGTTGGCTTTCTCACCTGTTGATTACAGGCTCTCACAATCTGTTACATTATTATTCTTCTGATTCCAGAATACTCCACAAAGAATGGAGGTTCAAGACAAAATCATACCTTAAATTTGCTGTGAAAGGGTTTCAGCATCACTTATTTCAAGACAAATGTAAATGTATTTTTATTGTGTTTTGAGAAAATGCATTAGTGCAATTCTTTTTTTGCCTCGCTCAAAAAACCAAGTATTTTTAAAAATAAGTCACATTAGGAAAAACAGATGAAAGAAAATCATTTACAGGTATTCACCAATACTAGTTGCTATCATCTTCCTATAAAAGGATTGAATTTGTGTGGGTATTGTTCTCTAATTGACAAATAATCTGCAACATGTTACAGCTTTCTAGCTGAAAAAAAATTTGGGCATAATTTTGAGGTGATTTTTTGTTTGTTTGTCCAGAAGCATATAAAAGCATGAGAAAACATTAGTCTTCTGGGTGCTACTATGTCTTGGTTTAGATAGACAGGTATCTGTCAGGGAGGGTTGGAGTCTTCTTTAAAATGTAAGCTTCTTCTTTCTTTTTCTAAATTATCATAAATTTGCAATTAAAAGGCTGTCAGGCAAAGATTTTGGGAATAGGTATAGCAGTTCTTTACTAGGGATATGAAAATACAGATGTTGTACAGAAGAATAAGCAAACAAATAAACAAACAAGAAATCCTAGAAAACCCTGACAGAGTCAGAAATACAACCTGACACCCTGTTGGTCAGGGTGCTGGAAGCAGTCCACAGTAAGCCCTCCTGGAGTGGCAGATGTGGTTCTGTTGGAGTAGAGATGGTCTCGTTGAAGAAAAAAGGGTCCAGTAATGGTGAGATGGGTCCAGTCTTCCTCCAGGGATCCGGTGGAAAAACTGGATACCTTGTGGGACTGTGGCTGCTTTGTATGTAGGTTAAGACGGTTTGGCTCCTCCTCCCTGTGTGGAGCAGCTTACAATAGTGCAGTGTAATGTGTAATGTCATTGATGAGCTCTTAATGGTCCATTAGCAGAAGACATTGCCATGGAAGTAGTGAAACAATGAAGAGAGATAAGTAGCACTTTACCATCTGATAGGGGACACTGACTCATTTGAGCAAAGATGAGCAATTTTGCTCCACTCAGATGGAATAGAATAATATGCTCTTTACAAAACCTATGATATACAGACTGAGGATAAAAAATTTAAAATGTACATTCTACAGAAAGTCTCAGGAAGAAAGAACATAAACTAATAGATTTGAAAGATATTGCCCATATCCTCGTCAGTATTTTATACTGGAGCACAATACTCACAGAATTTTAGTGAGAACTAGATACTTAAATACCACTGAGAAATGGCACTTAAGAGCCTTCTTCCATTCCTATTTCTATTAATGACTCTGTTTAGCCAGCAATATTTTCCTACTTTTCTTTTTTAAAATAAGAACAGTAGAGACCTGACCTCCTCCTTTTAGTGTTTTAAGATCTAATTCCAATGATGTTTAGTTTAGATCTGTAGAGGCCCGACCTCCTTATTTTAGTCTTTTCTCTTTTTTTAGAGCAGGATTTCCAACAATTTTTAATTCTGAATTATGGAAAGCAGAGAGTCCCATTTCCATACATACTACTCATTAAGCTTGAATGGTGGGTGAATAGATTCCTTCCACTCTTAATTACTTGGTGAACATCTCTTAAGAGATGCTTACTGACAGGATCGACACGTTAGACCTTGCACATTCCTTGTTATTGGGTGCCATGACTCCTTATTAATAACTCCAGCTCTTGAAACAACATGGGATCCTCTGAGAACACTTCTTGGCCTACATTTAGGCCAGCTACTCCTCCTCCCTCCAGGACAGCCTGACTGTGCCTTCCTATCACCCAGGAAGCCTCCCAGACATGTCCAGGACTTGGAGTGAGCCACCATATCCCTGTTTGCTTAACTTGCACATGACTCGGAGCAAGTTGGAAGAACTGAAAAGATCAGGATGTTGAGAATGGAGAGGAAGTATTGGAGAATTACAAGAAAATTATTCTGTCTGACCTGTCTTATTCTAAAGCAGAAGGTTGGCATCTGCCTTAAGGTGAAACAAAGATCTTTACTAAAGCTGAACATGAATGCTCTGTCCATAGTGATAATTTCTGAAGTCTGTTATATTTTCAAAGTCCAACACAATTGAAATTAAGGTAAATTCTTAATTAAACAGGATTATCTTTCACATCTTCAAGACACAGACAGTAAAGCTTCACAAATATCTTAAAATTTTCTTAAAAAAAAATAACACCCTTCTTCACCACGTGGTAAAATGTGGGAAGTTATTTGGGATATCATCCTTGGTATAAAATTTGTGGCCTTGCTTATACAGCTCAAAATTTAAATTAACCTTTTATGTTGCAGTCAAGTAAACATAGACAGCTGCACCACATTCCAGTTTTGGACTACACCATTAATAAACTACTTACGGAATATATTCTTAAAACCAAGTCTCTAAAAACAGAGCTGGCAACTGGAAAAAAATCATCAGCACTACGAGGAGTCACCTAAGATAGGACTACCAGAGCATGTGACAGTTTCTGTGTTCAAGTTTGTTCTATGATGTCCACAGCACACCACCAAAGACTTGGTGTGTCTAAAACAGAACTTATTTATGAGCTCATGTGATTCAGAAAAGAACTGAGCTATAATTACTGGTCATAAAATACACACATTTCTGACAGATCATACTTCCTTTTCAAGTGTTAGAGGAGCATTACCTGTTAAACATTAATATAACTGAAAATTGAGAAAAAATCAATACACCTACAGCAAGAAATACCCTCCTGTGCTCCAGAAATTGAAACTTACAGTTGGAAGTATTCAAGATAATTGCATTACTATATAAGCATATCTAATTGGAATTTAACTTTGCAGTCTGGGAGCTCTGACAGAAAATCTGCCTTCTCGGGTCAAGCAAAGTGAAACTGAGCAGATCTGAGTATTTTACAGCTCTGTAAGCATACTCATTTTCTAAATTTCTTGAAGTGGAAAAGCATACTGATGGTGGTGTTAGAATTGCCCCCAAGTGCTGCAGACAGTTAGCATCAAAATTTTAACACTTTACTGATAGCAAGATGGCAAAAAGAATAATTCAGTGAAGTATAAAGCTAGCTGTTCTTAAAATATCCTAGGATGTATCAATAATTCATCTACAGATGTGTAAATTATATCCTACACAGATGCAACGAAATGTACTCTACAGGTGAGGAAAAGAACAATAATGATTTCAGAGAATCATAAAGTATCTTGATTTTTTGTTACTTTTTCAATATATCAGCACTACGATAGACATAAAAATTAAAATCACCACTTCTCACCCACTGAAAAAGATAAATTTGAGTTTCCACTACAGACTTCATTTTTAGAGTATGAAGGAAAAAATCAAAACTATTTTGTTAGCTTTCCTTTTCTGTGATGGCCACAGCACAAGACGGGTGACTATCACATTCGGGCATAGTAAACTGGCTCTATTAAATACAGCAGTTGTTGCATTTCTCTTTTTCCTAAACTTTGCAACACCAAACAATAACAAATCTGGGATATTAATTTTGGAACGAATCAATGGAGCACCACTATCCATAACTTTAGTTTTAATTTTTTGAAGGTTGTATGGTATTTTAACATCCTTCTCATGCTTAGATATGACCATTGTTTTGTAAGAGCCTGAAAGAAAACAAAGCTGTAACATTATTCTCTCAAGTCTTTGGAGAAGTGTGATTCTCAGCATCTCTAATAAGCACTAATGAGCTACAACCCAAGCCCAAATGCAAATCCTCACAGCTTTCAGCTCGCAGGGTGGCAATGAAAAACAGATGTTGGTTTACAGGTTGTTATTCAAAGGTACCAGGAGGTTCATCAACGATCCATAAACATGTAGGGCATGAGTCTAATGACCAGACTCTAGACATAATATTTAAGGCTTCTTAAAAAACACCCTGGAAACTGAGTTCAAATAGGTGATTAACAAAGATAAAACCCAAAAAATCAACCAGTAGCAAGGTAAGTAACTTAGCACTAAGCTGAAGAAAAACAAAAAAGACCCCACAGCAATAATCTGACAAACTCACAAAACAAATTGGAAATCTTTATCTTTTATGCAACCATAAAAGTCCACCAAAGTGCAGACTTCTGAATTTGTAAAAAATATAAATTAGTCTTTAGTAAACATCTCACAGAGCAATACTCATAACTTTAAAATTAATCAAAAAGGAACAAGAAAAAAGACAATTTGGTTACAGACTGCCACGTGAACAGACCTGCAAATAAGAGCTGAAGTTAGAAAGTTCATTGCTATGGATGATGATGTGTCAAAACTCCACAATGTTGTATGCATCAAACATTAGGGAAAGAATGGTGAAGCATGCATTTTTTCTGATTTGGAACATAGGAAACAAGCCAGGCAGATACCCAGCAGCATCTAGAGTAAGTCTACTAGGAAAGAGGCCATTAAAAAAAATCCTAATAATTCTCTTCAATTATTGACAGGAACGCCTCTAAAATACATTGCTGCTTCTCTCTAATAGATTCAGTTCTGAGGTTCTTGAATTCAATATTATGTCTTTACTTTTTAGGGGTATTGGAGAGGTTTAACATGGTGTTTAATTACTTAAGACTCTAAAGGTTACAAAAACTTTGTTTCCTACATTTTTCAAGTAGCATAAGGACAGAAGTTAATTAGCTGACTACAATTACTGATTATCATGAAAAAGCACATGCTCCAGTCCCCAAACAGGTTCCTCTTAGTACTTAAATTTAATGTACTTTTCTTTATATTGGGTGTTTCCTATCTCTCTTTCCTCCTAACCACACAGGATTCCCATTTGCCGTGTTAGTAACACTTCTGCAATTTTAAGATTTTTTTTTCATAACCTAAGCATTTATCAGCTTGGACTATTTCACCTCCTTCACTGGACTTTTTCCTGCAGCATTTATATGTAATCTCTGCCATTGTGATTTTATATTATATACAGAAATATAATACAGCATAAGTTTTTACCTGCTGACAGGAATTTTGTGTTTGAATGCTGCAGATGAATCGGGCCTTAATGGATAACTGTTCAGATGCATGACTGCTTGTAAATATAACTTATATTATAATGACATTTTATATGATTGTATATAATTTATTATACAAAAAATAATATATAATAATAAAGTTATTAATAATATTATTTGTTCCTTTCCTCCTGCAGGTTGCACTGACAGTACCTGGTCCAAGAATGAAGAGTCCAAATACATTTTCTGCAGCCTGAGCCAGAACACATTTTTCTGTAACAACCACCATCATTACCTCACTCAAAAAATTGTGCTCACAGGGGGCATGATTCTACTCTGCATCTCTACACTCTCATGAGACAAAATTAGTACCTTAAATAGAAGAAACAAATATCAGTCATGCCATAGGGTAAGAAACAATTACTAACAGGTTTTTTTGAAAGGATCCCTCAAAAATCATAGGAAGAGGGATGGTATTTCTTCAATGCTACATCCTGCTCAGGCTTCAATAGGCCACACGAGTTAATAGAAGGGCCCATGTTGATTCACAAAAAAATAGAAGTCTGTCAAATTTTAGCTAAATCAAAATGTTTGACCAGCACATTCTTGCTAAGGGTAATTTTAACACTGCATTCACTGCTCTCAGCCTAGTTTTTTTTTTTGTTTGTTTGGTTTTTTTGGTTTTTTTTGGTTTTTTTTTGGGTTTTTTTGGGTTTTCTTCTTTATAGAATCAGGATTTGAGTCCTGGCTCAAATTTTACTACTTCTGGAAGTATGTGGGTTTTACACATAGCTGTTCTTCCTCTGATAATGAGTTTTCTATGTTTAATCATCTATGCTACACAAGAATTTATGACTCAAAACTGACAATTTACATCTGATCAATTTGCCCAAATCTTCCTTCAGCTCTTGCCATGCTGGTACAGGATATTTTCTTATATAAATTGAAATATGACAGATATTAAAATGAAATTACTCAGTGTTCGTACGAATATTGTTTGTGATAACATGACATTTCAGTGATGTACTTATCATAATTCTGTCCTCACCTAAATCTGGCATGGTAGATATTTTCTTAAACTCTATTAACAGCACAGGGAAGCAAAATTGTTCCTCCAACTTCAAATTATTTGGGTCGAGATTTTATTTTGTAGCATATTCAACAACAACAATTTTTTCATACTGATTCTGGTAAGTGTCCCAGGCCAAGACAAGCCCCAGAATACTGAAGCGGTTAGCTTACTGAGTAGCCATTTATTCAGCCTGAAATCTTCCTTTTTCCCAGCACTTTCTTGATATGACAAGTTCTCATTGATACTGTTCACTTAATGAAATTCAGCAGTTCATTTTCATGTCCTGGATCTTCTTATCACTTCTCTTCTTACCTGCTACAGGTAGTTTAAAAGCTTTACCCAATCTCCCTTATTGTTGGGGGCTGAGGTTTTGGGGGTTTTTTCTTTTCTTTTCTTGTTCCAGGTGGAATTTTTCCGATTGTATTGCTAAGAAGCACTGATAGCTGGATGCTTGAGATGGCAGGGAGAGGAAACAAACCCTCACTCACTCGATCTGAGCCTTGGGGAAACAACCTCACTGCTGCTACAGAAGTCCAGCTGGGTCCTGTTTCTTCTGGTGTGGGGTGAGCTCCTGCTCCTGGGAGCAGCCACTGAACTGGGACCTTGTTTGTTATCTCTTGCCTCACTGAAGAGGGACTTGCCGCTGTGCTGGGAGCGGGGGTCGCTGTTGTCCCGCCCCCCACTGTTTCTTCAGCACTGCTCCGAGTCTTTTTGCTACTTTGTAGCCCGCAACCCCTGCCTGCCAAGACCTTCCACTTCCTCAGCTATGGAGTTTCTTATAAATCTTTTCCATCCCATCCCGTCTGGGCCCAGCCACCGTCACCGTGAGCTCTCCGAGTCTGCGCCACTGCGCCCCCTGCAGCTGTGGGGGGATCATCGCACCCACCCTGCCCGCCGGGAGCCACCAGCGCCTCTGCTGGCTGTGACCGAAACTGCACCCAAGGGGCAAGTGCTCGCACTCACGGACGCTGTTACTGGGTTCCGGGTTCTGTTTATTGTTAATGCTGTAGCTGTTGCTGTTTGTTTGCCTGGTTATATGTACTACTAAAGTTATATAAATATGTAAAGTTGTATAAATACATACTGTTAGTCCTATCCCCATACCTTTGCCTGAGAGTCCCTTAAGTTCAAAATTATAATAATTCGGAGGGAGGGGGTTTACATTCTCCATTCCAAGGGAGGCTCTGGCTTTTCCCTGGCAGACTGACATATTAGGCAGATAACTATGATAGTTATCTTTCAAACTAAGACATTTATGGAGAGAGAAACAGGAGGCTACAAACATGCTGTCCCTAATGTTGCCATTCCTCAGAACTAGCAACCTGTGGAGATGACTGATGTAAAATCAATGCATAGCAGTTGGCCTGGTCTCCTCGAGGTTTTACCTAATATCATTACATCCCCAAAACAGGAGGATTTTTTTTTTCTCAAAAGTATCTAAAATAATATCCAGACAGCATTGCATTTATTATGACTGTTCGGAGGTGGGTTGCTTTTGTTTTAATAGATATTACAAAAATGTTCATGTATTATTCATCCTTATTGTCAAATTTAGTGATAAGATTATAGAATTCAAAAAGAGACATTAAGAAAAACTCTGCAAGCAAATCAAAAATACATTATCTCTGAAAAGGTATAGTCCGTGCACTAATTTGACTGTGATATTTTTCAGTTCGGACCTTGATTATACATACAGTCATCATCATTAAAATAAATAACTCCTTGAATATTAATGCTGCAAAACCTAGCCTACATCAACTCTCCAAGTGGAAAACTTGCCATAAGAAGACAAGAAAAAAATACTCTGCACATACACTGTGAAGGTGGTGGGGCACTGAAACAAGTTGGCCAGAGTTGTGGATGCCCCAAGCCCCAGAACTGTTCAAGGCCACATTAGATGAGGCTGTAATCAACCTGGTCTAGTGGAAGGTTTCCCTGCCCATGGCAGGGGGTTTGGAACAAGGTGATCTTTAAAGTCCCTTCCAACCCAGGCCATTCCATGATTCTATGATTTACCAGTATTCAGACAAACAAAACAGAGACGTATGAAGAAAAAGAGAAAGACTTGCAAGTTTCCAACAAGATGCCTGAATTTGTTAGACTATTTCACTAATAACGCAGTTTTTTATTTGGGTGGGTGGGGTGATTTTTTGGGTTTGTTGTATTTTTTATGTTGGGGATTTTTTCAATTTTCTGTAACCCAATTGTTATTTTAAAAATGAACAAAATAACAATCTATCCCTTTCATTTTAATCCTTTAGGTTTAAATAGACTGACCAATAGATTCATTTTACTACGATCATAAAACTTCACTGTGTTCCTTAAGCTGTGCTGGAGAACAGAAAATCTGCATGTCTATAGAAGTTTTGGCTAATTTACTACTCCAAGAAATACAGTAGGAAAACATTTAACGTAAATGATGTACATCAGATTCTTAGAGCTACTGACCTCTCTAAAGTACCTGATTTATTCTCCAGGTTCTTGAAAAACACATTACGCAACAACAAAATTACTTCAAGGACTAATATGCAATGCATGCCACACCCTTGTGACAGAGCACTGGACGCAAATACTTGCCCCCTCAATTAAATACATTCTCCAAAATGGAAATGCAAATCCATAGTTGACTGAAATGACAAACACTCATTTCAGTCTTCATCCAAGACTCAAATAAACAGACATTTATGTACACTACATAGAGTCTCCCAAGACTTTCTATGAGGAACATTCTAATAAAATAGATCATAGAGAAGTTTAAAAGTAGAAGTGAAGAGGCTTAAATAGACTAACTACCAGAGCTATCAGATGTTGCCATTCTACACTATTACAATGTTTCCATCCTGATATTTTAGCAGTAGCTTGAAAGGAAAAAAAAATCTCTTAAGATGACAGATAACTGTGCAGCAAAACTAAGTCATATTATATAAATATCCCTTTGTATCACTGAGTTTTTTTCCTTTGTGATCTTAACGCATGGCTTTCCTTGATGCCAAAAAAGAGTCAATAAAAAGAAGCCTTTTTTCTTGAGCAGCACCTTTGTTCTTCCCAAGCCTTAGCAACTGTTCACGGATGCAGTAAGGGCAGAATAAAGGGGAAAGATTTAGTATGGATGAATTCTGTATTTTTTACCTGATTCCAGCTTTAGTCTCTTATCTGATAGTAACTCATACTGCTAGAACTGTTAAATACTATCTCTAGTGACAAACCTACTAATAGGAAAAAGCACCTTCCCTTTCTGCTCTTTATTTCAGATCACATACCTTGACCTGACTAGTGCATGATGAAATCATTTTCTGCAAGCATGAAAGATCTAAATTTTTTAATGGATTTTTTGTGGTGAGCAAGCTCTGTTAAGCAGCTAGATTAAATATAGAAAATGCAACTTCTTTGTCAGGTTTTACTGAGCAAGGAAAGAGTACTATTCCACTCAGGAAATGCAGAATGAGACCAGAACAGTGTGCTGTAGCAGCTGCAGCTAAGGAGGGCACCTGATGACATTTCTCTGTTCTCAGGTTTGGATGTCATTGTTGCCATACCTGAACAGCATATGAGGACAACATATGGAATAGCATTCTCCCACACACAGCAGATTTCTCATGGAAATCCTGAATCAGAAGTCATGGGATACTTATAGCAGGTCCCCACGGCAGGGCAGAGCAATCAGAGGATGCAGAAAATAGAGGCTCCAGCCAAGGGGAACATCTGCCACAGAGCTGACCCTTGTGCATCAGAGCATTTTACATTTTCCTCATCATACTTTGGCATGAAGGTTTGGGTTTGTGTATCACAGAAACCTACACTATTATTATTTTTACATCAGATTTTTTTAACACAAACTTAACTTTTGACAAAATGTGCTAACCAAAAGATCCCACCAAAAGTTACTTCGATTGCAAGGACAAAGCACATGTTAAAATTAAGGTAATTTTACACAGAAGCAAGTGTTGGGGTAGCTAATTCTTCATTACTTGAGATTTTTGAATCAAAACTAGATATTATGGCTGTGTCAAAGCTTATGAGCATTATAAGCGCATATTGAAATTCTTTGAAAAATTGTTGTGCTCTGTGTGATGCTATAAATCACAGCAGGATCTAAGAACAGGCATTTTGTGCTTCAAAGCACCTTGATTTAATTGAGCAACATAAAATGTTAATTAGCTCTTTTTTAAGAAAGGTACTCAATGATTTATATTATTTCTCACACAAAGAATATGACTTCATGACTCTAAATATCTTTTTTTTTAAGTGATAAAATTCCAAAGTAAATGACCTGCAGTCCCAAGAAATTGCTTTGTTTACTTTCTATAGATAAATTATTTCTCTCTCTCTCATTTCATGAGAGCATTGTGATTTTCTTCTATTGGTATAATTCAAACAATAATGGACTTGTTCTGTCATTGTAGAGACGGCCATGCACTCAGAGTGATTTGGTAAAACTTCAGAGGACTTCAAGCACCAGCACCTTGTTATCTAGAAGTCTTTCATACCTTTTCCATGTAGCCTCCCATGGGCAACTCCACACAGCTCTGGCTCTTTCTCTCCTTTTCCTCTCTTCCTTCTGCAGTCCCAGCTTGCTCCTTCCTGTCCGTACCATGGCCACCTAACCCTGTCTGTCCCACACATGATGTCTGACCCTTTCTGTCCCTCACACAACCGCCCGTCCCTTCCTCCTCACAGCACCACCCACAGACTCCAGCAGACCACCAGCTAACTCACTCTTTATCACACCCAGCTGTGAGAGCAAGGCTGCTCCCACTCTGGTAATTAACACAGCTGCAAAATATTGGAGCCAAAATTGCCTTTAACACTATCTGTCTTCCCACACTGTTCTACTTAAGATGAAAACAAGTACTAAATTCAAGTTTATCAACAACACACTTAGCTTGCTATAATAAATTCTTTGATCACTAGAAATACGAAGGGTGTCTGTTGTTTTCAGTTCATTTACATCAGCTAGCTTAGGATCTCAGATGCCATGTTGAAGACATACTAGTGCTTTTCTACACATAATAATAAAAACTGGCAATTAAATCAGTGTTTCTTCACTTTATGAATTTTTGTTTGACCCCAGCTATAGGATGGTCACTGCCTGAAAGCTTCAGACTCAGTTTTGACATTTCCAACAGAAAGAGTTATTCCAAATTACACCAAGGATATTAAGAAGCCAATTCATAGCCTTCAAAGAGAAAAAGCTACTTAGATTAATCTTAAATAGCTTTAGATCAGACTCATATTTTAGGTATGTGCTGAGGCTCTAAAGGGTGTGGCATTTTTAAGAAGTTTCTCATTTTAGTTCCATGAGGACCACAGGGGTATAACATATACAACATTTTGAATCAATTCAGTGTCAGGTAATCTTTTTAAAGAACTATGTTTTTGCACTCATGAAGATATAAAGATATAGTCACGCCTACTGATGCCAACTTCAATTTGCAAACAAGCGTTACAACAGAATCCTCAGCTGCTGAATTTATTTCACTATGAATTTAACTTTAGCAAATAATTCAATTTTTTTAATGTGAAGTTACACTTCTTCCTGAAAGCACCTTGTGTTTGCAAAACATAGATTTCTGCTCAGACTCTGGTTCCAAAAAGGCTTATAAAGAACAAGGTGGTGTCAGCTGAGGTCGATGCAGAGTCTTAAAGGGAGCAACAGGAAAGACAGCTCGGGATGGACTGGCAACCCTTTATTTTACTACTAAAACATTTTTCAAGCACAGAAACACCTAATAATTCTGCACTGTTCCCGGTTACACTGCCAGTGTAGGTGCTGATATGCACTGCAATGGAGTTCGAAAATATGGATCATGACAGAAGATATTGTCCTCCTATGGCAAGCACCCAGTGTGTCTGCAATCCCATCACTTCAGTTTCAAGGCTCTGAACTAAAAAAGGAAAGAATTTGCTTGGACTGTGTTTTGTAGCACTTTCAGCATGAATGTAAGCAGGTCACCCACCCACACCATCACTAACTGCAAAGGCTGTACAACTAAACTTCTCCCCAGCACACAGTGCCACTTCCACACCTCACCTGCCCAGCCTGCAGCCCTCCATCCCAGCAATCCATCCTGGGATGCATTCCACCAAGTCTCATCAATGCTGATGATGTCATAGTTCTGGGAACTGACCAAACCTGACAGTTCATCCTGTTTCTCATGCTGCATGTATTAGCATATGCATTTCAGATGTGCTCCTGAACCACGTGAAGGTATCCTTAAAAAAGGTCAAAATGAGTTTTGGTGGCATTTAAATCTCACAGTGATTATCCTCAGTCTTGCTGCTTGTTTGTAGCCACCTCAGAACAGATCCATTTCCTAAGATGGATTCTTAGGAAACAGTATGGAATCATCTATGGAAACACAGCTTCTCATCTTTCCTTATGAAAAGCATTTTATTTTTTATACGATTTATCTTTGCTCTCAAATTATAAATGGCTTAACTGCTAACTATTTTCAATAGTGTTGAACTGCCCTCTGCAGCTGAATCAGTGGTAAAACGTGTAGAAAAAATTTTGTATCGTGATTCATGACCTATGTCTAAGGGTTCATGAAATCAGGCTCACTCTTCTAGATCTCAAACTGTCCGAAATAAGTTGATGGGAGCTTTAGGAGCAAAAGGCTTAGAATACTGAAGTGATGTCTATTGAAAGATTGGAGTTCTTTTAAAAAACATGTGAGTACTTGGCTTCTCCTTTTTAGGAATGAAAGGGAAACTTTTTGTTAGGAAATTGAAAAAGGTTTGGGTTTCACTGTTTACTTTTTGATCTTGTGAGATGACAGGAGTAAGAAAACATTGAGAACAATGTATACAAACATGTTCATCAGCAAAAATAAGAAGAATCGAGCTGGCACCCTCCAAAAGCAAATTCTTGTCCAAGAGTTGTGTGACTGAACCTACAGGGGGTTTTGACTTATGCTATAGATAAAAGGTCAAGTGTCTCAAACTGAAGCAGTTGTTTTTTCTTCCAGCTCAACAAAATAGTATATTAGAATTATTGTTCCTACTCACTGCAATTTAGTGTTATTCACAGTATCATGTAAATTTTGATTCACTAGTCTACCTGCTGAATAAATACCAAATAAATGCCAGTTTCTGTGGAAAAGTTAATAAAATGTTCCAGACAAGTAGTAAAAGTTGTCACAGGATTGATTAGAGTTGGGGCACAATGGTTAAACTGTTCTCAGATACTTTGATCAGTACTAAAGACCAGTTAAGAAATCAAACACATTCCTTCATGAAAAAAAGCAAGGTTCAATGACATACATTTCAAACTAAAACTGCCTTATTTCCCAGAGATTAACAAAGGGTGATGATTGATGCATCCACAAAGCCAGAAAATTCTATTTCCTGCCCCTGCAAAAGTGCCTGTAAAACCATAGTGAAGTTCAAAAAACAAATCCCAATCATACTTGACTTTAACATATTGGGTTATATCTTTCAAACAATAATGTCTAACTAAGCTGAATCAACACCCGCACAGCAACAGCAAGAGGGGAAATACTGGCACTTACAGTTCCAGCCAGCAAGTGAAAAGGAGCCAGGTGCCTTGGTAACAGTGGTGAGAGTAATCTTTAAAATTTCATCCATTTAATTCCTCAGGGAGAACTCTTAGTGAGCTAAGGTTGCTGATAAAAATGATAGCACAGCACCTACAGTCCCTGTTCAATATAAAAAGGTAATAAAAAATTTCAGAATTGCTAAAAAACTATAGAGAACTTCAGAAAAAAGATTGCTTTTCGGTTGTTGTTGTGATGATCAATTAGGTTTGAAGGTTAAAACTGAATAACCTGAGGACCCTGGATGAGATTATTCCTACAGTACTGTACTGCTAAATTCTAGCCTTAGGTCAGGATAGATTGCTATTCTTTTATAATTTCCTTGAAACACTGGCATTTCAGTAGAATGATAAAAAAGAAAAACCCAAAACAAAAAAAAAAAATCACAGTTTGAGAAAACAGCTTTTTGTTGATTTATAAAGTTAATTTCCAAGTCCAATAAGTTATACACTTAAAATTTTGATAAATCTATGAATAGGACGATTTATAACATACTAGATATACTGCATCACCATTTATAAACACAGTCAACTGTATCAGCAGTTCTTACCAGGACACCAGAGACAAATGATGTCCCTCAGGGCTACAAACTGGGACCAGTGGTATTTAACATTTTCATTAATGACACAGATGAAGGGATCAAACGTACTGTCAGAAAAACTGCAGATGACAGCAAGGTCTAGGGGTGCAGATGACATTCCTGAAGGATGGAACACCACCCATAAGGACCTGCACAAGCTCAAGAATTGGGCCCACGGGAATCTCACGAGGTTTAACAAGACCCAGTGTAAGGTGCTGCACCTGGGTGAGGGCAGCCCCCGACATCAACACAGGCTTTGGGGTGAAGAGATCAAGAGCAGCCCTGCTGAGAAGGACTTGGCTGATGTGGCTGGAGCACTTGCCTTTGACTACTGAGGCACAGGAGTCACTAAGGACCTCAGCCTTCTCTTTGTCTAGGTCTCCCATTTCCTTCTGGAGAAGAAGGAAATTATCCTTAGAACATTATCTCTAGTCTTTATTTTGCTTGATAAAAGCCCTTCCCAGTTACTGTTAATATCCCTGGCCAGACTCAATTTTAACTGAGCCATGGCTTCTCTAACCTTGTCCATAGCTTCCCATACAATTTCACTGTATTCCTCCTGGGCCACCTGTCCTTGTCTCCACTTCCTGAAAACATCCTGAAAGACATGAGCCAGCAGTGTGCACTTGCAACTCAGAAGGCCAGTCAGGTCCTGGGCTGCATCCAAAGCAATGTGGCCAGCCGGACAAGGAAGGGGATTCTCCCCTCTGCCCCACTCTGATGCGACCCTACCTGAAACACTGCATCCAGCTCTGGGGTCCCCAGCACAGGAAGGACATCAACCTGTTGGAGCAAGTTCAGAGGAAGGCCCCAAGTTGACTAGAAGGATGGAACATGTTTCCTGTGAGGAAAGGCTGAGAGCATTTGGTTTGTTCAGCTTGGAAAGAAAGGCTTAAAGGTGACCTAATTGCAGCCTTCCAGCACCTGAAGGGAGCCTACAAGAAAGATGGAGAGAGGCTATTTACAAGCCTGTAGTGACAGGACAAGAGGGAATGTCTTAAAACTGAAAGAGAGCAGGTTTAGATTAGATATTGGGAAGAAGTTCTTTAGATGGTGAGGCACTGGAATAGGTGACTCAAAGATGCTATGGATGCCCCAATCCCTGGAAGTGTTCAAGTCCAGGCTGGTTGGAGCTCTGAGCAACCTGGTCCAGTGGAAGGTGTCCCTGCCCATGGCAGGGGATTGAAGGTAGATAATCCTTAAGGTCCCTTCCAACCCAGGAATTCTATGATTTATGAATTCTAGGAAGTGGTTGAGAAAGTGAAAATACTCTAGAGACCACATGCATTGGAAAATGTGAAAAAATGTTTAAAATAACACTTTGCAATGAATTTTATTGCTGAATTTTAAATTATATTAATACTACATTGCTACATGCAATAACACTTACATGTGCAGAAGTGGTACGTTCAAATGTCCATAAATTTAACCTTAACCTTATGACTATCACTTGTACTTGCTTTCATTACATCTTTTAATAACATATCATTTTAATAAGAATACTTTTTCAGTCTACAGATCCTTAACAACACAATCTTGCACATTTTTGCTGAGCTGTGAGTAAAAGTTGTCTGAAGGAACATTTTTCCTGTCCATATGCTTAAAAGACAGCCCCTTTCCAGACCTGATATCTATGAGAAAGAATGGGAAGAGAGAAGAGCAGAAATTGAACCCTGAGGGGTAGTGGAAAGAAAGGTCAGAATGGTTTCTTTCTCTGCACTCTTCCCCAGATTACATAAAACTTCCTCCGGTTCGTGAGCAGAAGCCTCCATTTTTTTTTTCCATGGTTGTCTTCTCAAGGATAAAGATGATGAAATGAAGACCTCTTTCTTGAAAAGGGCTGCTACTGCTGACAGAACTAGAGATTCTGGTGTCAGTGAGAAAGCTGCCAGCTCAGGCCGAAAGAATTCAACTCACAAATACTTTGAAAGCCGTTACTGCAACTTGCTGGTACCACTTAAAGAAAGCATCCTTTGGGAATTCAGTGCATATGAACAAGCAGAGTATGAATAATGTCATTGCCACTCGTAACAGAGATCAAACCCCAGTGAATCAGCTATGTGGGAACCAGAGTATCATAGTGACAGGCACTTCAGAACTACATCATAATGCCTCTTTTGTAAATATGATAGGTTAAATCTTAGCCCTGTTGAAATGAAAGCTCACCAAAAATCAAAGAACAGAGTAGTGTGGCTTCTGAGGAAGTAAATTGTTCAAAGGCTCATCTTCCCAGCAATATCAGGATGAATCTTACACCCTCTAACCTGCTGAGCAACCTGAATAATTCAGTCACCTCTCAGCCCCACGCTGTGAACCCTCTCTCAGACTGAAGCTGTGCCCTAACAGGAGAATGGGTTGCTTCTTGTAACATAATGAAAGTCAGCAGCTGCTATGGACCCAAATACTGCTGCTGCTATATTACATCGAAATGCAACGGCAAATGTACTGTATTCTGTCTTCAGAGACATGGGACTTCCATTGTTGTTGTAATCCTTTAAACACCATCTTCATTCTGCTTAGGAGTCCAAGTGATGTAAACAAGAAATTGCCCAAAAAAATAGAAACTATGAAAGGCCTAGTAAATCTAACCACCAGGATGGCAGCAAGTCCCGAAATGAGGCAATGCCTTCTGAATTATAGAAGAAAAGCAGGAAATTAAAGAAAAAAAAATCACTGAGGCTTGCCAATAAAAGCTCTTTGCAATCATCTCAGCCCCCAAACAGGTAATAAGTTAATTGCTATAAAAATCATGTAAAGGTAATCCAAAATTCACAGTTTTAGCTTCTAGAAATGAACACACAATCTTAGAACAATGGTAAATTCACATAAGCAGCCAGGCAATAGCATCTTACCAAATACACAGTCTGTTGACCAAACACAGTAGACTCAGAAGGGAGGATAGAACCAGGCTCTTTTCAGAGCTGCCGAGCTATAGGACTATAAAAGCAAGCAGGAACTGATGCATTGAAGTTCCAGCTGAACACGAGGAGGAACTTCATTACTATGCAAGTCACCCCCTCTGGAGATATTCCAGAACCATCTGAATGTGCTCTGAGATGACCCTACCTGAGCACTGTAGTCCCTTCCAACCTTATCTATTCTGTGAAGGCAATTTCAGGAATCCATAAATCATGGCAAAAACATCCTATGTATAAAAGAAAACATATTTTTAAAGCAAACTGACCCTCTAACACTACATCAACATTTTGAGGCCGTGCAAGGCTGTGGAAGAATTCAGCTCAAACATATATGGGACAGAGTGTTGCTCCTGCATTTATCATACTCATGAAGCCACAGTAAGCACCTGAACGGAAATGACACACTATTATTTCACACATTTTTTTTTCACATTCCTCTGTGAGAAACTAATCTTGTAGAGGATCCTTCTTTTGCCAGATCTTGTTCATGATCTACACAGCAGTCATTATGAAACATTTCTCATGCCTAAATCTGATGTCTTCTATACCGTAAACACACTCAGAAAGGAAAATTGAGCAATGTATTTTGGAAAACAAGCACAACACAGTTACAGTCCAAAGGAGCAGAAAAGCAGAAATAAATTTGGCCCAGATTAGATGAATAGTGATTCTCTAGGTATGAACTATAAAGAGGGAGATTATTTTCAGCAACAGGGCATCAGTCTAGTAACTGCTGATTTTTTTTACAGGAGTCTACCCAAACATATGGCAATGATGATGTATTTAGGCCCTTAGAGGTAACATAGTAAAATATATATATACACAAAGTTTCAGTTCATAAACTTATAGATAAACTTGCATAGCAGGGTATTATTTGCATGGCAAGCATGATTAAAACAAAGAAGACACAGAAATCACTGATTAAGAAGTTCAGAGAAGCTAAGCTTGCAACACCTTGGAAAGGGTGGGGGAGGAATTACCTTGGTGGGATTAAAAGTTTGTCTTGGAAAAAATAAATCCATTATTATTAACTTTTTTCAAGTCCTTTACGGCTCAAACTTCATATCAACAGGAATTCGTTTTTTAAACCATCTCATCAGAAAGCCACTTTGTTCTGCCAAAGTCCCAAGACTTGATCACAGCAATGAAGGCCATTTTACAGGTACAATATTTATGGATAGTCCTTAACATTTTTTTAATAATTTTTGGGGTATCATTGTCTTCTGAAAGGTAGCTGAGGTTATTATGCACAGGATTATATTTAGTTGTTACACGTACAGCTTCATCAGATACATAAATGGTCCACAGCATCTCTTCTGCAAATAAGGAGCATCTTACTCTCAGAGAGCTTGTCTTTAATTATTCTAACATCTCTTTGCACCTGTCTAAAGTATGAAATTATTTTTTCTTACCTTTTCATTTTTGTCTATTTAACTAAAACACATTACAATGACTCTCTGTATTTCAAATCCCTGTCTTCTCAGGTAAGAAATCTATTCTTTTTTTCCTTTTAAGAGCAGTCTTCAGCCTTCTCCTCTGCTTCATCCCTTTGATCTTTTGTTTGTTTTACATCTACAGGTGTCTTTCAAGGTGTTGAGGGTTGGGTAGACACAAGGGGAGGAGGGTTATTTTGTGTGTGCATGTAGAGGATTTTTCTTCAGTTCTGGTTTACCTGACAAAGATCTTTTCTGAGATTACCAATCTATGCATCTCACTGCAGTAAATGACACATTTCCAAACTAATTAGGCAAAAAAATATTATTCCTTTACTTTCACTTTGTTTACAAAGGCGAGTAAACATAAAATATACTCACTTTTCAAACAGATTTTACTTTGACTAAGAAAATTGGCCTAACACACTTTTCAAAACCATCACAACACTGACTATCCTCAACAAAACCTGAATGACGTCTCTTGCATCACAGAGTTTTGACTGCACCCATACCTAATGATGGTGTGACTTCACCAGAGTAGTAACAATAGAGAAAATAAAACAGCATATTTTGAAGAGACTCTGACTTACAGCACATATTGCAACTACTTAGAGCATTATGATAAGATAGTCAGGTAACAAAGTCTTGAATACTGCATGAAAACTCAAAAGGTATTTAAGCAAGCTGAAAACAGTAGTTTATTTTCTTTGTTTTCCTCAAGATATCAGTATCTACCTCCCAGTCTGGTGATTTGGTTCCCCCTCACAGATATTTGCTTTTGGATATAATTATTGAATATAATAGGCACAATATATTTCAACATATATTTTAGAATTTTTTTCTTTAATCCTGTTTTTCTTCTTACTAACACTTGAAGCTTTGTTCCCAGTCTTTTCTGTATGAAGCAGTAGAGTTAACACTTTTTCTACTACACCTAGTAGATTTCAGCTATATTATTCCCTATAGATCAAACACTGTGCTAATATGCAAACCCAGTTCCTTTGCAGAAGAAAGTAAAATTACATGTTGAATCAGGCATATTGCACAGTATAATTTTATTTCTAAATACAATAATAATAAAAAGAAGATCATAATACTTCTTCGTCCATGAGGAATAATAACAATAGTAACAATGCATTCAAACTTATTTCCCAGAAGTCCATATCTACAACCAAAGATGCAGTTCTGTGTATAGAAATCCCCAAAGCTGCCACTCCAGAGAATTGTATGTCAAGACAAAAAATCTGGCCTGTTTTCATTACTTGTTACCTCCTCTCCTGGTCCTCTGTGGTTTCTGTAGCTCTAACCCTACATGTATTAATGCTTCCCTGATTTACTCCTTGCTCTGCGTTTAGCCAGCAAAAGCATTGATACACTTATGCATGAGTTAGATCGGGGCACTAAGGAAGCTGAAAAAGAATCCTAGCAGCACAAAATAGCACACAATACTAGATCGGAATTGCCCCTGAAAAGCTGTAGGCCAAATTTTATCCTAGAAGAATGCATGAAGTGTTTCATTTTGAGGTTTCTTCAGTAGTTTCCGGTTGGTTGGTTCAGTTTTTTGGTAGGTCGTTTTATTTATTTTGTTTTAATGATTTTTTGTGTTGCTTTGAGGGTTTTTTTTCCGTTTGTTATTTTAACTGTCTGTGTTTTGTTTAGACCAAAATCTTGCCCATGGCATTTTCAAGCTTACCTATACTTACACACTCTTCTTTTTTCAGTTGTTAGTACTTTAATCCTCTTTCTCTAGGTCACTTCGTTCAGCAACTTCTACAAAGTGCCAAGAGACTCCACAAATAAGGATATACAAAGTTCAGAAGAACACAGCAATTATTTACTTATGAATATACACAAGAGATGCCATGGTGTAACAAGCAGTATCCAGAAGTTAATTTGCTCTCCATTCTCGTGGCAGTCATCACTCAGTGGAAAACAACACAGAATGGGATAATCCTCAATGTTATCTAGTCAGCAAGTTCTAATTCCCTGCTTTTTCTCTTAGTATTTAATAACTTTTCTTATCAGTGTTCTTCCTCTTTCCTTCTTCCAGGATTAAAATAATTCACATTTTAGTCATTTTCAAAATAGAGCTAAGACAAAATCACATTGCTCTGCAGCACCGAACAACTTCAACCAAAATTATCAGGGAGTTGGAAGGTATCTGTTGTTCAGGTGTCTCAAGCCCTTATGGAGGTGCTTCTTCTGCCTAGGATGAAATGGGAATTTTTTATAAAGTTCATACAAACAACTGTAAACCACTCCTGAACTTCCAACTGAATTTAATCACAGCACAAGCAGACAGTGCAGACCGTTTCCAAATTAGTCTGGCCTCGGTGCTGCTGCTGCCTTTTGCAGTGCAGAAGAACTCCTCCTTCCACATAACTAAGTGCCAATGCAGGCAAGAAAGAGGAGAGCAGCCCCACACAGAGGGAACCTCACAAAAATCCAGCACACACGAAGTCTGTCAAATTAATAGGCAGAACACTGCAGACGATTTTAAAAAATTTTCTCAACCGGAGTTTTCCAACTGTCAACACTGAAAATCTCTGCATGAAGTTCCAGGAGGCCTCTGATGGAGTCAGGTAACTTTGCCACACAGCTGCCTCGGGGTCTGCCACCTCCTCTGCCCCATTCTTGGCCACAAAAACTCAGAGCAGTACATAGGGTTTTCAGAGCTCCTAGGCCTTTTCAGAATATTGTCCCGGGAATTTCTCCAAAAGATACTTTTTCAATAGATGCATCCATTTTGACAGATTGGTATTTTCAGATACACAATAGCAATCTCCACTTTTAAATATACATTTTAAATGTAAGGCTTTAGACATTTTGTTAGATATATTTCATATAGAGATAAATTATTATATGTAGATGTTTGTTACCTGTATCAATAAAAATATATATCTAAGACATATACATATTTTTGGTATGGAGGAAACAAATGTTTCCTCTATCTAAAAACAAGTTTTTTCATCCTTGCAAAAGGATCAAAACTACATTTGTGTGCATATGCACATATGTATGTGTATATGACTAAGTGCTACCCAACATAAGTCTAGTAAAAAGTCAGGCCTTTAAACATTCTTGAGGTGATCTTGCTCATCCCCCTCTGGTTCTGGCCTCTACTCTTGACTTCTCATATCCACAGAAGTGCTAAATCATGAACGGGACTACTGAGCTTATCTAAAAACAAATACCTCCCTAGAACAAACAACTGTCTAGTTACCAAGAACACACGTAAGATATTATTTCTAGTTCCAATTTTTGTCATTATAGGAAAATAGTGGTTCACACTGAGATACTACAGTATTTTAAACGAATTTTTTCAGCACGTTGCATAACTCTGGTGAGACTATGCAGGCTTTTCCCTTTTGAAAGGGTTATTTCTTCTGATTCTGAACCAAAAGGCACCTCATACATAATTATTCAACCCACTAAAATGCAAATAGCAGAGATGGGCAAGTATAAATGAAAGGGTTTACGAGCAATACAAGCTCTGTAATAAATGAAAAATGGACAAGTATTTTCTTAGAATGGTAAACCATGTGACCAATTTTCTATGCACCATTTTTTAGCTCAAGTGTATTCTGAAGCATTTATTCATAATGCTCATATAATGATGATGCTTCCAATTTTCACCTTTGAAGGATGAAGGTGATCTGTAGCCATTGTATCTAAAGGCTATCAAGATAGTAGTCTGTCATTACGCTCTATCAAATTGCATTGCTTTCTATTTCAGCCACATCAAAACTGCTCAGCGTTAAGCCTTAAGAGATAGTTCCTATTAGTACTTGGACAATTTATGAGTGTAAACAGAAATTTAAAACCCCAGTGTTGGCTGATGGTTATTGTGCTTACAGCTGACTAACAAGCTCTTTAATGCACTCCATTCAAAGTCCATTTCCACCTTCTTGTCTTCTGCACAAGACATAAGACATTTGCATAAAAAACTGCAGTGTATTCTGTAATTTGTATTTATTAGCCTACACAAATAAGAATTTGAGAGATACTAGCAAATAAAGATTACTCACAGGTATGTGTTGTCAGTTGCTTTTTATTTTATTCAAAGTAGTAGAAGTATCTGATCTCCCAGTCATATTCAACTTCCTTCAGCTTTGTTCAGAAAACCTGTAGAGAAAATCTGTCAATTCTTTTGGACTAGATGCAAGTAGAGATCCCTTTCTTTTGTGTTTTTATCTCATATACTATTGTTTCAGAAAATTGTTTCCATATCAGAGGAGCGAGGAAGGATTTCTTTAAAGAAAAAAGCCACCAAGGTTTGATTCTGATTCTGTTGCATACAAAGAAAATTCTAATAAACATTAAGGGATGCAAATTTCATGCTAAGTAATGAGCAACATCAGGAGTGGCTTTTTGTAGTTCTCTTTCCTTGCTGAAATTTTGACATGTATTACTTACATGTCAAAGTATATGTTTATCTTACTGTCTTTGGCTTCTGCATGATACTGTAAGTGAGGATAAGAAAACACTTGACAACTGATGTTTTTAAAAATAAAGATTACTTTATCATCAAGAGATACTGTAATTACACCTGGAAGTTCTTAAATTGCTTCTTGTGTTTAAAAAAACAACTCTCTTACAATCACAACTTCAATGGAATTTGAAATGCACTAATACATGCCAAAAGAATTGAATATAGGAAACAAGAGAATGATAGAGAAATTAATCATCTTAAAGGTGTAGCAGTAAGGTTAAAGCTCCAAATTATTATTTTTTTAATCACTGACATTTGACAGTGCTAATAATCTGAAAAAAAAAAATTCTAGTACAATGACTTCGTATTTTCATCATAAAGATGTGTGAACTTTGAAAACTTCCAAAACAGTACCACCATCCACTTTCCTAGAATAAAACGCTTTGGGTTGGAAGGGACCATTAAAGGGCACCTGATCTAACTCCCTGGCCACAGGCAGGGACATCTTCAAGGAGATCAGGTTTCTCAGAGCCCCATCCAACCTGGCCTTGAATGTTTCCAAGCATGGGGCATCCACAGCTTGCCTGGGAAACCCATTCCAGTGTTACAGCACTCTGATCACAGAACATTCCATCCTTACATTTAGTCTGAATCTACTCTCTTTTGGTATAAAAATCTTAGCCTTTGTTCTATTGCTACAGGCCCTACTAAGTAGTCTCTCTGCATCGTTCTTTTAAGACCCCTTCAGGCGCTGAAAGTCTGCAATAAGGTTGTCCTGGAACCTTATCTTCTCCAGGTTGAACTACTCTCACCCTGTCTTCATAGGAGAGGTGCTCCAGCCCTCTAATCTCTATGTCTCTCCTCCAGACCCACTCCCAACAGGTCCTTACCTTTCAATACAGTATGGGAAGCTACATTATCATCTAGATCCCCTCAAGACCTTTTGTCTTACAACTAGGTTTGCTTTTCAGCTGACTCAGAAAACTGATCCCATTGAAACATGACCACTTATTTTCAGAAGAAATACAGTAACAAAGTGGAGAGGTGACAACCACCTTTTCAGTGCATTCTTACATCCACTGAATCACTCATTAAACAGCCTGAAAACTAAAAAAATAAAATCAAAATGCAGTCAGGCAGAGCTCCGGTTTGACAGTAAACCCCTTATGCGACAACATATCACATGGGGCAGACAATGAATTACCTCAGAAAGTGACTTGACACGAGTGTGGATCCCTCCATCTGACATTTGCACAGGGAAAACAGAGGGCACAGCCATCCTAGCATCACAGGTAAAGCAAGGAAAATAACAGATTCTCCTCCCCCCCCTCCCCCCCCCAAAAAATAAAGAAAGAAGTGTTTTATCTCTCTTGAGAGATAATTTAAGTTAACATTTTACTTAACACAATGCAATGGAATAAGAGCATTAACATGCTCAACTGCTTTGATTCAGCAGCCCTCATGTAACTGCCTAGACAGCACTAACTCAACAATTTTCTGTCTGCCACCAAGATAGCATGAAGCAGGTAAAACTAAGTAGTTCAGAATAACTAACAAATACTTACTTATACACATAGACTCACATATATAATTATTAATGATAATTTAATATTTATCAAGCACATATACTATACATTACATTACATATAAACACACTTTATTTATATTGATACTACAACTGCTGCCTGTTAATAAAACATTGGATGATAATTAAGACACTAAAAAAAAAAATTCTTCCTTGATTAAAAGGTTTCCCAAGATTACTTCTTGAAATTAGAATGTAAAGAAGACATAAAACATAGCTTCAAAGATTTTCTGTCTCCTCTTGTATTACAATGTAGTAGCTCAATCAGTCATGATTACTGTTTACTCTTGTCCTCTCTTCTGAGACTGAAGAACATCAGAACCTAACTGGATTAGCTATTGACCACCTGTAAGAAGGCAGCCACTTTGTGTAGGGGTTTGGCTTGAAAGGAAAAAAAAAAGATTAAAAATAAAACCACAAGAAAGTAAAAGCATTTTATGCTCCTTTCTGTTATATCCTTGCATCACACCGAAGCATAAAGACGGGACTTAAAAAATTTCCTAACTGATTTAGACTCATGAGTCTGGGGTAGGAAAAGCCTAGTGTCTGCCCCTGAGTTCTTTCTGAAATGCAAACTGAACTCCTCTCAGGATCCAAAGTTCAATGTTTTCCAGACATCCATACTAGATAAATTGATTCTGCCTCAAATTCCCTTTTTAAACTTAGTCCCCGAACCAGTTACAGAACACAGGAGACTTTGACCTAACTTGTGCCTAACTAAAATCATCTCTTCTCTAAAAGGACAATCCCTCTATGGCTAATTAATATAAAGTCATCATACAGTGTGCTACATATTCCACCAAAATGACTTAGAACTAAATTAGAAATACTTTGCTGAGAATTAAGTATCTTTATAAATGCTACACCTTTTACTGGTTTTACCCTGCTGCTTCTCCAGTGCAAGAAATGGAATCTCATTTTCTTGAGATTCATGGTAGCAATTAGAGAATCTCAATGTTCTACACTGTCACATCCAGACATGCCTCAATTTTGGAAGGTATGATAATCCTCTTCCTGCTAAGGTCAGTAAGCCTTTCTTCTTCCACTGCACTGGAATTGCAAAACAAAACAGCAAACATGATTCTCTGCTCCAAGACAAAGGAGCATCATGACCTACATAACTTAGCCAAGGCTGTATTTTTCTCTAGGGTACAGTTACTGTTTCCATCTCAAACTCTGATATCATCACTTCATCATCTTATGCTGGAGGGATGGAAATTGTTAATGTCCAACAAATTTCAGGGTCAGAATGGTACTGAGAGTAAAAATGAGGTACACCACAAATAAAAAGAGAGTACAATATGTATATGTGGGATATATTGCAAGGGGAAAGCCAAATAGGCAGTCACCAAAAGCAGAGTATCAATGCGCATGGTACTTTGGATATAATAGTGGCAGAGATGAGTGCTGCAGTGTCAAAAAGTAGGAAAAAATATAACCCTGTGTTCTCCTCACTGCAGAAAGCATTAACAAAGACCAAAGATGAAGTGCATCACTAGGTGGCAAAGCCAAGCTGAGGAGATGGCAGGGCATCATAAATAAATGAAAAACTATGAAATAAACACATCACAGTGAAGAGTATAACCAAGAAAATAAATGCAGACCATGATTCCTGCGAAAAGTGCTCAAAAAAATGTCATTTAATAAAGGTTTGATTGTATATAAAGGGGCATATTCCAACATAGGATAGCCCAGGAAAGGTGGAATCAAGATTGTAAAGATCCAGTAGACAGGTTTAACCAGCCTTTACAGTCTAGGTATAATTTGCAATTGCAAATTGAAAGTGTCCCTGAGGTTAAACATTCACATAAAGGAATTAACTAGAATCTGACAAAATATACTCTCTTTCCCTTGGGCTACGTAGAAGAAAATTTTCTCGTTTTATACAGGTTTCATATGCATGCAATTCTCACAAAACACATTTGAGACCACCTAATGTACATATTAAAAATTAGTAATAGAAAACAGTATTAAACAGATATAGATAACATTCTTCTTCAAAGAAAATACTAGCTGTATCACTTCTTCCAAAAGACATATCTTAATAACTACTAATCCTGGTATCAAGCAGCAGTTTCATTCTTGATGATTAAGAAGTTCCTAGATTTTTGTTTCCTACTTCCCACAGCAGGAAACTCAGAGAGTGAAATCTTCCTGCTTAGACTGCAAATAGTCTTTGAGACTTAATATAAGCAAACAGCCACTTCAAAACTGTAACTGCTCCCATAGTAGTTTCAGCATTTTGTGGAGCAAGTTATTTTCTGCCCATGTACTTTCAACTACACAGGTGGGCACAGAAGAGTCAGAGAGAACATTTTGTGTCCAAGACCAAAGCTGGAGTATGTGACAGTTGCTCACTCCTGTCCCTCTGTATAACTGACTGGCTTTCTGCTAGTACACAGCAAGCAATGTGCACTGAGCAAGGCCAGACTGGATGAAGCACTGAGCAACCTCACCTATTGGAAGGTGTCCCAGCACACTGCAGAAGGGTTGGACCCAGATGGTCTTTAGGACCTCTTCCAATCCAAACCATTCTGTGATTCAAAATTTCCATCAATTTCAAACCTCAGCAGCCAAACAGAAAATTCTAATAAAGCATTTTCGCAAAACATTGCCTAAAAATGCAGAGCATCAGATTCACAGGAAAAACAACAATATTCCTCCATAGTTTCAACAGATTTGATTTATGGCAAGTAAAGGCTACCTCATATTCAGTAACTCTGAGTAAGCCTTACAGTGACTGAGATTAAGAAAGATCATTATTCAAGCTTTCCAGAATTGTGTATTTGCCCTGACAGGTAAACTGTTCTGTAAAAGCCTAGTCATCATTGGCAGAGTTTTCCATTTTTTAACCTGTCACCATAACAAATTTATTACCAAGTGTTTTGTGCAGATTCATCAATCCTTTAAATCTGATTATGTGCATCACTAAATATACTAGACAAGAATAACTGGCTATACCTTTGAGTTGTGAAGAAATAGAAAATTGAACCTGAAAACATCTAAATACAACCTACAAAAAAACCTGCTTATTTCTTACTTTCAGTTGCATGTGCAGATGAATATGCATCCTGGCATGAGTGCTTTGCATTATTAAAAAGGTCTCCTCTAAGGCAAAATTCCCTACTTTAGACAACATTTGTTAAAAAATAATTCTCAGGGGTCTTTTTGTTGTTGCATTTTTTAAAAAGTTTTGGGTAGTTATTCCTTGAAAACATTCTCAAAATAAATTGTATAATACAAAATGCTTTACCCCCTAAGGGAAAATGACAGCAACTAAGACTCTCATTAGCATTAGTTTCCAAACAATTAATGAAGGAACAATTTTTCAATTAATCTTACATCCAGTGAAACGGAAGCACTCATTATGTTCTGCAGAACATCCAACTTTTAGAACAGCATGACTATTTTGTTTATAAAAATTTGAGGTACAGTGAAGGATTACAACACCATAAATGAAAACTTAGACTTCCCAAAAATCAGTAATTCAACTAGACTATTCATGTCTCAGCATCTACAGACAAAAAAAAAAAAAAAGGTATCTGGTGAGAAGATAGAACTCCAGAACAATGACAGTAATGAAAAGAACAGTTTGGGCTTGGATGGGTTTCACAGACAACCTGGTCTACCTCTCCACTGAAAGGAAGACTAACTTGGACATTACATCCCACAGGCCATTGTCCAAAGTCAAATTCTGAATCCCTCAAAGACTGGAGATTCCACCCTCTCCAAGCAATCTAAGGCAGCACAGGCTTCTACGCTTCCCACGCCACTTTAAGAAACCTGTTTGTCCTTTTGCTATTCACCTCCAAGATGAATTCACCCCTTCCTGCTGCTGACTCTTGTCTAAATTAAAGGCCAGCAGAAGTACCTCTTTTGTTTATAAATTTAAGAGGAATGTTATCAAATGTGAAGATTACATTTTCCACTTCCCACGTTATCAGTCACAGTAATTTATACAGTCCAATAGTTTACTGCATCCATACTTCTATTTGTAAATCTCAGCCCCTTGAAAAATCGTATCAGAGCAAATCTGTTTTCCTTGAGTTTCATAGGCCTCTCTTTTCCTTGAGACTCTTCCTGCCATCACATGCCTTAAGATTTCCCTGGAAAGCAGTCCATGAAGAAATGACCCAAAAAAGGGGAATAACTAAAAATATGACAGAAGTGACAGAGTTCTATTGCAGCTTTCCAGGCCAAATGTGCAAACAGACAACAGCAGTGAGAAATAGAGAAATTTTCCACTACTATTATTTCCTCTACTTTCTCTACTAGAAAATACTTGCATTTGACCAATCACAGCCCAAAGCCTAGCAATCACGCAAGTGCACACAAAACCAGTACTGCAGTTAACAACCAAGAATTAGTAAAATGCCTTAGATTGCAGCTATTTCTGTCAAACTATATCCTGTAACCCAACTTTATACTGGGCTTTGCTACATGCAAAAATATTGTTATGGATAAGGAGAAAACATCTTAATTACGAAAAATCTTAGCAGCTTAATCAAATAATTATTTGTCCAGATCCAATTATTGCAGAAAAAAGTGACTATTACTACACATAAAAAAACCACCACTTGTAATAGCAGTAATAATTCAGACTGTTGCACCTGCACTTCCTACTACCTCACTCCTGCTCTTGCTGTTAACTCTTCAACTGCCCCTTTGGATCTCGAGGCCGATGACGGCTGTGCCAGGGACATACAGCAAGCTATTGGCATCCCAAGTCCCAGTGCGATGTTGACAGTTTCTTCCTCCTTACTACATCAGTGACTTGGAAACACTTGCACACTTGGTAATTCACTTCTAACATCTCTATCACTGGGAATAATTCAGTCCCTTCTCCTTTCCCCTGAAACATAAACATTTACAACACTAGGCATTCTTTTACTATGAAAAAATAATCTACAGGAACTGAGTTAAACATGAATGTCTGGAATGCTGCTCTTCTCAAACTATTTGCTACCACTGTAGAGTACTTGCTTGCCATAAACTGACATTGATAAAAAGTTCTCAGCAGCACAGCCATGAAACTAGTTCTAGATGTATCAAAGAATATTACTTAAACGTATTATAGCAAACTTTAAAGCCTGAAATTAAATTCTAGTTCTGAGCTGCACCATCTTGACAAGGCAGTCTCTTTGTCTTTGCATTAAAATTTTGCTTCATTCTTAATACCATTTGGTATTATAAGTCTAAGCAGCACCTGCACAGCTCACTTAGCCTTTAGTTATATTTAAAGCAATAAGGTCAAAATGAGTTTGAGACTAGAAGTACATACTGCACACTTTTATCAGTTCAAGGTGACTGTATTAGTAAAGTTTCAAAAATCATCACAACTAGTAATGACTTTTCAGTTGAAAAATAATCTATTAAGATGTCTGTCCCACAAGTTCTCTTTCCTCCTGTTTTTAAACACTGATGCAGTGTAAGATTTTCCCTCCTAGTCAGGCAGAGTAACTTCCACAGACACTAGGAAAATGCAATTGTAGGACCACATTGTCCAGTCTGCTCTTTGGACAGATTCTTCCAAGTGATCTTTGCTTGATAACTTCACCTCCTCCCCAGAAACAAGCTGGGAGAATTGATGAACCTCATAATTTCAGAGGAGACAGTTTAGACTGTAATCCAACAGCAATCTAGTGCCATCTGCATTTACAAATTTAAACTAGGGAGTTCTGAAAACGGCTTTCTCTCCCTGACAGACCTGATGACTTCTTCCTAGAAAGGATGACTGCACACTCTAGTAGCTATTTATAAGCATCTCGGCATTAGGAGCTAGATTATCTAGAGACAAGCTAGAGAAATTATGCTGGTTTTAAATTACGCAAAACATCCCATAAATAGGTTGATCTTCTACAACCGCTGCAGAACACTGAATGTGACACAGCAAGTCAGCTGCTGGTCCAAATTCAGATTTAGCTATTCCACATATTTTTTAAAAAATAACCATCCAGATATATATATAGTCTTTTAGTTAATATAAAATTAGTGAAGTATTGAAAGCTGGATAGTGGTTTATGCCTTATATACAGTGGAAAACCGAGCTCAAATTTAGATGTCAGATTTTCAGTTCCCAGGTAGGTTTCAAAATTTGCAGAAATTGAGAAAAATGTTTTAGCACAGCAATACACCACCATTCTAGAAATATTAAAATACTGTCTATGTGAAATACCCTCATTGCTACTTAACAGTAGTTATGTAAACTCTCGCATTTATTACAAATAGATTTCCACCACTACATACCAGTCTCTAAAAGGCTTTTATTTATCACCTTAACGTAGCAGATATTATAAAAATAAACCATCAGTTATTATTCAGTTATACTTTTATCATATAAATTTCTTTTTGGAAATAAAAAACATATGTAAAAAAAAGTAATTTTCTACAGATGTTCCACAAAGCACAAAACTGCATTTGTTCTACCGCTGCAGTACAAAAAAAACATCTCCAAAACAAGGGAATGCAGTCCTGGCAGGCTGTTCCTTCTCCCTGTCAACTGCAGTGCTCTACATGGCCACACAAGGAGTCTCAGTAAGGCCTAAACTGAGGAGGATAGCTCTGTGGAGGAGGAGGAGGAGGTGGTGGTGGTGGCGGTGGTGGTGGCAGGAATGAGTAGGATGAATTGTACATGTTTGGGCCTGTCCACATCATATGCATATTTGAAGGCGGAGGGTGGAATTGATGCCCATTGCTGACATAGCCAAAATCTGGAGGAGGAAAGGCATACTGTTGCATCATTGGATTTTCTCTTCTATGAGGTGGTGGAAACATTGGTGATTCCTGGTATATCCTCCTGTCTGAAGAGTACAGCTGTGGTGGTCTTACTGTTGGTCTGAAAAACCCTTGAGGACCTGATGGAGGAGGAAACTGACCCCAGGAGAACCCTCTGCCACGGTATCCCCTTGAATAACTTGAAGCAGGTTGTTGCACTGAGTGATGAACTTCTTTATTCTCACCTAAAGAATAAAAAATGTAAGAACCCACACACACAGCTGTAGCATTATTTTGAAAAGATCATGGTTAGTCTTCACAAATCTTTCAAGCTGAAGTCAAGGAAATTTGAAAAGTAATCTTATCAACAAATAATATTGGAAACTAATACATGAAGAATAAAATAATACCAGCAAATCTATTGTTTAGAAGCTAATCTTGATTGATTGGAGTAATATAAAAAAGGATGATCCTGAGAGTTGTAAATTCAATCTTTAAAAAAGAAATTTCATCTTCTTTCCCTCCAGACTTTCCATTTGTATAAATGGATCTCAGAGACACACAAATTTTGAGTATTTTGGAAGCTTTTAAAACAAGATTTAAAAACAACACATTTCAAAACTAAAGATAAATCAACACTGCATTACACTAATGGGGTATCTAGCTTTCAGTCCCAAACAGGTATTACAGCATACACACAGGATGCAAGAAATTATTCAAGCTCAAATAAATAAAACTAACTTACTCTATCAGAAAAAGGATAATCTGTACCTCTAGCCAATTAGCTTTCAGCATTCATCTAAGACAAATTTTTCCCTGTACAGCTCACTCTAAGCACATACTTCATGTTCATAATAAATATACCGCCCCTTTATATAAATATCATGGAAGTTTTAATGGGATTAGGACTATAAAATGAAAAGCACTGAAACACTAAAAATGCTCCAAAGAGCTATTAAGATATTCAAAAAGCTGCAGAACTTAAACCCTCTAAAGGATTTTATGGCTGAGCAACAAGGTATTCAGGAATGTAACACTGCATAAAATCCCTGAAATTTAAAAGCCTGTGTGAAACTCATCCTTGGCACTAGACTACATAGTTTTTCATAGGTGAAAATGCTTTCAAGTCTAGAAAGGTACTTGGACACCAGAATTCTTATTCATTTTCATAGGGGATTAAGAGTTAAGATTCTTCTGGTACAAGCAGGCCTCTTGGAAGCACTGAAATACTTGAATGAGTATTTTTGTTCTTTCTTTCATCAAATACTGTAACAAGAGACAATTTTAATATATCCATGTAAATCCTCATCTGAGACCAACTTAGTGCCTCCATTTGTGACATACCACTGCTGTCGAATTCTACACTTCAATTTGTGCCATGTTATTTACAAAAAATCCACAGCAAATCAAAACCTATCTCCCTTGACAGAGTGCAACAGCTCCTCCTGTTGTGTTCTCAGTTATGGAATGTAGTTCAGTAACAGCCTCAGCAAGCCCTAGGCAAAAGCAGGTCTGCAATAAGCTGACAGAACCAAGATGTGGTGGAAAACACACATATGCTAGATAAACAGAAACCAGGAGAAAACAACCATCAGTAATGAAGAGAAAGTACAGCACAACTCAGATCCATCTCTTAAGGGGTAAAAAAAAAAGCCTTTCAAAACCATCGGGCAAAAGCCAATCCAAGAAAGATTGTGGCTTTGATTGATATAATACTGTACAGAAAGTATTAAAGAACAGCTACTGATCTCCCAGATCAAGAGAAAAGGGTTTCAGTGGGGCACAATGTGTATCAGGTTTACAAAGGAAAAGCAGCAAACTCACAGGAGTCTGTCTGAGAAATTCAATGGGGAAAGCACCACCATGCTGCAAAGCAATCTGGCAAGTAAGCAGTAGAAGAGAGTAAGGGATGAGAGTTGTATTTAAAGGGAGGGGTATAAAAAGCATGCAGCCAAAGTAGACCAGTGAAAAAAGAAAAACAGGGATGCAATAAGAATTATTCAACCAAAATGGCAATCAAAAATCGAAGTTCTCTCAGTAGAGAGGCATGAAAGAAGTGAAAATTTGGTTTTGGTAAACAGAGCCCAGCTGCAAGCATGCACCGGGAACAGATACAACAACAGCAGGAGAGTAAAGAATTCATATTATGAAAATCCATACACAGCTTTCTTCATCTAGTGACTGCATTACGTAAACAGGTTCTCAGCAAGGCTACACAAATAGGAGTTATTTAGAGTACTTGTATGTCATGGGTGAGGAAGAGCTTCCTTTTAGACAGAGGAGTAAATTCTCCGTCCAAGACCTGTGTCTCCTTCCTTGACTGCCAAAGAAGTGGGTTTCCAAAAACTGCACGTGGCCTTCCTCTGTCTTTTCCAAGCATTCAAAGACCTTAGCTGAATCCCATCCAAATGGTGGCATCTGTTCAGAATCATCACTGTGTGTCAAACAACACTGTCCTGAGACCCTTTGACTCTCCCCTGACAACTCTCTGCTGCTGTACAACTTCCTTTCCACAGGGTTTCCATTTCAACAGAACACAATTTTTCTTCTAAAATAATAAACACAGAATGTAGCCACAAACTCAAACTTAAGTTTGAAAAGTACAGAATTACTATCAACTGCATAAAAACTTAATCACTAAGATAGTTATAAACGGGCATTCCAAACTTAGATTAACAGACAAAAGCATTCACATAACATTTACTCACTTGATGGAAGTGTTTCTGATCTGACTTTCTTTCTTCCTTGACTTTGAGGCTTCTTTTTCTTCAATTTTGCCTCTCTTTCTTTTTCATCGTCACTGAAATCCAAAACCTGGTTAAAAGAAAAAAAAAAAAAATCAGCTGGCTTCTCAGCAAGAAAACAAGAAAAAAGCTAACACTACAAAAATTTATCGTAACACAATTGGTGCATGACTCAGTTATTCATCCTTTCTAATTTTCCAGAAAAGAGCAACATTCCAGTGCTGAAAACAAATGTTTGATTGCCTAGATGTTAGTAAGAAAAGGAAAGGAGCTGGCTGGTTACTGCCAAGAAAAAGCTTTCAAAGAACAACTCTAGATTAAAGGAATTAAAAAATGAATTTTTAAAATGAATAAAAATTAACTTGGCAACCAATACATAATTTGGCAGTTAAAACTACATAAAAAAATCTCTACTGTAAAATTGTCACTAAACTGGAATCTTCTGTAGTATACTTATTAGTACTTTCTCTTCAATTTGCTATAGCAATGTTATTCCAATAAGAAACTTTCAGCTTTGAGGAATGTTGTCATTTACAACAGATTCAACGTCCCTGCAACGATTTCTTCTTGTTACTCACGGTTTTGCTACCTTTTGAATCCTAACTTACGTGACTGAAGGTAAGTTACCAGGGACAGGGAAGAAATCTGTCAGCATTAATTAGTTCCCTGAAAAACAGCTCACTCTTATGACTTAAAAGGGGTAGGATTTGTTCTACCCTCCTCTTCCCAATTCTGAAAGCAGGGGCTTAGCTGCTTACTTGTATCTCTCTATCACGTACACAGAGCATGGATCTCAAAAACACTGCACCAAAACAGTGCTTAAAAAGCTTCATGAAAGTTAATTCTGAATACAACTACTTATTCTGCTACATAACTGGATGACATGCTCAAAAAAGCCACAAGAACTACAGCAAGATGATGTAAAATCTTTCACTAACTCCTGCTTTTTCTAAGAACTCCAGTAGACCATACTCCAGTAGTGCAGAAATAATGAAAAGCAACAGGTACCTTTTAGTACTACCTAACTTCCATGTAACATCCCACAGAAGTCACCCCATAGAAAAACTGCAGTTATCTGCTGCTGCTAGACTTGCAGCATACAGATCACACTTTGTCATCCTCTGGCCCCAAAGACAAAGATAGGAGAGATTGTATTAGTGACTCTACAAATAATCTGGGCTAGTCAAGAGACTGCCAAAAAAGGAATACTTACCTTATAACTAAAAAGCAGCAAGCAGAAAAGCCTAACATGGATTAATTTAACATTCATTAAAAAAGGAAGCTTCACACGATCACAAAAAGAAGCGACTCCAAAAATTGCAGTTTACTACAGGGGTTGGCCAGAAATCAGCTGCAATCTGAGGTCTCTAAAAGGGTCTGGCTATAAGAGATAATTTCAAGCATCAGTAGCATAAAATTGAATCTGCACCCCTGTCAACAGCTATTACCTTCACAGCAAAATCTACTTTCTATCAGCTCGTCAACTGTCATGGCTTGGGATAGCGTGGTATAAGCTCTTACTGCTAGAACTAACCAAAGATTATTCTAATTGAGGATTACAAGATGTAAGATGTGTTCTTTTCCAAAACAGAGCACACGGACAGATCACACAGAAGAGTGCCCACCCTTGTCATCACTGATTTTTTTCAAGTTTGTTTTTCCTTCCTATAGTGAGGTACAGCAAATTTAAATTAAAAAAAAAATCTTTAGGAAAAAACCAAACTTTGGAAAGGGCAATGACTCTCTATCTGCAGATCTGATGGACTGTACTTAGCCAATAAAATTTCATAGGTTCCTACAAATGCAAATTACATATCTACAAGCTTATCTCCTGAACAGCTTTTAAAACATGACTAAAAAACAGAAGAGCTCACAATTGGCCAATAAGCCCACTTGGTATCATCACCAAGAGAAAATAACTGAATGAAAGCAACTTAAGAGTAGCCAAAAGTGTCTAAGTACAGTCTTTCAGAGCTCTATGGATAACATACCTACAGTCCAATTCTTATACAACACTTCTAACTCTCAAACTATGATTCTCTCTGAGACGTCTCTACAAGAAAGGAAGGCAATTTAGAGTCAGAACTGACATACAGGCATTCTTTGAGAGAAGTTAGCACTGCACAGCTCAGTTTCATTTACGGGAAACAAAAACAGTATTTCAAAATGCATCACCCTCACTCACTACGGTGGAAAAAACAACATTCCAAGTTGACAGACTGATACATCATTACAGGACCTGTCTTCAAGCACAGAAAAGATCATGTCACAACATCTCTCCTTCAAGCCAGAACAACCATCCTGGGATAAGGATTGAGAATCAAAAATTTAACACTGCCCCCTAACAGTCATCCTTCTGGACAAGTTGTCCAAGAGTGGGATGAGCAGGTTATTGGTGCAATGGGTGAAAAACTGCCTTAAGGGCAGAGTTCCTCAAGGCTCAGTTCCAGGGCCAGGTCTATTCAGTGTATTTATCAGTGATCTGGATGCAGCATTTAGAAGCAACATGAGCAAGTCTCCTGATGATACCAAACTGCCATCAACTCCCTTGAGGGACAGGAGGCCTTGCAGAAGGATCTAGATATATTGAGGCTCTGCATAATGATTAACGGGATCAAGTGTAATGAGTCCAAGTGCTGCACTTCTAGGATGAAGTAACACCAGTCTCAAGTCTAAATTGGGAGGCAAGTGGCTGGAGAGCAGCCCTGCCAAGAGGTATCTGGGGGTGCTGGTCAGCAGCAGCTCAGCGTGGGTCAGCAGGTGTGCCCTGAAACCCAGAGGGCCAAACCCCATCCTGGGGTGCACCAAGCACAGCACGAGCAGACAACCAACAGAGGTGACAGCCTTGAGGAGCCTCACCCTGAGTGCTCTGTGCAATTCTGGGCCCCACATGTCAAGAATGTCAAAGTCCTTGGATATGCTGCATCCAGAGGAGGGAAACAAAGCTGGTAACAGCACTGGAAAGCATGTCCAGTAAGAGAAGCTAAGTACTCTTGACTTGTCTCATTTGGTGGAAAGGAGGCTGAGAAGCAACCTCATTGCTCTCTACAGCTTCCTGAGGAAGGGGAGAGAGAGGTGCTGATCTCTTCTACCTGGTATGCAGTAATAGGATGAGTAGGAAGGTCCAAAGCAGTACCAGGGAGATTCAGACTGGAAATAATGAAGAATTTCTTTACTAAGAGGGTGGTCTAACACCAGAAGAGAAAAGGTAGCTGAAAAGGTAGCTGACACCATGAGCCTGTCATTATTTAATAGGCATTTGGATAATGCTTTTCACAACATGCTTCAGCTTATGCTTCAACATCAGCCCTGAACCTGTCAGCCCTGACTGCTGTAGGTTCCTTCCAACTGAAAGGGTCTATTCTACTCCATCCTAAAAATCAGTTATAACACTGGAGAAGCAAAACCAAACAAGCACCACCAGCCCCCACAAAAAAACACCAAACACCACAAATCACATCCTTCCTACCAAATTATAGAGTGAGAAGAATAGATTACATAGCATAGAATTATGCTAAAAAGGCAAGCATTTGGAAGGTTCAAAACAAGCAGACAAATCTCTTTAGAATACTATGGTAGACAAAAGACTTCTAGGAATTTTAGCTACTTTGAATAAGATATGTTTAAAGTAGGAATTGCAAGGGAAAGTGACTCAGTGGTTGTGATGTAAAACAAATCTCACGAAAACACCTCAATAAAACTACCAGTTTTGTGATTCTTACTGAATAGTCACAAAATGTATAGCTGGAGTGGAGTTAAGGACCACAGACAGAAAGTCACTGAAGAACTATTATAGATCCTATAGCAAACAATGTCAATGGTAACAGAGAGCTCCTAATTCTGCATGACCCTGTATGACAGCCTTTTTTATGGAAGAAGCCTGTCTCCTCTCATGGAACAACTGTTTTATAACAGTAAACTGTAGGGAGAGCTTACTAACAAGTCATTCAAAGAATGCAACAGAGATGTCAAGTCAATTTTGAAGAGCAGACAGCTTACACGTCCAAGCAGTAAGTTTGCAGAGTACTAATAAGCATTTACATACAAGCAATTGCTTGTGGCCAATTGAAGACAAAGCAGCAGCGAATTAATGACACGGACAAAAGTTCCCAAGGCAGACCCAAAATTATCAGGGAAGGAAAAAGCACTGGTACCCAAAGTTAAACATTCAGGTTTACAAACATGTTTTTGAAGAAGTAGAGGAACTGAAGATAACCATTTTGCCAACTGAAAAAAGCAATTAGAGAGACAGGTAGTACTCTCTACACTCACTGTGGGACCTCTCCAAGAAAAGCATGATTCTTTCTTTCAATGAAGAGGTACATTCAACTCGTCTCCATAAAAAGATAAGCTTGCTAATTACTTGCTTTGCAGAGATTTTTTTTCCACATATGACTTGTGTAATCAAAAACAATAAACAACAACAACAAAAAAATCCCGGTATAGTTACTTCAGATGGTGGTTCTTGGTCATTCTTCCAAGATGCATCTGAACCTTTTTCCCTAAAAGAAAAAAAAAAAAACACAAGACAAAACACAAATTAAGACATTCCAGATAAAGGAAGGCGAACACTTTCTATAAGGTATAAGGTTTCCTGGAACAGGAGCTTCCTCTTTTCAATGAGTTACTTGGTTTTTAATATTGTTAATAAGCAAATAGTAACTTATAGGTCAACTCAGGGCTTCACTCCACTTGAAAAATCTTCCTAATTTAAGTGATGACCAAACATTTCGGTCAAACATCCAGTTTAATACTTTCGGTCAACATTCTCTAAACAAATCCTTTTGAATCTTAATTGCTTTGAACCTGAACCGCGGTAGTTCACTGCAACTTTCTTATGCTGTTGACTACAATCACAAGCATTCTTATTCTTCTGGTTTCAGAACATTTATCTTCAGTTAAAAAGAACAACAAACTCATTCAGTAGGACACAGGCCTTCAGTGTAACTACAGCAAAGTAAATTCAGAACCGAAACACCCTCAGCTCTTGGCTTACAATTTTATAAAGACAGTGTTAGCTAGATAACAAGGTTCCACCTTTTGTTTTGTTGTAAACATAAAATTAAATTGCAAGGTAAAGAAGAAAAACCTCAGTTGTCTTGCCTGACAAACACCAAAATAAATTTGGATTACTCTACTTTATTTAACCTACTGCAAAGCCCTTCACTAAAAATCAAGCAATTTCTTTGATTAGCAAAGAATTTGTGAAATAGATTTAAATTACATTGCCAGTAGTCTGTTGAAGGTTTTTTCATGCTGCTCTCAAATTTTGTGTTTTGGTCTGAAATGTCAAGGTACAGTCCTTATCTATGCAGAAAAACTGCATCAAACAGTGCAACACTGAAAATTCTTATTTGCAAAATGGAACCACACAGTTAAAAACATCAATGTGTTCAGTGTGGAACACCTTTGGTCAGCGCTCTAACAACTAAGGGGATTTTATGTATTCATCAAGTCAGCAACAATCAAGTAGCAGTGACTACGAAAAAAACTAAATAACCACCGGCATCAGCAGCCTGGACTTCAGAGGCCCTTAGCCACACCCATGAGAGTACTGGCAAGTCATCTGGAGGTACATCATGCCTCAATCCCTAAAACCACAAAACTGAAGTTCAACCTCCACATATCCTTTTGAGACTATGAGTAAGAAGGAAGGCAATGAAGACATTTTGAAGTTCAGTAAGAAGAAAACATGATAGGGAGAAACATAAGATAAGGACTCTATACAAGTAATTTCCCAGCTGCAGAAAACTTTTTTTTACTATTATGAACTGAACTGTTTCTTCCTTTATCTTGCTGTTTTGGAATAACACATGCCTGCCAGAAATACCAAAGCACACAAGACTCACCAAGACCTGTGGTCATTCAGCAAGATATAGTATCACTGACTGCAAACTTTAAATCTTCCAAGGTCAGGCAGCTTGTCTCACTCTCCTAAAGCAGCCCTCCTCACTTCAGCAAACAAAAACTGCTTTTCATGCTCTAAGGTTATTTAATGTCTTCTGTAAAGAACAATCTAGTAATTCTTTGATTTGTGAAGTCACATACTGTAAGATCCTGAAGTCCAACAAAAGGTAATTCAGAGGAATCATGAAAATACATGAGCTTTTTTAGAACTGGGTTTCAGGCAATACAACACAAGCCTATCTTTAGCAACAAATTATTTTGTATTCAAAAAGTTTTACACTACACGTTCTCTTATTTTTCTATAAAGTGTAAGGCTTATTCATAGCACTGCAATTCTGTACAATGCAAGCAGATTGCATTTCAGATTTCAGGAAAAGCTTCAAGCTCAGTGTTTCTTTCAGATCTTAATCTTGATTCCTCTCCTTTTCAAGAACCATCACAGTTTTGAACATCAGTTTTAAAATTTTAAGCCTGTAATACTCCACAATCTGGTCTGCACATAGTCAAACTAAGAAAATACAGAAAATAAAAATTATTGGTTATCAAATTTGCCATCTACTAAGGTCCAAAAGTCTTCTAGTGGGTCACTGGCCAAAGCTTGACTTTTCTACTATCCATGTGACATTCTTATAGCATTAAGATTTCTTTATATAGCATTAGAGCACAAGTCAGAAATCAGAAATTCTTCATCCGCTTTTAATGAAACCTATTCAGTGAAAAGGCAGCTTCAACCAATCGCAAGAAATTGTACTGACAAAACCCAGAAATAAAGTATTATTTCAGTGTACTGTAACTGAAGTCACACTACTCATCCTAATCAAGACAAGAAACAATGCCTGAAGCTGTGCTGGTAAGCCATGGAAGTCTGAAGTATCTTGCCTCAATTTCAGGTTTTTACCATCCATGGCAGGGAAGTACTACCAAATAAAAAATGGTTTCTCAAACTATTTCCAAAGAATGAAACACGAATCTCCCATCTCAGATGCTGAGTACAGCACATGGTTATTGATGCAGCAAGCAGATGATTAAAGTCTGTGCAGTTACTGTGCTAAGCAACAAAGTTTAATAGCGCAAATCGAAGACCAGCTGGCATCAAAATGCTGCAGAAAAACAAACAAGCATCAGAGCAAGAAAGTTATCTATTTTGGTCCTCACTGAAGGGAAGAAAATATGCTTGTTGCTTGCACAGAAATGAGGAAATAAAAAAAAAAAAAAAAAACGAACAAAAAAACCCCACCCACAACCCACTCCTGCAGGCCTGGCTACAGTTTTGACTAAAGAAAAGAACTATTCAGTATGAATACTGGCACAGCTGTAATGAATGCCGACAACCAACCCCTGAGAACCACTCCTAATAAACAGAAACTAAGTCACTTGTGTGACAAAAGATGTCTAACCTATAGTTATTTCAGATGATTCCTCATCAATATTTAGAACATTAATATCCAGCTGTCATTTTTTATGTTTTATTTCTTAGCCTGTGTCTTTGAGTACGCTTCCCTCTAAACTGCATCAAGTCCTATTTATTTATGCATGCCACTTTCCTCGGTCAAACTGGGATACACAAACGCTACTGAGAAGTTTCTGAACATCATACTACATTGTCACTCAAATCCCTCCTCTCTTGCAAATTGAGAGGGTAATTTTTATCTAGAATTGCTATCCTCCAAATGCGTAAATAGATTTATTGATAACTGCATTTCAATTCCGGCCTTGTAATATGAAACAAAAATCGTAAACTACTACAAACTTGTTCAGAATGCAAAGAAGTTTATTATCAGTTCTGAAACTATACAAGAATATGAAGAACAATAAAATCTGGGAAGTTCAGCTTGAAAAATTGGTCATACTCATGTATCTGTTTGTCAGAATGTGGAGGAAGTATCAATGAACTTTCCTGGTTGCATTTTAGTTAACAACAGCATAAAAAGAAAGCAAGCTTAGTATATTAGGTAGAATAAGAAACTAAACTTCAGTAATTACAGCACTTTAAAAGCTTGCTGTTTACAGCCATTCTTTATTGTTCTCAAAGGTGAAATAGTAGTCTTGTTATTACAACATACTTGAGAATATCTAAAGGAAATACAAAGTTTAGTGTTAGGCTTAGTACTAGAGTTTCTCACTGAAGACTCAACTTTATCCAACATTTTTAGCTATATTAAAAAAAACCCCATTATAACCAGATTAGAAAAGAAATCACTCACTGTTTTAGTTTCTCTGCAAATATATACTGGGTGAAGTCCTTCACTGATGGAGCAAAATACATGCTATCTTGCACGTTAATACCTTTCTCTTTGATATGCTCCAAGTTGTTAAATCTTATCACATAAAAAGGATGCGAAACAGGACCAAATATCTCAAATATCTGAAAGAAATAAAATTAAAATGCTTAAATGAACTACAACTAGATTAGTAGTAGCTAATTTCATTGTAGACAATGATATTTAAGAAGCCAAATACCCTTTCAAAATGTATATCAAATAGAAGCTCCTTTCACACTTCAGTTTTATTACCAAATTTTGTTTGACAGTGTATTTCCCCAACTACTGTTTGTTATTATGTGGAAAAGTAAATTCTCACATCCTTAGTAAATTGTCACATCCTTCCTTTTGTCAAATCTCTATTTTTCTGTGTCTGTTATGCTTTCAAGTCTCGTAACAGCTGGAACAATCTCCTGATCCTTTTTTCTTTAAAGTTCATCTTCACAAGATGCCTTTACAACAGTTCCCCAACTGTTCCCCAATTCCATGGAGAGCAGAGAATTGTGCCATGTTTTACAGAACATCTGCAATTCAGGCTAGGTTTGTTCTACTCACAGCTAGCATTCAAAGATATTTCAGTAGTAATCATTGTGGATGATGGCTTTCCTTCTACAGAAAGCAGAAAATTCAATGCAACAACCCTCTCAGCAAACATTCTTCACTGGTCTTACATCAGAACAGCACAGCATAGAAGAAAACATACCCCAGTTTTCATAACACTTCACTAACCACTGCCCCTATCTGGCAGTAAAAGAGCACACAGCCTGTTATTCCAAGACATCATACATCTGAAAGCAATCTCTTCATCTCCACAAGCACTCTCATCAAACACTGGAAACTCACTTACAGCTACAGTAATTCTGTAAGGATGCAATTTATTCCAAGTTAGGAATTCTTGAGATTAAAAAACCAGATGAATATAGCAAGAGTCAAAGGCACAAAGAAGAACAATATATCAAGGAAACATTAGCTTTCATTTAATCAACTTCAACTCTACTTCCTGGAGCACTAAAGAATACTTCCGCTTTTATATGAGAATAACAAGTTTTTATTTTACACCCACCTTTCCTACTGCTTGCCGATCTTCTTTAAAAATTATGCTCTCCTCATTTACTGGAGGTAGCCCTCTCAGTGATTCAATTATTACTAAAACAGAAAGAAAAAATAAATCAGAACTTTATGCTTCAACATCATGTAGTTAATTGCAGCAAAACTTAACAAACCACACCACTACCTGTCTACTTAAGTTTATAGAGCTGCAACTAAATATTCTTGCACACACATAGAAGTACTTAGAAGCACACGCCCCTTCTCCAGTGATACATGTGGGAGAATACTTCAGATTGTTTACAGAATTATTGTTCTCTGGGGCAAAGAGAGAGTCTCCTAAGAATCAAAGCAGAACACAAAAGCTGTCCAGCAGTTCAGTCACAGTAAAAATTGATGGTGTTTATATATGCATATACACAATCTCTTACACATTCTGCAATCTAATGCCATAGAAGTCTCATAGTACATTTGGGCCTAATGATGATTAAACCTCTCTACCTGTAAAACAACAGAATGCTCAATTAAGCATTCTCAATGCCTCTCCATCAGCAAGTAAAGTCACTCAAGCACACAGTGTCACTTAGACTGCAACAAAAGCTCAAGATCATCACTGCTGAACTTACATAAAAGGACTTTCAGCAATCAACATGTCGCCAAACTAAAAGTCACCGCTACTACTGCAATCTGCAAAAACCTTAACATGCCAAACAAGGATATGACAATCCTACAGGCTTAACAGTTCACTGAATTTCAACAGAATTTGTGAAATCAATTTCTTTAGTGCCTACCTTTAAGATAAAATATACAGTGTAAGTACCCAATGTGTTGTTTAAACCTCAGGAGAAACATACCTTAGCAAAACAAAAAAAAAAAAAAAACAAAAAAAAACAAAAACCAAACCAGACAAAAACCCTCAAACATCAAAACAAAAAAACCCTGTAAAAACAACACACCAAAAACTCTCAGATCGTGGTCTCAACTTGATTCACCACACGTAGCCCTCAGCCTGCAGTCGGCTAAGGAAAATATATTCTGAAAATGTACAACACACCAGTCCCATGAAACTTAGGAGAAACATTACCACCTCCAGCCTATCTGACTTACAGCTTCCCCTACCTCAACGCAGACCAAATTATCAGCTTCAACTTTTGCAGGGCCCAAAGTACAGGCCCAGGGAAACTTTCTCATATACACCAAAGCAATTTAGTTTCCAGGCCCCAACCCACACAGTGAATTTTTCCTCTTCTCTTTAAGTACCTTGAAGCAAAACACAGCAGAAGTTTTGTTAAATTTTGATACACACTGAGCAGTAGCTCACAGAAAGTACTGTCATTTTGCTTTCAGCTACTGCACAGCAAGCATTAACCTACACTGTTCTAGCCTCAAATTTACCTCACAGGATGAAATATCCACTTACAAGCATCACTCACTCACTGCAGACTGATGAACTTAGAAGCTTGCTACAGAGAACAGCAGAGACAGACATCAAAGAGACAGAAAAAGAATACTGATAGTTGCGTCAGAACAGTATTTGTGGCTTCCAAATGACAAATCAACTCCCCTCAGACTAGACACAAATCTAGTATACAGAGGTATCAATTTAGTTCAAAAATCAAAAAACAATTCCCAATTAGCTGGCATCCCTAATATAGCCACAAGTCAAAATTGAGGCCTGTTTTCAGAAGAACTGAAAAGAAACTAAAATGTGGAGAAAGAGAAGTCTTAAAGCAAGGTAGCGAAAGCAAGAAAAGAATCACAGGTATCCTGGGGCTTTATGCCATTCGTACGGTTTTATTTTATTAAAATAGCTTGTTTTCTAACTTTCAGCAACAAATCTAATTCAACCCTTTATACATGTACATTACATAAAGTAGGATGCAGCCTGAAGAACTCACCTACCAGTAAACTGGTATTTGAAAAGATTATACTCACCAGTGAGGAATAGAATTAAGAATGGTTTTCAAAACAGTAGTCTTTAAACACGGTTTTACCTTCACATTTTAAACCAAAAATTGGAATAATAGCAAGTATGACTCAATTTTTTTTTTTAAAAAAAAAACTTGTTTTTAAAGCACCTTTTTTGCTGAAGGCAACCTTTTTGAAGCCCCCACTATTATCAATAAACAAGAAAGGGCAAAGTAGAAAAGAACCAGATTACTACCTCCCACACCCTCCACCCAGCTTCCTGCAAATTAAATTAAATCTCACTCCAATAAAATAATGTAGAGCAATTGCCTGCATTACCTGAAGTCTTTTAAAAGAAAAATTAATAGCAAGAGTTGTTTACTTTCTTTTGTACTACATTCAGCATAAATACTTTAACTTCAAAATTGAACTCAATTTCTAATTTTCATAAGCAATTTGCTTCAAAAGCAGATCAAGCAGAATGTAACACTTGAAATAGCTTAAACACAAACATGCTGTGGATGTTTCAGTAATGTGAGCTTTAGCAAAACTTTGATTTCACTTATCAAATACTGAGGTCTCTAACAGATCTGAAAAGATCTCTAAATCTTTATGTCTGCAGTTAAGCTTACATCCAATTCTATATCTCAATCCCATTAGGCTTACCCTCCACCTATAAATCATGTTAGGCACACCATCCTCTGACTGCTGACATGGGCAGCTTTCATTTGCTCAAGGTGACAGAAGTGGAATGAATAAAGATATAAATAAATAAATAAATAATAAAAGAACTTGCACGGTTAAAGGAAAAAACAAGTCTTTTTCCTGTCCTCATATATTAACAACCAAGCACTTGGGACTGCATTGTACCACATGCGTGTTTTCAGCTATACAGCTCCTAAATCTTCAGAGATTATTCAAAAATAGCACATACAACTAGAAGATTTTCTTAAAACACGAAAAATGTGGCCAGTATCAATATAAAAACCATACTATACAATAGAAAAAAAAGGGTTTTAATTAAATAAATATACATGGAAATCACATAGAAACACAAGCATATAATCCAGAAAGTAATTCAACATAAATGTCATTTGTTAGTTTAAATCCCAATGCAGCAACCTGCTACCCACAGAAATGTAATGCTGCAGGACTCACACTTTGAAGAAACAGCTAAGAACACAATCCATGCAGAGATATACAGAAATTATAATAATTAAAAACAAAGCAAACATATTTTGCCTACCTAGCTGCTCAATGATGCTGGAAACTGTCCCAAAGAGCTTCAGTTCAACATTATCTGGAAGAATTATTGTTAAGTCTTCAACAGGAGGCAGTTTCTGCAAACATCAAGTCAGTGTTTAGAATATAATACCACATGAACGCACTTACAACTTTGTCACTGCAGAAATTTGACAGTTTGGAAAAATGCCATGGTATTTTGAAGATTTTATTTTTAAAAAATCTAGTTTGATTTGCCTCTTTCAGAATCATCCTAAATGAACTCATCTTGGGGGACCACCACCTTTGAGGACATTTCTCCTACAGAGATGCTATGCTACATATTTCCAGCACAACTTCAGCAGAAGCCAATTTTATTTACCTAGAGAAAACCAACAATTGATAGGCATTTGATCCAAGCCTAATGTACAACACAATTATTAAACAATCAGAAGTCAAAAAATAAGACCACTTGCAACAACATTCAATGCATGCTAGAAGAAAAATACACACAGCAAGAAGTAATATAGTATAAAATACACCATACGTGTATCATCTGATTTAACACAATGGATTCTGGCCATTTGTATCATGACTTGGATCATTATAAAAGATGTAAACATCACAACAACCCATACAAAGAAAACTATTTTTAGCATTTGGTACAAGAGGATAACTAGAGATCAGAGAGAACACAAAAAGTCAAACTTCAGATACAAAAATGAGTACTACAGAATATTGAAATTAAGCTTTTTCCCCAGATATAAGTATCAAAATCTATCATCAAAGACTGATTAACACCAAGTTCACCATTTACCTCCAATTTACTCATAAACTAAGATTTCTACGTATATATTATGCTGCTGTGAATTCAGTAAAGACTTTATGAAATACAAGGCAACTAGAGTAAGCATTATCTTCAAATTCAACACCCTGTGAATTCTGAGAGCTCAAATCTTACCACTGAACTGCACTTTTAAAGGCCACAACTAGAAATAATATCCCACACAAACACAGAAGAATCTTATCCTGGTTTATCCACACTTTACCTGATAACCTTCACTCTAACAAAAGTGTTTGGCAAAAGCTTATAGAGCAATGCAAAGATCAAAAAGGCCAAGACTTTCTCAAATTTTATACCATTAAACACCAACATGAATTCAGATGAAAACATCACACCCTTCTACCGGCCAGTGATTTTTCCAACATTAAATCAAGTTAACTGCTAAGACTTAACTGAGTCACTTTTGGAAGAGCAATTCAAAGGCCAAAGACCAGCAGGAAGGTAAAATTCTGATCCTGTATCTCAAAATGATACCTTCTGCCACACCATATATAGTATCTGCCAATCCTTGCTTGAAAGCGAGAGGTCTCTAAAACAGTTCCACTCACACTCTTGAACACCTATACCTGGAAAACATGACTTCCTGTGTTATTACTGTGGTGGGTTTTGCTGCAGAAAAGTCATTTTCTTCACAGTGGCTGTTACAGGGGTGCATTTTGGATCTGTGCTGGAAGCATTGCTGATAATACAGAGACGTTTTTATTACTGCTAAGCAGGGCTTATATAGAGCCAAGGCCCTTTCTTCTCTCATGCCACCCCATTAGTGAGGAGATGCAAAAGGAGTTGGGAGGGGCACAGCCAGGAGAGCTGACCTGCACAGACCAAAGGAACACTCCATACCATGAAACATCATGCTCAGCATACAAACCTGGGTGAAAAGGAGACCGAGGGAAATTTGGAGTGATGGTGTTTTTATGCCCAAGCAACAGTTACACGTGATGGAGCTCAGCTTTCCGGGGGATGGCAGAACTCCAGCCTGCCCATGGAAAGTGACAAATTAATTTCTGGGTTTGCTTTGCTTGTGTGGGTGGCTTTTGCTTTACCTACTAAACTGCGTCTAGCTCAGCCTTGGAGTTTCTCTTCTACTATTCTGATTCTAGCCCCATCTTGACACAGGAGGACTGACTTAAAATATAAATTTTTAGCAGGGTTAGTAGGAAAGGTTTCAAGAAATACCACATCGTACTTACATCAATAGGCACCTCATCCTTTGTCCTAATACAGTAGGATCTGTTATCCCTCAAATTTGGAAAATCATCTTCATCAGATAGTGCTGAAGATGAAGAGAAGAGTGTAGTTGATGAACTATCTGAATCTGTATCTGTATCACTGAATAAAAAAACAAACATGGGAGTTACAATACTGCCTTCTCACAGTCACTGTTCTTATAAAAAACCAACATTAGCATAACACTGAGTGAATGTTAAGAAAATACTTATTCCAAGCAATGCATCTTGCACAACAAAGGGGAAAAATTCTAAATCTTGTAAACAAAAGGGATTAGTTTTGTAATTCATGTCCTGGCTAAATCCAGGAGTAAATATTCACACAGAGCAATTCAGTATTTCTCACTGTCACATGTGTGATGTTTACTGTCTTAGATTCTTAATATATTCACGTAAAGAGTGGAGTAAGAAACCAGCCCTTATTCATCTCAACATGTTTGTTTTAGCAAAGGTAAAAGTTCTTCAAGGGCTGGTGGAAGAAAAAAATGTGGAGCAACTGATCCTAGTAACTGAAAAAACAATACAAACCTTACAGAAAAAAGACAAGCAAACTTACACAAAATAGCCTTTCTTACCTGAAGAAAAAAAAAAAAAAAAAAAAAAAAAAAACACCTCCTTTCTAGATCCTTGTAACACCACAGTCTCCTTCCCAAGTAAATGGATGGCTTTCTATTGCTCCTTTCTTTACCCCAACAAAGGCTCATAGTAATGACAAGAAATAAAAGCACTTCTCCAAATAAACCTTATGAAAAAGTCAAATATGGACTTCTTGGAACAACAGCAATATAGCAGAAAGACAAAAAGAAAACCAAACTAAAAGACCGAACAGTGGAAGGAGTTTAAACACACACCCCAAAGACTGAGACACATGCAAGACAGGTAAGTAAGTTGAAGCTATGAAAATTCCATCTTAAGGGTTCATCAGCACAGCAGATTTGGGAAGTAAAAAACAGTAGACACAAGCAAAGCCCCTGGAAGTCAGGAATTTGACTCTCCATCACTTCATGATATTCAAGGAAAACTCTGAACCATTGAAAGTACTTCTGAAGTCAAACTTTAATCACTTCACTTAGTTAATGAACCTTTGTATCTTTAAGAGGAGATTCTCAGACTTTAGCGTCCTCTAGTCAAAAAAAGCACATGGCAATCTTGCTGCACAGGCCCAATAAGAAAACACAAGACTTACTGCAACTACCAAAGTGTGCAGACTTCTAACACGGCAACAGAGCCCACATCTAACCTGTTACCATTCACCAACTGCACTGAACATCAAAGCACAGATGCAGCAAGTACTAGACGGAATCTTTTATTTAAAAAAAATAATAATAAAAAAAAAGGTTCAGAACGAGCTTTTCCACTGAAACGCCAAGATCAGAGCATGTGTTACAGTGCACAGACTCCCCACTTTGAAGTCCTACATTCAGGTTTTTCAGCACTAACACCGTGGGTGTCCTGCCCCAAGCAAGAGGCGCAGGTGCACTCCGTGAGGACCACGTCAAGCCGGTGGGGTGGCCCAACATGCTCTCCAGGCCGCCACCACCAAATTCACGCTTTCGTTAAATCCTACACCCTTACAGGCACTGTTCTTCAGATCTAATTTAAAAGACTCCTAGCTAAATGCAACTGAAAATTACACCTTCGATGGGCAGGAGCAAGCTCCAGAGGATCAAACACCGGGGCGGGAGGAGGCGGCGAGCAGACACACCGGGCTCTCAGCCACAGCGCCAGCGGCCCGCTCCGCTGCCCGAGGCCTCGGCGAGCAAGGGGCGACCCGCGGGGAGCGCCGGGGATGCACCCACCTGTCCGAGTCCGACGAGGACACGGCGGTAGCGGGCGAGCCCGGCCAGGCGGGCGGCGGCGAGCGGGGCAGTCCCGCGGCCGGGGGCAGAGGGGCCTGGGCTTCCCCACTGCCCTCCGCAGGGGACGGCACCTTCTCCTGGTCGGCCGTCCGCTCCCCACCCGGCCCCACGGCCAGGTTCTCCATCTGCTCCACCACGTCCCGCTGCGCGTCCATTCCCGCGCCAGGCGGTCCCGAGGCTAGGGGCAGAAGGGCCTGGGCTTCCCCATGACCCGGCACCTTCTCCTGGTCAGCCGCCTGCTGCACGCCCGGCCCCACGGCCACGTTCTCCAGCTGCTCCATCACCTCCCCTTGCACCTCTATTCCCGCGCCAGGCGGTCCTGCGGCTGGGGGCAGAGGGACCTGGGCTTCCCCAGCCCTCTCGGCAGGGGCCGGCACATTCTCCGGGTCGGCCGCCCGCTGCCTGCCCAGCCCCACAGCCCCGTTCTCCAGCTGCTCCATCATCTCCACCTGCACCTCCATTCCCGCGCCAGGCGGTCCCGCGGGTGGGGACAGAGGGGCCTGGGCTTCCCCATGACCCGGCACCTTCTCCTGGTCGGCCGCCCGCTGCACGCCCGGCCCCACGGTCACGTTCTCCAGCTGCTCCATCACCTCCCCTTGCACCTCTATTCCCGCGCCAGGCGGTCCCGCGGCTGGTGGCAGAGGAACCTGGGCTTCCCCAACACCCTCAGCATGACCCGGCACATTCCCCTGGTCGGCCCCCCGCTGCCCGCCCGGCCCCACAGCCAGCTTGTCCAGCTGCTCCATCACCTCCCCTTGCACCTCTATTCCCGCGCCAGGCGGTCCCGCGGCCTGGGGCAGAGGGGCCTGCGCTTCCCCAGCACCCTCGGCAGGGGCCGGCACCTTCTCCTGGTCGGCTGCCCGCTGCCCGCCCGGCCCCACGGCCAGGTTTTCCCGCTGCCCCAACACCTCCTCCTGCACCTCCATTCCTGGGTCCACCACCTCCCCCCGAACCTCCATTCTCGGGTCCATCCCTTCCTCCCGGACCTCCATTACCGGGTCCACCACCTCCCCCTGCGCCTCCATTCCCGCGCCACGCGACCCACGGCACCGCCCCCGACGCACGCCACTTCCCGCCGCCGCAAGCCGCCCCCGGGCGCATGCGCAGAAACGTGCCGGGGCCGGGAGAGGGGCGGGCCCGGCCGTGAAGAGCGGGGCTCCGGCACAGCGGCCGGGCCGCTTCGGGTGGTGTGAGCCGTGCGTCCGGCCTTGGTGTCTGTGGGGCGTGATTGAAACACAAAGCTAAAGCTCATGACTGCTCTTGCTGAGGACCTGCTGGGATTAATTTTTTCTGTTTTATAAATGTGCTGACAACACGCAGAATCACGTAATTAAAAATAAAAATAAAAAAGTTAAAAGCTGTATAATATCAAATTATTATACGAATAGTAATTTGTAGTACTCTGACGTAGTGACCCCGTAATGATAGTGACTGTATAATAATGACAAGCTCTCTAAAAGTTGAATGTCAATTTATGTTTTGGGTTCACCATAAATATAGTTTTGGAGCCTCTGGTGGTGTCTGTCTCACACAACTCAGTGGGCGTGGGGGGAGGACTCTTGGATCCCAGGATCTGGTACGCGTCCTGTCCCTGACCCATGGGAGTGAACAGACTCGAGTTCCTCCTGACCACCCTCTGTGTGATTGGTGTCACACAGATAAAGCTTTTCCTCACGAGGGTAACTGGTATAAAAAGCACCATGTTTTCTCTTTAGCACAATTTATCCGTGGGAAATGCCAAAAGATACGCCAAAGACACACAACATCAGGAGGTCACTCTTAGGGTGACAAGTCCCTTTAACCCAGCCTCCAAAGTGTAGTTTGACAACTGTGCTCCTGGGCCAACTCTGCATGTCCTGGACCACATCCCATTGTCCCTTGGACAGGATTCCAAATGGTCCTCATCATTGGGCAACAGAGTACAGTATAGGCCTGAGGAGGATAAATACATAAAAATACATAAATACTTGAAAAATTTTTCTGTGATAATGCTTGAACTGCCGGAAATGACTGGGCTTGAATATCTGACGGGCAGAGAATTACATTTTCCACGTAATAACCTTCCCCTCCAGCTCTGAGAGAACTGTGTGCCCCACAGCTCAAATGGCACCCAAAATATTTTACTCTTTTCCAGAATGTTCAAGCTACACTGAACACACTGTCACAAGAGTGCTTCGCTAGTACCCCACACAGGCTGAAAGGAGCATCTGAAGGCAGAAGATTCATTCTCTGGTAGTTCCACTCTCCATCATGACACAGCAGATGCAACCAGCAGACCTTTATTTAGTAGGAAAGTCATACTTTCCAAATTTGTATATAATTTAATTCATCAGTACTTTTTTCACTTGCCTACAATTATGTATAGGTCAAGCAGAACAGGGACATTACAGGCATACGATAGTTTTGCACTGTCATAAGCAAGAACCCTGTATAGGCTGTATGTGTAAACAGCAGCAGCAAACTCTCACTGCACAATTACTCAGAACACCTAGGGTGGGAATCATCTCCACCTTCAGTGACATCATTGGGATCCTGAGATGAGTGTACATGGGAAGTGTGTTCTGAATATTACTGACCTGTACTGCAAGCTCTTTAACTAAAGAGATCTTTAGAAAATCATGCAATTAAATGTCAACAACAATTAGTTGTCAATTGTTTGAAGACTAAATATTGAACAATTATAAAAATGGTTTCTGTTGAATCTCACTAGCAAATATATTTTAATCCCTAAGGATGTGACAGAAATGCAATATTTATCCAATTAAACAATGAATAGAGGCAGAATCCTGCTAAAATCCAATTCTGCAAAACCAGGTTTTTGTTTTAAAACTAAGCAAGGATGGTTTATTATCAGTCTGTTTTTTGGGTTTTTTTTTTTTTTGATTTCTTCATTTGTTTTGTCAGATGTATGTGAAATAGAATATAGTACAAGATCCATGAGTTTGTGTGAAAAAGTTGATCAGTGTGATTGGAAGGGAGTATTTTCCCCAAAGCAGACAAAGCCCTTGTATCAGCCCAAATCCTTCCTAATAAGGAAGATAAAAGATAAATAAATGATAATATAATTCCTAATAAAAGATAAAACAATTAATGCCATATTGTAGGATGGAATTGGTTGAATGAAAATTAACTTTATTTGCTAAACACACATGATTTATAAATGTAAAAAGATATTCATGGTCTCTATTTTGATAAAAAGATATCAAAGTCTCTATGTTGCATTTATGTAAGTAAAATTCTTCAACTGTCTTATGAACTATGTCTTTTCTGCTTTTTAAAGTATTTTAGTAAGTGTTTTATAGCTTTACCCTGGCACATAGATTGTGTTATGACAATTTCTTCTGTGTTTGTGCAGAACTGGCAGCATCTTTCAAACAAAAAAAGATACTTTATTTCATCTGAATGCTGCCACTTAGCCCTTAACATGTAAGATAGCATTGCTCTTGGAACGAGGATATTGAAAGGCTTGATGCAGAGTAAACATCATCATCCACTCAGCAAAGGCATGCAGCAAATAATCTGCAACGTAACAGCATGAGCAAAGAGATGTTCTAGGAAAAGGGACATTTCAGAGATGAACACTTGAATCACAGTAGTTCCAACGCATGTTTTCAAGGTCTGAGCCGTTAAGAAATGTCACTGCTGGGACTGGAATCTGACGTCATCCATCAAGGCTGGGATAAAAGGTACTCTAAGCCCTGTTTTCTGCCTCCAAGTCTTTGATGAAGCTCTTTGGAGGTGTTGTTTCCTACATTTATTTCTTCATCCTTGCTGCTAAGACAGGTGTGCATAATTGCTCCCATTGTACTTTTAAAGCTGAAGTGATGGCACACTAACTATTATTACAATGTTTTATTGAATTTCTTTGGATGCAATAAAGGAGTCGGTTGTAAGAAATAGTTTCATCATGATATCTCTCCTGGACTTGAATGTGGAAAATAGGTTGGAGATTTCAGTGTGCTGCTTATTGTGTCTTGGGAGGAAAAGGCACAAACAAGAAAGGAAGTAATGTTTTCATATTTTTAAAATATGAAAAAACCCAGCATTCACAGTGATGTTTGTCATTTATATATTTTAAGCTTCCATATTCTAATGACTATACACAGTGATATCACTATATCACTGTACTATAGGCAGCATAAGCAGCTAGCGAGCCAGTTGATACAATTTTTTTTGATATCAATAAAGCTTTCAGTGCTGTCTCTCATAGGATCCCTCTGGACTAAATGTCTATCGCACGCCCAGATAAACATGTCATACAAAGGGTGAGCAACTGGCTCACAAGTTGGGTGCAGAGGTTCCTTGTGAATGGGGTGACATCAGATAGGGGACCTGTCACTGAAGGGGTATTTCAGGATTCCATTGTAGGGTGAGTGGAATTCAATTTCTTCATTGACAACTTGGGCACGGGACTCTAAGGACTCTTAAGTTGGCCCATGATACTAAAATGGGAGGAACCACTGACTCCCTCAAAGTCAAAGAGGTCCTGCAGAGAGACACAGATGAATTAGAGGGCTGGGCAATCCCCCACTGTATGAAGTCTAAGAAACACAAGTTTTGGATTCTGCACCTGGGATGGGAAAACCCTGTATGCATGTACAAACTGGAGAAAAAGAGGCTGGAGAGCAGCACAGTGGAAAGGGATCTGGTGGTCTGGGTTGATGTCAAGTTGAACATGAGTCAGCAGTGCCCTGGCAGCTAGGAAAGCCAAGCATGTCCTGGGGGGCATCAGGCACAGAATGGCCAGCCGGGCAAGGGAGGGGATTATCCTGCTCTGCTCTGCTCTGGGGCAACCTCACCTTGAGTGCTGAGGGCAGTTTTGGGCACCACAATATAAGAAGGATATAAAGCAACTAGAGAGTGTCCAAAGGAGGACAGTGAAGATGGTGGAGAGTCTGGAGGTGAAACTGTATGAGGAGTAGCTGAGGTCTGTTGGTCTCTTTAGCCTGGAGGAGACTAAGGGGAGACCTCATCATGGTCTACAGCTTCCTCACAAGCAGAAGGCAGAGGGGCAGGTACTGATCTCTTCCCACTGGTGACCAGTGACAGGACCCAAGGGAATGGCATGAAGCGGTGTCAGAAGAAGTTTGGGTCAGATATTAGGAAGAGGTTCCTCACTCAGAGGGTGGTTGGGCACTGGAACAGGCTCCTCAGGGAAGTGGTCACAGCCTGACAGAGTTCAAGAAGATTTAAGACAATGGTGTCGGGCACATGTGTGATTCTTGGGGCTGCCCTGGGCAGGGCCAGGATTTGGATTTGATGGTCCTTGTGGGTTCCTTCCAGCTCAGGTTGTTTTGTGATTCTGCAAGACTTTAAAGTGGCATAGAGGAGAAAAGGGAGTTTTATCACCACAATAGGGAGGGAAACCATGAGCTTAAATTTGCAACAGTTTTGAAGCTACTGCTCCAGTCTCAGAGCCTTTTTTTTTTTTTTCACACTTCGGCTAAACTATTAGAAGCTAAGGTATTCATGGTCAGGAACAGTGGCAGGGAAAGGAAATGAGATCGACAGAATTTTCTGTATCCCTATTGCTAGTCATATTTCATTCCACCCAGATGAATCAATATTGTAGCTTGCACAGCTGAGATATTTAGTACAGAAATGAGATTAAAATAGCTACAGTACAGAATGTTTTACTCATTTCAAAGCTTAAAATTATTATACAGAGTTAAATTACCCAAATTTCTTAGTTCTTTCTTCATATAAAGAGTTGGGCAGTTTATAACTAAATGAAAAGAAAAAAAACAGAACTTCTAAGGATTTTTTTCCCCAAAAGTACATTTTTAAGTATGGAAAAAATGTACAATTTTATTTACAATATTCTTATTTTAGTTCATATTTCCAAGTATAGCCAGTAATCTTCCCATGACTTAGCTGCCCACAGCCAATTTCAATAGTAGCATTCTAAATCCCTTCACAGAACAATGGACAAGTTCACCTCCAATTATTCTAAGAGTTTGTACAGTTCATTAATCAATGACATCTATTTATCATTTGAGTCTACTGCATTCTTTTTCTAGTTTATTTCAGTCAATATTTTGAATTATACCAATGTAACTATAATTTGATTAGTTACAAAACCAGCTGGATCCAAGCTGCATCTAAAAATGTGATTTATTCTGGTATGTATAAACAGCTCAGAAATTTCAGCTGTCTGCATAGTCAGTTGTTGGGGAAGATGAATCAGGGAAACCTTATAAAAATGATTGTTTAGCAAAAGATTCTGAAAATATGAAACCTATAAACGAAATAGAAATGGAAGCTTACTTTGAGTTGTAGGATATCGCGTCTTAGTTACCATATAACCTGAAAACAATAGCCTAGCTAGCTGAAGAAGAATCCCTTTTGATGGAATGATACCCTTCTGCTAGCTAAGGAACCAAAGGTCAATGTAGCAAAACAGAAAAGTCTAAAGAGTAGTTTTTAGAGTTTAAAATATACCATAGTATGGTAATGTAGTTGTTCTTATAGGCTATATGTACATTCTATAGGATTTTGTGTCTTGTACTGGTTGGTCACTGCAAATTAGAATATTCATCACAAAAGGAGATATAATGCATTGTAAGAAGGACCTCGCTCTCTATTCCTGGCTCTTCTACCTCTTTTAGCTCTTACTTCTTCCTCAATTCCTTGCTCTTTGCTTCGCTCGTACTTCTTCCCCCTGCTCTCTGACCCCTGCCACCTGGCTCCCTCGCTCCCTTCTCTCTTAACTCCTACCCCCTTGCTCTTCCTCTCACTCTCCCTGGGACTTTCCTTCAGCCGAGGCTGGTGGCTGAAGGCAAGGCCCTTTCTACCCACGACCCATGCAATAAAACCGCGTATTCTAGAATATCTCAGGTCAGCAGAGTTCCTTCTCCCTGCCGTCCGTGGATGATCCTACAGTCAGTGTATTGGAGTTTGTAGGGACTCATATTTGGAGAGAGTAACTCAAGTAAATTTGAGTGTTGCTTCCCTATAACGACCTCTGTAGAAGAAATAGAAGAAGTTTTAGTGAACAGGGTTTTTATCTGATTATCATGGTTCAGGCATGTCTTCTACAACCCTGGATGAAGTTTTTGTAGCTCTCAGAACTTTACCAACTATCCGGAGGCAGGAAGACCGCTCTTTCTGTCCTGAAATATGCTCTCAACCAATCCATCTCATCTTCTCTATACAGCCTAGCCTCCTTTCCATGCTTACAATAAAGTTTTGGGTAGACAGGCACTCATTAAAGTGTTCTTATATGACAGCCATTGAGCACGAAATAAGCGAACAAGTTAAAGATTGTAATTTTTAATCCACTTATGTCATAATTTAATATAAAATATTTCTCACTTTATTCAGATGTTTTGCTGTAGATTTCTGCACACTTCAAATCTCTGACTGTATTTTTTACATTGTATTTAGATAACTTCAATGAAGCATAAACTGGCACTGCCAGTAAAACAGGTGGTTTTGCCTTTTCTCCAGTTCTCATTTTCTGTCTGTTCCATTGTGCCAGCATTTCTGTTCTTGCAGACAAGAGTAAAACTGAAAGTTTTATCTCCTCATACTCAAGAGGAAGAATTAGTTGATTTGTGTTGGATTTTTTTTTTCCAAAAGATAAGTGTTAAGAAACAGGATAACCGAAGGAGAATAAAAATTCTAAAAAGTCCCTTTGAAACAAAAACTGGTTTGCATAGAAAACCATAAGCAGGCACTTCTTTGGAGTTTGAAGAAAGCAGTCTAGTATAGGGTAAGAAGAAGATATGGGAGATCAGCAGATGAGAAAGTTGCACATCTAGACTCATTGAATGGCTTTTGGGAAATCATTATGTCCTCAAGAATTTTATGCATGCTCATTTGGCCTCCATATTTCATTTGGTACTCAGGGAGTTCTTCCACAAAACACACTGTTTCATCTTTCAATTACATTCAGACTGAACCACAGGGAATCAATTAAGCTTTTCGCTTAATTATAATTCTCTGTACTCTTAAAAAAAAATCAAACAAACAAAAAAGTCCCCAATACCCAAACGGACAAGAAATAAAAATATTTCAGGAAATGCAAGCATATCTGCCTAGCAAAAGTGGCTACTGAAAGCACATAGCCTTGGTCCTCAACTCTTGTCACTGATAACTAAGATCTGCATCACACTGTCCCTCATGAGAGCTGTAAGTCAGTTCCATACCTCAAAAGTAAAACTGTGTCTGTAGAAAAAAAAATAATTTTGAAAACCTGATGAAATATTATCTTAATCTGGAGAGAAATTACAGTGCCTATGAGCTCAATGTCTTCAGACAAAATGGAAAATCTTGTAGATGGAATCTTTTCATAACATCACCAATAAGGCACAAACACAGTTGAGATCACGTACTCAGTGATTATTCTGAAAGTAGTTGTCAGAAAAAGCAAGAACATTTCACATCACATACACAAGTTGTACCCAAAGTGCCAAAATGATCTAAAGAAAGTGGAAAGAGAAACTAAAATGAATATATATTGCACAGGGCTTTCCTAAATTCTTTGCCTCTGCATTTTCTCCTACACTCTGGTTTCTCATTCAGGGAATTAGTGTTTCATGCTGCCCCTTCATCTGTCCCAGGAGTTCTGTTATAATGCCATATTCCTTTCCTTTCCTTTCCTTTCCTTTCCTTTCCTTTCCTTTCCTTTCCTTTCCTTTCCTTTCCTTTCCTTTCCTTTCCTTTCCTTTCCTTTCCTTTCCTTTCCTTTCCTTTCCTTTCCTTTCCTTTCCTTTCCTTCCTTTCCTTTCCTTTCCTTTCCTTTCCTTTCCTTTCCTTTCCTTTCCTTTCCTTTCCTTTCCTTCTTAATCCTTCTTTTTTGTAGTAATTTGTTGTTGTTGGGAGGCTCTTTGAGAACCAAGGAACACAACCGTGGAAGAGATGTGTTTCATTATATTCAGTCTCCTGCAATCTCAGACAGTCACGTGAATCGTGATTGGTCCAGAAGTACTAGAAAAATATCTACTCTCCACATGACAAAATAGAAAAATACTTCTTTTTGTTTGAACTGTACAATAAAATGAAAAGCAATGCTACTACAGCGTCTCAGAAAGAAAGTAAAACAGACCTCATGGAATGATCAAAACCTTTCTCGTTGTAGCACTGAGTGGCCATTTGTTACAGAAATTGCCTCAGTTTTGACCAGTCAACGGGAGAGGTACCATGCAAATGGGATCAACATTGCCAGTATTGAATCCCCACTTATGTAAGCTCGTGAAAATTAATCCATATTATTATTGTTATTATTATTATTTTCATCCTGAACCATGAGTCCAGAAACTCTATGAGAACTTCTGAATTCAGATCTCTGGTCTATTTGCTGATTAATTTGTAAAAGTGAATTTTTAATATGTAGAAGAGCTGACATGCTTAATCTGCCTGTGATGCTTCTTGGCTTGAATGAGGCTGGATATATATGGACATGGACTAGTTTTATATAGATAAAACTTTGTTTTATCTATTGTCACTAGAGATCTGGAGAGCAGTAAGGTGGCAAAATTTGCTAACCTTTACACAAATAAAAGTAGTAAACGTATGGGTGACTGTGAAGAATTGCAGATGAACAATGAAAGATTGAGTGATTGGGTAATAAAAGGCAGGAAAATTTCAGAAGCAAAATTTAAAAAATCAAACATATGAGACAACAGTCCTAACTTTACAGATACTAAAATAGATTCTTAGATGTTCACTACAAATCTTGAAAAATACCTTACAATTATAATAAATAGGTCTATGAAAGCATTAGCTGAGCGCTCAGTAAGAATCCTAAAAAAGAAAAAAAAAGAAAAGGAAAAAGAGAAGGATAAAGACAGGGGGAGAAAGAATAAGAGAAAAAAAATAAACAGAGAACAAAACAGAAAAAATATTGTGCTGCAGAATAAATTGACTGTGTTTCTGTATCTTGAGTACCATATGCAATTCCTTATGTCAGAACGGATACATAGAACTGGAACAAATGTAGGGAAGATTCTGTACTAAACAGACAGCCTTCTTCAGTCTGCAAAAAGACAATCCAGATGTACCATCAGAGAGATTTAGGAGGAATATAAGAGACAACGCTTGGCAATGACAAGAGGCTTAAAACAATGACATTAAAACATTAAAACCTTCATGTGGCAGGTCAAAATAAAAAAAAAAAAAAAAAAAGAAAAGATGGTCCTTCATACAACATATAAGATTGAGCTATGGAACTTCACCCCACAGAATGTTTTGGATACCAGAAGTGTTGTAATAATTATGTAGATAGCGTCTCTGCCTGCAGAAAACTCCTGGCCCACAAATTGCGGCAGTCTAGGAGCACCAATGCTAGCATTGTTAATTATGTTTTTCTTTCAGATGAGCACTGTCATCTTTTGCTGCAGACAGGATATTCACCTAGACGCATCTTTTGTCTAAACAGAGATGGTTTTTTGTTCTCTCAGAGCAGTAGTTCCTGATTCTCCTGAGGCATCCTAACATACAGGACTCCTGAAGCTGTGGCTAGTGCACAGGAACTCTCTTCATGATCTTCTTGGGTTCACTAAGTGACAGACAGACGGGATGCTTTGAGTTATTGTACAGACTCAAAGACTTCTCAGTCAGCTTATTAATATGTGCACAATTGAGTTGACATTGGCATAAGAGACAGACATAATACGTGTGGCTGCATGGTGTATTTACTCTTTTTAATGTGCAGAATTTTCCTGAGAGACCTACAGGAATCTTATCCAACAATAAAAATAAATTAATCCTTTCAAGAAATGGTTTACTTTTCTTAATCAAAAGGCTAATTTCAATGACAGTATGGCACTTAAAGCACTAAACAATTTATTGAAAAAAGGAAGACAGCATTTTCCTTCCCTGTTGTATTTAATGATGATAATTAGTGGATGATTCTCACCAAAAAAAAAAAAAAAAGTTTGCTACAAGGCACATCATCCTGTACATTCAGAATGAATTTATTTCAGGGATTATTGTATATCCTTTAATAATACTTTTATTAATATTGCTTAGATTAAATTATCTCAAAATTCCATTTGTCAGTTGGTATCTGAGGTAAGCTTTCTGAATTTTGGAGGTATGCCATAGAAAATTGATTTTGCTGTTAAAAAATGGATTCAGAGAAAACTAGAGTATTGGTTGCTTAATTGATTAAGCTAAGACAAAAGGTCATATGCTGCAAAAGTTGCAACTGAACAGATTTATCCTCATTTACCATGCAATAATTCTACAGCAGGAGGGTTAGGCCATCAGTTTTTTTCTTCAGGTTCTGTTTGCTATCAAGCTGCTATTGGGAGTGTAGAGGTTTAAAGACTTTTTCTTCCACATTGATGTCAGTACTATCATTACCTGATTTTATGGACAAAAAAGCTGGCATGCTTCCATCAGAAACATAATTCTGGGTGAGTGTGGAAAAGGAAGCAAAACTTCACTAGACATTCAGTCCCTCCCACTCAAAAGCAATGTGTTCACTGCAAACCAACGTGTACTGCCCCTATCCAAGATTATCCTTTGAGAGATGTTAGAAACTAGACCACTTTGCCGTTTCCTTTGGGGGCAGGAAGAAAAAGAAGTGAAGAAAAAGGTGATCTAAAACCAGACTGTTAGAAGAAAAAAACAAGTTGGAGTTGAGGAAGAAAGTATTAGCAAAACATAAGTGAGACAGGATATATGATTTCAAACGCTGTGATTAACTCTTTGATAAATAGTAAGAACTTAATTGCACCAGGGAGAAAGACTTTCTTCAGCTTGTAGCCAGAAAGTGACACTCTCGAACTTTCAATAATCATGGCTGTTTCTGGTAGAAGAGAAGACTGGATTTGCCTACTGGATAGCTCAATTGATATTAACATCACTTATATATTAAATGTATAGATAAAAAATATGCCATAATATATAGCCATAATATCAGTAAAGGAAATACATTCTAGAGGTGCTCAGTCGTTTGCCAATCATGTGGGTCTGCCTCTTTATTGCAAATGATTTAGCTGCTTATTCCCACAAAGGGACTACACCAAATATATGGACATACACAAAGGAAAGGCAGCTGTGTGTCCCTGTTCTTTAGCCCTCTTAAGTAACCATCCTGTTTGCTCAGTGTCAGAGTAGAGGAAGGATTTTCAGTTGCAGATGAAAAGTAAGAGAAACTTCAGAATGGGAAGTTTATAAATGAAGTCATTTCCTCACTTACTTCCTTGTATCTTCTACCTAAAATGATTGAGATAAAGGAAAGAGTGAAAGGGCAATTACTTGCATAGAGAAAAACATTGGACTTGGGATGCTAGAACATCAAACAGCAGAACAAGACAGTGCCCATGGTAACAAGGGGAAAATCTTGCTACTGGTAAAGGCTGAGAGAGAAGCAGTAATTGTGAAAGAGAAGGGGATTTAGACTATGACATTATGGTGTATGTCACAATGACACATAAAACCCCAATTTGTGGACAAACTAACTTTATGCTACTTAAAAAATTATTTGGGAAAAGAAAATATACAACAGGCGAACAGAGAAATATTAGAGTATTTAGGGAGGTAATGATTAAGTAGTAGACTATTTTTTAGTGGCTCCCATACCCATAGTAATGACAATTTTTAAAAATCAAAGCTACCCACAAGACTGAGTAAATTTGAACTAAGAAGATAAAGCAGAAATTTTGCGAGTATTTAAGTGCTTATCTCTTCTTTTTTTATCTTATTAAAATCTATTTCTATATTTCATATATATCATATATTTTTGTTTCATTCTTAGCAACTTGTACATAAACAAGAAAATCAAACACAAAGGTGCTTTGAAGGACAATTTCTAAACCAATAAGCATGCCTTTTCTTTGCTTTTTACACTCATGTAATCTTCACTCAATTCCTTCGTCATCTGTTGTTACACAACATAGTAAAACTACTCTGTGATTTGCCCTTGTTTGTATATTTGAATTATGTATTTATTAAACTATTTCTGGGGGCTGGTGTCCTTCATGATGCTGACCAGGATCTTTAATAATATTAAGAATGTATCGTGTTGCAAAAGAGTTTGTTTAGATAATGCAGTGATTACTCTGCTTGATATTCCTAGATGTTGTATAATCATAAAATAGGAATACCAAAAATAGAAATAGCTAGGTGTTTTTGTTAGGCAGTTTTTGTTCTGCAAAAAGCACATTGTGATGTTAGTCATGAATCCAAAATAAAGAATATATCAAATAGATTACAGTAGTATCAGTGAATTCAAAACTAGAAATTTGGCACTTCAGATTGCTGGTAACTCCAGATGGTGCAGTCCTATCTGAAGCATGTTCAGAAGACAAGTCCACCAATTACAGTTATTTGTTCTCATTAAAATATTTTCACAGATAAAGTGTTTAATTTTGTGATCCCCATTTAGTTTAAATATATCCTAGATAATTTTTTACCAGCTATTCACCTTTTAAATATTTCTTTATATATTAATATACTTTTCAGACTTTTCTAATCCTGTGCTTCCTGTTTGAGAGATATAAAAGCTTGCTGAGAAATCTTCTCAGTGTCCATCAAATCAAAATATATACTTCAGTCACATATTCACTGACATTCAGCTGAAAATAAAGGTCAAGTAGTAACAAAGTTAGCAAGCAATTCCTAGTGTGCTTACAGCCCAGCATGGAGTTTTCAATCAGTTGTGGACTGGATATTCAGTTATGTCCTGACCATTTATATGAACAGAAGATCCAAATCCTTCTACACTGGCATGGCGGGATTCATTGGTTCTAACGGTTGACCTGCTTTTCAACAGAAAACTCATACTTAGTAGGCTGAACATAAATACCCGGAATTTCCGCAGAAACAGATCAGTAAAATGTAATATTCACTGACATCTGTACCAATTTTTCTGCGCGTTACAGTAAGAAAACTCACCTATTTCATTTCTGTCTGTGTAAGTTCAATATTCCTCCACGCTGTGTCACAGAAAATGGGTTAGACCAAGAACATTAATATCTAATTCTGATATTTTATATTCTGAGCCCTCAAAGAATGCTATCAGCATCTTGACCTCCATAAATAAGATTTTTGATCTATTTGCCATCAGAAGTGCTGATGTGCATCAAAGGCACTTGCTTAACCCCATACCCCTTTATTTCTCTTGCAGGCATGTGAGAGACTGAAATGGTTGATGGCTCAAACATTGTTAAAATCACCGAAGGGCTTTGCCACTGTAGGAAACTGTGCAAAGAAAGAACTGCGCTTCTGTGACCATCGAAGCCACATCCCTCCCCCCTGAATATGCTTCCTGATACGGGAACTTGAGATAAAATAAAGATATTGTCCAATTATCTCAGGTGTAAGGAGGAGTAAATAAAACCAGGGGAGAAGAATGTAGCCACAAGGAAAGCCAAACCTAGCAGCTGTGCTGAAAATCATCTCTGGATGAGTGCAGTTGGGGCTGGCCATTGCCCAGTGACTCATTTGCTGAGGGTAGGTTTGTAGGCTCTTCCTCCCTAGAGAAGAGGAGGAGGAGGAGAATTTGTTGGGTGTATGGTGGTGAAACCTCTGGTCTGCATAAGACAGAAGGGGTGAACACCGATCACTGGAGGCTACAGGCCAGATAAAGAGCAGACCCTGTGGAGAATTCTCTGTTACACAAATTCAGTTGGCTCAGTTGTAAAACTCCCCTGCCTGTGGAAGGTGATGTTCACACAGGACAGTCACATAAGAGGCAGCTCTCATGTCTTACAAAGTGTCGTAAACTATCAAAGACACTACCTGTTCCTCTCAGACTCATTTCTGAGGCCTTCCATGAGAGAACTGCACATGACCCCCAGGTGTTGCAACATATCCAGCATCTGTTGCAAAAGACAGTCTAAAACTCCTCCCACAGGGTTCCCACAGATACCTGGACCTATATTAATCCACTGAACTCTGTGGTTTGAGGGAACCCCCCACAAAGAATACCAGAAGAGGACTAACAGGACACCACTAGACACACAGGGATGATGACTCTCTCACTCTCTTTATCTCCACCCCTCTCTCTTTTCTATTTTTTTCTGTCTCTCTCTACCTCGCATTTACTGTTGACTTCGGCATATGTAGTCATTTGCACCTTAATTCTGGCAGAAGCATCTCCCTACCAATCATAATAATCAGATCATAACAGGGAGTTTGCTATTCCGTAATAGAAGGTGGGTTTTGTTGTTTTGGGTTTTTATTAATCTACAGGCCTATTTTCTTGCAGAGGAATTTATGGATAAAGTTTCTTCAGTGGAACATTTTCCTCCAGCGCTTCTCAGAATTCTCAACAGTTCTTCACATATAATTGACTTCAGGTCAGCCATGACCACTCAGTGGGTGAGCTGGCAATTTGGAACAACTGTCCTGAAGCTTTTTTATCAAGGATACAGACAAGTTTTAGAGTTACTGGCCACTATAGACTCTTGGCTGTATTTTATACAGACATTCCAACATGTCTCTGAGGTACAACAGGGCAGGGTGTGCAGAGGTACCTCGACAGGCTTTCATTTTGCAGTGCCACAGACAGAATTGCTTAATATTCTAGTACTCAAAATACAGTAAGTCCACAAGACCCTTTTGTGTGAGGTTTCCAAGGGGGAAAGAGGAGGTATTTGGGTAAAATGTGCTGGATTGCAGGACAAAATGCTGGATCACCTCAGAGACGGAGAGCACTCAGATACCTTGGGAGCGCTGAGATACTTCAGGTGGGTGGGACAGGCTGCACTGTCTCTGTGGGGAGCAGGGGCTGTTTATGGGAAACACTGAGGCCCTTAAGAGGGCCTGGGAGAGAGGTGTGAGACTCCAGCGAATAATTTAGGTGGAAAAGGCAAGTAGTGATGATGGAGGCCCTGAGTGAGGTTTGTCACAAGTTTCCTTCAGAAGGAGTGGTGCATGGAGGGGACAAGACACAACCCAACACAATATGAGCTGGGTGGTGGAGATTTTTGGCAGGAAACACTGAGATATGTCAGGGTGACAGACCATTTTTTAGGACAGAAATGGAGATATCTTAAAGGGAATGCTGGAGGTTCTTGAGGGTAGAGGACACCCAGATATTTTAAGGGGACATGGGTAGGAAATGCTGAGATGTCTCAAGAAGACAGTGAAATTTAGGAGTGAGGGAAGCATCACCAAATACCTGAAGGAACAGCGTAGGATTTGGTTAGAAGTGATAATATGACTCAGAAAGAAGAATGAATAGCTTCAGCTAGTAATACATGTATCAATTCATGGGAGAGATTATGAAGTCTCAGATTGGATGCATCGAAGTTCACCTGAGGGACAGCAGAATGTCTTATTGGGAAATGCTGAGGTATCCCACATGTGAACTTTAGAGGATTTCAGAAGCAAAAAGAGGTTTGCCCTTATATGGGCCTTGAAGGGTTTCAGTTAGATGGGTAGAAGTACTTTAAAAGTGGTATCAGTGGGGTTTTGGTGGAAAAAGATGGGCTTCCTAAACAGCAGGAGACTTGAGGAAGGGAAGACTAGCTTTGACTTTGTGGGAATGTGTTCAGCTACCTGAGATTACGCCCAGGAAGAAAGACGTCTGATTTGGGAAGCAGCAAACTAGCTCTTAAAAAAAGAAAGAAGTAACACCTAGTGTTAGTACTAACACCTAGTGCTGAGATGTGGCTGAGTTCCTAGAATGGCTACTGTGGCAAGGAAAGTGAGAATTTACTGGGAAATTGGAAGCATTTTGAAAAAAAAAAAAAAAAAAAAAAAAAAAACAACTAAAAGGACCTTCAAAAAGACTCATTTCACCCTCAGGGGTTCCATAGGAAAAGCAAACTGACTCACTACAAGAGGACCAGAGAAAAGTACAACTGAGATTGAGTTAGAGATTAGGTGGGAAAAGCTGAGATAAGAATGAGCTAGAGAGTGGAGAGAGTCTTTCCACACGATAGTAAGTGAGGAAACAATCTTGTGCAACAATATGCTGAAGTGGAAGCAAAAAATTACTTTCTTAGCAGGAAATACTTGAAAACTCTATTTGCTTTAGGGATTATTTTTGCTCTACATGAAAAGCTGCCGTGCAAGTCAATGGAGAGCCATGAATGCAGGTTTGGAGCAGGTTACAAAAAGAAAATTCAATGATATTCACACAGTCCTTGGGACATGGACTTTTACATTTTGAACAATTCTTTAACAGGAAAAGTTGTTGGAATAAGATACATAACACATTTGATAATTAAATAATCTATATCTTAATGGAACTATGAAAAAACAAAATCCAACACACAATCCTTGGGTGGGGGGAAAAAATTACATAGTGAAACACCCTGAGAGCAAAGTTCTGCACAGAGGTGTTTTTTCTGCATGTCCCTGTTTACAGCGCTTCCCCTTTCATGCCCTAAAACATACGTCCAGAATCTCAGCCAAGTTAAAAGACTAACCCGTGCAGTATGTCTTCCCTCAGCAGCAAGACCCACTGCCAAGGAAGGGAGTGCAGGAAGCAGGGGAGGAAAGGCCCAGGCTGTGGAGAAGCAAAAAGAAGGAATGACTGAGGAAGAGAGTGAGGGAAGAAGGGTGGATAAGAAAGAGAGGAGAAGGGCACAAGAAGAGAGGTGCTCTGGGCACAGGACTTCAGAAGGTTCTTGCTCAGACCTGGGCGACCGCCCTTGTAAACAAGGTGAGGTTTGGGGGCCATTTGCCACATTGCTCCTTTGGCTACAGATGGCTCTGTAAAGAGGGTGAGAGTCCCCCTCCTCTCACTTGAGGGGGAACCTGAGCTCACCCCAAGCCCTTGTTCCTGTAGAGGAAGGCACTGTTCACCTGTCTCTGACTGCCCAGGTTAGTACCTCTCTTCTGGAATTCCCTTTCCTGTTTTGTATTTGTGAGCGTAGTCTGCCTGCAGTGTGTCTGTGGGTTTTTTGTTTCACCTTTTTTTAAATAAAAACACTGTAGTATAGATTAGTTGGGCTTCCCAGGACTGGAATACAAACCTCACGTATGCCTGCAGGTCAATCCTGCCTTCTGTCCAGTGCCAATGAGCATTCAGATTTCTTCCTGCTCACTTTGGGACAGCATTAGCCCACTTGGCAGGAAGGCTTATAGTGCCAGCCTGGCTGTCTGTCCTTGTCAGAGTCCATTCAGCATGACAGAAATTGAAACTGAAATTCCTTGTTTGTATTGTCTTATTTTTTCAATATTGGAAGGTAAAAGAACCAGCAGATATTTCCCATTCAATGCATGTACCAGAGATTACCATTAATGTTAAATACAGGAAAATGGCCTATGTGCCTAGCTTTTTCCAAGAAGAACACTCATGCCTCCACACTGCAGTTCACATTTGCATTTAATTTTTCCCCACTATTAGCTTTTTATGACTGCTGTAGGTTTAAGGTTTCTTTGTGTTCTCAGGATTTCTTTGGATGTCATCAGTTAGTAGTTTCATACAGTTTTGTAGAGGACACTTAAAAGCAGCACAGGGACAAGGCTGAGACATAAGATGCAACCTGACTGATATGACAAGTTAATAGGGGTGAATTTTGAAAGCTGCTGAAACATTTAACATCGTACTGGCCACTTCAGCCCTTTTTCCTCTGCCTGAAAGTGGGGGGCTAAGAAGGAGCACATGTAACTGAAGGTACTACAGTGGACCTCAGCAAGTTTCAATTTACATGAATTCATAAAGGAAAAGCAATGTAGAAAATCCGTTGTGAGCTGTAACTTCTGTTTAAAAAGTTGCAAATTCTTCCTTGACTAGAGCTCACTGGAATAAACATGCTACTTGTTTATTTCACAAACAATCAAAAGGTTTAATTTCACCAGAAGGTATTGTGAATTAGCAAATAAAATTACTTTAGTTTTGTTATGTTTTTTGAAGCTAATTCAAATTCGGAGAGGTTGGGGTTTTTTTAGGTTTTACAGGTGTGTTGCATTTTTTCTTGTAGAACTACAGTGAAAATGGAATAAACACCTTCTTTTCGTGACCTGAGAATACCTTCTTGTAATCCCTTAAGTCCTAACTCACTTTATGCAACAGAAGCTTTAAATTCAGAAAGTTTCTTTCATGTCTTTGAACAAGTCATTAAAAAAAATCCAATGTGTGTGTTTTTCTTTATTTTGATATTAAAATGTATTTAATAGGGAGAGAGGAGGTGGTTGGAAAGTGGTAGAACAGAGGAGGTGCACAAGGGTGATGTCCTGTTTGAAACAGGTTCAGTGAGCTTGCCTGTAAAGTCTAATCTGAAACAGTTGTAGATGCTTGTCCCCTAAGGTTTCCATTTTGCACTGGTTTAGCTGTGCATTTGCAAAGAGAGATGTGTACAATGGCCTAAAGCAATACGGAAAGTGGAAGGTTAGAGACATTTAAGAAAGAGAGAGCTCTGCTCCTCTTTTTTGAGTATGAAAGAAACAGAAACTTAGAATTCTGTCTTGTATGTCAGCTTGTAATCAAGACGTTAAGCCTCATCATTTACAAATTTCACATCCTAGTTTTCCATTAGTGTAAGAGAAAGTAGTGTCCCATGAATTCTGAGATAATCATCCATTACTGTGGGTACAATTTTGACATAAACCCCTATCCTTCCTCTCATTCCTGGAAACAGTATAACCTGATGGTTTCCCTGCAGTTGCCACAACCTATGACTGAGCCTTACCCTTTGCCTCTCATTGTGAAATTTCGTACACTCAAGGCTATAAACAGACCTTGCTGATGGAGTTGTGTCCTGAGAGAATCACATTGTTCAAGATGAAAAATGTTTTGATAACATTTTTAACACTGCACAGTGCACAGAGAGTCTGTAGTCATTTACTCATGGTCAAATCAGAGATAAGAAGTAATGAGTGACATTTTAGACACCAGAGAAATTATTCCTGAGTAGAATGACTCGTGGAAAGCCCTTGAGAAAAGGACTGATCTTTGGCCTTGTGAAAAAGAATATCGGTTTCCTAATGAAACAAATGAGTAAACAAAGCCTTGAAAACATAAATGTCAGTATTGTTATTATAAAAAACAATAAAATGTTATTCTAAGAATTGATGACACTGATATTTCATGTTAGCAGAACACTGGACATAACAAATTGCTGAATTACATATAGATATGGAGTCATACTTCAAACACTTAGGTGAAGCCTGAAATTTATGGGAAGTATTATATCCAATAATATGATATTATATAGATTGATTTTGATCAGTTTTTAATATAACATAAAGTATCATATTATAACCCATAAACTAAATTGGATCCTAATGATAACATAACAGGAAATGTTAATTCAGCAGCCACTCCCAGAATGCTTTAATTAGGTTGACTTTTCAGATTTTCAGGTTTCTTTCAAAATAGGGTTGAGTTGAGCTGGTGGTACCAAGGTAGCCACTGCAGTGGACCTGCCTCCTCCTTTCATGACATGAAAGTGTGCTGGGTTACCCAAATGTGAAATTCTGCTGGCTGCTCCATCAGTGTGTCAGAGAGAAGCACAGAGGACTTTTGTCTGTTCTGATATTCTGTCTGCCTTGTCTCCATTGTGGAGCTCAAACAGTCAGGAGTAAGGGCAAGCTTGAAGCTTCTTCTCCCAGTGTTCCCCTCAAAATCATGGCATACTTACTACCTCCCTTTACCTTTTTCTGTCATCAAGAAGAGAAATGTGGTAGTTAAGTGAAAATACCTGCAAACAGACGAAGACCTCCTCATCTGCATGCTCCTTGAGGGAGGCTATTGCCTCCACTGGAGTGACAGGATTTGTATTATTCAGCTGATCCTATTTCTGGTTAAAAACCAAAATTCAGGTAAGCTAGTAGGATGCTACCAGAGATACTGGGAAAAGACAAGTGACTGTGGAGTGCCATGGATGTCAGGATTTAGCATTATGGGACTCTTTTTTTAGATAAGAAACTGTATACACTACAGCTAAGGTAAAACCCTTTTTAAAGAAATGTTTATTGTATTTTAGCAACTATTTAGCATATGCAGTTATCCATTGTCCTTTTTTGTTTCTGTAGCCTTAGAAATACTTGGAAGCAGCATATGTTTTTCCTTTACATATATTTTACAAATAAACAGTTTATTTTAATTGCTTGCAATAAATGTAGGCGGGTAAAAGATTTTGAAGCTAAGTGAGGTTGTGTCCAATGGTAATAACATGAATTGCCACAGAAAGCTTGTTCCATTATGGCCTAAATTGAGAGAATACTGATCTAAAATTTTATTTCTTCATAAGGGTTATAAAATTAATACCAGAACTGTATGAAGCAATTTTTTTTCAGATAATTAATTACTAAGCTAAAACTGAATTTTTAAAAAATGTAGACATATTGGAACTTCTGCAGAAACCATTGTTTCCCATTATTAAATAATCAGAGAAGCTAAACCTTAAAATATATGTCCCTAATTTTGAGGTTTCTGCATGAAAAGACATATTTTGTCTTATCCCATTTTTCACAGTATCAGTGAACCTTCTTATCAGTGCTGTAGGAGTCTTTATGACAAAAAATTACTCACAGAGAGCCTGGACAAAAAAAAAAACCCACATCTAAATGTGATCCAATGAGTCTTTGAATAGAAATTATCATCACTCAAAAGCTGTGTTAGAAAGACAAAATGGGTGCCTTTTTACACAAATAAAAATGTTCTACATATTATTTAAATGTTCTTTTTCACAATCAAAAATGGAAAGTTTACAGTGTGTCATAAAATTTAACACAAACTGCCTTTATCATTATAACACTTCAGACTGAGGTATGCTCATATTACTTCAATTACTAAATGCCTATCATTCAGTTTCCGAGTTCAAACCGTGGCATTTGTTCCTGCAAATATGTACAAAACATGGAAACTCATTGTACATTCCAAATAGGTGCATGCTGAAAAGCCAGTATGTTGCTTGACCAGCAGCACTCCTTTCTGAAAGTAAAGGTAGACAAAAGCTGTTCTTCCTCAAAAGTCAGATCTTTAGATTCTTAACTGGATCTATTTTTGTCAGTTTTTCCTACAGTGTAATAAGGCTATTAGAAGACTGTGCGTGGATCAGTCAGCAGCACTTTACAAATAGCACTGAGCTGTGTGTCTCATTATCCCTGGGTGGTCAGCGGCATCCTGCAGAGATCTTTGTGCAACTTTGACACGGCAGTCATCAAACTTGAAAAGCGTTTTGAAGGATTAGTGGAGAGAAATATTCCCCTTCCCAGACAGACATAAGCCACATAACTTTGCAAAATATTTTTAGTATTCAGATGATATACCTCATTTAAAGTGGTATCTATTAATTAAGCAGGATTTGAAGCCTGTTGACTATCTTCGAATAGAAAGGAGTAAGGCTTCTTAATTTCTAGGCTTGAGGAACTCCCAAGACAGACACAAGGGTATTTTTTTAACTGCTGAGGATGACTGCTCCACTGCAGATGCTGTAAGGACTAGGATGAGATATTGTAAGGACAAGCAAGACTTGAAACATTAGCACTCACACTGGATCTCCTTGACAGGATTCAGTATTGCTGAGAGGTAAGACCTCAAAGCCTGGGTGAGTGTCCCCAAAGACATGTTTAGAGAAAATACTCTACATGCAACATTTCTGCTTTGTTTAGGGAAAAGACATTGCATCGCTTGACACTTGTGATTTATATGACCACATTCCCATGGGTACATTATCAGTTATTCTAGAAGCATCCTTGCTGTAAAATTACAAACATATTAAAAAAAAAAAAAACAAAACCAAAAAGCCCAAACCAAATCAAGCAAGCAAGCAAACCAACCTCTCCCCAACCCAAATAAACCCGCCCCAGCCAGGATCTATCAATACCAGTCAGTCATTTAAAGTAATACAAAGAGATTAATGCTTCCAAATGTTACACTGACACCCGACTTGGAAAAAATCTACAACATTCATAAAGGCAGGAAGGGTAAAGAGGAACTTTTCAGCATGATGAATTATGTTGCTTGCTACGAGCTGTGTCTATAGGGTACTTTGTAACCCTCAGAAAGATCTTACTGCACATTTGATATCGATAACAGTATGATTTGTTTTTCTGTTGTGTATGCATTGTTTTTCTGCTGCACTTTATACCATAATGATAAGAACCACAGAGGGGACTTTTTAGGGCCACACAATGACAGAGATCAGTTTCAATAGGCAACAATCAGTTCCAAATCTGGAACTTAGACCTTGGTAGAAATACAGATGGAGGTATCCTAATCTCTGTTGTAGGACTAAAGAACAGCAAGCAATGAGACAACTGCAGCTCAGAAAGTTCTTCTCTGTATGGAGATTACTATTTCTATGGTACTTTGGCCTTACACACTTTGCCTAGACTACTCCAGATGACTTTACATAAATTTTCTCAGACCAGGTCTAAAAAGGTGGATTCCCTGTGATTGAATTACTTCAGAGTAAGGCATAAGATTCCATAGTCTTGAAAAATTCTCATTTGCTGTAGCCACACATCAGAACATCAACAACTTTTAGGGATGACAGATACTTAAAAACCCTCACTGAAATAAAATCAGTAACCAGTACAGTCCAGTTAACAGTTTTGTGCAGATATATATTACGCATAATATTAAAAGCTTTTCTGCTTTCTACCACTTACAAATATACACCATCCTGTGTTAAAGTAATTTTGCAAAACTAACTAGATACATAGCCATGTTAATCATGAACTCTGGATTTCCACAAACTATGAGGCTAAACTTTCTTAAGTGACAGCTTGCTCTCAGAGATTAAAAAAAAACAAAACAAAACAAACTTGGATGCTTTTATATTCTTCTGTCAATGTGCTGGTTACAGAATTTATAGTCAGTAGCATCTCTTAAATGTCATGCTAAATAATCATATTAAGCAATAAAATATATGACTGATAAATGGAAATATTCCCAATAAAATACTTATAAACTAAATCTAAAGCTCTAAATGAGTATTATTTAAAGCACCAAAGCCAGAGTCTTGCATTTATAAAAGCATATCAAGAGGAAGCTTTGAAGAGTTAGAGTTCAACAGAGAAGTTCAATTCTGGCAAGTTAATGGAATTTTAGCATGCTTTTTCATGAAAACTGCTGCAATCTTTTTGCCTAATGTAACCTCATTTCAGTTAATGGCATTGAAGCATCCTAAAGCTAAATGACTGAGGCAGGATTGAGATCAAAAGTAGCTCTTAGACAGGAAAAAGCTAAGTGCTGTATTACAGACTTCCATCATTTATTTGCACTTTAAAAAATTGAGATGAAATCATTGAAAGTCCCTCTTTGCTACATGTTGCCTAGAATTATAATTTCTGACTTGTTTTATCACCTGATGTACAGCACAGCTCATGGAGTCAAAAAGGTGCAAGTGATGACACGGCCCTAATCCACGCCACGCTTTGCAAGTGGTAGAACAGGTAACAGAGCACCACACCACCTATCTCCCTGAGAAATGCTCTGTCCACCAGCACAGAGATGGGCATTGTGCATGTGTTATTTCAACACACTAACTGTGCTAGCTTTTGGATAGATCTAATTATACTTTATACACCTATTAGTAGAATAAGGATCATTTTTTAATGCATGGTTATCAACACAGTCACTGATGAAAGAGAGCAAATCTCATGCTGTGGATGGTTTGGCTTGCAGCCTTGGGTATCCTACAAAGGCTTAGACGACATTAAGAAAAAACCATTGTTTTCAGAATAATTATTTCCCTGCTGAGAAAACATCCCCAGACTGCAAAACCAGTATATTAACTTAGCAAAAGAAAACAATCTTATGACATTTTTTTCCACTAGGATGGTAGAAACACTAATAAGAAACTGAAAGTGCAAAAATGTTTATTGATGGGAAGTCAAACAGGCTTAGAGACCAAAACTCTTTTTTCTTTTCAAAGCAAGGTATCAGGAGTTTCATATGACTCCACAAACATACTATTTAATAAAATATTTACGTCCCACTGGAGTTAAAGATAACCTGGAGTTTTCCTGGCAGTTATCACTGAGAACTTTTTTTGTTCCTACAAGACTGAGTTTGGAACTACTGACACTTTGCAAGAGAATACAAGAATCTTAGGCACCTGTGTCAAGGCTGCCTGCTCCTTTTCTGACATACACTGAGTTAGCTGGGCAAACATATTGCTCTGGACTCATTCTCCTTTGGGCTCTTTTGATTCCTCCACATGCAGAAACAAGAAAAAGTTGCCTCAGAGGCAAAAATTTCCTAAACTCCGGTTCTGGGCTGATTTATACTGCACCTTAACCCTCTCTGATGTTAGCCCAGGGGTGTAACAGACAATGCTGCATGTGCTGCATATTTTAATTTTGCTATGCGGTTATAACCAATTGCTCTGAACAGCAAAGACAGTGAGTAGTACTGAGATTTACTGTAACATTTAGAATAGAAAGTGGTTGGTTTTCAGCAACAGGAGGAATAGTGGATATAGGTAAATTAACTAAATGTTTGAAAAATATTTTAGCCCTGGACCAAAAGTCTTGTTTTCATTCACAGAACAGGAACATGCAAAGGGTGATACTTTCTATGTAGCCCCTATTCAGACTTCCTTGGATTGTTGTCCAGTGGGCTCTTCAGCTGCATCCGTTTCAGTCCCAGTTGGGGTGATGCAAAACACAGTCTTTGAGCACCTAAAATCCTTAGTTTTTCTACCTAGATAAAGATCCTGCTATAGAAGGCCTTTTCCTACAGGATTAACAGGAGATTTTTAGGTGCTGAGGGATTTAGTTTCTGTAGTCTTCAGATCTTGTACCACTTTCATATCTTATGTTGCATGCTGAAAAATAATCTCAATCAAACCCAGGTGTTTCCTTATGTACGAATCAGTCTGGGTTTAGAAAGCACAAGTTTTTCAAGTAACTTCTCCCAGTATAAAGGCAATTAAGCACCTCAGTGAGATGCATGCCAGACTGGATTGAAAAAAAAAATCTGTATTTCAAACAGGAAATAATTTAGGATAGTAATAATTTCAAATATGAGATGTAATCAAGGAGAGGGAAGCTAAGATTAATGCAATCTATTTATGAGGAGACAGGTGAGACAGTTACATCACCTCCATAAATTCTACTTTGCTCTTTTCTGTGAGTTATTCAAGCTTTCAAAAATGTTGTAAAGTAGAAAAAAATCCCTGTGGAAGTGGTTAGGGATGGTTTTGTTTTTCACATTATATTATTGAGAGCATGAATTCCTAACCTTTACTATCTTAATAGTAAAGTTAGTTAATACATTCATGGATTTAAAACATTAAGATTTTGGATTTTAGTCCAATCAATGGGAATTTATCCTAAATTTAATCTTATTAGAGAAAACAGATAAAGCACGCATTTCTAGATCAAAATCAACTTCTCTTTAAACCCTGATCACCTGTCAGTTTGCTACTTCCCATATCAGTCATGAGCTATTTGCCCCAAAACCTTCATCAATAAAGAATTCATGTTCTCAGCCTACAATTGTGGGAATACACGAGACAGAGAGTAAGACAGACTTAATTAGGACAGCTAGTCTGATGACTAGGATGCCATGGCAAGGACAAACAGAACTTTGAGATTATGAGAAGATGGGATTAAACCTGTTTAAGGGAAGAGATTCAATCAACCTCCTATGATAAAGATGTTGTAAAGTGCATAAGTTGCTTGTATGATCTTTTAACCTAATTATTGTAGTAGAAATTATTAACCTTACTGAAATAGTATATAAGTTCTTAGAAAACCTGAGTAAAATTGAATTCTGATCACCAAAATCAGTCTTCCCGTCTCTCCATCAATCGCCGATATACAATGAACCTCTCATTGCTTTCAGTTTAAAGGGCTTTGTGGATACCTTCAAGTAGTAAAAGATTTGTGAGGAAACTATCTATATCATTATGGTACACAACAAGAAACAGCAATTGTAACCTTAAAAGAAAAGCAATGGCTATTTTACTTAGATTTTTAAAAACTGTGTCATTCTCTGATAACTGAAGCAAAATATTTATTTGGGGAGTTTTAATAAAGATTGATCATAATCAGATCAATGATTTCTTTTCAGTTTTAAAAATGCAGTGCCTAAATATTGGCCACTTGAATTCTGCACCAATAAGCAGAGAAATTACAATTATTCCCCTAAATGGGGCCGATGGACTGGTAACAGATCATTTTCACCACGCTCAGCAATCAGCTTCCCTGTTACCTAATGGCATCTTGTCGGTATAATGAAAAGAGTAGTTCAGTGGAAAAAAGGAAAATATCACCTGAGGGTCCACAATTAAAGCAGATAAGAGGGAAGAAAGCAGTAGGTTGGACATAGAGATATTACTGTCCTTACTGACGCACTGCACACACAGTAGCCAGGGAAACAAAGGAGATGAAGGACTGGTTACATTTATTTATTTTAGTAACTGACAGCCCTGATTCTATAAATAATCATTTAAGTCTAAGCAGAAAGTAATAATATAAAAATATGCACTTCCCTCAATTTAACCAAGTTATACACTCTTTATAGCTGTTCTTTTTGAGTGCTGATTACAGCATTACTGTGGCATCTAAATGCCTTCCAGCAGCTCACTGGTAATGTGGTTACTAATTGCTATGTTATATTTTATTAGAGAGCTTGATCTTGCAAAATGTTGTAAGAGTTGCATTTGGAACAAGGACAAATCACCATTTGTCAGCATCAGAATTGCAGGAATGGACTGAAAAGTTCATATTTTCTCCAATCTGTTATGTTTCGTTACACACACGCATACATATTCAGCATAGTCTGGTTCTCTCTCTCCTTTTAAAAAATTGAGGAAGAACTTCCAGTACTGTAAAACTGAGGATTTGCGTCACTTGTTGGAATGAGCTACAATGTTTATAATGCTTAATCTAGAGGTTTTTTTCCTTCTCAACTGACGTACAGAAAATAAATTGTTGGTAATACAAAAGGAATTTGTTATCTCATAGCTACTTTTGATTACCTCCAATGCTTTTGACTAAACTGTTCAGTTTATAGCAGCCACAGAAATTTGTTCTTATGAATCAACAGGAAGGTTCACATGTAGAACAAAGAACAAATCTGCTATGGCAGAGGACTTGAATGGATATCCCAGGTGGTCTCTTCTAGTATTGTAAGCCCCCAAAAGAGCCAAGAGGAAAGCACAACAGCTTGGGAAGTTTCATTTTTAGGAATATTATACAGCAATTTTTTTTCACTGTTTAACAAATCTAAATGCTAGCAATAGGTATGGTCAAATTTAAATGAGATACAGTAAATTAGCCTTGGATCTGAAGTGCATTCAGTTTCCTGAAAGAGTAAGTGATAAGAATTGTTATGGTTTGAAAATTGATCTTGGGAAATTTTTACAATGGCAGCATAATCAATCAGAGTACCCATGTACAGCACTGCTTTACAGGGTTATGCATTCATGGTTATTAGCGTAAAAGAAAACAAGAGAAACTCTTCTATAACATTGTGTGTGCATATATCTGTCTATATCTAATCTCTGTCTATATCCACACACTTGTACATATGTATATATGAAAATACCTAAAACCATATCATCACCTTTATTTTACTGACTAATGATTGACACTGTTGTCCCAGTAACAATTCATTATTCATTATAGCTCAGCTTTAAAGACAGAACATGCATTCTTTTGTACATCCTGTCAGTTGCTTTCATCCAACCAACCACACTCCTGATTCAATAGTTGAAAGCTTACCCGCAGTCCTATGAACAGTCCAAACAGACTGTCCCGGGTTTCAGTGGATGAGTTATGACATTCAGTCATATGCCTGAAACTAAACCATGAGTAGAAAACTGCATTTGATTTCTGGAAAGTTAGTTGTTAAGTATCTGCTAAAAAAAATTAGTTTAAAGCTTATACCAAGCTAACAATACCATTGTCAAGAAAGATTGACAAAGCATCATGCATTTATTCTTTATCATTCCTTCCTCTAATATTTTCTCTTGCCCCTTCTGTTTCAGTTTTTTCTTAATTTTCCAGCACCCCCGGATCTGTGCAGAGATTGATGTAGTTTAGAAGAATTGGACTGTAAATCAACACTCACTTGTTCCTTTATTGTTTCTATGTTACATCTAATAAAAAAAAGGAAAAAAAGAAAAACTGAATTTTAAAAACCTTACATTCGTACATGGTGAGTTTAAGTTCATTGCCATAGTGACTAGTGCTTATTTCTCAAGCTCAGTCTTTCCACAATAACAAAGCTATCACCCACACATCTCTCTGCTTATTCTTCCTCTAATAAACATTCTAATACACATAGTACCAGAGAATAAGTACAGTAGATACTGTACTTTGGTGTTTTTATGAAAAATCACAGAAGAGAATGTGACCTCTGTGTGTGGTGAGAACTAATGTGGAAAAACGTACAAAGATAGGAATTTCCTTACTGAAAAGAGAAACATTGGTTGCAAGGGATTAATTAATTTCACTAATATTCATCTTATGTTTTTAAAAAGTGAAGATCTATGGCCTGTTTTCTGAAGTCATATTGATCTTAGGCAATTTGCAAACTTACTTTTTAAAGCAACAAATGTTATTAGTTTCTAAAATGAATCTGTTCTAAAAGTTATGTTCCCAAGCTTCCCTACTATTTTTCCTTTGCAGTGCCTCTAGTTATGCAGTTTTTCACTTGAGTTATTACCTCCTTTAGGAAGGGAAGGTAAAAATTTCTACAGACATTCCATATCCTTTTCCAATTCTCCAGTCCATTCTCTATAGAATTATTGCAAAAGGACCTTACAAAATTATGGAAGAAGACAAATGGTTTTCACTTACATTAACATTAAAAGAGTTTTAATTCACTGTGAAGTCACATCTAACATTTAGGATGTTGTAAGAGTGTGTAAGAACTGGAGTTCTACCAGTGTATCTTTATAAACCAAACCACCCCAAAATGTCATTTATTTGGAACCATGTTATTCATAAAATTTTACTTCTTTCAACCAACATGGGGGTTTTTTTCCAGAGGGAAGGAGAAGATTTTAGATGCCTCTTAGTGCTTAATTTCATAGTCTTATCAAAATGTTGTTTTATTTGAAAAAAAAAAGCTGAAACAACTAATTTTTAATATTTAATGGCAGAATGAAATCTTCTCACCTCACAACAGCTTTTTACCCCAAATTTTATCAAGATTATGAGAAAAAAATATTTTAAAGCTTTTTGTAAATCTGAACCGTATACTTTTTTTTTTTTTTTTACAAAGTCTAGAACTGGTATTCACAAACAACCCAAACCATGTATTACCTTGAATTAACTTTTCTTTCTGGTCTTGAAAAAGAATATATGCTGTTATTTCAACTCCAATTTCAGTGTTCAGTGAAGCTATTACACATTTTCCTCATCCATTCACCACACTGGAACTTTACCAAAGCATTTGCAAGCTTTGTTGCCTCTCTTAGCAATCTGGTGCCTGGAGGAAGATAGCTGCAAATGTTGTTTCTCTCTCTAACCCATAGTCAAAAAGAACATTGGCACTAAATCAGTAACTTGGTTGCCAATGCTACTTTTTTTATCCTCAGTGCTCTACCAGCTTCTTACTGTTTTCCACCTTCATTGACTTGATTTTCTTTTGCCTTCTTTTAGACAGAATTGTTGTAATGCAGTTACCCTGGCAGACTGACCTTACTCACCTTACTTGGACACAGAAATATTTCTTTCAGGTTCATGAAGAAAAATTTTCTAAAAGAGCCATTACTTCAAAGGCAGCTGTCTGCATAGATACCCTGTCTCCTGGAGACCTGTTCTGTCCATTTTATCATATATGCATGTGTATATAGACATATATAATTCTGCAAGTTAGAAAGACCTTTGAGTCTCTTAAGCAGCTTGTTCAGCAGTTGGATTTCTCTCTAATATTTCTCAGCAGATTCATCCTTCCCAGTTTTGTATAGGGGAAGGCAGCCAAAGACTTCTTCCAAAACCCTGAATCCAGGAATCTGCAGGGCTGTGCACTAATTGTCATTGAAAGGGGGTGGCAAAATTCTGAGCAGGTTTTCTGAAATAATCAGGACACAAGAAAATGCATAGCTCATATGCAGAAACTCCATGAATGTTCAGTGCAGTAAAGAATGCACATATTATATTGCAATGGAAGTGTTTACTTATGGATTTCTGTAGGCCTCACAGCAGGGCCTCAATATTTAATACTGAGTCAATCAAATGTAACCTATTATTACATTTAAAACTCCCAGCATCACGAATTCTAAATTCAAAGCAATTCTAAGAAGCTGCCAAAGGGGATCAGCAGGGAAAATCCTAAGACGATGATACAAATGGCTAGTGATGACAATCAATTTCTTCTATTAAAAAGTTATGTTACTGTATGTTGGGTTCATTTCACATACTGTATGATTCAGACAGTTACCTTCCATAACTGTAATGAAAATCTTAGATTTTAGAAAACCGGCCATCAAGTTCTTTGCATGTGTTAAGTGAGAGAGCTGGTAAGATCATCTGAAGGGCTGGCCAGAAAGAGTAATATACTTTTAAAAAAGGAACAGAGCAGAAGGAAAATCTTGAAACAAATTCCACAGAGTAACATGAGAACAGCTAGGAGCGCACCAGTGTTTGCAAAATACCAACAGGCCTGGGAAGATAAAGGAAAATCAGCACCTCCTACTACCATTTCCTCTAACCAAATTCATAATGAACCCAGAGAGGAACTCCATTTTTATCTCCTAGACTTTTATGCCTCTTATGAATGCTAACTTACTGAGAAAAAGGCTGTTAGTCAAAATATCAGGCTATAGCCATTTCATTTTAGAAATGTGACAGAATACACTATGTCAAAGTCAAATTATATTTTACTGTGAAAGTTTGGAAAAGTCAAGAAGTTACAGTATTCTAAAAGTCTCTAGATTTTTAATTCAGTCACTTTATTCAAAGTGATCTTTCCAATATGTCTAATAATGGGTTTATATGCATTTATTGCACATTCATATGCAAAAGTTGTAATGCATAAACCAGATATATGTCCTTGTAATTATTTGCTAAGACAATCAGCTAAAAAAAACCCTCCAGACTGGATATTAATATAAAGTGCACATCTATATCTTAAGGACTGGACTGAACCTCAGTTAAGACAATTTCACATTTGAAATCTTAGTTGTTATTTCTCTCTTTCAAAAAATGCTGCTGTTCAAACTTAAATATTTGATGCAAATGAGCTTCAGTGAATGCAGTAAATAAGCACTCTCATTGTATGAGTATCACATATCACAGTCTCCAAGCACTTTACAAGGGAGGATACAGGCTGAGTCATATATGATTTCATAAGTCAAGCTTAGCTGAATCAAGGCAATTCCTTCTAAGTTAAAACTCTGAAAGTGAGTTGAAAATTGAAGTTCACAGTGATTCAACACAGTAATTGCTGGTAAAAGTGATTGATTGTAGAAAGACAGTTTGAACCTACTGGCATACCAGAGTATGCTTGGAGAAATCTCAAATATCAGGGCTAGTGACATTGCTTAGCCTAGTCACAGAAACATAGAATCAACAGAATCTTGACCACAGTCACTTCTTGAATTCAGTTTTGACACAATTGCATAACTCTTTTTCTCATTAGATGTAGCCCTGCAACAATCTGTCTCTTCCACAGTTTCCAGGTGATAAAAAGAAAAAAACCCACAGAAATACCAAGTTTTGGAACCCAAAGACTCTCATCATGGATTACTGCATATGAACGTAGAGTTTACTAAAAAATGCATACTTCAATGATTATTATATTTCTTGGAAAAGAGTTAACAGCTTCTTCTATAGCACAGTGTGCATGAAAGGTGTTTCTATATGGAAAAACAAAAATGGTTGTCAGAGTGCAAAGCTTAAATCCTAAGACTAGAGAAGGCTCCCTTAAAGCAGCAAGTACTCAGGCTCTAGACAAAGTCTAACCAAGCCTTTTTGTTTGGAAAAACCAGTGGCTCACCCAAAATAGTTGACCTCATAGCAGGTCAGAGCCAACACTGATGGATTAAGAAGCATTTTCCTTATTAAAAAGTTAGGATGCAGTTTGACTAATATATTTATGTGGCCACGCCAGCTCAAGCACTGTGTATTCCCATCTTTAGACATTCACTCATTCCTCCCACCAACCCCTGCCTTCACACCAGAACAAGTGTCGATGTAACCAGCTGACAAATAGGAACAATGCCCCCATTCAAATCCCTTCTTTATTGTTAGGTTTATTGCTCTTAAGGTGGATCTATGCCACAGCTTTGTTTACCTTTTAGTCTGAAAAGTGCTTGTGATGCGTAGGCATGGGGAGAGAGAAAGGTGGGGAGAGGGATTGCTTAATCCTGTACCATGCCTACAAGAGGTCTGTGTGATTGACATTTCAGTGGTCACACCAGTGGCTGCTTGCAATGCCAATTGAGGGTCAGTGTAAAGAGCTGCAAACAGAACACTTAAAGGAAGCAGAGATTGAGCTTCTTAAACCCATGCTCACTTGGAACTTGCCTTCCTGTCATTCTGGAAACAGCACTGTATAAAAGGTGTTTTTAAATAGCATTGGATAAAGAACATGTTTGTCTCAGCTTCTGTCTAATCAAAGCAACTTCATCTGATCTTGAATTCTGGCTAACTATAGGGCACAGTAGCAGAATAGTTTGAGGTATAATTAAATACTGCAGTTAGCAGGGATCTGCTTCCAGAGAGCACTGAAAAATCGGCATAGCTTTCAGATTGGGTCAGTAACAGCAGAAGCTTTCTGTGAGATTTTTAAGGCATCAAAACTGTCTCTGTGCTACCCTGAACTAAAAACACAGGTTGGAGTTGTGTTTGATGGAGAGAAGGTATAGTTTAAAAAAATCATATAAAAATATATGTTCTGAGCAGAGAGGTTTTGTATGACTGGGTTTTTTTGGCCTAATGGCAATCATAGTTATTGTACAAGCAACATCACATTTCTGAGAAAACTGTCCAAGAAATCCAATGGTAATACACTGTGTGACAGGGCTAGCACCAATGCTGAAGTGTATGAATAACACTCATGTCTTTAATTTAAGACTAGTAGCATGGCATATATCGTCAGAAACATTGCTTCATCTGTAGTTTTTTTTTTTTTTTAAATTATCACACCTAGTAAGCAAAGTACTTTAGAGCAATCAGAACTCTTTCAAATTCATCCAGCTCTAGAGTTGTAAAAGAATAATTGGTACTGTCAGCACTTTCAATAACAAGTTGTCTCTCTAACACAGGAACTATGCTCAACTGAATTTCACTACTCAAATAATCCTGTTTTATTTAGAAAATAAAAATGCCCCAATCACAAACTTTGACAAACACATGTGCTAAAGCTTAGCCCCAGAACTGTTAATTGTCATACATTTTCTACTACAGGTTATTCTAAATATCAAAATTATTAACATTCAGCTTCCATGTCTCCATGGCCTGTTCTCAGCCCACCAAATTTGCCTCAACTCTCCTCTCATGTTTCCATAAAGAGTAAAACTGCAGAACTAAAACTCTTGGTTGTGCTCTATAGCTGTTCAGCCCCATGGTACTCCTTCCCACATTACACTGCCTATCTCAGACATAAGAGCATACTTGTTGCCCTATCGATAACTGCCTGGATGGCTGCTGCCAAATGTAGCAGGCAAGTATGGCTCTTCCATTATTTTCCTTATTTGGGCACCGATAAAAATGCTTTTAACTGCATAGCTCCCAATCTTCCCCAAACTTGGAAGAGTACAACTGCACCAAGCTACTGTTATATTCAGTGCCTTTCTAACAGCCCTTATATAACTCAAATATAGCTTAAAAGGTCTATCTAAAAGCTTATTACACCAAATTCAATCAACAGTGAAGTAAGTGGCAATACTTCTATATGAAAGGTTACTTGGATCTTCCTTAGTGGATTAACAAAAGCAATACAAGACAATTTGTCAGCATTGAAACATCTGCAAAGTAAAAAGGCTTTTTCAGAGACTGGGACTGCTGTTCAAACTTAAATGCGCATTTATGGAAGTCAAGGTAGACAACATCCATGGCTCTCCATCTACCATGCCCGTAGTTTGCTTGGTAAGATAATCATCTTCATAGAAGGCTATCAAGTTGGTTAAGTTTGACTTCCCATTTGAGAACCCATGCTGACTACTCCTGATCATGTTCCTGTCCTTCATGAACCTAGAAATGGTTTTCAGGATCTGTTATTCAATAACTGAAGGAAGGCTGCATCCAGATACAACAGATTCATTTATGTCAAGTAGTTTAAGTATTCCCTAACCTGATCCTCTTCTACCAAGGGTGTGCCCTCCTTGTTCTTGCTGGTCTCCAGGTCCTGGGATTCCTGAAGGCTGGTCATGCTAATGAAGACATAGGAAATAAAGAATTCGGTACCTCAGCCTCTTCAATGTCCTGTGACACTGAGCCCATACCCACATATTTTGCTGCTTATGTACTTCCAGAAGCCCATCCTGCTGCCTTTCTTGTTTCCTTGGTCCCTCACCAGACCCAACTACCGTTGAGATTTGCCCTTCCTAATCCTATTATTGTATCCTCAAGAATCATTTCTATGTTCCTCTCATGTTATCTATCACTTTTCCTCCCTTTTGTATGTTTGCTTTTCATGGTTGACTTTTCCTAGGAGCTTCTTGTACATCTACACAGGCCTTGTGGCATAACTGCTTAACTTCCCGCTCTTTGGGATGGTTCTTGAGTTTCAAAGAGATGATCCTTGAATATCAAATACCCAGCCTGGTCCCCTCTTCCCTCCATAGCCTTAGCCTATGGGACTCTTCCAGACTGATCCATGAAGAGGCCAAAATCTGTTCTCCTAATGTTCAGGACTGTGATCTTGCTTTTTGCCTTGCTCCATTCTTTTAGGAGTCTAAACTCCACTGTCACTGAAGCCAATACTCCCTTCAGTCTTCACTCCCCTGACAAGCTCTTCCTTATATGCAAGTATGAAGACTATCAGATCTTCTCACTGATTTCTCTGTCATCTCTATCAGGAAATTTTCACCAGTGCTTTCCAAGAACTTCATGGATTTCTAAGTGCCCTGCAGTTATCAGGGTAGCTAAAGTCCACCACAAGGATCAAGGCCTTTCTTGTGAACCTGAGGCTTCTTCTAGCATCATCTACTGCTTCCCTGAGCAGGCAGCCTGTAGTAGACACTCCCTACAGTTTCATCCATACTGGTTTGTTGTTTAATCCTCGCCCATAAATTCTCAGTTGGCTCCTCATCCATCTTCAGAAGGACTCCATACACTCTAACTACTCTCTCCCAAAAGGGAGCCCTTAAGGGCAACTCTAGCTCCTATCCTGTCCTTCCTAAAGGGCCTGTATCCCCCCACTGCATTATTGCAGTCATGGGAGTCATCCCACTACATTGCCATGATCCCAACAAGACCATAGCCCTACAACTCCATGCATTTCTCTGCTTACTCACATTTATTCCACGTGCTGCATACACTCCTGTACAGGTACTTCAGAGACACCTGAACATGCCATTTCCCAGACTGAGGAATTTTTTCCCAAATCAGTGCCTTGTAGGCACTTCCTTGCTTCCTGAAAACACCTAAAGTCATTTAGGCTCTTTATTGTGGTTTTTGTGTTTGCCTTCACTCACACCACTCTCAACCCTTTGCTAGACAGCTCTGTCCCTCACAGGCTGCTGCCAATGGTCTTCATTTCACATCACTCTCAGTTTAAAGCTCTTCTTAGGAAGTCAGATATACTGCTGGCAAAGGTACCTTCGCCTCACTTAGTAAGGTATAACCCATGTCTCCCTTCAGATGCTGATCCTCAGACACGATTCCAGGAGCAGAGAAACCAAAACCCTCTTGCTAGAACAAATTCCACAGTTAGCACTGCTTGGTTTGTTTATTCTACCAATATGGTCTAGACACAAGAATTGCTAAAGGTTAAGGGGTTTATGTAAATTTATAAAATTCACTTGAAGTCAGAATTTTAACATGCTTCTATGAATGATAGTTAACATATATATCTACATTCTCCTGTGTGGAATTTAAGGCTTCAGATGCTAACACCTATGATGTGTATGTATATCCTGCTTAAACGAACAACCTTATTTAAATAACAGGTACTCAGCTTATCCAATACCATTTCACTCTCAGAAAGCTTCAGCAAATCTTTCAGGACTGAGTGAAAATCATCAAGGAACTCAAAAGCCAAGTTATTTCATTTCCTTATGTTACCCTCATCCTAGGCAAGATAAAAATCTGTGAGCCTAAAAAACCAATCTGACAACTTCAGAGATGATGCATAAGCCCTCTTGTTAGAGGGTAGAAATGAGCCAAAACACAGACTTGTTTATCACAGCATGAAAAGGGTCCTAGTTTATTCTTCTTTCTTCTTAGCCATCCTGACTCTGGCTGCAGCAAGCTCCTACTGTAGGTTTCCCTTGCAGCCTCTAACCACTGGTTATTTTCTGCTAAACTATGACTGCAGATATCAGTTTGCAGACTCTGAATGCAGGCATTTACCTGGCTAGACTATGACTGCATCTTCCAACAACAGGCTCTAACTGCAGACCCAGACTAACCTCACAGCAGTGATTTGCTCTCCTCAGGATCCTTCTTCATCATAATCCTCTCGTTCTCTCTTCCTCAAGGTTCCTCCTCCATGATCTCCCTCACTAGCTAAAGCACTCCCTTTTATCGCACTTATTTTTATTGGATATAGCTGTGACTCATCGGGGCTGTAATGGGTAATTAACACAGCTGTTACTTATCAGGGGTGAGGTCGCCTGTATTCCCTTCTCCTACACAGAGATTGATCTCATTTACCTGCCTCATCCATACCATAAACTCCTGAACAATATCAGAGATGTTCCTGCAGTATTTGACTAATATGGACGAGAGACCAGGCTCAGGCATTGTAATTCCATTAAGTCACTTCATTATCTGAATGTATAAATTCTAGTACAAAAAACATTAATATTTGAATTCAAGTTTCTGTATATTGACTTAAATGTGCCCTTATCTAATTTTGAAGGTACTTGTTTTGAAGCAACAGCTTGCAGTGGTTTTAATCATAATTGTGTATGTTCCTGCTAAAGGTGCACCTCTACCAGGGAAATGCACAGCCTGTGCTGCAGGTTGAGATTCCTTACTGTCTGAAGTGAATTTCAAATGTAAACTAACCTATGCTATCTGGCTGTTAGTGATTTTTTTTTTTTTAAAGGCAGCAGTAGTAGTAATCGTCATCATCATCATCATCAAAAAAATAAAGCCCACACTTTTGCTAGTGATGAATTGCTAGTACCCTCTTCAATTTTCTGTGAAGCAAATTAGTTTAAATCAGTAAGCCAGGCAGCTCATCAGACACGTTTAACTTGTAATTGTGTCGAAAAAATACCTTAGAGTAAAACTCACAGAAGAATTTAAGAGGATAACCATACTGTAAGAACCAGCTGAAGATTACTTTTTAATTTGTCCCTTGGACAAATGCAGATGTTCATACATGTATTGCACCTCAGTGTCACTTAAAACAAGTACCGCACCCAAAGTTCACTGAAGTCAATGGGAGGCTTTTCGTTAACCCTCCAGTGTTTTAGGTGAGGCTTGAAGGCTTTTACTTCAGCATCTGCCTAACTACAGGCATATCAGCATGGTGACTGACATCCAGGTGACTACCACTGTGCCCAAACTGATAATAAGTCAAAGCTTAATTGAAGAGCCTCAAACTTTACCATCATAATGATAATGGAAATAAAAATCAGAGAAGGTAATCCACTCCTATCTCTTCTATCTCTTAATTATATAACTTCTACTAGTCTTCAAGAGAAAGAAGTGAAGAGTTTTCTATATATATCTTCAAGTATGGTACAATAAGAAGCTTATAATGCAAGTGAGAGGCTATAAGGCTAAGTAAGGATACAAAGTGGCTTACCCTGTGTCTCCCCTCACTGAATGTCTCTTGTGGCTGATCACCAAGAGGAAGTTTACTCTAGACCTGTAAGCCAAACTGACATTTAAATTACATGGACTAAAATTATAAAAACAGCTTTAAATGAAAAGGGCTGAATAACGGTATGCAACAACTTCTTTGCAAGAACTTTTCAGCTTCTCTATTGCCTGAAATAGCTTCACACTGCCAGTCACATTTCTACAAGCCCTATATGACATCTCACCCATATGTTCAAGCACACATTGAATAGGAGCTTTCAAGGACATGGTTTCACAGACAGCTTTTATTAAGAAACAACGTAAACAGCATAATAAAAACTTGGGAGAGTTTCATAGCTTGGGAGAGGCTGGGGCAGGGGGAAGGTTGCAAAGGGAAAAACAGCAGCACAGTATCAGTGTGCATGTGAGCCAAGAGAGACAAGGAGGGCTTTGTTGATCAGGTTACTCCTCCTGCCATAAACAAACCTCCTCCATGTTGTGCAGAAGAAGAAGCAAATGGACTCAGGTGCAGTGGGTGGGTGCGATGAAAAGCTGTTATTTTTTAATTTTGCCAAAACCATTTCATTTCCTTTGTTTCAAAAAACAATTTAGATTAATCCAAGGTAAAGAGTACTAAAAATATATTTTCAAAGTAATTTGTAAAGGTCGGTATTCTTTTTCTGGAAATGGGAGCAGAGAACCTGTTTATCATACATACTTCTTTGACCACCACTTTGCTCAAAAAAACCCCATTTACCTCTCAGTCTGCTGGCTCCCCAAAACAAATAAGTATCTGATTCTCCCTTTGAGTCTTTTTGTGTCTGACAGAAGGTATCAAGACTTCAAAGACTTCATCTAGATCTTCTGCTTTTTGTCCTCTTCCAAACTCTATTTCCCCATATCGGAAATGTTCCATAATTTTTAGCAAGTTAGTTAACCATGGAGAGCATCTCCTGTACAGCACTTTTAAACGTGTTTTCACCTGGGGCAAATTCTTGCAACTAAGCCTGACCTATGATAAATAACCATATGATCAGTTCAGCTGTTTGGAAAACACAAGACACTGTGCTGTCAGTTTTGCTGCAATGAGCTGGATGTTCTGTATGGACATATTTCCTACACAGGCTCTGTAAATTATGTACTTCTAAATTTTGAGAAACTTGCCTATGAGACACTTGCCGGAAGATAATTTTAATGAAAGAAACTATTTAAAGCACTGTCCTGAATAGAGTTGAATTTTATCATATACTCAGGCACTTTGCAAAATCAGAGTACAAATTTCTACAGCTTCCTCAGAAAGCAGCTAGCAAGGGGCTGAAATACAAAGGGAGAGCAGAAGCACCATGGAAGATTGAGGAAGGGAGGCAGTAGTCCCCAGGCCTGGTGCTGCCCTGGAAGATGGCAGTCCTACCACTTAGCAGCTGTACAGACAACTGAGGGAAAGACATTGTGGTAATGCATAGCACCAGAGTAGTGCAGGTGTGAGCGCCCTTGGCTTGCTGCCGGAGGAGACAAGAAAGAGAGCTGAAGTTAGTCTTTGTGAATGCACTCCCAAATATTTAAAATATCAACTTCAATCAGACCAGTAACACTGTTATGCATGGGCAGAAATACTGAAGGGAAGTAATTTCTGACCACAGGTTAATTAAAGAGTAAGAGCCAAAGCTGATCACTTTTTTTTTTTTTTTTTGTCGTATATGTTATACTCAAGCATTTGAAATTCTGCAAAACCTGTATAAAAGAATTTTCTTTCATGTCAACTTTAGTAATGACTTGGCTAATTAGTAATAACTCAGGGAAGCAGAGACCATATATTAAAGAACACAAGAATGAAGAGGGCATGGTAGACCTTGGATCTGTATATATCCTTCAACTGAGAAATGACTGTCAACAAAATTTGTTATTTGGTTATAAGTATTATTCCTCTCCCCTTTCCACTCAACTGAATGAACTGAATCTGTTGCAGACAGAGATGTTATTTAAGCTCGTGTTTCCTACTGTTTTGTATGCTTTAAAAATAAGAAGAGAAGATAGAAAATCTCCTTATTGTCTTCATTCGCTATGCACTGCTTTGGTAAATTCTTTGATACAGAGAAGTAGGAAGGAAAGCTTTAAACTGAAGCATTACGAGGCCCAGGAAAAAATCCAAAGAATCCAGGGGGGGAAAAAAAAAAAAAAACAAAAAAACCAAACAAACAAACAAAAAAAAAAACAAGCAGTCTAACAACTATAAGCCATTAACTTATTTCTGTAAAAAGCTAATATATCCAAAGTCTGATTTTTAGGAAAGAGTGTGAGCTGCCAGCCAGTAATGCAGTTTTATTCAGTAGAATGCCTAGGCAAATGGTTAACTTTAAGAAAATTCTAGGTTTCATTGATCTGAGAACATTTCTCTGAGGTCAAAATGAGAATTTGATTTAAAGGCCTTGACTGAAAGATATACTGATTTACATTCTGAATATGAATCAGCATCAAATTTTCTCATTAGGACCATTAATAATAGCTGGTACTGTAGCGCAAGACCACAGAGTCAGAATATATGAGCCCTTAGCCCTTCACACCTTCATCAGTGATGAGATGCAGTCAGCATCAGCTCAAGTTCTGTCATGTTGACTTGTTTTCCTGGTTTAAATCTTATCTCTGTATGTGGTCATAAAGACATGGTAGATTATATACATATAGATATATTTTTTAATTTCTAGTTCTCTCTTAGCCTACCAAAGGCAGGTTTTATTGTCAATTAATCTTCCTTTCTTATTATCCTTTTTTTATGTTGATGTGAAAGTTGTGAATTAATGTTCATAGTAACAATGACACAACTATTTCTTTGGGAAAAAAAAAAAAAAGCAAAATGGGAACACAGACATATTTATTAACATGATATATAAATATGCTGGTTTATTTAGATTATGCAGAAATGTTAAATGTTTGTGGTCGATCAAAGTGACGTTTAAGATGCTAAAATAACTGACAAATTAAGCAAATACTGATGCTTATTAAATAGTTACATTTGTCATTTAAGGCAGGAGATTTGACATGAAATGTATGACACATAAATAATAAGATATATTATAGATCACTCACTGTTCTGTTTTTCTGTCACTAAAACTTTTCTACAAGTCTGAAAGAATAAAAGGGATCTTCAGGCTTTTGAGACAGGAATCCACATGTGCTGAAGTGTGGGACGTTTGACAAAACAGCACATAGAAGAAATAAACATCAATCCAGAATGATTGAAAAATTACAGTGAAACATGAAACCTGTCAGCTTATCCTGTAAAGAAATTTAGCATATAGAGGAGAAGCCATGCTGGAACTCTGAAAATGAAAAAGATCATCATTACTGTAGCTGGCTGTTGGGAGGGGAAAGCTTTGGAGAACTCCAGCGTCAAGCCACGAAACCAAAGACAAAAATACTGCTCTCAGTAGGTCTGAGCTACACCCTGCAGATGTTAGGTCAGCACCTCAGAGAGGATACTTTTGTCTCTGTCCTCATAACAAATTCTTCAGAAGAGCTATGATTTTGCCTCTGAAATTCTCCAAATGATCTTTCCTGCACAAGTCTTTACACTGTGTTCATTTCCACTGTCATTACAGGCAGTGTGCCCTGTGTTATTTGTGTGACAAAGAACAAACCTGCATCCTTAGCAGAGGCTCAGAAAGGCTTCTTGCAGGGAAGTGAGGAAACATGAAAAGCCTGATCCTGGGACAGCAGTGCAGAGAAAAAATGGCTCCTGAGCTTAACAAAGATGAGCAGGAGGAATGCTCCCATTTACAGTTTGCCCTGTTTTTCAGGTGCTGGTGGGCAAAAAACAACCGATATGCATTCTCAGGAGATAGAATGACATAGTGTCAGATGGCCTGCATGATTTGAGACTGTACCTCAAGCAGGAGAAATATTGATATAGGAAGAATTACGTTGCTATCCCACTGGAGACCTCCAAATCTTAGGACACACCTGAGCACCAGCAGGCTCCTCTAAAGTTCCTCCATACCTACTCAGTATAAGCATCTAATTCAGCTGGGTCAAAAATTTCCAGCAAACTAACTTGAAAGTTTCTCGAGTGGGTGAATTTTCTTTTTTGCACTACATTGAAAGAAAGTGCTTAAAAAAAAAAAAAAAAAAAAAAAAAAAAAGGAGAGGAAAAAAGCCATAAAATTTACAGTGACGTTTGTAATGGGAAAAACCCATTGTGACATTCTTAATAAAAAAAACCTATGGCTGTTTTTGTACATTTTATCTCATTGTGAAAACACATATCTTGTGAAATATGAAAATTGTTGCAAAGTGAGAGAGAAATAATTTTGGGAAACCCTTGTCAAGTTATTAACAATACACTCCATGGAGAAGCACAAAGAAAAAGGAAATCTCATAAAATACAAATGGCCAAAGCTCTGAAAGAACCTTCTGTCTTATAATTAATTTTCTACATTCTGCCTCTGTTCTCAAGCACAGAAAACTCCTTTTAAATTAAATTATCTTCCAGTAGAGAAATACATGGAATTATAATGCACAAGAACACATTGCTACTTCAATATTCTACACTATTTATAAGACAGCACAAGGCACAGTGTTTCACTTTTAAATACTGGCAACCCAAATAATTTTAATTTCTTAAGCATTTATCCATGTCAAATTTAGAACATATTAAATTTACCATAACATCCTGAGATATTTTTGCTTAGAAATAGATCACATCAGATTTCCATTTATATTGCATTTACATTTATATCCATTTAAAAGATCCCCTTGTCTGCCAGAATGATTTAAAGTGATCTTACTGAAAGAAAGTAGGGTCTGTATTTTATTAAGCAGATTATTCAAAAAGACACTGATGACATGGCAAAGTACACTGTATGACACAGAACCTCAGCTGACTGATATTGTTGTAATTTCATTTACAGCAGTCAAGTTATATGGTTTCCCTCAACTGGCATCTAGCCATGAATATTTTGTGTAATTAGAGGATATATATTTTAAGCAGTAACAGAGGTCTATTGTGTGTATCTGGCAAATGTTTCCACGCTTCAACCAACTGTGGGAACTGTGAGTTTGGAAGATAAACATACCAATTATACACAAACTATATTCATATCATTCTTTTAAATTTTGCAGGTCTTGATTAAACCATCCTCTGTCTTGGAGATTATCCAGGTTTATGCCATTGCATCTGAGCACAAAGTATTATGAGGCTACACATAATTTATATAGATCAACACTAATTACTATGAAAAAACTCAGGTATCTCAATCTTACTTTTTTAATACCAGACTTGAATTTCTCTGTCACCTGTGAGGATGGAATTGCACGTTATCCAGGCAGCAAACAGTCCCATCTCCCTCTAGATTCCAGACAGAGGTCTCCAGGAGAATTTACATGGTTCACAGGCTCAGAACAGATGGTAAATTTCATCCCAGAAACAGTAACTCCTGTCAGTGATGCCAGATGAAAATGGGGTTTGGATTTAATAAATTAAAAAGCCTGTGTTATTAAAACCAGCTGTAATCATTTGGGACTGAAGCCCCATTTATATTTTCATTTGCTGTGCTGAAGCATCAGTTATCCCATTGTGCTCTGTGGAATTACTGCAGGGTTTTATTCTTGTAAATTAGAACAGAATTTCTTTCTTAATCCTGTCTTTGAAACTAAGTGATTACAGCCCAAATTGCCTCTTTGAATGAGACAACTGTATGTCCCCATTTAAACACATTCTACAGGTTTTACATAATTCTTTTTTTGCATACCTACACTGATTTTACAGGATTTCGATGTTGATCAAAAGATGAATTTAAAAAAAAAAAAAAGTCCTCTTCAAATCAGAATTTCCTAATTTTATTCTTTGGTGCATATCCTCTGTAATGACAGTGTCTCTGCGGTTCATATTGTTTCTAATGGTCTTAAATGGACACTCCTGAAAACTGCTTCTTTGAGAAAAAATCAATAACTAAACCTTTGTGCTGAAGTGCAGAACTGTACAAAGAAAACAGAACAAAAACAGCTGATGAAAACCATAGGTAGTAGCAGGTCTGACTATGTCTTATAATAAAATTCAGCTATAACTTTTGTGAACATTAAAGCAGTAAAAGGGGCAAAAATGCACAGTGTATAATTTCAAAGTGACATCAAAGTTCCTTGGAAAAGGAAGAAAAACATTACCCTTTTTGTACTTGTTATGTAATTGTGCTTGTCCTTGGACACACTTCACCTGCAATCACACTTCTTGCAGTTTGGTGTAGAATTTTTATTACTTTATATTCTTTCATCATCATCACTATTTATTTTTTTAAATGTGATGGGGCTTGCCTGCTTTAAAGAGGTTTTTGAGACATCTGTGTGCATGGTGGACATGGCTATAGTCTCATAGTCCTCCTCACGGGAGTGGAAATGACAAAAATGAAAAAAAAACTGCAGGTCCCTTTGGAAGTTCTTATTGAGAAACCCGTAGAAGATGGGATTCACACAGGTGGAGATCATGGCAGTGAGGTGGCAAATTAGGAACAACAGGTTGTGGCTGCAGGTAGCAACAGGCAGAATTTCATGATTCCAATCAAACACGATGTTGAAGATGGTGAGAGGCAGCCAGCAGACTGCAAATGCGACCACTATTGATATCAGCATGATGTTGATCCTTTTGGTTTCAGAAGATCTGTACTTACTGTCTCTCATCTTGTCCATCATGTTGTTCCTCTTTTTTAACCGTATGTATATCTGCAGGAAATTCAACAAAGAGAAACACATGGGATAAATTAACCTACCACTGTCATCTTTGCAAGGGTAAACATACATCAGACAGAACGAAGTATGTATTACAAGAGGATTCTATCTTACCTTCAGGTAGCAAATAAATATAAAACAAAGTGGTCCAAAGTACTGAATCACCAAAAGCGTTGTGGTATAAGAAAGCCTGGCAGTGTCCAAGGGGAACAGGTCCAAGCACACATATTTGTCCTTATATTCATCGAACGTTACATTTCTGAAGGGCTCATCTGTTAATACATGGTAGATCAGGAAAGGCAAAGAGGAAGCTGTGGCTAAAATCCATATGGCAGCAATCCCCATGTAGGCATGTCTGTTGTTGGGCCTCCAGCCACGGGGATTGATGATCAGCTGATGGCGCTCAACAGCAATCAGGACTAAAGAAAAGACTGAGACAGTGATGGAGGCACATTGCACAAAAGGGTTCAACTTGCACATGGCCTCCCCAAAAATCCAGTGGTCCATTAAAGTGTACACAAAGGTAAAGGGAAGACACATGATGGTCACTAGGAGATCAGAAAAAGACAGGTTGACAATGAGGATGTTGGTAACATTGCGCATCTCCTTTTGTTTTAAAATAATGACAATCAAGGCCAGATTGCCAGAGACTCCCAGAATTATCACAGTCCCATAAGCCAAGGCCAAAGTGAAGACCATGGCCAAAGGCACATGGCAGTCTTCATCCTCAAACTGCAAGATCTGTGAGTTCATCTCCGAAAAATTCAGGTGACCGGAAATATTTCCCGGTGGAGCGAGAACGGAGGTATTCATGTTTCAAACTCGCCGCCGACCTTCGCCGCCGCCGCGTTCATCCAGACCGCTCCGAGCTCAGAACGCGCCCATCAGACTCGCAGGGAGCCCGGGCCGAGCCCGCTCCTCAGTGCCGCATCTCCCTCGCAGCACCTGGGGGAAGGGAAGCAGCAGGGCCGGTCACGGCCGGGCACGGCGCCTGCCCCGGGCGGAGCGCGACGCGCCCGTGTCCAGCCAGCGGAGCCGCCCCGCGCCCGCCGGTCCCGCTCCGCCGCCGGGCTCCCGCCGCTCACCGGGGCTGCAGCAGGCAGGACCCAGGCGCAGGACAGCAACCGGGGATAAAAGCCCTGCCCGGCCCGTTCCCGCCGGCACAAGTCGTACGAAACAGCGAGCCGGGAAGCAATTTCAGCCCCCCAGCAGCGTAGCCTCCACTTCATGTTTTACATCTCCTTTTCACAAGTTTAATCTGCAAACGTCTGCTTTCTCAAACTGCTCTAAGTGAAATTATATCCAGGCATCACATGAGGAGGGGGGAAAGCCCATCTGACTAACGTGACGGATGGAAAAATGGCTCAATTGCTGCCTTTTTTTTTTTTTTTTTTTTTCTGTAACACATACACTTGATGTTGAGCGGCCAAGTGCCCTCAGCAGCACCGGCACTGAGTGAAAGGCAAATCAGGAACTCTGAACACCTTAATCTTAGCTAGCAGGGGTGTGTAGCAAAGAAAGAAGAATACAAGACAAAGGACAAAAATTGGCAAGTTTTAAACACTACAGAAAATTTCTTTAGCCATGCAAGGGAAATAGGCATTCTTAAATAACCACCCTTTTGCAAGGCCTTGGATTTTAAAAATCTGAAGCTCAAGCTTATGTTTTCAGAAGGCAAAGTAAAAAATAAAATCCAGTGAATTGATAAACAATTAAGAAACAATTAATCGATAACCTGACACACCATTACTTCAACTTGCCATTAGTGCCACTGAATCTGGGCATCATTAGCGGCACTACATTCTGCACTGAATCTGGAACTTTCTCTCTGCCCACTCCCATGAGCTAAGTTTATTGCTCACTTAACCTTAGGTTATGGTAATGAAAGTAATGCCACTTAAAATTCACAGAAGTGGGTTTAAATACGACTTCATATGGCATTTATCACAAAAGCTGTAAAAACATTGCCCCCTAAAACGTACTTCGTTAGAAGTTACCCTGAATAGGTGAGCTTTTTGTTCTTAAATGATACTCGGTATAAATCTCTGCACCATGTAAGTCTCTGGAGAAGAACTGTCTTTGTCTTTTACTGGTGACAGACACACTTTTAACCAGCCACAAGCTGGGCACCAGAGCCTGGGCTGCCTCCTCCCTAGGGCAGAGCCAGTGTGTGAGGGCTGGGCTTGCAGCTCCAGCTCCTCCTGAGGGTCAGCCAAAGGATGACCATGCCAATGCCATGCCTTCTCGATGCTGCTGGGAGCTAACCCCAGCTGGTTTGGCTGGCTCTTTCTAATCACCACAAGGCTACATGAAACTGTGACAGGCAATGTAGCTTGCCTCTGAGTGACATTTTACCGAGCGTTAACAGCAATGATTTCAGATAATAGGCTTCTCTGTCTGAGGTTTGATTACTCTGATTTTCAAGCTATCTAGGTATCCACTTCAGTATTATCTCTCAGACCTTCTGCCCCTGCTAACTAAATTGATCAGATCTCCTAGCCCCCCAAATCTGTTTTAGGGTCCAATAAAGAAATTTCCACCCCCAAGATCCCTTGAAGTATCGCTTCTGTCACAGCCAGAAGTAGGTGCTTTATCCAAAGGGAAAGTATGTGGCTGATGTGGAGAGCCACGGCTCCTCAATTCCCACAGTGTAACTTTATCATAGTCTGAAAATCAACATCTACATTTAATCATGAACTCCACCATCACCTGTATAGCACTAAGTGGGCACTCCAGCCCTCTGACTCGATGGAATGATGGCAGGTGCAGGCAAGGAGCCACGTCCTGCAAGGAGGGAACTGGGCAGGTTCTTTCACCAGCCGGGACCAAATTGCCCCCAGCAATAAGGTGTCCAGGGTTTCCTGCTGTTGGTTTTTCTACTCCCTTAGCCAAGCTCTGCTCTTGCTTATTTATTTAATATCAAACTCGAAACCAGAAAATGCTACTGCTCCTTCTTCCCTCATCTTTCCCATAGCAGAGATGCAACCTCTCTGATGTGTGCATATCTAGGAACCAGCCCAGAAACACAGCACTGCTGTCAAGTGATAAGGAGTCCTTCCTTCCTGTCCTTCTGCAAAGTGGACCAGACAACAGAGGGGCATGAAGTTCAATCTCCCGGACAGCTGCACTGTTCCGTGTCTCCTAAACCCTCAGCTCCCAAGTCAGGAAGCAGATCCCTCCCCACTCTGAGTGAAGGTTTGGTGTGGGGAAAAGCCAAAGCTCTGCAGACCCCTCTGGGTGATTGCACAGTCTCCCCTACTAAGCACACCCTCCGACTCTCCGTGAGAGATTTTGGTCAAAAGTTTAGCACCAACAGACAAAAAGGGTGAAATAATGTGCAGTGAGGTGAATGGAAATGCACAGCAAAACTATTGGAGCTGTGCAAAAGCAAGAACAAAATGCTGTCAGCCGAAGCTGATGGTTCACCCGGCTGCTCGGAAGTTCTACCTGGCGGCTAACCCTCCCTTGGATTTTGTCACCTGCAGCTAAGACAGCAAGCAAACACTAGCCTAACTGGCACACAACCATCCAGAGTCACAGAAAAGCAACCACGGGAGAAACTCACCTTGGTTTGCTCGTCTTTGGTCTGCTCAGGGGCTGGCCCAGGAGGCTGGACAGAGAAGGAGCAGGAAAAGGAGAAGGATCCTTTGGTATTTCTCCAGTCAGATCCTAAAGATTGGTGAGGAAGCCTGGAGACTCCCCCTTAAAGCTGAACTCCACCTTACCCCAGTATCACATGATGGTGCTGTACGGAGTAGATCCTGAAAATCACACTGCAAGCACATCACCTTTAAACTGCACATCTGGGGGTGGGTTGCCTAGTAATTCCGAAAGAAATGCAATTAAATATTGAAACAAATGAGGGGGGCTGGGGGCAGAGCGCAGGGAAAAGCTCAGGAAGGCAGACAGTTTCAAATCGGTCTGCCCGTTTCATTTTGTCTGCAAGTTATTGCCATCTTGTGGCCAAACTAAAGATGGAAATAGAAACTGTTGGAAAAGGGACGAGGAAGAGATTTTAAGCAAAAGCAGCAAGTTACAAAATCTGGGTTTGGCTTTTTAATCCAGTGCAGCTAGTTTCTAGACTGCATTTGTCATGAATAGCTCTGACTGGACCGATACGAAATGTCAAGCTGCTGAAGTATCTTGCTGTCTCACTCACAAAAAGCACTGCCCTGATCTACTTCAGTGGGCATAAAAGACACAGTAAGCTGGGAAGTCGGCAAGAAGTTACTCAGATAAACGTAAGCAACACTTTGAAAATGCCCTGACAAAACCTGCAGACTGTAATAGGAGTTTGTATTTCTTGGAAAACAGAAGTTCCTTAATTCGTCCAAGGTTACAGATTGAATTTCCCTGTGTAAGAAGTTGCATGCTCTTACATCCTTACCCCCGGGCATGCACCTATTATATGGCAACACTGTTGTGCCATGAATAAGTCTCAGTTGAGAAACCAGGTTAATTATAGCTAAAAAATTAGTCACACAGAGTCAATGATTGTGACATTTTTTTTGTAGAAGGAGCCGCACAGGAAGATTTCAGAACCCAGAACAAGGTTGATGTTTACACTGTATTTACAGAAGCTCAGCTCAACTGCACTGTAATTGCAGTCCTCAATGTAAGAAAGAAAACTGCAGGCACACTGCAAGGCTGCCATAAACCAGAAGCCGTGGTGCTGCTGACATTTTAAGAGCAGCAGCCAGAAGGAAAAGTGCAGGCTGTATATAATGCCTCTCAAGAACTTCAGTCCTATGTGGGTCATTAGCATGCGTCTGTCTTTGAGCAGAGCAAAAGTAGGTACACTCAAGCAGGGATCCAAGCTGAAGGTCTCATAAAGAGCATATTTCTGTCTGAAGTAATGACACTTTTGGACATGCACAACTGAGACCTCTCATTGCTATGGATATGGAATGATTCATCCACACTACAAAAAAAAAAATTGTCCAATAAAGATATTTTTAAGGACAATACATGTATTGCTAGGCAGAGAAAAAGCCTTTTTTTTTTGTTTGTTATGCCAGGATGTTCCCACTACTTCCCTGTAATGTTCTCACCCATATGGTCAAGACTGCTGTTTAGAAATTAAAATAAGCATTCTGTGATACAGAATTGTTGTACTCAGCCAACAGGTATCCAAGGCAGAGACACATTTTTAAGACCAGTTCAGAATAAGAGATTTATGTGGGAAGCTGGGGAGCTGCAGGGGTGGCTTCTGTGAGAAGACTACGCCCATGTTGAACAGAACCATTTTCATCTGACTCCAGAATGGACCCACTGCTGGCCAGAGCTGAGATTCCCCCTTCCCCACCCCAACTTGCTGCCTGTGGTGAGAACCAAAGTGGTGAGAACATGACACAAGTTGCTGCTCCTCTGTAGCCCACGCAGGACCACAACGGAGCAGATACCCGTGCTGTGGTCCATGGAGAGGAGTCCACACAGGAGCAGTCTGTTCCTGAAGGACTGCAACCCATGGGAAGGACCCATGCTGGAGCAGGACCATGAGGAGAGAGGAGTGGCAGAGACAAAGGGTGATGAACTGACCAGAACTCACATTCCCTGTCTTCCTGCACCATTCAGAGGGGTGGGAATATGGATCAGCTGGGAGGTAAGAGTGATGTTGAACCTGGGAAGACAGGGATATAGGGAGTTGTGAATTGTGCCTTTATTTTTCACCATCCTATTCTAGATTTAGATTTAAATAATGTACCACAGAGCCATTCATTTACTATCCTAGCAAAATGGCAATTTTTCAGAAATTTCTGAATTTTCAGATTCACATGATCTTCTTTCTCCTCCATTTTGTCATTAGTCATGAGGGTCTCCATTTCAGCAGCAAATGAAGCGATTCACAATACTTCACTTTTAATGGCTAATACATAGAAAAATTTCAAACAATGCATAAACATGGGCAAAGCTACCCTCATAATGCCTCTGTTGTACCATGCAAATTTAATAATTACTTATAAAAGACTGAAGATAGAGCCTGTGGGTCACCCAGTGACCTGAACTCACAGTGATAACAACAGATATTCATAGGATTATTCACACTGCAGACAGATGCAAGGTCAGGCTTTGAACAGTGTAGTGGAGCAATGGAAAGGACTGCCTCAGTTCCTAAGCCTTTCAAACACACGTGCTACATGTAAGAGTGTAGACATAAATACACACACATATATGCACATATATATGTGTGTGCACACATGTTACAACCCCAGCCTTGCTACAAGCTCTCTGCTTCGCCATACTGTTATGCGTCCACCTCAGATGACTAAATAAGTTGGAGCCGTATCAGTCTTCTCTGAAGCATTTCACATACATGTGAGCACTAATACATGTGAACAATAAAAAATAATCACTCTAATAAACAGATACTGACTCTTTTCAAACTTTCCATTATAGTTCTATAAAATACATTTTGTGCATCAGATATGCTCTGTAGTAGGAAAATCAGGCATTAGCAGGTCATTACTTTTCTGTGCATTTCCAGTCTCAACACCAAGCTGATGGTCTCCATCTGGAGCTCCAAGTTCACAAAGATTTCAAATAATTCCTCATAACTCTTATTTTATTGATGATGACTGGGAGGACATGAGAAGACTGCTGCAGTAAGACAACCATTGTGTTGAAGATTATTCACTTCTAGGGAATAATTTTTTCAGTACATCAAAGGCACCCTGGATTGGAAGGCTGTTGGTTTGTGTGCATATGTTTGTTTGTTTGAAGGCATGACATTGCAAAAAGAGAGTAAGTACAATAAACAGAACACAAGTATTTCAACAAAGGAAATACAACAACCTCAGTTAAAGAATACAGAAATGCTTTGAAGCAAAAGCATTGAGAAGGGAATGAGATATTAAAAAAAAAAAAAAATAGAAAAAATAGACCAAGACGTAAATCCCTCAGAATTCTTTCTCACTGCAAACCTCAAAAATGGAAAAGATTTCATAAAATAAGGTTGTTGCTTTCATTGCAATGCATGGTTGTGTGTTCAGGCAATGCAATTCCTTCTTAAAATTTAAAATCCAAGTAAGTGAAAGAACACAGGAGGGTCATTTGCATCTTCTGTTCTGTCTAAAACAAACTGAAGTCACCACTAAGAAAATGAATGGAAACACTCTCTGAAGGGTTTTTTTAACTTTATTTTTTATTGGTTTTATATTCTAATAATGAACATCGTTGCCATTGAAATACTTGCATTTCACATTACTCTGCTCAAAGATAAGGGAACTTACAGTCCTTGGGGCAAAACTCTGTCATCAGTAGAGTAAATAAGCCTTCTGCTGTTGCATGCAATTAGAATTGCAGCAAATTCTCTTTGCCTAAGAACATGTTTATTCTGCCATAACTGCATCTGACACCAAACATAACAACACTTCATTTGACTACTAATGTCACAAACCCAAAAAAGCTGCATAAATGATTATGTGGTTCATCTCTGCCAACAATCTTGGTGCTAGTCACATTTTCAACAATACAGCCAAGCTGACTATACTTCCTGATCACAGGAAATATTGCTTAAAGGCTGCTTGAGCAATACCCTAAATTATGTCCACCTGGCTAAAATACTAAGTCATGTTTTCTGCTATGGCCACCTCACTGTGTCTATTCAGGATTCAAAATAGTGTAGACTCACACACAAGCTCTCATCTGGCTTCAGATGACACAGAAATAAGCCCCACACATAAACATCCAGACAGGTCAACATGTATAACACCAGCCAAAAAGATGCGATGACACATTAGGAAACAAAACTTACTAATTACAGGCTCACCCTTAGAAGTATTTTATTAGCTGACCATCAGGTGTCCTGCCTTTTATTGTCAGAGTTGAGACAGCCATACACTCAGAGTGCTTTGGTAAAACTTCAGAGGGCTTCAAGTATCAGTACCACGTTATCTAGAAGTCTTTCATACTTTTTCTATGTAACAATCCTATGGGCAGCTCTTCACAGCTGACTCTTTCTCTCCTTCTTCTCTCTTCCTTCTGCAGTCCCAGCTCATTGCTCTCTGTCCCTAGTATAGCCACCTAACCCTGTCTGTCCCTCATACAGTGGCTTATCTTATCTGTCCCTCACACAACCTCCTATCCCTTCCTCCTGGTAGCATGGCCAACAGAGCCCAGCTGACTCTCTACTAACTAACTCTACCACTCTTTTATCACACTGTGAGGGCAAAGCTGTTCCCACTCTTGGTAATTAACACAGCTGCAATATATCGGAGGCAAGATTGCCTTTAGCACTGTCTATCTGTCTTCCCACATTTCATTGCAAAGACATCTCAGCATTGCAACCTTCTGAGAAGTCCAAGGCTTGCTGCTTTATGCAAGCTAAGATTCTGTGGAAGGCATGGACCATACAGAAGCCAGGTATTAGTGGCATTTTTAATAGTGTTTTATTAGAATTTTTCCTAGGCATGGAGTGGTTGGGAGAAGAATTTTAACCAACAAAAATGCTTTATATGTATCTCACAAAATCTCTCCAATTCTGTAGTAGCTATGTCCTACCACTTACACTGTTTTGCCCATGGATAGGTGCTCCACTGGTAGCAGATTTTACAATAACATTAGACTTTGTCTTGTGGCGAACTTCGACTTTGATGATTGACTGCATGCTGTGGAACTGGGCATTAGGTCCTTTAGATCTTTGGATTTGTGCCATTTATCAGTTCTCACAATTTCCATTAGAGCTCCGAGTCTTCATATCTTCCACAGTTTGCCTTTAGAGGCTAAATTTTCTAAGATATTGGAATGATTATCCCAAAACAAAGATACATTTGGGAATGTGGTAAGAAGCATGACAAAACTGATTTGTATTCATACAGACACAGAGTTTTCTCCTGTTTTTCTGTTGTGTCCTTCTGACTCAGGAATCCCAGCCTTCTCTCTCTGATGCACCATTTTTTTCTCCAGCTCCTCCAGAGGCAGTAGCTTTCATCATCACCATCTCTTACTTTCTTAAGGATTCCTCCATGGTACAACAACCCTGTGGTAGCTGGTTTGTAGGGAACTTGTACTATGATCTGCTGTCACTTCTGACACTTGATATCTGTAATGGCCATACTTTTTCTATCTCTAGATTACTGATTTCATTATTCAGTGGTATGACTGGCAAGACAGAGGTACACAAACAGGGAAAAGGAAAAATTATACTGGTCTGAATAGAAATTGTCTCTGATGTGCGCAGGTATCCGGGATGAAATGTACAGATAGGGTTGAGAAAAATGTGGTGTTATTTACCAGTCTGTGGAGAATAAAATAAACAATCAATCTCACACCTGCCAATACATTACTGGCTGATGAACCCTCTTGAAGTAAGATAAACAACAAAAAAGTACAGTATTTTAGAGAGAATTGGCTTGAGGAAGAAATACTTGTCTTACTGCCTGCTCCTGCTAAGAAGCATATATTTTCTGGAGGCTGCTTGGGAAATTCTACGAGGTGACCTTAGAAATGGCTTAACAGGATGGCAGGCTATTTGTACCTTTATGAAGGTACAATGGCATCCCACATAAATCACACTTGTGCAATGTAAGAAACTTTAATTTCCCATTGGGCTCTGCCAGCAAATTTAGATTTCTTTTTAAAGACAGTATCAGTCTGCTGTAGCCAGCAGTTTCCATAGAAAGTTGTAGTGTCTTTAAAACTTCACTTCTTCCAGGAGAGAACTTCCACTTCAAGCAGTGGGGCATACAATGTGGGAAGCTCTCCTGGAACAAGAGAAGTAGGGAAAATCTTCATCGCCCCCATCATGTCTTAGACCCATAATGGGTTTCTATCTATAGGTCAAAAATTTGCATGAAAAGCTTCAAAACCGTCAGTGTTAGGTCAGAAGATGGTCAAAAATGCTAAGAACAGCTGCCCAGGCCAAAAAAGGATTAATTTTGTTCTCCGTTGTGACTAACAGGAGAGTTGTGCTAATACGATGAGATGGATTGGCACGTCACTTCCACCTGGCAGCTCCCTGTGCTCCCCTTGCACATGCAGTGATTCACCAGCAGTGGGTGGTGAATTATGCAGAAGCAGGCAAAAGAAGATGGGATGAAATCTTCATAAGGAGATAGGATGAAATCTTTCCCATCCTGAACTCATCTGCTGAAGATGAAGATTATTTGCTCCTGGATCACTAATGAGTATTTTCCCAGTACCCAAGTTAAATAAGGAACCTACCTGGACTTTTCAAAGGTTATTTTACAATATGATTGATCCAGTTATTTTGTCTTTGTGTGGTACAGTCTTTCACAGGCTAATTATACCGACAGCTTTTTTTTGCTGTGCTGTGTTAATATCAATTGTCAAAGTAGCACCTTGGCAAATGGGAAAGTCATTACATTTCTGTGTCAGATTCTGCCACTTGTGCTCCCAGGGACCCGCATGTCACTGAGTTCTCCGGTAGCTCTGTAATAGGACTATGATCAATGACTCTTGTGCTAGAAGATAACAGCTGGTGAGAGTAGCAGAGTTTGTCTTTTCATGCTTTGTACTATGACATATCCAACAGTTTTTAGGCTTTAAAATGTTGCTCACATAAGAAAATGCCCTGCTTTCTCACTGATTGTTCAGATAAAATTAAAACCACCCTTCAGATATTTTGCTCTGTAAGAACCGAACTCAGGTCAGCAAGGAAAACTGGGGGAAATCCATCGCCTTTTACCTGTTCTCAAACAAAAATAAATAGATATTTGAGCAGCAGAGATAAAAACTTCCGGAGCTCCACTCCAGCCGAAGCGAAGGGAGCTTTAATAAACGTCCTGTGATTTCCTGTCTGTGCTCGCGGCTCGCTATGTCCCGAGACTCGCAGCGCCTTTCACCTTTGCGAAACGCCGTGCCCCGAGAGCCGGGTGAGGCGGCACTGAGAGCACCCCGTAAGCACCGGCGAGCGCGGGGTGTATTTACCGTCTCGCAGTATTTCCATGGAAACTCTGATTGTCACACCGTGCAGCGCTGAAATATCGGGCTCCAGGGCAGCCCGGAGCGGCCTCCCGAAATGCGCCCACGCTGCAGCCTCAGCCCCGGCCCCGCCGAGCGGGCGGCGAGTGCGGCGGCGGCGGCGGCACCCCCAGCCCCGGGGCCCGGCCCTCGGCCGCGGGCGAGCCCCGGCGCCGCAGCAGCACCCGCGTAAGATGCGCCGCCAGCCCGGGGGGCTGCGCGCCTCCCCCCGCGCCCGCGGAGCCGCGCTCCGCCCGCCCGTGCCGCAGCGGTGAGCGCGGACCGACCGGAGCCGCCGCCTCGCCGCGCCGCGCCCGCGCCGCCCCCGCCGCCACTCCTGCCCCGGGGCGCCCGCAGCGGGACACGCGCGCAGGTAACGCGGGCGGGCGCGGAGCCGCCACGGCGGGCTTGGCTCGGCTCGGCTCGGCTCAGGTCTGTTCCCGGCTCAGCTGGGCGCGGCTCAGCTCCCCTCCCCTCGCGGGGCGGCCGCGCAAGTTTGCGCGGGGCCCCGCCCTGCCACCGAGTGCGCGGGGATGGGGGAGCGCTGCAGCCCCGGCGCTGGCGGTGTGGCGGCGGCTGCGGGGAGCCCGGGGCTCCGGCGGAGAACGGGAGCGCGGTTTCGGACGCGGGGCGGTGCAGAGTGTTCCCAAGGGAGGCGGAGAAGGGCAAAAATAACAGCCGTTCCCGTTTTGGGGTGCTTTGGTGCTTTTGCGAGCCAAGGAGCTGCTGTGCTCCCTGGGGGAAAAAAAAAGATGTAGGCAGGCGTTTCAAGTTTACTGTTCTGGCCAGCAAATACCCCATTATGTTCCATAACATTTCCTCAGAGCTGGACGTACAATCTTATTAGTTGGCTTTAGCATAATTTGGGAAGTTGTATTCTTGTTTTCTGGGATAATGTTGCAGTTCTCTTGGTGAGACAGAGCATACCATTAATGCATACGAAAATCCTTTTTTCTGGACTTCTGAAGTAATTTCAATCTGTTGAATTCTTCCAGGATCTCAGGCTAGTTTTTGCTGTTGAACATTATGAACAAGAGCATGAGAATCAGCAGCTTTTCATCTTTAGCTTGTGTAGTGAATGCAACACTTCAGTGGTTTCAGATTTTGTCTCGGATGTTATCTCGGTCTGTATTGGTGTGAGGGCATTATTTCTCAAGTTGTTACAACACAGCTCTGTGCTTTCCTAAAGCTTTGGTGGTTGTGCAGTAATAGTCTTTCAGATTAACTGTTTACATGTGTGTATATGCTTAAAAATCTCCTCTGACTTTTTCTGTGCAGTCTTGATACTTCTCCAATGTTATGAGGGCAGAAAGGTTGTACTTCTTAGGAATTTACACAATGTGCTTCCTCCCTGTATGTGTTCACCATGGGCCTTGGGGGTTTTGGTTTTTTGGGATTTTTTGTGGGTTTGTTGTGGGGTTTTTTGGCTTTTTTTTTTTCCTTTTAACATAGAGAAAGGCCATCCAAGATTGTAAATCTTTCAGAGCTATAAAAATTAATTGCCCTGTTGCAAGGATTGAACTGACTGGACTGTACAAGGACCAGCCAGTCAGAGATAACTTAATAGGTATTAATATTGTGGGATATAAGCTCTTATCCATGAATAAAGCTTAATATAAGTATCTCATCTAATTGAAGGAACATTTCCTGAAAAAACAATTGCCTTTAGAGGATGATGGTTGCCTGCCTAACTTCTGTGTTCTTGAAAATGTCCCTTTAAATATATAGAGAAATAGAAATATCCAGCCTATTAACTGTCCTAAATGATGATTTAGGGATTTTGTAATTTAAGTGATAGCTTTAAGTGAAAAAATGATGTTAAGTATAAGATTAAACATGTTAAATTAGCACAGGTAATCTGGTGCCTCTAACTCAGCTAAATGTTAACTGCAATCATTTGACTCTTACAGTAAATATTCAAATCTACCTTGGATCCTGCCACAAAACTGCAGTATCTACTGCCTCAAGCAGTCCACTGAAAGTACAGGAGACCTAGGCAAGCCCCCACAGAGCTCACGAGTATGAGCTCTCACAGGTGTAGCTGAGCAGAGTCAGGAATGTGCGGTGTGCAGACCAGCAATACAGAATGGGGACCTCGTTTGCTTGACTCATAGATGCAGGGGATGAAAGTGATCCAACTTTCGGAGCTGACAGCTAGAAAACCTCCAGCAGTTACCTTCAGATTACCTGTTTTCAAAGCTCAGATTTAGTCAAACTTAATTCTGCTTTCCCACAATGGGATTTTCAGGTATTTCCGTTTCCCTGAAAGTTAAGGACACATGCTGCATGGGGATTGACCAACCAACATGGGAGAGGGTGAGCAAGCCTCTGAGAATAGAAGGATGATAAATTAAAACAAATCAGGAAGATAAATTCCAATACGAGCACATTTGTGAAATCAGTGGCAAGCTGAGTTTGGGGACTAGAGATCAATGATATGGGAGGATAACTTCTGTGTGCATCTTTACTGCCCCTGGCACTCAGACTGACAGCAGCTGGTTTCTTTTTGAGCAGGAGAGAAAGCTCAGAGAGCGACAAATCCACTTGGCATGTTTTGAAATTAGGGGGAAAAGTCTGCTTTCTTTTTATGCATCCAAAATTTAAATGAAATTCTCTTTGGGTATTTTGCAAAGGCAACTTGTGTCAGCAAAGCAGTTGTCTGTTGAAACCAGCAAATTATACTGTTATTCCTTCCCTCTCTGTCTTGCTGTCACTCTGAAACTGTGACTACAGGAAGATGGTGCAGAAGGGGTTTCTGTGCACTGCAGGCATTTGTGGTGCTTTGGGTGTCCAGCCAGGGTCTGAAGAGATCGTGTTATGACTTTTTCCAGTGCTCCTTCCTCATGGAAATGAGGACACGTGGTAGGGAAGAGCTCGAATCTCACCTGAGGCAGAAGGCAGCCTTAGCACAGAAGGAATGGAGGTGGCGAGCCTATGCCGGACTTCAGAGGCACTCCTGCTAAACTTCTTCAGTACTGATGCAGCTCAACAAAATATATCTACTTCAGAAAACCAGGACATCCACTTTTTGTTTTTAAAGAACTCTGTTTAAAACACAATGTACCCTTCTGCTAAATCCATACTGAAAGAGCTTTATGTGGAGGTGTAGAAATCCACAGAACCTGAAAACAATCTCTCCTTTAAACCTTCAAGAATAATTCAGTAGACATTAATTTATTAAACATGTTACAATATAACACTACATAAAATTTTGTTCCTTGGTCCTATTCTTAGCATTACATTACCTTATCCAGGGCAAAGGTTATGTAGAAAAAGTTATGTAGAGTTACATTTAGGAAATAGAAAGAAATTTCAGCAGATTTGGAAAGTCACTGTGGTGCACAGATCATAGCATTTTCAGGTGTTTACTAGCAACTCAGAAATTAGCTCAGAAAAATTAAGTAAAAACCTATTTACTTCATCAGCTAAGAGCTGTATAAAGAGAAGTCCACCAAAATGAAAACTTCTGATAATATCAATGTAGAAATAGATTAAACCGCTTACAGAATCTCTAGTCTGCTCCTTTAAAGTTGGTCTAGAGGCAAATGTAGTCTCAGATAGCATTTTATCCACTATATGGTTTTCCACCATTTCATTAAAGGCTAGAAGAAACTGAACAGAAATAATATGCATTAATGCCTCTCTGCTTATATGGACACAGTTATGATATTTAAGTTATCCAACTTCATGTATTCAGTTCTTAATTCTATTTTAGCTCTTAAAAAGCACTTTAACATTGAGGCAAATTGGGAAGGCTGACTTATTTTCACCTCTTTCCAACATATAACCCACAAGATCTCTTTTTATAAATATATGCATTTTTTTTTTCTACTCTTACTTGGAGGACTTTCACATCACAATACAGTTAGTGAACATTCTCAGGTTGTTTTATGGTTTGAGCTTCCCTTTGGCTCAAACCATAACAGTAGGAACACACGATATAAAGGAGGGAGTGCATCTGCATGTCTGGAGGGAAGCAAATAATACTGTTGCACTTTGAAAATGTCAGCGTGGTACAGCTCACTGAGGATTGCTACAGTCTTGAAGAGCCCGGCCTTTTTTAGGTGACGGTTATAGCCTTCTGCTCTATTTATGTATGCGTTGGGTTTGTAGATCTTTTTTGTTTTCTCTTATGTAAGATTTGTAAACATTAAGGAGTATTGTAGAGGACATTGGCACTCTGGGGAATTTTGACTTTGAAACTCTAGTACACGCAAGTGTTTAAGATAAATGGAGGTCTGAACTAAATTCTCATATTTTTTGTTTGTTCTAAAATGAAGACTAATATTTGAAGATTCAGTAGGCAGAATAACTTTGTGCTGAGCTAGGTTTAACACTAGATGATTCTGTGCTGAATAAGTAGCAGTTCACTGAAATTTTCAAATGGCTGTGTCGAGTTTGCTTCCAGTTAACGCTGTCCTCTCTATATTACATCCTATTACTTTAGGTGTTTTTTAGTTTTCCTTTCTGCTTGAGCATAGTTAAACTATACTCAGCCTTAGCAGAAGATGTTATCTATACACACCACATTAGGAATTCCATCTTGGATTACTGACAGTGGATTTCCTGATCCTTTTTGAAAGCTCTCACCTATTTTGTGTTAGTTCTCTACTAGCAAGGTAAGAAATACTACTGCAGTTATTAGCATATGCATTTTCAGCTGCCTTCTTTATAATTTGCAATGATATAATGATTAGGCATCTGCCCAGATGGTGATTGTAATTTCCTTACTCATATCAATGGGCTGTTATTCACATGAGTAATCTCACAGACTCGAGGTGTATTGCTTTTGTAGCTAACGGTTCCCTCATGGAAAGCCTGACAATATGTTCTCTAGCAAAGGACACTTAAAAGGCAGCATCATAATGCATACCTGTAAATTGCCATTCTCCCACGTGAGCATCTAGGTAGGAGGCCTAGGAGTGCTGAACAGCAAATGATAAAACCTACTTAGCTAATTCATGTTGACCTGAAGTTATGCAGGATCTGCCTCACAGTAGACTAACATCACTAGTAATTTATTTGCATTGAGGTGATACAAGGTACAAACATTTATGTATTTTTTAAGTTCTGATTAACAGCAAAATCATAATTTCTTCAGGTGTTAATTAATGCCTTTCTTGTTCTAAGCAGGACTGTAAAATGGATTTAGGATTCAAAGATCATAACAACAGGACGCATACCAAGAACACCTCTGCTGCAACAAAGAATTTTTCTGCCTGGGAAGACTATAAGAGTAGTGTTGATGACATGCAGTACTTTCTTATTGGGCTGTACACACTTATAAGTCTGGCTGGCTTTGTAGGAAATCTGCTTATACTAACGGCCCTGCTAAAGTGCAAGCAGAAGACAGTAATAAACATTCTTATTGGAAACTTGGCCTTTTCTGACATCTTGGTTGTGCTGTTTTGTTCACCTTTCACGCTGACATCCGTCCTGCTTGACCAATGGATGTTTGGCACTGTCATGTGCCATGTAATGCCCTTCCTCCAGTGTGCATCAGTCCTAGTTTCAACTTTGATGTTGATATCTATTGCTGCAGTCAGGTACCGCATGATAAAGTATCCCCTCTCTAGCAATCTCACAGCAAAACAAGGCTATTTCTTAATAGTGATCATTTGGGCCTTTGGCTTCACCATTTGCTCCCCTCTGCCAGTTTTCCATAAAACTGTGGACCTCAGCAAAACTCTGAATTTAGAGGGACTGGAGAACAGGCTGCTGTGCATTGAGTCGTGGCCTTCCGACTCCTACAGGATCGCCTTCACGATAGCCTTGCTGTTCATGCAGTACATCCTGCCGCTGGCGTGCCTCACTGCCAGCCACACCAGCGTCTGCAGGAGCATAGGGGCTAGGCTCTCAAACAAGGAAAACAAGTTTGAAGAAAAGGAGATGATAAACCTAACTCTTCATCCCTCTAAGAGCACTGGCACACAGGTTCAGCCCTCCAGATATTCCAGGTGGAGCTGTGCCTTTGGCAGGAGGCACCACAGAAGATACAGTAGAAAGACTTCAAGTGTGATGCCAGCTGTTTCAAGGCATCATCAGGACACTCATTCCAGAGATCTCCCAGACACCTCTGACACAGAAAAAAGCCAGCTCTTTTCCTCCAGTAAATTCATCCCTGGTATCCCTATCTGTTTTGAAATGAAACCAGAAGAAAATACAGAGATTCAGAACATGATTACAGTATCCCAGTCCATCATCAGAATAAAGACAAGATCGAGGAGGGTTTTTTGCAGACTGACAGTGCTAATACTAGTTTTTGGCTTCAGTTGGATGCCTCTTCACCTTTTCCACATTGTGACAGATTTTAATGCTACTCTCATTTCCAACAGGCACTTTAAATTAGTATATTGCATATGCCATTTGTTGGGTATGATGTCCTGCTGCTTGAATCCCATCCTCTATGGGTTTCTTAACAACAGCATAAAAGCTGATTTAATGTCCCTCATTCCGTGCTGCCAAATACCATGATTTTATGTGCCCCAAGATAAAGTAAAACAAACAAGTACAGCTTTCAAGCCTAGTGGTGTTTATAGCTGTAAAAGCTAAATTAGTTTCGTTTAGTTCAGTTAGTCCGACTTGGTTGTGATTAGTAGCATTTTTTTGTGGATGGATAGTTCTATGGCTGCATGTATTTCTTGCATTGGCAGACATATATGCATATGTTATAATATTCTTTTATCTGTTACATGTAGGAAATCATGCCCAGTGTACAAAACCAGAAGACTGTTTTCATTACCCAAATTGTTGGCAACCTGTACTTTGGAATTATACAGAATATATAATGAGTAATATGTGTGAGACAGACTACTTAGACACATCAGTATTAACTGTCATAAAACTATAATAAAATACATATCATTTACTAAATAATCATTGTTGAGACTATTTCAGTGCCAACTTTGACTGTTTTCTAATATAATTAAATCTGTCTTTCTGGACGTGATTAGTAAAATATTTTTCCTTAGCTCTTTGACTCATTGTTTGCAATATCTTTACAAGATGCTTTGCTGCTGATTCCTAGGTTGCCTTATTCCCTGTAACAGGTTTGAGAGTCATTGTTCTTGTCTTGATTGTTTCCATCTCACTGATTTATCCAGTACAACCTCTCTCTGATTTTCTCAGCCAATTTTCACTTTGGCTTGTCATTCAATGTAATTTTCATCCAGCCTGAATTTATCTATAGTTATGTCTTTATTCTCACAGTGATGACACCCCTGAACATACAACACATTTCTGATCAGAGTAAGCCTTCATTATCTAAGCAAATAATAGTGGAAAGAAAAAGGAAATGGAAAGACATCAGGAATTTTTCTCTTCCTTTACCAAAATGCAAAAGCTTATTGCACTTCATTATAGCTGACCCACTTACTTTGGAAAGGTATAACAGCTTTCAAATAAACATGTGCATGTGTGCCTTGACAGATGGGGGGAGGGGCAGAGTGTAGGGTCCTGTCTCTGGGCAGGAATAACCCCCTGCACCAGGACAGGCTGGGGGCTGGGCTGCTGGAAAGCAGCTCTGCAGAGAAGGGCCTGGGAATCCTGGTGGACACCAAGGTCTCCATGAGCCAGCAGTGTGTCCTTGTGGCCAAGAGGCCAGTGGTGTCCTGGGGTACATTAGGAAGAGCATTGCAGCAGGGCAAGGGAGGTGATCCTGCCCCTCTGCTCAGCCCTGGTGAGGCCTCACCTGGAGTGCAGTGTCCAGTTCTGGGTTCCTCAGGAGAAGAGAGACATGGAGCTTGTGGAACGGATCCAGAGGAGGGCAACAAAAGTATCTGGAGTTTTTCTCTTACGAGGACAGGCTGAGAGAGTTGGGCCTGTTCAGCCTCAAGAAGGGACAACTGAGAGAGGAACCCACCAATGTCTGTCAGTATCTGAAGGGAGGTGCCAAGAGAATGTTTCTAGGTTCTGCTTGGTGGTGCAGAACAATAGGACAAGAGGCAATGGGGAGAAACTGATGCACAGAAAGTTCTACCTGAATATGAGGAAGGACTTCTTTACTGTGCTGGTGAGTGAGCACTGGAACAGGTTGCCCAGTGAGAGATGCCACTCACTGGAGATACTCAAGAACTGTCTGGACTCAATCCTGTGCCATGTGCTCTGGGATGACCCTGCTCGAACAGGGAGGTTGAATCAGATGACCCACTGTGGTCCCTTCCAACCTGGCCCATTCTGTGTATTTGAACACCTGTGCAAACATGTGAATACACGCACACACACTTCCTACATCTCCCCTCTCTCCTTTTCTCCTTTTTAACCAGACCAGTACTTTTCCTTCCAAATTTAAATCACAGATATCTTCCCAAAGTCATATTATATTTCACAGCACAAATGGAAAGTGTGTATATATATATATATATTTATACTTACCTGCCCCAGATTACTCTAATTTAATAATCCATCTCTGCCCTCAGGATTCAGTAAAAATACAAAGCCTTTGTTTGAGTTTTAAGCTGTAACACCTCTCCCCAGTTATAGCTGGTGATTATTTCCTTTTCTCCACTAAGATTTTTTTTATCCAATAGGCTTTGTATATAGCTTCTACAGACTGAGAAATAAAGTTATTATTTTTATAAATGGGTGGTTGGAAGCAGTCATTGTGCATTTTTTTCCCTCAAGATACAGCCTTTCCAGATAGTTTTCAAAGTGAAAGCAGTTCTTTTATTTTGAAGAATCATCAATTTTTTTTTTATCACAGTGTTATAATTCTGAGACCCTTCCTTGTCAAGCCATTATCTGCTAAGGAGTTTATTACATGCCAGTGGGTAATAGCTTCTCTCCTTAAAGAATTTTTCTAACATCTAGTTCCCAGTAACCCGTTGTTCTTTGTTTTCAGTAGTGATATCCTTTAATAGCTTCTTCCTGGACATTGACTATTGCATTTTGTAGATTATTATCTTCTAAAACCCTATAATATGTCACTTAGTAGAGTACAAATGGTACAGAATATATATTGCTGGAACAATGGGTATTAAAATAGCTTTTTAGATGTTTTAAATACTTTAAAAATATTTATGACTAATCTTAGCATACAAACAGAAAAAAGTTAACTAAATCTACAATCAGAACATAATTATGTAATCCTACAGAAGTTACTGTAGCTTTTGTCCTCTTTCTATCCACAAATTTTTGCATTATTGTAACACATAATAATATTTATACCATGTGATATAGCCAAATAGTATAAAAGGATAAGAAAGCAGTTACATTGTTGCAGCTTGAAATATTCCTTCTCACTTAATTTTTTTTTCAATTTACCGTTATCTTTCTTCCTACTTGCTGTTTATTTTCTATTCCTTCCATTCTTTCAGAATTTTAACTATTTTTAACTCCTATATTGTCAATTGTTATTTATATATAAATTAAATATTTATTTAGTAATTGTTCTTTCTAGATCAAATTCTACTCACTTTGTATGGCAAACAGAATCATGCTAGGACTGTTATATGGCCTTCCTCTAGTTTCTGAGTAGATTACAAAGATTAGTCTATACACTGGAGATTTTATATTTATATCTATTTTCCTGGATGAAGTCAATAACTGTGCTCCCTGCTCTTTACACTGATCAAAGCACAACAAATTGTAATTTGGCAATAGAGAATTAAATCAAGACAGCTATTGAACTTCTTTAGTCCTGTGCCATATAAATATGTCATCTTTTTTTAAGTCAATCAATAGTGGGAGGATGTGTATTTTCTTTTTATTTATAAACCAATCACTAGCATTCTATTTGGAAATTTCCAAAATACCCCTGTTTTTCCTTTGAAATGTGAAATAAAAATAAAAAAACTTTTCTACCTTCCACTTTACTTCAACAGCCAGTTGAAGTATCAGCAGTATCAGCAAGGAATAGATATGAAGCAGACAGGAGCAGTAGCAAGAGAAATCAGGCATTACATAATTCCCAAAGGAGTGATTTCTATGAAAGGGATAAGAAACAACTGAACCATCCATTTAACATTTTCCCCGTCTTGATCATTTAAAAAAAAAAAAAAGTTCTAAACACAAGGATATTTCCCCCCTGCTTCTTTATTAAGTTTCATCTGCTCTGACCTGCAGTAGATGCTCCTGTGGCTTCATGTCCAAGAGTGACTGGCAGTGTGGGGTTTTTTCCAATATGTGTTGGGAAAATGTTATCTCACCACAATATCTAATAATATTTCATCATTCTTATATGTAGACAGGTATATGTGCAGGTACAGATATAGTTAATGCACACTTCCTAGAAAACAAAGCACATTAAAATGAATTTTAGAGTAGCACATATAACCAGGTCCTTCAGCCAGCTAAAGTCTACCCTTTCTGTAATTAAAAATCTAAATAAAAGGGAAGATAGGAGTTTTGTTTTGATAGCATCCACTAAATGCAATCAGGAAACAGCAGATCTAGAGCCATGTATCTATAGGAATTAGAAAAATGGATTGTAATGGTAGAGTAATTCCTCTCTCTTAATTAAAAAAAAAAAAACTCTCAGACAGCTGATCTTTGTGTATGATAAATGTTTAAATTGTTAGGAAGACTCACAGAACATAAATTTGTTTTTCTAGTTCTACAAAATATTATTGACAAAGTTGGCTTTTTGCAAATGTCAAAGATTAAAATTGACCTTTGCCCCTTCTCTTTCAATGGAGAAGAAACAGATGCCCTGGCATGTCCAGGTGACTCCTGAGCCAGCCAGGCCAGTGACCGTGGCTGACAGGAGGTCTACAGGGGCTGACACTGGAGTGTATTCACATAGGTTGTGGTGAAGGGGTTGGAGCCTCTGTGGTTCCCCACAGTGCCATGGCAGCAGAGTCTGGGAGGGCTGTGCATAGCTGCCAAGGGTCCAGAGCAGCTGCACCCTCAGCAGGCACACAGAATCCTTGTAGGGGAACTGAGTCCCAGGTAGGTGCCTGGTGGGGTACAGCCAGCCCTGGGCAGGGCTGTGGGGACTGGGGAGCTGGCAGGGACACAGTGGGACGACAAAAGCACATTGCTGTTGTACTTGCAGTCGGTTGCCCTGTTCCTGGAGCCTGGAAGATCTCATGACCAAATGTTTCCTTCTCAGAAGTATGAACACCTGAGAAAAGGGGGAAAAACAATCCATTGATCTGCAGATGTGTAAGAAGCAAGAAGAGCATAGTCAGGAAGAAAAGAGTTCACTTCCAGTCATGCTGACATAGGACCCAGTTCTGCTGTGCAAAAGTATTAGCAAATTAAAAAAACCTTCTGTTATCCATAGGGGTCTTTCAGCTATTATTGCACTTTTGAAAAAAAAAAAAAAAAAAAAAAAAAAAAAGACATCAAAAGATTTTCACAGTAGTCCCAATATATCTCTGCAGCATACAAGACAGACAGTATTAAACATCACAGTCTCCAGAAAGATGGCTTTCATAAATACTGTTTGGTCCAGGAATTTAACCTTTATTTGTTGAAAGCTAAATTATGCCTATTTGCATTTAAAAGTCCTTGCCAGAAAATACACTAGTACAATCTGGAACTGTCTTAGGGCAGTGGCAGGACTCTTGTCCTAGACATGTCACTTCCTTTTTTCCTCCACATGACTGGAATAATGGTATAAATAATGATCCTCAGGATTTCAAAATGAATTAAGTAAATTTTAAACTGTTTTTGACCATACATAGCCTCTGAGGTCAGCGTTCTTGGTTTTTTTTTATTTCATGGGGTTTTTTTTCATATACAGTTAAATACAAACCACTCGTATTCTTTTTTTGTCTAGAACCTTTTACATCCAATACATAATGAAGACTCCTGCAGTTGCTTGGTTTTAATCCAAAAATATATACACCTTTCTCAAAGGTATTTTGCATGAAAGCTGCCCTTACACTGAGGGTAGGTAGAAGAGCTGTTGTTAATGTTCACATTCAGTTGAAGTAACCTTTCCCAGGAAGAGAAACAAGAGAGAAAGAGAACTAAAAGTAGATCTAGACTAATGCTACTTACCAACATTCTGCCAGTGACAAAGGAATGCATCAAAGCCAGACCCTTCTCAAGAACCTGCCATGAACAGTAAGTGTGTGACAGTACCACTGAAGATTACTAATCCCACAGGTGACCCAGAAGCCTATTGTAAATTTTTGAATCTCAGAAAGTAATAACTAATAAGTGAGTATGGGTTTAAGTGTCTTCAAAATTACCCCTCTCAAAATTTTCTTTTAATGCCCAAGCATTTTCTTCCCAACCATTTGATGAGGATGGGTTTGCTGAGATCATTCAGAGTGCTGAGTCATCATGCTGTGCCATTAAGACAATCTGTGTCATCATACTAGAGCATACACTTGGGCCAGTGAATCTTACCACAGCATCTATTTTTAAGTCTCTCAAGCTCAGAGATACTAGAGGTATGTGCTCTACCAAGTTACAATGATCTCCTGGCCCCCTTGTTTGTCCTTGGTAAAAAGTCTTAAACCCTGATTTCCTCAGAAAAATTACAACTGCAGACAGGAAGATGTGGTCACAGTGTGTTTCTAAAGGCTGAGCAGCATTGAGATCACAACCGGCACCATTGTTATGAATCTAATATAACTGTACCAGTGACACTTTTATTAATCTTTTTTCTCCTTTTTAAGAGAAAATATTGTAAACATTTTAAAAGTTATTAAATTACTTCATTACATGCTTATCTTAGGAAATATCATAAAACAAAATATTGCTACAATCCAAATTCGGTTCATTTGAACAAGTATGAATGCTTCATTTTGCCCTTGTAGTCACATTAAGATGATCCTTTTAATAATAAGGCTTAAAAATAATCCTCTGGGAAGTTATTAGACTAGTGATTTGACATTTGAGACTTGAGTAGGTTGGCCCTGCTCTTACGTCCAGTTCATCAAATACTTGCTCTGTCTCTGCAGGAGAAAGCTCATATATGTATCACTTGGAGATTAATTGGACATTTTTTGAGCAGGAAACATTTATTACTATCCCTGTGAACAAAATTTTTTAAAGACACTTCTGGTGCAAAATTTCTCCAGAGGAGTAACTTTGTGATACTCAAGCAGTTGTTCATCTCTTCAGACTCAGTTGGAACCAGAGACACAAAACCCATTTCATGACGGACGACAAGACCATTAATTATAATTTTAACTATAAATCTATTAGGTTTTTTGTTGTTGTTGAAAGAAAAATAGATAAACTAGGAGATAAATACATCCCTACTACAAGTAATTTTAGTGCTTCTTTCTACCAGATTTGCATCTGATCTTCATCCAGATTTTCTTATGTTGAACAAGGTGGTAATCTTACTGTTTTAATTCGTAGTAATTCCCTTGGATGTGTGAGGCTTTCCACCAAATTCGGGTTCACTTACCATTCATAAGGACTTTGACCTCTTGGCCAAAGGATTAAGAAGCAGCACAAGAGGTCAGAATATAAGCTAAATTTTTACTTTCTGCTGGCTTTGTGTTGGTTTTCGTGTTGGGTTTTTTTTTGGGTTTTTTTCTTCTTGTGATGTTAGCACAACTGGGAAAAGAGCAAGCTGTTTACTGCAGGAAAATTAAACTTATTTTTATGTAACTACTGGGACCAAAACCAGGCAAAACAATTACGTTTTCCTTAAGTCTCCATCCGTGCCAAGCCACATCTCATAAAGTTAATTGTCTGAAGCCTCGATGATACATTCTCTTAATTAATATCCTGGAGTATGAGAACACATTTTAGATAGCATAGCCTCATCTGATCCTCACTGCAAACCACAATGGGTGAAATTCAGAACCTCATTCCTTCTGCAGAACTAAATTGCAATACGCTCTGCTTGAGATTGCTCCTTAAGACCATTCAGGGACTGAAGCTTATTCAGGGCACAGTTTGTATCATACTGGTTTTGTGGGATTCTGTTCCTCCGAAAAGCTGCTGCAAGGCTCTTTATGTCAGAAAAATTAGTTAGTTCCCAGGAGCTCTCAGGAGCTCGTAACACCAATCTCCCCCTTCCACATCATCACACCTGCAGTCAGCAGGGGCCCTCAAGTGTTGTTCCTTTCACAGAAGAGATGGATGAAAAAAGCAGTGAATGAGACTGAAAACTCTGTGGTACTTGTTTTTCCTCTTGATCTGAAATACAGTCTAAAATTGGAGACCTTCCAGAAAGTTGTGGAAGACATCAGTGTGAGACTGCTAGAGAGGGAACAAGGAACCACTTCACAGAGATGAAGTGGAATGAAGAAATCTGTCTGTTCAGGACTAGATAATTATTTCAACACATCCAAGATCCTAGAGTCTTACTAATTGTATGGGAAAATAATAATAAAAAAAAGAAAGTAGATATTTGGATATGTAGTTTTGATTAGTTTAAGATGACTTTATTCTAAGTCCTTGGAGTCTTATATATCATAGATACATATCTGACTGAAGCAACTTCACCTTGTAATACAGCTCCAGCACCAAACTACCCTTTGCTTTTAAGCTATTTGCTCCATTTTTATTGTTCCATGTTTAACCCCAGCCAGCAGCCAAGTACCACACAGCTGCTGCTCACTCCCACACCAGTGGAACTGGGGAGAGAATCAGAGGGGTAAAAGGTAGAAAACTCATGGGCAGAGATGAAGACCTTTTAATAGGGAAAGCAAAAGCCACATACACAAGCAAAGCAAATCAAGGAATTAATTCACTGCTTCCCATGGGCAGGCAGGTGTTCAGTCATCCCCAAGGAGAGCAAGGCCCCATCACATGTGACGGTGATTTAGAAAGACAAGCCCCATCACACCATAAATCCTCCCCTTTTCCCTTCTTACCCCCACTTTACATACTAAGCATGATGTCATGGTCTGGAATATCCCTTTGGTCAGCTGGGGTCACCTATCCTGGCTGTGTCTCCTCCCAGCCTCCCATGCACACCCACCTTTCTCACCAGCCTGGCTGTATGAAAAGCAGAAAAGGCCGTGGCTCTGTGCAAGCCCTGCTCAGGAATAACATCTCTGTGTTATCAACACTGTGTTCAGCACAAATCCAAAACAGCCCCATACCAGCCACTGGGAAGCTAATTAACTCCATCCCAGCCAAATCCAGCACATTCCATTACATTGCACAACAGGTCTCATCCTGATTAAAGAACCTGTTAAATTACTACCATGACAGTGATTTAAGAGATAGAACTAGATAAAAAATTTTTACATCTGTCGAAATGAGAGGTTGGCTAGATCAAGATATCCCTAAAAAGTGATGAGAATACTGCAACATATTGGCACTTGTTAAACTACCTTTACTACTATGGAAAAGAAAGGTAAAGGTTTCTTTTCCATACTTCAGTATTTTTGCTGAAATACAACTTACTGCATGTGCCCTTAAGTAGGAACATCTATAAAAGACTATACTTAGAATTTTATGACCAACAAAAACGAGACACTCCCCCCCCCCCCAAAAAAAAAAAAACCCCAAACAAAACAAAACCAAACCCACAAACCAAAAAAAAACCCTAAAAAAACCCACCCAAACAGGCTGGAAAAGGCTTTCATGTCAAGAACACGAAATAAATTGATAATGGTTTGTTTTCTTTGGTTATAGTACTTACTGTAAGCACTGTAGCAAACTGATCTCTAGTTTCCATGCATGGATTTCATGAGATAATGCTTACAGTAAACCCATAATTTACAATGGTAAACAAGAACTAAAAAGCAGAGTTCATTCAGCTATTGCTAGAAATGCAAATAACCTTGCTGTTGATTGTTTACAGCAGAAATGAAGACAGCATCTGTTACTCTGTTTATGAAATAGCATTCATATAAAGATCTTATGCATTCGTTTTTAACAAAGAAGAGGTATAGTAAGAGGAGACACAGACGGGCTGATTCTATGTTTGTATCACTTCATAAATTCATTCTTCATGATATATAATGTTATTTGAAGGATAGCAAAAAAATAATAAACAATATGAAAAAAAAATCCTGTTTCTTCTCTGAAACATTACCTTCTATTTTCATAACAGTGTTTAAACCACACTAAGCACCCCAAAAGGAAGGGTCTTCGTACATCTCTGGGATTTCCTTGGCAAAGCCAACAGCAGTGTTAATCTGCATGTCAGTGGTGCTGTTCAGAAAGTTGTTTTCTATAATATTTTAGTGCTGTTTAACAGCTTTACTAAGGAGGAAATAGAGCTAAGCTGCAACAGCATCCTTATTTTCACTTTTTTTTTTTTTTAAGAATTTAAGTATAATCAGTCTTATTTAAGATTAACATTTATGGTATCTATAGCACACTGGTGGACATAACCTGATTTGAGAGGTCTTGCATGACTTTTCCTGTAGCTTCACCTTCTGGTCTTTCCGCTCTTAAGTTCAATAATAACAGAAGACTGTGAGAGCCCTCTCCTGGTCAACAAAATTTATCTTCCTCCAGCTGCTGCTTGCCAACCAGAGAGTCTGAGACATACACCAGCTGTAAAAGAAGATAGTACTGGTAATGTACTCTTAAGGTTTTTTATTTATTAATACTTTCCTTAAGTTAAAAAAAGTCACAAAGCAAAGGTTTTACTTCCCAAATACCACCTGATAAAGTGAAGCAGAAAGTCAAGGAAAACACTTCTCAAAAAAATGCTATCTGCAAAGAAATACTACCTTCAATATACTTTCACACCAGTACAAATTCTGCACGGCTAAGGCTGACACCCATCTAGAATGTTTTAAATAAAACTTCTTTAAAGATTTGTTTGTTAGTGATAGGTATTGAGAAGGTTGTGTACACAGAGTCACTCCCCAGACAGGGTATGAATGAGTCAGCAAAGTCTGAAAACCCTGAGGCATTTAAAGGGAGCCCTGGGCTCTTCTGGGATGGGCAATGGAGAGGAAGGCTCTAGACAGGAGAACTTTTTTTTTTTTTCTCTCCTGCTGTTCCACAGAAACAGCCTGTGCTGGGTGCAAAAGTTATCCTTTCATGCTACCAAAACTGATTTTTTTTCCAGGCATTCCCCTTCACTCCTAGCACATGTGTAAGGTAGCCTGCCCGCATTATTCAGAAAGGGGAGGAGCATAAATTAAACAGAACATCCTTTCCCTGTCTATAGTTGCTGTTATCAAATTTTGCCCTTTCCTTAATACCTATATTTGTAACATGATTTTGGCTGTTGTGCTCTCCCCTTTCCCTGTAGCAAGCACTCAATTTAGGCTGAAACACTGTCTCTTCACTTGAATATCTTCTTCTGCTTCTCTTCTTAGTCTGATCTACTGTATTCATTTTAAGGACGCTGTGTCTCTCTATTCAATCCTTTTTGAGGTCTGAAAAGAATTTTTAAGTTCAAACAATTTTAAATTCAAATCAAACTAAGTCAAGGAACTACCAGACATGCTTGGGTCCAGCTTATTGTCTGGATAGCATCTCAGTTCAGAGGCAAAGGCAGTAATGTTGACGCAGTAAGAATGCATACATGCTTAAAGTAAAGTTCCTAGTTTGAGATCTTCAGAATATACAGAGGCAACAAACACCCTTCCATTGCTGTGGGAGCAAAGCATTAGAGCAGTGATCACACCCCCAAGTCTCAGGGAGCAGGGGACTCCACAGAGCAGTTTCACAAGTGTTTTTCTGGGGAGCAATGAGGGCCCAGACAGCCTAAAATGAACTCTCTGATCATTTGCATCAGTCATCTCAGCTGAAAGCTGAGCTTTATCCAGATTGAAAGCAACCCAGAGAGGTTTATGGATCTGTTTTTCTGTGCACTAGCATAAATTATGTTGCCTTATCTGAAGAGTTTGCATGGAGATGGCAGAGGTTGGCTGTGTAGCAACTGCTAGTGGAAGAAATGTTCAGAAAACAAGGAGTTTAATATATGTACTTTGCTCTTAATGTTGACACATGGTTGGTTAAGGTGTGGTATGTAGTCAGTGTAGCAAGTCAGAAAATCTGTATACACTGAAACTATTACACACTGGATAACTTTTATGATAGGCAATTTTCAATCAGTTATAAAAACAAGTTTTTCACAATGTACATTTTTCTGCAAGAAAAGGGAAGTTCTAGTTTTTAGCTAGCACACAGTTGTTTTCCTCAGAAAGAAGGAAGTATGTGGAAGAGCCTTCCATGATTTCACAGACAAGCAGTCTCAGTTCAGCTTGCACTAGCACTACTCTCTCATAGAGCTCAAAGAAGCTGAAATACAGTAAGGCCTCCTTATTAAAAAGGAAATGCTTTTATTTAAACATGTAGCTTAGATTCCCATTTCAGATTATCTAATACAAGATCTCATCTCCTCTGTTTCTTTTAGAGCAGCAAAGCACATTAACACTGCTATTTCTAGCTTCAGCTATACGCTAGAATTCAGTGTAGAAACAAGACATAGGTGTCAGCTGGGAGAAGTAATGTTTGGAGGCAGAGTAGTGCTAGCCAATTTAATCCCTATGCTGCTATGGCTAAAATGGGCTGTAAAGATTCAAACTGACAGCTAGGAAAACACTTTTGTTTGAAATAGACATCAAGAAGACTTTTTTGTTCAATTTTTCACTGCCCTTTTTTTTTTTTCTTCTACCCTAGTCCTTTCCTGAAATAAACAAATATATTTTTGTCTTTGAAATTATGTGTTATTACGGGTAAGTTCAAATGACACCAGTAGGTGGAGGGCTCATTGCTTGACTGGAACTGAATAATTGCAGTGAAATGCTGTACAAAGCAAACCACCACAGCGCATTTGTACTCCAAGATGGAAATTGGGGCATGTATTGTGCAAAGCTAAAAAGATCAGTCAGAGGATTATATCACTAAGTGTGAAAACTCAAGAACTTGCTCTCAGCCATTGACCGGCTTTTCTGTATCAAAAAGTAACAGACAGATCATTGATAATACTGAATAATTCCCAAATTATTATAGGACCCCTGAAGACCCTAAATTAAAACACCTAACCTGGGGCAAGTTTTCAGAAGTGGCAAATGCTCTGCAGACACTCTGTGACTTTGTAAACAGGGGCAAAAGAAACCATGGAAAACCTCAGAGTGAACATGTTTCTTGTTGACCTCCATTCAGGAGCTGAGAAGAAAGAGGAGGGCTCTGCTGGCTGCCACTTGCTTTTTCGGAACTGTGCTTACAGTCTCAACTCACATGCTTCACAGGCAGCTAAAGCAGAATGCACATGTTAACTTCCATTTTTCCACTTTTTTGAGGCCCTGGAGAAATTAAATACAGCTGTAGTTTTGTCTCTCTTTGTTGCTGTACTACATCTAAGTGGAAATACCTGGGAGCATTTCCCAGGTCTGAGCTCACCTTCTCATCATGTCCCCATAGCAGACCGCAAGAGCAAGGCATGGAAAGCTGATCAAGAATAAGAGGAGAGCAAGACACAACATATGACTCCTCAGATACCTAATGTACTATTTCCAGTACAACCAAGAAACCTAGTTCCAATTCAGTTTATATAATCTAGTAAAATTATTTTGGGTAAATCTGTGGGAGCACCAGCTCACCTAGGTAGAGGTGAAAAAAAAAAAGTGACTTAATTCCTTCTTTAATTCAGTAAACTTATAACTGTCTCATTCAGCAAACTAATGAGTTGCGTTATTCTAGAAAGGATTATATGAGATTATTATTTTTAATCAATTAAGGGGTGGCAAATATTGTGCCATGCAGTCCTTTAAATTAATGGTATGCTTTCATCTACAGTCACATGGACTGATCATCAGTATTTATACAGAGCAGAAGAGAAGACGATCTCTAGTTAATTAATACACTACTAGTGAAAAAGGTAAGTTGGTGAACTGCATAAAAGGCAGTGCAAATGAAAAGTTAGTAGAAACCCCTAATTATCCCTTTGAATGATACCTACAGAAATGGGCTCTCTCACATAAACAGAAACTGCAGACTGTAAAGGGACACTATTAATAGAACACATAATTAATGTAAATTAATTGTCAAAAGTATTGCAAAGGTGAAAATCTTTGTGAACTGCATCACTTAATGACAACACAAAAGCACTTTTACACAAATTCCTTTTTACACCTGCTAAGTGATAAAAGTACTTAATCATGAGATCACAGGCTCAGATGTGAATTAGTTCAAAAAAATCCAGTGTATGAATAAAATATTCTCTGACTGCCACTTGGAGGTTCTAAGCCACACCAGTCTCTGGTCTGATCCATTTATAAATTACTACAAAATTCCATCTGAAACAGTTGCAGTTTTAAGACAACACATGTTTAAAACCCCCTCATCATGTCTAATACTTTCTGATACAATGTTTACAGAAAGCTAATGGCAAATGATCAAAACAAAAACTGTAATGGTGATAATGAATTCTTTCTGTGTGCATTTACCAGTTCAGTTCCTCTGAACCAATTAACTTAAGATACCAATTAAGCAGACACTGTCATAAACAGCTATGCTGCTCATGACCTGCCTAACAAGCTCTGCCCAAGGAATTAAAATTTAACTCACTAAAATAATTCTTGTTCTAGAGTAAAATAGGGCACAAAAGTATATAATTAAGAACATCTTTTTCTTTTAGAAACCAGTATAACTGGATGACAGTGCAAGAACTGGCTAAGGGAATTTATAAAACAGTCTCATTTCTATCATCAATCTATTTCTGAATTAGATTGAGGTATTGCCCTTCTAATATGAAACATTTGAAGTTTAATGTCCAGTAATTCTATTTTAGGAAGCATTAGGCACTGTAACCAAGACTTTCAAATAGGAATAAAATTAATAGATCCCTTGTATATTTTTGAAGAAGTTTTACATCTCTCACTAACCATTAAAAATCTTAAATAACTTAAAGCTACATGGAAGGGGAGAGGAAAAAAAAATCCTTACCAAAGATCCTTCTGAAACATAGTTTTGAAAGTTCACAGAACAGCAATCAAGCACGTATGAGACAAGACAGCTCAATGTTTCTACAAAAATGCTTCATTCAGAAGAAAAATAGCACAAACAAAAAGAAAACAGTTCTTTAAAGAGTGAGCCTCTTGCAGTAAATGTTTTTCTTTATACCAAGACCTTCAATTCTTAGTGGACAGGCATTTCAAACTGCTTTTTCCAATTACAGTACCTCGGTGAAAAGCATCAAGTAACATTAGAGAGAGCTTCACCTTGTCTTCCCATTCCCCTCAGTAAAATGTACCCACCTGGCTAGCAATGCCTCTGTCTAACTGACTTGCTCAACAGAGCATCAAGAACCAAGCTGAGGCAAGTCATAGTGGGCATGGAAATGCCTTTTCATTTAAAATTTATTGTGACAGGTATTCCTTGGTGATTCAAGGAAGCCATAAAGCTCTCCTGCCTCCTTGCACTCACCAGTATGCTGCAACACCAAACTTGGCCCAGCCGCCCAGCTTGATCTTTTCTTCTCACACCTCTGTGACCATTCAGGTTACATAAGGCAATGCTACCTCCCTCTCGTGGTTCTAGTTAGGCTAGTACTCATTTTAAAAATCCACTTTATTATGGACTTGCATACTTCCTCTCTACCACTTCTGAAAAGGATTTTTGCCATATTCTAATTGTTCAAAATCTGTTTTTTATTAAGTCACAAAAATTGTGCCCTAAAATGTGGCTCATACCATTCATTGAAGCTTTTATTTTAAAGTGCCTACTTTTGCCCTATCCTTAGGTAACCCTTCTTAAATTTCTCTGTTGCAATAGTGGATGGTAATAGCTGTAGCTAAATGCGTTCTTATTTGAAGTGTCAGATGAATGGAAACAAAATTTTGTAATGAAAGCAGCAAATGCCCACAAAATAGAAAACTGGTTTTCAATACATCAGACTTCTACAAACTAAACCAATTCTTCTTGAAAGAAATTGTCACATTTAGGAATAAACTTTCTTTGTAAAGTCTGAAAATGAAAACATTGTGATCTCTCAAATATGATAAAACTAACACCTTCCCAAATATCCTTATTTTTGCACTATAAATTTTTGAAAGAAGGCAAAATATGAAAAACCAAAAAATTGTTAGACAATTACTGAAGTTGCATAACATTGTGTGAAACATTAGGGGAATTCTTTTCTAAGATGATAAAGTTAAGTTTTCTCTCTATTTAGAGTAAAACACCTACAATACTTTTATGGTCACGATTATCAGCAGAAACTCCTGAAAGTTTCTGGTAAGTTGCTTCAACAGGATTTTATTTACCAGATGCTACAAAATATGACCAACTTTCCTTGCCAAATAGGGAAAAAACTTTTCTTTCAAGTTAGCTAGCCTGGGTTTTTAAAGGGTCTTCCTCTGTTACAAAAAAACCTCCTTTTGTCTATTGCCTTCTAGGAGCTCTGCCTGTTTTCTAAGAAACATGGTTCTCAAGACCTAAGAAAATGCTTCTTCTGATCCTCTTCTGATCCTTCTTAGAGAAATGTAAGCATAAATATCTTTTTCAGTAATATAAATGGAAAACGTAATGATCACTATGACCACGGGAGTTAAATGCAGAGAAAAGCCTCTCTGCACACTTCATATGGGCTGTTGTGCCTCTTCAAAAGCCAGGAGCGGCACGAAGAGACAAAGTCCACAAGACATTCTGCTTATGTGTACAACAAACATCATCATGAGTCCTCTGTATTGATTATTTCTATTCATCAAGTGTTAAGTTAGGAGTCTCTGAAGGTGAAAGAATCAAGTTGAAAGCCTGAAAAAGAGAACTAGACCCTTGGTGAAGCCATGCTGGCTGCCTCGAATTACCTCCCTGTTTTCCACGGGCCTAAGCAGAGCTTATAGAAGGATCTGTTCCATGACATTCTCAAGCACAGAGAAGTGAAATGCATGCAATAGGATATAACACTGAAGCATCATAAAGCAAAGAAACGCTCCTTTTGAAGTCACTCATATTTTCTTGTGGTGTAATCTTTTAAAAAAATCATTGGAAACAAGAACAGAAAGTTAATTTAGCTCCTAAATTCCATATGACGCCATGCAATAAAACTGTACCTTCCTGTTTGGGCATTGTTTCACTATAGACTAATTGAGACTGCAGTATGGCACATATAATTTTGAAACTGTTTCAATTATCTCTAGGAAATTAAAAAAAAAAATTTTAAAAAAATCAGATGCCCTGCTTTTACTTCTCACGTTTTTTGTGATACCAAATGTACAGTCTGTTGAATTTGCTTCTCTGCCTATACAAACGAAATTATTTCCAGAAGCTCATTAGGAGTAATAGCTGCCTGTAAACCAAAGGAGGGGAGGGTCAGCCAAGGTAACTGGCCTTACTAATCGGGGGGGAAAAAAAAAAGTGAAATTCAAATTCACCTGTGTATGTCTACACTTGCCCACACAATTCATTATTTAACAACAGTATTTAATAATTAGTGTGACATGAGTAGATTGTGCACTTCATTTACCTAAGCAGACATGGAACACTGAGTCAAACTACCAGATCTTGTTGTTTTCATGAAAAATCACCAAGAGTTATACAATTAACATTTCACAACAAACTTGTGCTTGGAAGATATTAAGACACACAAGGCAGATTTCACAATAAATGTTTCTCTTTCTCAGGAACTCTGAATTTTATTTTGAGTATGGTGTAAATGGATGATGTGAATAATTGAAGACTACTGCCTCTGTTAATTTGTCAGTAAAGCAAAGAAAATGATGATGCCCAGCGTGATGAAGTATTTCAGGATTTCTTGGAGACAAGAGTAGAGCTAAGTGACTATTCAACTCAGTTATTGAATGGTGGGCACTCCAAGATGGGTATGTTGTTCACGACCTTGTGATGAATTTCAAAGCTGACAAAATTTCAAGCCAGACTTGTCCTACAGCTTTAACTTAGGTAATTGTGATGCTTAACAGTCCAGCTGGGTTTACGGGAGTCAAGGATATATTTCTTCCCTATATGTGAAAAATAGAAAGCAAATATACTTTGAAGATATGTGGTTTTCTGTTTTCTTGACACACCAGGAATCAAGTAGATAATGTGGTTTCAAATAAGTGCTTGCTGTAAACAAATAACAAAATTCAGCTACAAGTTTCTAGGTGTGAATTCAATTGCGAGACTCAAACATCATTTGCAGGGAGGGCATTACTAGATTATTTGCAAATCTCCTGGCAAATTTACTGTAGGGCCTTTCTGTGGATTGTTTGTACCTGATAGCAGCAGACCCTTGAAACCTCAGATAAAATGCCAGCACCACCAGATACAGTAAAGTCTCCCACAGTTGCCTGGCGTGAGGAGACTTACAAACAACAAGGGATGGCGCCTATGGACCCTTTCTATAGGTTGCATTTCAACCTCATGGAGACGCATGGTCATATTTAAAACAGCTTACAGATTATCATTGTGTAGGGCATTAAGATTTCTGAATGGGATGAACTTGACCCTTTCAGTTCCTCATAGCCCTCTATTTCCATATATGTTGTTACTGGACAGCATTCTGTCAGCCACACATACTAACTCTGCGTGATCCAAACACTGGGAAACACCTATGTGTCATAGTCAAGACAGCCACTGCACTCAAAGTGCTTCATTAAAAACTTCAGAGCACTTCAAGTATTAGCACCATGTTATCTAGAAGTCTTTCATACCTTTTCTGTGTAACCTCCCATGGGCAGCTCCACACAGCTCTGGCTCTTTTCCTCCTTCTTCTCTCTCTCTCTTTGGCAGTCCCAGCTCACTGCTTCCTGTCCCTGGCACGCCCACCTAACCCTGTCCCTCATACAGTGGCTTACCTGATCTGTCCCTCACACGACCTCTTGTCCCTTCCTCCTCACAGCACAGCCAACAGACTCCAGTTGACTCTCTACCAGGTAACTCGCTCTTTATCACACCCCACTGTGAGGGCAAGGTTGTTCCCACGCTTGGTAATTAGCACAGCTGCAATATATCAGAGGCAGGATTGCCTTTAGCATTATCTCTACCTGTCTTCCCACCTATGCATGAATGAGTTTTAAATGTGGTCAGGGGTGGGATTTTTTTGTATGGGAAGGAAGAAGAGATTTGCCAAAGGTGGCTCCAAATTCAGCACTACACAATTGCTTGTAACTCCAACTTGTATCACACCATGACATAATGCAGCAATTGTCAGTAACATCTTTTGCACAGCTCCAAAAGACGACACTCAGTTTCACAAATTCACATCACAGTGACCCAGAAGAATGAATTTTTGTGCAAGTGGACAAGCACAGCAGGGTTGGAGCCATAACTGGCTTCAGCATGTAACAATCCAACACCACACACCAGCTTTTCTGCCCTGAAATACTGTTATGGAAGATGGAACTCAAAGTCCTGGAATAAACAAAGCCAATGGACTTTTATAGGGATGGTCCATAGACTGTATATATATAGATAGATATAGATGATATAGAGTAGATATAGATAGATACCTCTCAAATGACCAGAAAGATGACGGTGGTTAACTGGGATGTACTGGGAAGTGTGGGACATGGGCACGATGTAAATGGTATGGAATAAGGAATGGATACCATCCTGGATTCGTCTAGGACAGTTAATTTTCTTCCTAGTAGCTGCTACAGTCTGTGTTTTATATTCCATACGAGCAAATATTGAGGACACACTGATGTTCTAGTTGTTGCTAAGGAGTGCTTACTTTAAGTCAAGGACTTTTCAGTTTCCTGTTTTCTGCCAGTGACAAGGACATGCAAAAATGGTTCTGTACTTCAGACATGTAAGCGCCTATCATACTATTTCAGTTAATGTCACTTCAGTTAATGTTGTTTTAGTTGTTTCTTATCCCCAGTTTTAATTATTTTTCCCTCTCCTGTCATTTCAAAGCAAAAGGCAAGGTAGAGAAACTATCATCTTGAAACCATAATTATATTCCCTCAGGAAATACTGTCACCAGTAGCTGCCTTTAGTTTGTTCAAAACTCAAGACATTTTGAATTGTTAGAAAATGCAGAAATTATTTGGTTATTTCTGTACAGTTTTATGCAGTGGTAATTAATTTTAAAAATAATGGGGCTTTTCATTTTGCTTTAGCCCAAGCAGCAGAATTATGTTTCTCATCCACATCATATTACAAGACAAAAAAATAAAGACCTGAATCCTCAGGAGCTGTAACTTGAAATACTGGCTTGAATGAATGAATGCTGTCCCTAAGGAAAAGTAATGTGAAATCTTATTCTACACACAGAAGTGCCAGCTTATAAAAACTGAAAGTCTAGCTGGAGAGCTTTTTGGAACAGACTTTCTGTTGCAATGTTTTGCCTTTCTCCCACCAGTGTCAAACCAAGAACTTCTGGGTTCCTGGCCTGGCCATGCAGATTACAGTTGGTACAATGTGGAATTCAATACTGATGTGAATGCTTCTGAGCTTGCAGCCTGGAAGGCCATTTAGCCAGAAAAAAACCCTAAAACCCCCCCAAGAAATCACCAAATAAGTAATCTTTTATTTACCATGGCAGGAAAATATATGCTGGAAAAAGGATTGCTCATGAGCACTACAACAGGGACTCCGGGGCAGGGAACACAGTTTTTCCAGAGTCCCTCCAAAACAGCTTCCAAGTCTCTGCAGCAGTGAGCAAGAGGACTCAGAGGCCTGATTTGTGTGACAAGCATTAGAGTCTGATTTTCCAGAATGTTATGCTATTTAATGTAAAGAACTTCTATGGAAATGAGTTAAAATTATTTCAAAATTGTTTTTATAAGTAACTTCCTTTATTTTGCAAAGAAATATCTTTTCCTACTGTTTATTCCAGAAACTTTTTGTTTTGGTTTGAGATTCATAATTTCACAGGGAAGAGAAATAATGATTCATAACAACACCAAAGGTCAGAGCCATAGCTTATTAGGTATATCATTTAGTACAGCTGTCTTGTAATACTGTGAAAGTGTTTATATTCAAATATAATTCCTTTTAATCCTGTTTTAAATACCAGAAGCTACACAACAATTTTAAGTCCACCATTTTTTTTTTCCAAAGTATTTCTTAATATCCAAAGAGTACGGTACCCACCTTGCAAAAGATGTCATCACATTTGCTGTGTCAGGTCATAGCTAGTGGGAAAATTGCCTTTGGTGGATGGGTGCAGTTATACCAATCCAGAGCTATTCAGGAACAGCTCTGAACGTGGAGGCAGAGCTTTACAGGATTTCATCACTATGATTCAGTGCTATTAAACTACACAGAGGTCACTGAAGGTCTTTGCCTAGAAACAGTTTTAGTTTCACACAACAGAACTCCATTACACAGCAGTCCCTATGGTACACGGTGATGGCTTTTACACTAGTAACATTTAGTAATGATTTAGATCACACTAATTGTTAAGTCTGTGCTCCCAACGTTTCTTACAATATAGTCAATAATAATATGATTGTTTTTTCTTTTCTAAATATTATTAATAAGGAACTATTACTCCCCCATTGTTGTGATTGAGGCTCTTCTGCCAAAACTAATATTACTGTTTAGTAGGATATGATTTTTTTTAAGGAATAAACACACTAGTGAATATGGGTTGAGGTACTTCTCAGTCTAAGTGATTTTAGAGATTTTTTACAGTTTGCAGAAGATTAAATGATCCAAACTTTACCAATTATACACACCAAAAGCTGAAAACAATACAAGCTCTTCCTTATTTTTCTCTTTTTCTGAAAGGTTAATTCCTTTAAATAGGCACTAACGAAATCATAGGAAGAAAAACAGAAAACATTAAAGGGACTAAGGAGATAACCAGAATTAGGATTGCAGAAGGTTTACGAGGAGAAGTTATATTTATTTAATGAGGAAAGATAGGCAATCAGACAAATAAGTCAAACCAAATTTAAAAGAATGTAGTTTCTGATACAGGTATATAGCACTGAGCCTGAATATGTTTATCTAGATTATGCAGACTATCTAGCTCACTCTCATAGCCTCAGTTTGAAAGTCAGAAGTATGCAGAACATCTATTGAAAAAAAAAAAAACCAACACCATTGCAGGAGAGGTGAAACACGCTATGCTGCTACAGAATTTATGGGAATTGCATGCTTTTAAACTGAAAATGTCAGATAGATGTACACATGTACATTTAAACTTTGTATAACACTGCGACATGTTTTGACAGCACTAATGAGAAAGTCTGTTCCAATTCTGAAATAAAAAGGAATTAAAATTAGTATGAACAACAAAATAAGAAATTATTTGTAGCCTCACAGGTACCTGACAACACAATATGCCTGCTAGAGGAGCTGAGGAAAACCTCTGGAGACCTGATGAAATCCCAGCAAGATTGAATTTCTGGAGTCAGCTCATCTAAAATACTATACAATATGTTCATCTAATAGCCTCAACTGCTGCAGCTACAGGGCCTGAAGATTGAAAAGGACAAGAAGGAAAGAGACCACTCAAACGAGACAGATAGATTAAAAAATTACATGCTGTCCCTCAAATTTTAATGAAAGCATTGAGATTTCAATTTTTCTGTTTCACACAAAACTATGTTGTTGGGGTTTTTTTAGACTAATTCAGTAACCATCTTTGTATTGGCAGAGAATTTTATCCTTATTTTCCCATTCTTAGTGTAAGTATAGTAAAAATATCCCGATATATCAAGGACGGGTCTGATAAACTTACCAGAGATTAGATTCAATTCACTATTGAAGAAAAAAGTCACAATAAAGTCTCACAAGAATAAAATCGTGAATTTTGGTTGCAACTTCACAAATGGGTATACTTGAATGGTTATAAGGAGGAATTCTTCGAATGAATGCCCAGACAGGCTAAACAGAAGGCGAAGCAGAGGCAGAAGAGTTTATTCTCTAAGCTTTGGGCATGTTGCCCAGATATATCTGCCCCCACACTGAACTTCTGATCATTTTATTCTGAGCATTAAGCCACTGGGCACACCACGGGCTCCAAGGAAACTGTGGGTTCCAGAGAATCTGTTGAAAATCTTTGTGTATTGACACACTTGCATGCAACCTGAGTGGAATATTTTGGTCCAGAAAGGTGTCTGCAATACAGAGCATCTAAAGGATCTAGTACAAAAGATTTTCTTTTCTTTGTTGAAGCTGCCATGCTATGCAGTGACAGCACGTTATACTGCTACTCTGTAGCCCCAATTCTCCTTCTTTTCTCCAAAAAATTTTAAATGTAGATACTTCTACAGCTGGTATCTTGAAACTGGAAACTTGCAGAGTATGCTACATAGTTCCCATGTTACCATGGACTTGCAAAAGGTGAAGCATTGTAAGGACACAGTACACCAGAGCCTCTACAAAAACTAAACAAATGAAGTGGCCAGAGCTCTCATTTTAAAAGGTTAAAGAGATGGATAAAAGGAGGCTCTGTCAAAAGGAATAAGTGGTCTTCTGATGTTCTGATTAGCAGCAGGAATCCATTAGGAAGAGCTTGAGTGTAATTAGAATGGAGAGATTAAAAGAAATAGAATAGTAGAAGCATTTAGAAAAAACAGGAAGTGCAGAAATAGGTACCTTGCAACATAATCAAAGGAGCATACAGTAGGTGTTTTTAGTCGTTTCTTGTGCAATACAGATTAGAAATGACTGTAAACCATTAAGGCAGGACTGAGTTATATAAATACATACTTCTATCATTCCTTTTAGTTTGTCAGCAGAAAAATTAAGACATCAGTGTAAAATGCATCAGTATCAATGGTATAAGTAAAAACAAATTTACTGAATATAAGACATAAGACAAATGCGAGAAAATGTGGAACACAGATTTTAAAACTTGGCTTTATTTAAAGTTCTCTTGAGTCATTTAAGTTGAATTTGTACAAACATTAGCTCAGTCACCCAAGTTCGCAGTCTGTAAACATAAACATATCCACAGTCTGTGGACACAAACAATGGCACTGAGTTGATGGGAATTTAATGTCAAAGCATAGGCCTGATTAAATTAAAAGCAAATGGCATTCTATTTATGAACTCAGGATACAGCAAATATTAAAGTCTGTCTTTAAACCCATGAATGCATCCTCAGATTTGCTGAAGCTCAGTCAGTCACCTAACTGTGACAACGAGCTCAGTTGTCAGCTGATTTATTCTCCTAAAGGTTGATTTTAAAATAACACAAGTTATGTATCAGTTTTTGTACCTTATAATTCTTACCTAATTTATTTAAACAATATAGTTTCCTTCATACCACCACTACTTGAGAAGATCTCACCTCTGTATATATAGAAAGAGACTGGAATTCCTAGGAACATATAATTAATGAGGAAGTTTGCAATAAATATACATTAAGTGAACCAGGGGGCTATATCATTAAGATAACAGCACATGGAAAAATCACCAATTTAAGACAGATTAGCTTAAAAAATCCACTAAACAACTGCCAGCATAACTGCAGTTTTCTATTTCTTTGGTACTGCTTGGTCTTATTGATAACATGGAACATACTCAAGACACACTACATGTGTCTCTCCTCTAAAGCCTTACTACAGATGCATTCAGACTATCGCACACCCTGAGACTGACTGCCCACTGTCCCCTCACTGATAGTTTGCTCATTAGTTTTTTTTTCCATGTTTATAAATGCAGCTGTTAATTGCTTTAACCTTTAGCTGATTCCTTTGAACTCAGGAAATTTGTATTTTATTACAACTAAGCTAAACACAATTTTAAATTCTATTCTTATTAATGCAGTTATAACACTGTAAAAGAGATTTTAAAGAATATTCAGAAATCAGTCAATCTTATGTCAATTGGTCTAATTCATGACATGTAAATGTCAGAATTTCTGAAAAGCTGATACATGCTATTGTCATTATAATAGGGCCTTCTTCTTAGAATTGTATGGCTACTTTACCCTAAGAACCATTCTGTAGTCACTGCTTTATAATATTTACCATAATATTTGGTAGTAAATAGAATTTAATAGCAAATCAGTTCAAGGATGAAAGAATTAAACTGTACTTGGTAAACCTACTTCATGTTGCATCACTGAACACTGTAAGAAAGATTGTCATAGCCAGATATCCCTTTATTTTAATTTATGCATTTGTAATGGCATCAGTAAAATTAATGCCAAAAAATGCAAATTATGATCCAGTTATTAACATGCCAAATTTGGATTCTCATGTCTGTATCTGCCACCTCACCCCCCCCCCCCAGGATAAACATGACCTAGGAGAACTTACACAGCAATTACTCCACACAGCTGTCAAGATATTTTGCAAAAGATCCTTTGTAGATGGAGACAGTGAAGTAGTAAAAAGCAAAAAGCAACAACAATAATAATAATAATAATAATAATAATAATAATAATGAAAATTTCCAGATTAAAAATCATTTAAAGAACAAGACCACACTAGAAAGCAATGCACATTTAGACTGATTTTGTAACTAGGTCATCAGATTAAATGCATCATCACCCAGGGGTCTCATCACAGTCAGTGGCAGAAGTCCAGCTGAAAGGCCCTTCAGAACTGCCCATTAAGTGTCTTCAGAGTCTGAGTTTCTTTCTTACAGCTCCAGTTAAAAATTTACTGTGGGTACCTTTCAGCTCCAATTTCTGCCCCAACCATGTCCTGCAGCTCAGAAGTAAAGCCAGTTACACATCTTCTTCCCACCTAGCATTTCTCTGTGAAATGAAAGCTAGATGGAGACCACATCTCTGTAGTGTTTGGATGGGAGGGCCATACCTATTGACATTCCTAGGCATGCCTGCTCTAAAGCCTCCAAGCTGTTCATCCAAATGAAGAAACAATCTACAAATTGTTTTTTCATCTTTCATTGGTATTCATGAGTGGTCCCCATAGTCAAACATCTTTTTGCCTGACTTCCCTCAGCATCCCTCAGTTAAACGTGAGCTGCTGGTCCCAAGTAGATTTGAAGTGTTAAAACAGAGCTGTTCCCCAGTGTGCTGCTATGATTCCTGTGCTGTTTGACAGCATAACTCTGAATCTATGTACTTGGATGGACTATTTAAAATTCCATGCTTGGTTTCCTGTCTGTGACTGCTACATCCTAAATTATTAGATTAAAACCCAAAATTGCTACTGTCACTACCTCCTCTAGCAGATCTGTAAATCTATAGAACAGTTTTATCGTAAGTGCACAAACAGGCAGTGTTCCAATACAAGCTGAATGAAGACTGCGCTTTAGATAATCCCACTTTCCCTATATATATATATTTTTAGTAAAAGATTTGAGCCACGCTGTTTAGGGACGATCTTTAATATGTTTCTTTATACGAAACATATATGTTTCACATATTTATATGTTTCTTTTAGAAGACTTGTCAGCGTCTAAAGAGCGAGAAGTACTAAGACCTAGAGATGGTGTCCCCTTTGAGCCTGTGATGGCTGAAGCTGAACAGTCACAATTGCTTTTCCTCAGGCCCGTGGTGTAGGTGGTGATCAGCTCTGCGGTGCCACAGGAGCCTTACTGCCAGAGATGGGATTTATTTTTTTTTTCCTGTTTTGGTGATGTCTGCAAGTCTTAAGGGTTACACTCTCAGGTAACTTTAAGTTTTGATTTTGGACTTTCCAGAGGTTGTTTTTTTCTCTTACCGAGGGAAAGGCCGGTTTTTTCACAAAGGTTGTCACCTTTTTCTTGACTTTGTTCAATTTTCTTCAGCTCAGCAGGGCTCCTTCTTTGCATAGGCACCACTTGTGGAATTTCTCCATCGTAATGATCACCAGGTTCTTGGACTACTTCTACTTCTTTTCTCTCAAGCTCACAGGTAGCAGCAGCTGCCAAAGCAATCACCTTCGCTGCTGCCAAGATACCATCCAGTCTCTGGCCAGGTTTCATTCCCCTCCGCGCGGTGCGGCCGCACCTCCACGGCGACCCCGGCAGCTCGGGGCGCCGCGCTGCCGCGGAACGCCCGCCGCGCCGGCCGCGCGCCCGCCCGGAGCGCCGAGGCTGCTACACCGCCGCGCCGGCCGCGCGCCCGCCCGGAGCGCCGAGGCTGCTACACCGCCGCGCCGGAAAAAGGCTCGCTCGCCATGGTGCGTGTGCCGGGGTGGGGACAGGGATGGGGACGGGAGTCCTGCGCTTCTGGGGACGGGGGTGGCTGCTCACGCGGTGCTGCCGGCCTCTCCATCCCCTCCGGGAGCGGCCCCGCCGCGTCCCTGGAGAGGCCTCGGGAGTCCGCGGCGAGTCCGCTGGCGGGCCGGCGGCCCTGTGGGCCGACACTGGCGGTGAGCCGGCCTTGCATGGAAAAACTGCTGCGTTTCCTCCCGGGGGGGTTCGCGTCCTTCGGGGCCTTCCCGGCAGGGCGGGCGCGGGCCGGGGCAGCGCGGTCCGCGTGTGGAGCGGGCGGGAGGTGCCGCCGCCTGACATTTCCAGAGGTGTTCGGAGTCGTTTCGTCTTTGACACCATCTCTTTTTTCGCAGCCCTAAGCACTGATTTTATCATAGAGAACGGGATGTACTAAAGTCTCCGTTTGTTGATGGCCATTTACTGTGATGCAGGAAAGCCCCCTTGCTTTAAGGTGTTTCTTTTGGTTGCAGTTAAATAGCATGTTATTAAATAGAGCCTATCACTAGTATAACTTAGAGTAGTATTACCGTGCTTTGGAAATCGGTGAGTGGTATTCCCTCTCTGTGTAGTACGAAGGGATAGAGAAGGAAAGCCTTTGGCCGGTCCCTGGTGTGAAAAGTTCCAGTGATCTCTTGGGAGAAACAAGAAAATCGCCTTTATTACATTGTAGCAATTACATGAGGCTCTTGTCAGAAACCCAGATAGAAGCTTGAATGGGGACATTTTTCTGCAAAGGTACAGAGAGCTAATCTTAGTTTCCTAACTGCAGAGTTCTACAAAGTAGGCATTTGGACAGTAGTCACTAGATGAGGTTTCTTACAGCATTTTCTGTGCTCTAGTGGATTTTTTACAGCATGTACTGGCTTCAGGTAATTTTGTTATTGAAGTGGCTGAAATTGATAAGGTGTTACTGAAAGTTAAGAGCATTCTTAGATATCAGTGCATGACCTTTTAATTCTTTACCATGCTGTGTACTTCTGTCTTCCCTTTCTTGTTTTACTCAGCCTTATTAGCGCATCAGTATCTTTGATGTCTTTTCAGCCAAAGTTACGAAAACCTCAAGGAGGGAAGCAAGACAAAAAAGTTATCCATCCCTACAGCAGAAAAGCTGCACAGCTTGCAAGGGAAGTACACAAACAGGAAAAGAAAGAAAAGTAAGTTGACTGCAAAACCTCTGTACAGACCAGAGAATAACATCACAAAGGATACTTTTTGTTTGTGATAGTGGACATGGACTGTTATGCTGATATAACACCAGTGCTGATGTTTCTTCTTGGAGTGCTACTTTTTGTTCCTCATGCAACAGCAAAAAGTTGAAAGGCCCTGCTGAAACTGAGATAGACAATATCCACTGCTCTCCCCTCATCCACCCAGGCAGTTGTTTCATCACAGAAGGCAATCAGGTTGGTCAAACACGACTTACCTTTAGTAAATCCATGCTGTATACTCCTGATCACCTCCTTGTCCTGCTTGTGGATGGAGGTGGCCTCTGGAATGAGGTACTCTGTGGTCTTTGCAGTGATTTAGGTGGGGCTGACGGGCCAGTAGTTCCCTGGGTCCTCCTTCTTGCCGTCTTGGAAGACCAGGGTGACATTTGGTTTCTTCCAGTCCTCAGGCGCCTCTCCTCACCTCCAGGACCTGTCAAAGATAGAGTGAGTGGTTTAGCCATGGTGTCTGTCAGCTTCCTTGGCACTCATGGATGCATCCCTCAGGGCCCATGGCTTTTGAATGTCAAGTTTGCCTGGGTATTCTCTAACTCAGTGCTCCTTGGCCAAGGGAGAGTCTTCCTTCTGACATTCCTTAACCCTGGTCAGAGATTGCTGGGGGCTGCTTTTGGCAGTGAAGGTTTGGGCAAAGAAGGCATTTGGTATTTCTGTCTTCTCTGTCACCAGGGCCCCCCTCAACTCAGTCAGAGGCCCACATTAGCCTTGGTTTTCCTTGGTCACTGATGTATTCGAAGAAGCCCTATCCTTGCTATTTCAGTCTAGGCTCAGTGTAAAAGATGTAACCTTTCATTTTGTGTAGGGAGACCATTCCACCAAGAATAGTATGTCAGTTTTGACCATTCACTGCATATTGTGATAGCAAAATCATCTTATATTTTGTATATTTGTGTCTTGTAAATAAGATTTCTACATCTTACGCTTCTGGGGCCTGAACAGTTAACTAACATTCTGTACTTTGTAGATCACTTCTGTTGTGGTGTTCTAAAAATTAGTTGCATTAAAAACATCCTCCAATTGTCTATATTCTGCTTTCTGTATTGTCTTGGCTTGAAGAGCAATTTAATTTGAAAGACATGAATAATGTTGATTATTCTTCTTCCCTTAGTGTTTTTAAAAGACTTGGTAAGGGTTCCAGGTTTTTTTTGAATCTCTATTGGTAAATTCTCAGGATTTTTTTTTTTTTTTAAATAATGGGAATTAAATATGTGTTGAATTTTTATTGTAATTACTTAGCTTTCAGTTTTTGTGACATAATGGTGAGGCTTGGGTTCATTTTGCATAGCTCTGAAAAAGACAAGATAAATTTCTGATGCTGTGAATGGAGGAAAGCTTTCCACTCCTGCACTCTTGGGAAAAAGAAATAGCTCACGTCAGTTTTGTTCTTCTGCATGGCTTCTGCAGGTCTATTAAATGTCTTTAAACAATTTTTCAAATTGCTTCTATTGAATGACAGCCCTGTTCCCTGGTGGAAGGTTAATACATCTTTTGGTGGTAAATAGGAGAAGCTGACTTGTAATCTCTACAGAATTTTCCTCCTTAGTCCCATCTACAAATCTGGCAGTTTTTGGACCATGCCTGTTATTCTGTGGAAGTAAGTTGTCTGAAGTATGAATAGGACACAAAACTAGAAAGAGAATTCTCTATGTGATCTCACCAGGCCTGAGTAAAGGGGATAATTTCTCAGTACAGGCTGGTGTACTTCTGCAGAATGGAAAAACTGGATTAGAGCAGTCAGTGAATGTAGGAAGTCCATGGACTTCGTCTGTACTATTTTTATTAAGCTGTGGATTTCCTTGCCAGAGGATGCTCTAATTGTGGTTGGCTCAATTTATGCAGTAATACTTTTTGAAGATATATACATTTTATCTGTTGATTACCACTTAACACAAAGGTGTAGGGTGTAGGAAGCCCTTGAATGGCATGTTACTGGAGGGTGAAAATATCTTTTCTGTAAAAGTATCCGTCAGAGTTTTTTGTTTTGTGTAGTTTGTTTATTTTGTTTTGCTTGTTTTGGTTTCGTTGGGTTTTGTTATTTTTTTCCCTTGGTACTTGTCTGGAGATTCAGGACTGGAGACAGTTTAGGCTTCTATTTGCTTTTTAACTTTCCTATAGGATGGAGGTAAAGAAATAACTACTGTGAATGCTCCTGTTTATGGTATACAGGAAGGAAGATTGCATTAAGTTATGAGATGCATATTCCAGTATCTTTTGCCAAAACGAGATAGTAAAAAAGGGTAGACATTATCTACAAGGAATTTCAATATTTAAAATGCAGCACTGGGCAAAAGGAGGGAGAAGTTCTGCATTAAGTTGCAGAAGTCTTTTACGGGCTCCATTGCCCACTCTTCACTGCAAGCATTCCGAACAAAATATGACAGCAGTTATAAGTTTACTGTCCAGAAACTGTGACTGCACTACAAAAGACCAATCTTAACCGTAATAAGAGGAGACAGACCAATTGCTTTTAGAAGATTGGCTACAGTCTTAAATCATCTTGTTCACTTAAATTACACCTTTTTTCTTGCCTGCATCCCTCTCCTCGCAATTCTCTTCAAGGTCTAATGAGCAGCAACAGCTTCCAGAGTATTACTTCCAATTTATTCTCTCTTAATCTACATGTGAATCTTTATTCCTTTAGGCAGCTTGTTTGCTCTATTAAATAATTACAGGGATGTTTTTATGAGACAGCAATAGCTGCTTCACTGGCAGTAGTAGAACACTGACTTTTCTACACTTGAGGAAACCACACCATAGTGGGAAATTCATGAAACTTCTGTGGTAGTGATGTACCAACACCAGTCATGTTTTCCTGCAGCTGCAGAAATACCTGCAGTATTGGTATTTTGTTTTAGTAACTGTTTTGGTAACTGAAGCTAATCTAGCTGTGCATTTTTTTTTTTCTGTTGTTTATCCTCCTGAGTAAAAATAGACTCTTTCTATTGTGCATGCACGATAAATTTCTGAGGAGTCAGTACGTTTTCGTTACAAATAAGCCAGTCTAATACTGACATGCTTTGAGATACGAAAGCTAAGGAGTTTTTACAGTGATGGGGTGTGAAGTAGTATTTTAGTATTTGAGAGTAGCATTTGTTAGTAAATAACAAATAAATACCTGTTAGTATTTAGAGTAGGACAGTTGAATACAGTATCTGAAAGAGCTGCTGAAGGAACATGTAGAATTTACTTTTTAAGTACCTAGCAGACATCATGAAAAACACTAATCATTCCTATTAATAATCATTGCCTAAGCAGAGGATTTCTGGAAGGTGGGTGAAGAAGAAAATCATCAAGAAACAACAGCCTGCCACATGACTGTATCCCTGGCCTTACCCTGTCCTTCCCCTAAGCAAAAGCTATTATTCATTATGTGGAAGGAGAGCAGATGAAGTTTCTTTGACTCACCTGATTTGATTAGCCTCCCTGCTAATGCTGTTGTCTTCCAGCAGTCACTGAGGTGAGGTTCTTATGAAAAGGACAATAAGGCAATATCCGAGCCTGTCATTAATTATTTCTCATACTGAAATTAGTTGTGTGCAGCAGGAGAGTGAAGACTTTTCTTCTAGAAGAAAATGGTAGTTCTGTACTTTGCTGCTTTGATAAATAAATGATTTAGTGGCCCTAGCAGGTGCAAATGGCTGTTTGTAGTGTTTCAGAACGTAGATACGTGACATGATCCTGTTTAGTCAGCTTTCCTAGATGCCATTGTAGTTTTCTCCATGGCAGAGCTTTGCAGACAGGCTCGTCAGTATTGCCTTGCAGGGTTCCCAGCAGGGATTGCTGGTGTGGAGTTCCACTGAGTGCAGTATGTATCCTTTTCTTGGATGCTGTTACCATCCAAAGCTCCTTGCTGTAAGTCCTCTGAGGATAAAAGCCTGCCTAGCTTTTGTTGAAGGCTTCTTCTATGCATGCTGGGGTATCCATAGAAGTAAAAATTTCTTTAATATATTAGTGGAATTTTTAGCAGCTCACACATGCTGTGCATTTGCTTGTACATGGCTTTCAGTCTTCAGAGGATGAAATACTTCTTGAAAAATCTAATCTTGATTTAATAATGTCGGTTTGTGGACAAGTGACATAGGTACGTTTGTCTCTGAAAAGTAAAGGTTTGTCTTGTGATCCCAGTTTTTGTGGTAGGTGACAGACTTCTGTGCTCTGAGTTAGTTCAGTTAGTTCTAAAATGCTCATTAAATTTTACAGAGTAAAAGGAATTCAATAAAGGAGCACAACAGCTTTGAACTCCGATGAATTTTAGCATTGTTTATTCTTTGCCAATTATAGCTTTTATGATTTATTTAATCCATTACCAATTTTCCTATTTAATAATAAGAAGAAAAGAAGTCAATTTTATCAGAGGTCCTTGAATATATAGACTGAATATGCATGGCTAGGATATTTTTTCCAGTGACAAATTTAATCCTTACCCCAATATTGTCTTGTTTTCCTTTCTGGAAACAACAGAACATTGCAGCATCCTTTGATGCAGATCAAATCTGACACCTTGAGGAGAAAAGAGCATGAGACACTGTTAGAGACTTGTTTTTTTTGAGAACTCCTAATTAGGATGAGAATTAATTCCAAATGGAACTGTGTACCCATATCCCATATAGTACAGAAGGCTTTTGAGTGTCCTGCCAGAGATTCAAGTGGAGACAGAGTTGGAGTTTTCTTCATCTTTAATGAAGTTGTTAGTTTTGGTTTCTTAAGTCATTAACTTACTGTTTGTTGAGCACAAACTTTAATTATTACAAGTTTTAAGGTAACAGAATGGTATTTTTCACATTGCATGCTTGATTTGCAAGAATGCAGTGCAGTGAAATCTCCAAACTCACTAAACATACCAGAAGAATATCAGAAATACTTTAGGAAATTGTGACAATGCAGCTCTTGGGTGAAATTCCTTTTGTTGCACTCTGAGAAAATGCTGTGTCTTTTTTTTCTTCCAGGAAATTGTTTAGCTTAATAGGTAAAATGGGCAAATTTCAGCTAGTAGTTTTACCAGAAAGTAGATCTTTTGGATGGAACAGAAGTATTTTTACATTGTTTGGAGATTGTCAAATACTTCTATTTGAAATTTTACCTTGACTTTCATGGTGACTGAAAAAAAAACCCAACTTTTTGAGAATAAAATTAAGGTCATTATTTAAATGGCACTCATTCCTGGCTAACACATCTGGTTTTTCTCTGCTAGGTTGAAGACTGACAAAGCTTTGCGTTTAAGTATTATTGGTAAGCAGAAACTTCTATTACTGAGTACAGTATTCAGTTTCTTAGTAGAGATTCTAAGTTTTACCAACTTTTTTAGACATCCAATTAAAGCTTCATTTTCTATAATCTGATTCTGCAGTCTTCAAATAGACTTGGTTGAAATACTGAAATACCTGATATGTCCACTTAATACATACAGGATTGAATTTGAGGCTGAGCACAGCTAATCTTTAGTCAGTGTACATAACAGCAGGGCAGTATAGACCAACTCAATGTTTTTTACATCTGTACACATATTTATTGTATTTTGTCTCCAAGCTTTTTATAGTTGTTTGTAAAAGAAGATGTTATATGTAGGTTAAAAGACACATTGTGTTAGCAAGTAAATTCAAAACTTTGAGACACAACCTGGAATATTTTTCTCTTCCATATGATTGATCCTGCACCTTTTCAATTTAATCTGTTTAAAACCAGATGTGACGATCAGAACTCTTACTCAGCCACTGTATTGGTTTTTCCTCTTTCTAAGTTTCCTTCCTGAGCAATTGATATAGTGATATTTTAATTAATTTCCAGTAGAACAAAGCCTAACATCTTTTTTTCTTCCTGTAAGGAAGGTATAAAATAAAACTAAAATTATGTGGGAGTGTTTCTATTACAACTGCCTTCATACCTGGTACCCACGGTATCAGAGCCTATGATGCCATTCAAAATCTTGAAATGGGGGAGGGCATTTAAAAAGCTTCGAGAAACTTTAATCTGTATTGATGCGACAGTGGTGGTGTAACCATTAATGTTAAGTTTATTCTTGTAGGAGAAAAACTGCAATGGTTTCAAAGTCACCTTGACCCCAGTAAAATTGAGTACACAAAGAAGGAAGCTGGTGAACTAATTGAAAAGTAAGACTGGTGTTAAAAACAAGATTAAAAACGTTGACTTGTCTTTAAAAATAACGTGATGACTCAGAGGAGAACTTTTATATGTTGCTATTAATAATATCAAGTAGTTTTGTTGCCACTGACAAGTATTTAGAGACATATGTAGCCATACTAGAATTATGCAAATAAATCGTGTTGCAGTTTCTTTTTTTTTTTAATTATTGAAGTATATCCCTAGTTTTGTAGTGTGTGGAGGACTTGAAGTGATTTGGACAGTAGCAATCACATGCATTTACTTGTTGGGTTATTCTGTGACACCTGAACACATAGATTTCATTACCCCTACAGTCTCCAATAAATAAAGAAAATAAATTAGAAAGTAATTAGTACATTTAGTGAAATAATTTATCAGAGTAATTGTTTTGCAAATTTTTTTATGACTGGATCTAGCTTTTATGCATTGTATTTCTTTCAGTTACATGTGTCGATTCAATGCTGAACTGGAGCAGATTGAATTGCAGAACAGCATTAAAGGCAGACAAGGAAGACAGCATGGCTCACGGGAAACCGTCATCAAGCAGACAATAGAACGTGAAAGGCAACTCTATGAGGGCTATGGAATAGGTATGTAAAAGCATTAGAAAGAATTCAGTCCTCACACCTGCTCACAAGGCCAGAATCTAAGTAAACTTTCTCAGCATTGTCCTTATTTTTCTCCTTAAAGAAATTACCTAAGTGCTACATGCTTGTGCCTTGCAGAGTTATCTGGGAGGAGGGCTACAGTGAGGAAAAGGGGACAAAAAGATGTTGGAGATCTGACTTCTGTATTCTCCTTCTGCCTTAGTGCACCTTCAAGAGTACGGTCTTTTCAGTGCAGGCATACATAACCTATTTTTGAAACTAATGTGCGCTTTTAATGCACCTGCCTTGAATACAAATTGTGCTCAGCAGCTTGTTTGGAGCTTCATTTGGTAGCTGGAACTAGGCTGAAGGGAAGCAGCTATAGTTTGGTGAAATAAGGAAGAAAGAGAAAGAGATAATGAAAGTGCAAAAAAGCAAAGAGTTGTTTGGTGATAGTCAAGCATTAAAGTGTTTGTATTTTGCTTTAACCAATAATGTGCATGTTGAAGCTGAGTGGTGAACTTCGCTTTAGTGTAAAATGTTATCCAGACATAACTGGTCCTTCTAATAGTAAAATATGTCATGGAAAACATGAAAAATCTACATCATTCTGTAGTTAGTATACAAAGCACTGCAAAGTTTGGGTTGTGTGTCATGTTCCCCAGTCAACTGTTCCAGCTGTGTCCCCTCCCAGCTCCTTGTGCACCCTCAGCCTCCTCTCTGGTGGGCTGGGGTGAGGAGCAAAAAGGGCCTTGGATCTGTGTAAGCCCAGCTCAGGGATAATGCAAACATCCTGTTTTCATCAACACCGTTTCCAGCTAATCCAAAACACAGCCCTGTACCAGCTACTGTGAAGAAAATTAACTCTACCCCGGCCAAAATCAGCACACCCTGATAAGTATTGTACAAATCAAGAAAATTAATGGCCTTAAAATTTTGCCAGTGCAACCTGCAGAGGCAGAGGAATTTAAGAATATCTTCATACATAATCTTTGATGTCTTAAAAGGAGGAAGAAAAAGTAATAGGAAAATAGATTCTGTGATTGTCATCAAACAGCTCAATTGTAGAAAGTATTCTTCTTGGTTTTTGCTTTTAAATTTTAGTACTTTTTTTCCTGACTGCTTTGTGGAAAGCTGAGAGAAAAAGGCAGTAGGGTTAGAGAAAAAGATGTCGAATGCACAAACACAACATAAAAATAATGAAGAAGCTAGAAATATTGTAGGCAAAATTTGAGGTTATTATAGAATTAGTAAGTAAAGCATTCAGAGAGCACAGTGCAACTTCACGTATTAAATACACTTTCAAATCATTCATTATTTGTTATCACAGCTGCTGCAGGTTTTGCTCTCTGTCTAGGACAGTATTCATTCAGAGAAAATAGTTGCTGCTAAGTACTATAGCAACTAAATACTGTAATTAGAGATTGGGCATAAATGGAAATCAGCTGGAAACAGTGCTTTTATGCCTCTAGCTCATTATTAATCCTAGAAGCTTTGGTGAGTGGAGCTTTTATGACTGACTTAGATTTGCTGGGTTTTTTCCCCCCCGTTCTTGAACTCAGTTGTTTCTTGTATGCATGTGCATTTGCTATGAAGAGACTGCATAATGTGTTCTTTTCATTTAGGGAAGTCTACTAAAATTTGATGTGGTCTATTTATATCGTAGAATGAATTAGGTTGGTAAAGACTTCCAAGATCATTAAGTCCTACCTTTGACCAAACACCGCCTTGTCAACCAGACCATAGCACTAAATGCCACATCCAGTCATTCCTTGAACACTTCCCAGGCTGCTGATTCCTCCATCACTTTCCCTGGGCAGCCCATTCCAGTCCTTAACCACCCTGTAAGTGAAAAAAAATCTGTCCTGATGTCCAACATTAATCGTCCCTGGGTGTAGCTTGAGGGCATTTCCTTTTGTCCTGTCAAGGATATGTGTAAATGAAAAACTAATCCTTTACAAAATGTAAAAATTCATTTACAAAAGTGGTAGACTTCCTGAAATATAGTAAATTTTAGTCTTTTTTAAAACAAACTGTAGCTATACAGGGAACATGATCAGCGGCTCCTTTTCATGTACTTCTTAAATATCTCTACAACATTTTTACTGCAATTTTCTTCCTCTTGTTTTCATTTTTGTGTATTTGGGTTTTTTGTTTAATCTAGTCTTAGGTGTTTATAGCAAAGCTATTGAAAGGCAATGCTAGATATTTATTTATTTGTATTAAATAGAATTAGCATGTTTTCAGTGGAAAAGCATCATAATTATTTCATCTGAACATCATCCATTTTCGATAATTTGCTTCTAATTACCTTGCATGTTCTTTCAGATGCATAATATTAATCTTGTGGGAAAGTGGCTTTTAAAACTAAATACAGTAGTTTTATTAATTAGTTCTGGAGGCTTCACATTACAGGGAAATCAATTTAATTCAGATGAAAGCAGTATCACTTCCACGTATCTGCTAATGTAACTTCTGTACTATTCATTAGCTGCTGTTTTCTGTAGTGATCATTGTTGTATAACTGAATAATTTTTTGCCTAAAGAGCATCTGCAGCTTCTTTCATTTTAATAGGCTGTTTGTTTTTCCTCAAAAGAAAGAAAAGTAAAACTATCTGAAGGGGTCAGAAATATTCAAAAAATGTTTACTTAAATCTTTCATTGCTGTTTTGCTAAACACATAAATTGTTGAATATTTTGTCTAGAAATGCCGGACAATAATTTACTCCCCAAAATACTGTCTTAATTTCTTTCCAACTAACTCCTGTTCCATATTTCTTATATTTTTTTCTATCTTTAGTTCAGAAAAACATGCTCCTGTGACTTAACATTTTTAAAGCAAATGAAGGAGTTCAAAAGCAGCAGCAAAAACCATGACACTGGTGCATGCTAAGGAGATGCAGCTGAGTTGGACAAGTGTTAGTAATCCAGCATAATTTTGAAAATCAGTTACTGTGCAGTATGTAATTACTTTATCTCTACACACAGTTCTATTCTTAATCTGGCAACTCAGTAGTTTTTTTTATTGTGTAACATATTGCAAACACACATGTAAGTGTAGCTTAAAAATTTTGCCACTGCCAAAGCAGTAAAGATGAATTCACTGCCAAATCTCAGTTTGTCACAGGATCTTCTGTCTTCAGAGTGCCTGCTTTCTCATGATGTTGGTGAGCCCTGGCTGAGAGGCTTGATAAAACTGTTAGAATATTCTCTGGAAAAGGTCTGCATAACTTCAACCCATTAAATGTTTTTTAAAAAAAAAAAAGAGAAAAGCAAATGAAAGGGCTTCATTTGAAAGTGTTGTCATTTAGTCCTGGTTTGTCTGACAAGAACACTGAAGTGTATGTTGAGTCAGTGCTTTGAAGGACAAAGGAACAAATACAAATCTCAGCATGGTGCCACTTCTGCCAAACTCACTGCTTACATCACAACATGCACTACTGGAGGCAAACTGAATAGCATTGCTAGCTCCTTGTAAAATACCTGGGAAAGAGGAAAAGCTTTTTTCCCCTGTGGGAGCTGGGATGTTCCAGCATTTGGCACTGTGTTACCATGAGCGCAGTTCAAGGGACTGCAAAGGAAACGAGCAACCATGGCTTTGTTTCAAGGCTTTATTGCGAAGGATGGATCTAATGTGGCATGGATATTTGGCATGGATTGTGGCATGGAACCAAGGAATCAGCAGACCAAAATAGCATTAGGTAGATGTTTCTTTGCCTTGCTCAGCTGTGAGCAGTATCACCTCATCTGTTTATCTGTCTGCAGAAATCACTGTAATTGTTACCAAAACATTTTGCGTATATTGTTGTTCTTCAATTGGTAACTTAATAACAAAGTGTGAAAGGAAAGAATAGTTTTCTAAATAGTAAGGACTGTCTGGCCACAAAGACAAATGGCACAGGTATCATCAACCTACATTTTGTAGTAGCAAAATCATCCATAATCCTGCACTGATAGCATGATCTCATTTATTACTGTAAAACTTGAGGAAATTGATAGATGAACAAAGGCAGAACTGTTTGTTCAAGGACAATATAAAAGTTGCTGAAATGTCACAATTTTAAGAGCTAAAATAAAGTGGATTTAATGTTATAGAGGTAGAAAACATCTGTCTTGTTGAGAAACCTGCTGGCTGTGAAATCTGTAGTTCATAAACAGTAATGAGGTGTTTTATACTGCAGGAAGATGTCAAGGCTCCTAAGGTATAAATCTCCATAAATTAGTGGTGAAGTTAAACACAGGCTGCTCATAACACTGCAGGACTGACCAAGAAAAGAATGACACTGAATTGAGACAAAGCAGCTTTGGCATCCTATGTAAAAATCTGCCTAAGCTAATAAATTACACACTAGTAGGAAGATTTTGGCTACTCCAGGAGGAAAACAGCAAAATGATCTATCTGTTCCACAGGTCTCAATACATAGTATTTGCCTCACTTTTTACTAGCAAAGGTAATACAGATTTGTACCATTGTTTTATTTATTTGTACTATTATTTTTTTTTATTTTATAATTTGTATATATGTATGGCAGGTTTCTTTTAGAGCAGTTTGGTTATAATGGAAAGGAGGTATGTAACCATTTTGGTTAGAGGCCATTTAGCTCAAAAGTTCTTCCTTTGAAATAAGGCTCACTTGAATAATGTAACACATCTAACAGAATTTAATTTCTTTCCTATTAGAAATCCCAGACATTATGAACAGAAAGCATCTTAAATTTTTCAGGTAGGTTTCTTATTATCACTAATAATGTGTTGATGCAAAATAACGTTTCTGAAGTTCACCTGTTGTATGTCCTTTTTTAATAAAAAAAGGAACTTGCACAAAACTGCCAAGGAATTTGTCATTTGAAAAAGCAGAGTAGGTATGGCACTGCTATTTTGCATTTCTTAGCTGTTACAAGCTGAACACCTGTGCCACTTATTAATTAAAACATTGGAAGATTTAGATTCAACAGTTAGAATGCCATTTCTGTAACTTAAGTAACATTTTTTCTCAATATTCTTAGATTTTACCTAAAATGCTGACTTCAGCTGTTCACACTAGTGTTGGTATGTGTGTATATACCAGTTAAAAATCTTAAATGAATTTACAACTTGCATTCAATTAGATCTGGGAGCTGTGAAACTTGCTGCTGGCTCATCTGGGCCAGCATTTTAGTAGTCCTGGTAGTAGATTGAGTGAATATTTTTGCTGACAGCTCTATGAAATGAAATACTTTAAAGGAAAAAAAAAAAACCAACCAAAGAACTTAGGAATGCTTATGTTGCAAGAAGTGATATATCAGTGACTCACAGGAATTGTATGTAGCCAGAAGTCATACTTACAGGATGTTGCAACAAAGCCAGAAATCCCAAGGAAGAGAGTCTGCTGTATTTATAAATACGCAATTGACTTCTTGAACAGGGACATCAGATAGAAGTGTTGCTGTATTGCCTTGGTAAAGGAAAAACATACCTTATAATTGGCAAATACTGTCTTTGCCCTTGAGAAAAATTATCCATGAAGTGCACTAAATATAATCAAGAAAGCATTCTTTTAAGTGAGTACTGGGTTTGACTTATATTTAAAACAGCCCTTTCTCTGTCATGCAGCCTTTTGAAATAAAACACCGTGTGAATTAATGCTTACTAACACTTAGTGTTCTCTTGAAGTCAGTCATGCAACATGTTAACATTTACCATAAATCACGAGGGACTTACAAACATGTGATGTTACATATGCAAATCAAGCACCCAGATGAAGAAACTCTTCTGACCTGTTTTTCTGTTGCTTACCAGACTGCAAGTTGAATGAGACAAACCTAAAAGCATGTGGCCAAAAGTAACTGAGGGTACAATAAGTCTGTGAGAATAAAGTGAATAATATATTTTTGTTTCACATCTGAAATATTACATCTGAAAATACTTATTTCTTCACAGAGAAATTACAGCTTCTGTAGTGTACACAATCAGGTGCCATCTTTGGTGCTTATTCATACCACAGTGGGACAGAGGATAACTTAGAAAAGCAGTCTCCTTCGAGTTAGCATCTTCTGAGGAAATGTGAATTAACTCTGCCGTTCCTTACTTTCTATTGGTAATTGTTTTTCATTACTTATTTTTTCTCTTTAAGAGAATGGGATGGTGATCTGAGGAAACTGCCGAACATCAAAATGAAAAAGCTTTCAGCTAGGGATGCTGCCTGCAGTCACCCTGAGGTGACAGATGCAGAAGCAAAAGACTTGAATGAAGAAGAAGAGGTGGGCCCTGATGAGCACCAGCTGATTCAAGAGCTGAAAGAATGAAGGGAATTTTAAGAAACCCATTTTAATTTTCACCGGATACAAAAATAAAATCTAACTATATTTCTAAAGGCTTTGTTACTTGCTTCTTTATTATCTGTGCACCCATGGTAAAGAGTAAACAATATTACTGGGTAAAGCTGTATATTACTAGATAATTTTTTTTTACTATAAATAAATAGTTAAAATCTTAATTGCATAAGTTTATTTGTTGGAATCCTAGCTGAGTACCTTTCTGTCTAGATTCAGACTAGAATACTTTGTGATCAGAAATCCTTACCTTTTTGTGGTAATTGCAATAATCTGTTAAACATGAGAAACTCTTCTCTTGTACCTTCTTTTCTTTGAGAATCTGTGTCAGGATCATAGAGAGCTGGAAATGCTTCAATAAGATACTGAGTATTTTATGTTTTGTCAAAAGAATTTAAAAAGAAATACTGTCCTCAGCAATCTGTATTGCAGAATTCAGATAAAAAGCCAATCAAAGTCCCTACAGACCGTTTTAAAATATATCTTAGTCCATATTTTTTTCTCTAACCATTTTGTTGAGAATTGAACTGAAGCCACTCAGGACTTTTCAATAGCAGGCTTGCTTTATGAAGTAACTCTTTAGATGTTTTTAAATGTGTCTTTAGGAAAGTTCTTAGCAGATTATCACTTTAAAAGCTGCAAAATGAATAAAAAAAGAGGGGGAAAAGGGCAAGGGCAAAACTAGGGATAATTTCACAGCAGGCATTAAGTAGGACATCTCAGTGCATGGCAGGTTGTCTGGGCACAGAAGTCACAGTTCAGCTGAACTGTCTGCACACCTGGTAGTAGTCACAGCTCAGATGCCTGTTAATTATGTGGAAATGATTCCTGGTGAATGATCTTTCTAGTATGTGATCCCTGGTACACTTCTGTGTGCTAAACAATCAAGTCTTTGTCATAGTAAATAGTTATATGGGTTTCCCAGACTTCTTTTACAGCCATCCAGGTGTCTATTTTTGTAGCTGTGCAGCAAGAGTTACTGATGAGTGTTAAGTCTGTTAAGGTGTATATTGAGTTCTTCCTCTTTACAAATAGGCTTGTGCTATGCTTTCACATTATAGGAAACCAATCTGTTTAGGTTATATAGAACTAACAACTGTCCTCCTTAAATGATTCTAAAGAAGGAACCTGAATAACTTCAACAGACCTGGAGCATGGATGGGTAATAAAATTCATTTTCAGGTGGACTGCAAGTCTTAAACCTGTGTAGAGGTCTTGGCCTCTGACACCAGCCACATGTCCAGGCCATCACATCACTGTGTTTGTGTTTGAGAGATCAGTGTGCTGAATTTCATGGCAGGCCTTGGTATTTTTCTATCTCTTAAATTGAGCTGTGTGGTGGAAATCTTGTTTTGATTTATAAAACTTGGGGTGTTAAAACTGTGGTAGAAGCTGATCCAGGGTAATTGTATTGAACTAAACTCGTGTATGTGGTTGTTTCAGTGCTTTGACAGATTTTGCCTTTTGGAAGTTCATTTTGAATTTTTGCTTGTATACAAAGTCTGATGTTTGAAATTGCAAGTAGAAACACTGAGTCACTTTCCCATGACACTGTAAAATATGGAAGGAAAATGAGCAGGTAACTCAGTAACTGGAAGGTGTCATAGTAATTTCCGTGTATTAGGCTGACATCCTGGTGAGTGCTTCAAAAAGATTGTCACACAAAGTTATGAAGAATGAGATGTTCTATTCCTTGAAACAATCCAGTAATAAGATGTTATAAAAATCTGGTTAATGTGATAGTCAAATATGTGAAATTATGTCTTTTTAACATCTTTCATTCAGACTACAAGAACATGTTTATTGATCAGACCTTACTGACTTTCTGAATTTTCTTCCTTGAAGTCCATATATTGATTGCTTCTTTAGCTGTCTTTTAAACTGTCTTGTTAACCTACTGCACAAGCAATTAAAAAAGAACAGTGTCTGCATGTGAACTTTTTACATTGAATTATCAGAAAAAATCGCATGTAGGTGTCAGGTATTGCTATTTGAATTGAAAATAATCTAGGCTTAAACTGGTGATATGCAAGACCAGTTTATCAGATGAGTTGTTGCAGAATATTAATGTGGCAGCGGGAAAGAACAACAACAAAACTCCCCAAAGCCATGTATTGATTTATTTATAATTTCTGTGTTGAGCGTTTTTTGTCCTGACAGGCCTGGAGAGGGGGGGGATGTAGACATAGTTTTTTGCCTCACGTGTTACTGAGAAGCTGCTGGAATCTCCTCAATTAATTTCATAAGCCAATCATGCTTTATAACCAGCTAGTGGATTGTTGTATGTTGATGAGTTTCTTCCCTACAGGTGAAAAAAAGACAAATGCTCTCAGGAGTTCTGAAATGTTTTTCTGTTTCTTCAGAATCTAGAAAGTAGATGCTGGTAACAGTGGCAATGGGAAATAGTTATGTGATGTTCTCTGTTCTTACAGACTTGCTGAGGAGAATACCTTGAAATTCTGTTTATTTGTAGCTAAGGATTTCAGACTCTAATGTTAAATCCTCTGTTATAATTCTCTGTAATTTACAGAGTTTTTTTTGTTGTTTTTTTTTTTTTTTTTTTTTTTTTTTGGTAAAGGCTTAATTTTAGGGAAGATGTCTTTCATTCTAACTTGTCATGTTTTGCAGTGTTCCTGTGTTGCTTTTAGTTTTCAACTCAAAGCTGTGAAAGTTAAAATTATTATTTCATTAATTATCACGGCTTATATTAAAAATACAACATTTCAAACAAAAAAGTAATACCTTTACACATAAAGCCAGATTCATATAAGAACTTTAGGGGGTTTTGTGTAATTTCCACTTTGTTGCAATGTTCTTACTATATTATACTTCATCCAGCCTTGGAGACCTAAGGCTTCTCTAAGGAACTGGCTGAATTACATTCAGACTTTCAGTAGCAGCTGACTTGTTAGTTGTGAAACATACCCTATTGGTGGTCTCAGCTGGGAAAGAACCACCTGACTTTAAAACCGGTTGAAATATTTTTTTTTCTTTCACATGAACAAAGCAAATGTGATGGAAAAAAAAAGAAAAACCAAAACCAAACAGAAGATGACGTACTCAAAGCTGCTTGTATGCAGCAAACGTAAATTAATTAATTTACAATTCCTTAGTACTGGAAACAAATTAAGCCATTTTTAAGGGGATATACTTATAGAGTATCATGATTTTTTGTTTGCCCTTCAATGCAATAGCATATTTACTCATCTCTGTGATGACACTGCCATACGTGAGGGACACAGTCTGGGACCAAGAATGCATATACTGAAGTTTAACTTTTAAAACTGGGGTTTGCTAGACACCTGGCATATATGAAAGGGTAGTAAAAAAAACACCCTTTTGTTTTCTCAGCAGAAAATACCCTCTGCTTAAGGAACCTTCCAGGTTGGTTTTCTAATAAAGGACAATAAAATGCTTGCAGTACAGAATTATGTCAAATTGGCTTGTTTGGTCAGTCTCAGCATGATACAATGCATACATTGTCTTTCTATCTTCAAGCTCTTTCAAGAGCAAAAATTCATTATAGTTTATTTCCAGACTTCCCCAAAAGAAGTAAGTTTCATGAAAGTAAGGGACTTTGCTAATGAGATGTTGTGATTTGTGCTCTGCAGTTTAAGCTGTTGTCTTAATATCACCTGCCGAGGTCCTGTGCAGAGTTCCTCTAGTGAAACTGAAAATAAGCTGATAGACACTTACCATAGTGGTCCTGTAATCAAGTTCCCTAAGCTTTGACTGCTTGAGTGCAAATTCTGTCCAATTTTATTAAAATGGAGGGTTTAATATGTAACCTGTTACAAAGGAAATATAAAACTAATCAAGGTATTAGACTAAAATAACAGCATTACTTCAAAAACAGAATTGCTGAATAATAAATTTAGCAACAATACTATTGCTAAATAAAAATGGAAGCATCCTACTAATGTCAGCTCTTATTCAAGTTCACACAATTAACCAAGACAGTACCATGCTGATTTGAAAACTGGTAAAGTGATGATGCCCATTGCTAAGATATGAAGTGCTCAAAAAATCTTATCTGCACTTGTTAATGAAATATTATTTTTCCCCAGCTTTCAAAATTTGGTAGCAACCCTAGGGATAAAGTGGCACATTTCTGCCTAGATTCAGACTGGAATACTTTGTGATTCATTAACACCTGTGCCTGAACTTCTAGACTTGATTTGTTCTTTTGGCTGTATCTTTTGGGCTCCTGTAAGTAGCAGTCTTTCTTCTGTGAGACATTAACACTTGGCCTTGTCCTTTTCTGAGTTTAATATGACCCCATCTAAACCCTGCTACTTTCACTTCTATGCTGTTTGTGAGCCATTATTAAAGTTTGTTGATGATGTTGTTCACCATGTTCCTAGGCGTGTGCATACACAGATGTAATGATCTATGTTTCATTATAGAAGTAGCTCCTCAAATTTTAAGTGATTTACTTAACACACTTAAAAATTACTGTGACGTATCTTCTTTGGTTTTTATTTTGAATAGTGCTGATTACTGTATTTTCATATATATTATCTTCTATGTTTAATTAAAAAAAAAAAAGTCCCATGCTTCAGTTAGGCATAGGTATTTTCAAGTAGCAAAAGAGCAAGTTTGTCCCAGGGTCCACATTCTCCAGCAGACTGGAATCATTCTGTTCTCAGTTAAGGTTATTTTCTGAGTTCTGTGTCACAGATAGTGAAAATGTGGTACACCAGTGTTTTTGGCAAGTTCTTTGAAAATTTCTTTGGCTTTTGGGAAAGCTCATGCAGAACAGCCTTAATATTTTATTGGCTGGGATGTGTGTATACAGACCTCAAACTAAACAGAAACATGCTTTGTGTTCTAATGGTATCCTTCATCACGAGACCCGAGCTCTTGTGTGCAAAGCAAAAAGGCTTAGGGACCCATACCTCTACCCTCTTAATTATGAAACCAAATTTGGCTTCACTTTTCCATATGCTAATAAATAGAAATGAAAATATCTTTGCTACTGTAACTTCTTTGGTTATGCTGTTTCTTCTGTATCTTGCAGGGATGTGTGAATCCATTTGGATTTACACAGTGAGCTAGTTAGGGCAGCTTTAAGAAAATTAACAAGTGCCTAGCCTTGGATGTACAAAATGAAATTTGTTAGAACATTACTTCTCTGTTTTGAACATATATTCTCACCAATCATCAGCCATATGATGACTTATTCCAGCTAGAATTGTGGTATTTTGAAACAGCCCACTCTCTCCCCAGCTGACCATCTAGGAGAAAAGATACAGTGTAGGTGGATCTGTAGAAAACTATATTTTGACCTTGGTTGGAACATTCTGTTATAGTCAAGGTAAGATATTTTCTTTGGTTTAACATTTCAAAAATGCACAAAAAGGAGAAAATATTCAAAAAGGAGAAAACCTCACCAAGCCAAAGTATAAAATAATACAAAAAGGAACAGGATCTATGCTGACAATCTGAGCTGGGATTAGCTTTAAAGTATTTAACTGTCCAGTCCATATTTAAAGCTTTTATGTGTTAGACATTCCAAAATCACTGTAGCAGTTTGTATCAAGGCGCTGCTTTCCTTAGGAAGCTTTCGTCCTCTTACCTTGCTGGAGCTGAAACCCAGTACTAGTTGTCCATTATTCTGTTGATACAAAACCAGTTGCTTTCTAGGCTTCTTTATAGGGTTGAAGCCTGCAAATTAAGCACTTAACTGTAAGTCTTTTCAAGTGTTTTTGTATCATGAGGTATATTCCTGAGCATTCTGCCAAGGCAG